>NC_141538.1:167335000-168022500 GCF_021556685.1 Rattus norvegicus
TCCACTCATGCTCTTACCCAAGTCCCTGAGCTGGCCAAACCGTGCCTCTGCTAGAGCACGAGGCCAATCATCGCCAACTGCTGTGGGCAGCCTGAAGCAGCCCCATCTCCCACACCTCGGGTTAGAATGAAAACATATTCCCATAATATTTCCGTGTTTAAGAAACCAAAATTCCAGAATCGTCACTACAGCCCCACCCCCACCCCCATGTCGTATCACACTGTGCATCGGGAGCTAGGGTTCGGTGTGTGAATTTTGGGAGGACACAGATGTCCCAGCCACGGCGTAACCCGCATCAGCACTGATCTGACAGGCTGCACACAATGTGGGGACAGACCGCATTCTATTGTCCGTCCATCAGCCGAGCAATTGGATTGTTGCCATGTTGGGGGCCGGGGATGGGGGAGAGGCTGTGAGAAAAGCTGCGGAGGGTGACCTTTTCTGACAAGTCCTTCGTGGGCCTACGCATTCATTGTCCCTGAGTAAGTCCTAGCTGTAGACTTACCGGGTCATGGGGCATAGCTCCCCACTTCCCCGCCGTGGCACCATTTGACGAGGCCACCAGCAGTGTCGGAAGGTGTTCATTTCTCCACGTCTGCCGCATCCCTTGCTATTATGTCTTGTTTATTAGAGGGCTGGCTCCTCGGTGCCAGCGTCCTGCGCTGCGCTTGGCACACGGCGTGACCTCAGTGTTTAATTATAAATGTGTTATGATCCTCCTAATGGCAGCAGGTTTTTAATTCTCGTGTGTATGTTACGGGTGCGTTGCGCCGTGATTACATTTATTAAATGTAACGCGGTTAAAGTACTATTGTACTTCGTAGCAGTCATTAAACGTCTTATTTTAAGCCATCCATGATACTTGGGCATCTAGCATGCTAGACAGAGGGCCGACTACCTGAGCTGCAGAGGCTGTGTCAGCAATGCAGAACGGTAGACCAACTCAGGTCATAAAAGATTTCCGAAGATCTTCCGTTTTATGACATGTTAACGACATGGTTCGTTTTTCTCAACGAGCACTGAATGAGTGGAAAATCAAAACGAAAATCTGCAATTTTAAATACTGGTTTCTGTTTCCCCTTGAGTCCCAAACCTGCTTGATTCTAAATGGGAAAAAGAAAGTCCTAGAAACATTTTCCTGGGCTAGGGGGATGGCTTAATAGGTAAAGGTGCTTGCTACACAAATATGGAAGACCTCAGTCCAGTTCCCTGGTCAAGCCAGATGTAGTATCTGTAATCCCAGCCCTCCTGCAGGGAAATGAGAGGAGGAGGCAGGGGGATTCCTGGAGCTTGTGGGCCAGCTACCATGGTGTAGGCAGTAGCAAACAGACACTCTCTCAAGTAAGGTGGAAGACGAGGAGCAGCCTGTGAGACTGACCTCTGACCTCCGTATGCGTGCCCAGCGTACGCACATCATACACACACGGTTAAAAACAATGAAATAAAATGAACCCCTGTTCCTCTCTCTGCCTCGTTTCTTTCTTTCTTTTTTTTTTTTTTTTTTTTTTTTTTTGGTTCTTTTTTTCAGGAGCTGGGGACCGAACCCAGGGCCTTGCGCTTCCTAGGCAAGCGCTCTACCACTGAGCTAAATCCCCAAACCTCGGCCTCTGGACCTGGTTTTTGACCTGGTCCCTGGACTGGAGTAGTAATGGATGTCCTTCCTTCTCTAGGGCCTCCCACTGGGAGCCAAAGTTAACACAGCAGTGCTGTAGGGCCTGAGAGTCTTGGTGCAAAACACTTTCATTTTAAATAGGTCACTTTGTCCTGAGGAGGACAAAGGATTGGGAAAGTTTCTTCCAGCCTCACTCCTGATGTCCGTCCGGTCCGTGTCTCCCCCTCCCCCACCAGCTCAGCTTGGTTGCCATGGTGACGGCCCTCCTTCCGACCACCTACTCAGCGTCTCAGCCTGGATCTCCCTCCTTCTGTAAAACGACGGTTTACAGAGTTGGTCCCGAGTACATGCTCCCTGCACTTGGCCTCATGACCCTGCTGGTGCAGCATTTGTCATTCCTGTGCCTTTCCACCACCGGGACCTCCAAACTGTAGGCAACTGGGACCAGGTCGCTGTTCCCGAATGCTCCCCTCCGTGGTGATCCGACACGTGTTAGGCACGTGGTGAGTCCTCAGTAGACTCTAACAACAGACTCCATCCTTGGCATCGCTGACTTCAATTAGAGAAGCAGCTGCCTCCGCGTCTCTGTGTGGTCAGTGCAGACTGGAATTACTCACTGCTGTGACACTTGTCTGCTAGTGACAACACAGAGCCAGGTGATTTGGGACAGGTTTCTACTGCAGGCCAGGGTGTCATTTTAGGCATTGCAAGGTGTGTCTGAAAAGGAATATGAACTGAGTGCAGAGAGCAGGACTCACTGTTTACCCAGGAGCCCCAGGCAATGTCTTAATCCTAGTATAGTCTGCTCTGACTTTCTCTTGTCTAGTGAAAGGACTTCTGTTTCTCCTCTGCCTGCCAGAAAGTCTCCTCACCTAACTTGCTTTCTTTCTTCCCGCCCCTCCTGACTCCCTTATTCAGTAGTCAATTTCAAACTTGGGATGAATGAGAAAAATGTTCCCTCGTGTCATGGTTCAAGCAGAAGGCTTATTGTGTGTGTGTAAGTGTGTGTGTGTGTGTGTGTGTGTGTGTGTGTGTGTGTGTGTATGCGTCTGCATGTGTGAATGTGTATGTGTGTGTCTGCTGTGTGAGTATGGGTATGCATTTGTGTATTTGTGTATGTCTGCATGTGCGTTTGTGTATGTGTCTGCACATGTGTGCGTATGTGTGCATGTGTGTGTTTGTGTATATTTATGTGTGTATGTGTGTATTCACATGTGAGTCTCTGCTGTGTATGTATGTGTTCATGTGTGTGCATGCATGTATGTATGTGTGTATTCATGTGTGTAAGTGTGTTTATCTGTGTCTGTGCTTGTGTAGACATATGTAGAAACCAGAATGTAACTTTGCCTGTCCTCCTCGGCCTTCTGGGGTTAGAGAGATAGCACAGTTAGTAAAGAGCTTGCATGGGGACCTCAATTTGATTTCCAGAATCCACGTAAGAACCCATGTTTGGTGTTCATACCTGTACAGCACAGTGCTGGAGAGCTGGAGACAGGAGGACTCCTGGGACTCACAGACAGCAGAGCTTAAGCCATGAACCCTGGGGCCCAGAAAGAGTCCCCGCCCCCAAACAAAGTGGACTACTCCTGAGGAACCCTGTCCAGGGCTGCCTTGTCTTCCTGTACATACATGTACATGCATGTACAAGGTACACATCCATACATATGTGCACGGGAACTTTCCTTCTGTTTCAAGTTTGCTGAAAGTGTATGAACGAATACTGAGTATGTTCACGTTTGTTTGGCAGAGGTGGGATGAAGATGGGGCGGACCTGCTGAGCACGGCGGGGCTGAAAGTCTATTAGCAAGGCTGGCCTCTGGGAGCTCATAGGTCCGGGTAGGGTTTACAGCTTTCCAAGGTGGCTCGCTGCACCTAGACGGCCTATACAAACATGTCCTGCGATGAACACTGATGCCTGGGGTCTGGACATTCCTGCAGAGGTTGTCTGTGTGGCTGGCCCCCCTGATGTGGCCAGCCTGGGTCAGACCCTGCTTTCTGAGTTCTCTTCATTCTCAGTTAGCAATGTGTTGAGAGCTCCTCGCCATGGCTCTGCCTATATGCTAAATCCCACAAGCCTGCTGGAGGACTCAGGCGGAGGCCGCCTTAGAGGCTGCTAATGTGAGCATCGTGTTATTTCTCTTATCTGGTTGTTTTTATTCTTCCTTAAGCCCTGATTGATCTTGAAATCATGATCCTCCTGCCTCGTCTATATGAATAGATTCTGAAACTTATACCAAACTCGGATGCTCTAACAAACCCCACCTTTAAAGGTGTTAGCCTCTGTAGGTGAAGTGAGATTTGCTTTGCTGATGTGTTGTTAAAGGTTCTACATCTATGCTTTTGTCCAACATTTTATTCCAGTGATGTTGTTGTTGTTGTTGTTGAAGCATCTTGGGAATCTATCTTCTGAAACTTAGAAACTTGTGTGGATATGGAAACAGTTTTTTTCTTAAATGATAAAATTCTGTCTCAAGCTGGAGCAATGGCTCAGTTAATAACATGTTTTGCTCTTGCAGAGGAGCCAGGTTCGAGTCCCCGAGCCCACATCAGGAAGCTCACAACTGCCTGTAACCGCAGCTCCAAGGGATTGGTTAGCCTCTGACCTTGGGCGCATGCACTCGCGCGCGCGCACACACACAGACATACACACACACACACACACACACACACACTTCTCTGTCTTTGGACATTTTGTATTGCTATAATAGAATCACCGACTGAGTACTATAAAAGGCAGACATGTCCTGGTTCATAGCTCTGGAGGTTGAAAGTCCAAGATCCAGAGGCCGGCATGAAACGAGGGCCTCCTCGGGGCATCGAGACATGGCAGAACGTGTCACATGAAGAGAGGGCAAGTCCAGGATGGGCCAGAGGGAGGAAGGGAGCCATCAGCTGAGGTGATGTGTTAATGCATGCAGGAGGGCAGAGCCCGCTGGACCTACTTGTCTCCTTGAAGCTCTCCTTTCCAGGGAAGTCACAGTGGTAATTTACCCCAGCAGTAGTTTTAGAAGAAACAAGATTCGAACCACGGCCTCCTCCCGGCCTGCAGGCTTGGCAGACTTTTTCTCTTGGAGGCATGGGGAATGCTGAGCTCAAACTCTGGGTCTTGAAGGTGCCAGGCAGGAGCTCTGCCACCAAGAGCCACACCCTGGTCCCCTTATTAGAGGATTCCTTAAAGGTTTATTTTATTTTAAGCCGAGTACATTTGTGTTTCTGGGTTAGTGCCACCTGGGTATGGCTGCCCTTGAAGGGCAGAAGCAGCTATCTGATCCCCTGGAAATGAAGTGACAGGTGGCTGCTAAGCCCCTATGTGGGTACTGGGAGCTGAACCAGGGTCTTCTGGAAGACCAGTAAGTACTTAAACTGCTGAGCCATCTCTCTGGCTCTGCCCTCTAAGAGTATCTCTAGCCTTGTGTCGTACATTTTGATTCACTGTCTTCATTTTCCCTCCACTCAAAATACATTGTTGTTCACGCTGTGACTTCCTGACCGGGTTAGCAGGCGTGATTTATTATGCTGCCTCTTAGAGGTTGTTTGGGCCCCTTTATTGTTGCTTTGTTTAATTTTAGCTAAGTTCCAGATAGCAGGGCCTTGGGAGAGATTTCTCCTGTCCCTTGGCTAAAAACCTAAAGCCTTTAATTTATTTAAGCAATAAACGTTGCGTAGCAACCGCAAAGGTAAAAGTCAAGCATGTTTTCTGAGGTCACTGAATCTTAACATCAGTATTTTTACTTTTCAAGTAAAATGTTACTGATTTTTAACAACCCGTTGGTTTAAACTCAACACTTCGGTTTTGTTTAAGCTTCTGGCTTTAGCTCCCATTTAGATAATTGAAATAAAAAATAAAAATAAAATAAATAGAACCCAGGTCTCTGGGTAGGTTGTGCAGAGGACAGAGGGTGGGAGGAGGTGACCCTGCTCGGTATGATGGCTCAGTGGTGGTCTGAGTCTTCTCACATTGCTCAATACTCATGGAGAAGTGGCAAGAGTGAACCTCCGGGTAAACTATGGACTTTGGGTGACAGTGGTATGCGTGTAACCTATCGATTGTGGCAAAGGTATTACCAGGGTACCGGATATTGATAGCGGGGGAGCTGTGCCTGGGGAGGCAGCTGGGCTGCTGGAGAATCCTGCATTTCTCCTTTGATGTTGTTATGAACCTGAAACCATCCGAAAAGCAAAGCCTACTTAAAAGGGCCAATAACTCCATCCCCTGGCTTCCAGAACGTTACATTAACAACATTCAAGTGTTGAGGTTACAGGTTCACGGTTGTTACTAATTAGTATCTTTGATCCGTGTGGTTTCTGGGCTGCCTCTGTGAGATTCTCTCTGACCTTGAGCAAGCTTTCCCTAGTGAGGGTAAAATTACTTTGATTTTTTTTTCTACACTATTTGAGTAATGAAAGCATTTGGGTCGAGTAGGAAATGGATAGGAACAGCTTGGCCCTGGCCGTCACTGCACACTGGGCAGACTGTATTACGAGTGTCTTACAGCTGTGAGGTCAGCCCGAGCTTGGTAAATCATCTCAGAACTGAGTCATCTGTGGTTGAATGACACAGAATGAAAAAGAAATGCCTTTCAGGCAGTTCCTGTTACCTAATATGGATGAAGTAAGTCGTTGACACTTTAACAAGAGCCCCACCTGTGGCCCAAATGAACTTTTCCCTATAAGGCTGTTGATCTGATTTCCTGATTGAATAAGGAATCTAGAAACCCTGTAAACGGTCTGTCTGGACCTGAACAGGGGGCTTTTCTCACCTCAAGGCCTTGGCAACATAAGTCCACTGAGTTTATTCCTTAATTAGCTCAAGGTCCACTGCTTTGCCCCTTTTTAAAGCATCCTGGGGGAACATGAGGTCTTCTGCCCAGACACTTACCAGGGCTGGAACTCAGCACAGGACCCAGTAGCAGTTTATATTTAGAACCTAAAAGGGAGACCTGATATTCTTTTATTTTTTTTTTCCTTTCAATAACCACCAAGCACTGCACTGTGAGTTCTAAGCCTAGGCCAGTAAAGGCCTCACTGAATCGTCTCTGAGGTAAGATTCACAGAGCGCATCCTCCTCCTTCAAGTGTCAGGGGGAAAGCGTTTGAATGGCAGCTTTCAGGCTGCCAAACTGAAGCCATAAGGAAGTGAGCTGTGTTCTGAGGAAACAGCCCATCCATAAACGGCGTGACTCACCCGCTGCTTTCAAGTTGCAAAACCCAGTCTGAATCACTAAAGGAAAAAAAAGAAAAAAGAAAAAAGCAACCTTCTAATCTCCAAAAAAATCTGAGTTGTCTTTTAGGAATGGACAGCTGAAGTCTTAGCTGTCCGTGAACGGGTTCTTATTCACCGGCCTGGAGTAACCTTAATCGACACTAAAGTAGGCCAGTTTGTTAGAAATGTTTTTTAAAAGGCCAGACTGGCCTCTAAATGTCTTTTGAATGAATCATAAGAATCTAGATGATAAAAAAAATATTTATGCAGAGAAGAACGTGCTCCAAACAGGCAGCAGGCAGCAACACAGACGTCTTTAATCGGGATCTGTTCCTGGAGCCTTAAAAATAGGCTCGTGGCGGAATGGCCTGAGAAAGGACAGAGTGGCCTTGGCCACGGGACTCGCTCACAAAAGCGGAGCTTAACGGTTCATGCCTGTCATCCCACCCACTCTGAGACCTTGTGTTTGAGGCCAGCCTAGGCAATTCCACAAACAGTAAAAAATGGGGGCTGGGCTAGAGCGCGGTGGGCCTCAGTGCCGGGGAGAAATGAATTAATAGGCCAGACTGATGGCTCAGCAGTTAGGAGTGCAGTCTGCTCTTGCAAAAGGGCTGAGCTCAGTTCGCACATGCGCCCCTGTGAGGCAGGCCGCAACCACCTGAGACAAGAGTTCCAGAGCAGCGGTTTCCAACCTTCCTAACGGTCCGACCCTTTAATACAGTTCTTCATGTTGTGGCGATCCCCCTCCCCCAGACCGTAAAATTATCTTTGTTACTTCCTAACTGTAATTTTGCTAATGTTAGGAATTGTAACTTAAATATCTGTGATTTCCAACGATCTTAAGCGACCCCTGGGAAAGGGCCATTTGACTCCCCACCCTCCCCCCGAAGGGGTCATGACCCACAGGTTGAGAACCACTCTTCTAGGCGATTCCATGCCTCTGGCCTCTGAGGATACCTAGACTTAAGTACACACACACACATATCTAAACACATTGTTTCAAAAGATAAGCACAATTGCCACTAACAGGGGGCAGGATTCTCACACAGGTCAATTCATTGTAGGAAACCATCGAGGATAGCTCGGACATCCTAGCCATCGAGTCTGTGTCAGGATCTCTGTTACATGGATGACGAAAAGGATGACCCAGAATGCTTCCGAGCAGCAAGGACTAATGTCCACCGTGAGATTTCAATCATTAACTTCACACTGACCTCGGGCCTCTCTCTATCTAGGGGTTAAGAGCCAGGGCAACAGAACCAGAGATAAAGTGCAGGACTTAACTGGAAAGTCTGGAGACAGTGGACATAGGTAAAGCCAATATTGAAGATTTATTTTTATGAATTATAAAGGCAGTTTGGGAGAATTGTGGAGGTATTATTATTATTATTACTATTATTATTACTATTATTATTATTATTTTGAGACAAGGCTTCTCTGGGTAGCCATGGCTTTCCTGAAGCTCATTCTACAGATCAGGCTGGCCTTGAACTCACTCTGCCTCCTGAGTGCTGGGATTCAAGAGGTGTATGCTGCCACTGCCTAGCTAGGCTGACAGTTTTTATTAGTACCCAGCAAAGTGAAATCTAAACAAATGTTAACTGGATCGTGTAAATGTCATAAATTAGAATTTTCTCTGAAATTTTCCTTAGACTCTCCCACTGCATGTGGCTTGGAGCTGCCATGTGGGTGTTGGGAACCAAACCCCAGTCCTCTGTGAGAGCAGCAGGCATTCTTTTTTTTTTTTTTTCCTTTTTTTTTTTTTTTTTCCGGAGCTGGGGACCGAACTCAGGGCCTTGCGCTTGCTAGGCAAGCGCTCTACCACTGAGCTAAATCCCCAACCCCGAGCAGCAGGCATTCTTAACTGCTGAGCCTTCTCTCCAGACCCACGTCTAAGAATTTTAACCTTCCTTAATTTCGGGATTTTTCCCCAGTCCCAGAGACCCAGAGATGTCCTGGTGCCTCTCTGCCGGAGAGGACCTCCCAGCCAGAAAACCTATGGTGTCAGTTATGATGTTGTTACCTGCTAGGATGAGGACGGGGTTTCGTCCAACTTCTCCAGCGTCAGTTCCCTCATCTGTGAGATGGGTGAACTTTTTCTGAGTGGGGTCACTGTGACTTGTCACGATCGCTTCCTAGTGCAATCAAAGGTATGAGAAAGAAACCCCAATCTTCACAATCACGGCCACAGAAGACTACCACACCAGACTCTTCTGAAATGCCAAGTCATTCTTGCTACTCACTATAAAAGGAAAAACTGTGACGGAGTTGAAACAAGAGGGAAAGGGAGAAAAACACAGCCTGGAATTCTCTCTCGTGACGCAGATGTCAGCTTGCCTCAGCCCAGTCTTTCCTCTCCCTTGGTTTTCTTTGTACATTTTAGACTGAGTATCCATGCCCGTTTACACACACACACACACACACACACACACACACACAAACACATACACATGCACACACGTGTACATACACAACATACATTATACACACATACACAAAGCATGTGCATACACACACAGACACCATACACACATGCAAACACATGCACAGTATGCACACATACACAGGCAGACACCATGTACACAAACATGCACACACCACACACGTATATGCTTACTCATGAATGCATTCATGCGTGCACACATACATGCATACATACATGCACACACATGTTCACACACCATACACATGCACATACACACCAAGCATATATATATGTGTGTGTGTGTATATATATACATTATATATGCATGTACACTCTACACTCTATAGGCTAGGACCCACATGCATGAGGCAGAACGCTCAGACTTTTTTTGTTTCTGTGTCTGCGTTACCTTGCTTGATATTATGTGTCTAGTGTTCTATTTATGTTTCTGGAAATTCCATGTTTCTTTTTTCCGAATAACAGTCTGTTTTGCATATTATCCCATTTATCCATTCGTCTGCTGGTGGACATCCTAGTTGTTTCCAGTTCCTTTAAAGTAGCAGTGGACACAGTGCCAACCCCTTCATGGGCAGTATAGAGACTGTACGTATACCTGGAGGAGTGGAGCTGGGCCATACGGCAGGCCCCCTCCCCATCTTTTTGAGGAACCCCCAAACTTATTTCCACCTGGCGACATTCATCTCTACCTCCAGCAATGGTTTTCACACTCTGAAATTGTTCCTTCTTCCCCTCTGTTTAAGCCTATACCAAACCACTCCGTGTAGCATTATCTAGTGAACTGTATTGCTTTACCTAAAGAGCTGTTTTTAAAAATTAAAAAAAAAGAATGTTCTAAATCCATTTTAATGGGACCTTAGCAGCCAGTCCACGCAAGCCTCGAAGGACAGCTGCCGTCCTGCTGACAGTCTCCTGACCACAGCGAAGGCTCATCAAGTCCTGGCTGAGACAAGTGTTTACAGCGAAGAATTTGAAGGGATTCTTGTTTTGCAGCTTTCTCAACTGCAGCTCATTCTCTCGTGGAAAAAGTTACGTGTTGACCGCAGGACAACTGCTGGCCTCTTCAGATTTATAGCCCTTCCCGTGAGCTGGGGCTCGGAGCGGACGGCAGGAGGCTTCCCCTGTATTTATTTTAATTTCTCCCTCTAGCCAGAAGTTTGACTCAACACAGATTAAGAAACTGAACTCCTACATTCAAAAGGCCCCAGCTTCAATAAAATAAAATAAAAAGACAAAAAAATCGGCCAAAATCTCTTGCCCTCTGCTTGAAGTTCAAGAAGCCGAATTGCCCCACCGGTGGTCTGTGGACCCCTCTGGGCTTCTGCTCACCCCTAGTGCTGACCTGGAAGGACTCATCTCTGTGGCCCAGTGACAAATATTCATTAACATTTGAGAAGGGTGTGCCACCCTATATGTTTGGAAGGATCCTATGAGAGTTTGGTCTCTAAACTCTTGGACCCTTTTCAAGAGAGAAAATCATGTTTGAAGCCAGGCAAAGACTTAAGAAGCGAATCGGGTGGAATGACTTCACGTTTGAAGGCAAGAAGCAGATAGCTCACTGGGTGGAGTAAAGAAGGGCTGAGGTGAGTCAGAGTCCTAGGGATAGAATATAATTAGAGCTCATTTGGAAGTAAGCACGTACACGCATGACCTTTATTCTCCAGTGGAGCAGCGCTAATGTCCCCTGCCACGCTGACATGCACACCAGCGGACAAAAATCCAAACAGCAACAGCCAGAGAGCAGGTCACACTGCAGGGGGTGAGGCTCTGGGCAGCTCCAGGCTCCCACTGAGCAGGCACACACCTAGAGGTCAAGGTCCCAGCTGACAGCTGGTGTCCACACTGGCGAAGGGTGATAACAACTGCCCATGCTGAGACCGCACCTCTGACACGGTGATCCACAAGCCCCAGCTTCCAGTCTCACACGGACTCAACCCCAACAGCCTGGGCGTCTTCCTCCCCTTCAGCAACTCCGGGACCCACACTGCTTCTCAGAGATGAATGTCCCCAAATTGTGTTCATTTTTTTTTCTCCTTAAAAATGTCAACCTGGGGTGGGGGTGGGGGCTAGGGAGATGCCTCATTGGCAAAGCCCTTGCCATCCCAGTGGGAGGTCTGGAGTTCAGATCCCAGAACCCAGGTAAAAGCTGAGCGTGTGCAGTAGACCTGTGTTGTTCCAATACTCTGGAGGCAGAGGCAGGGGATCCCCGTGACAAGCTGCCTATCTAGACTAGCCAGAATTGGCCACCAGTTCCAGGTTCAGCAAGAAACCCCTCAATAAATAAAGTGGACATCAATCAAGGTCAATTTTGGGCCTCCAAACACATATATAAACACATGCAAACACACACACACACACACACACTCATACACACACATTCACATATAAACCCATTCACACATTCACACACATACACTCACACACTCATACACACTCTCATACACCCATACACATTCACACACTCATACACTCTTACACACACCCACAACTCCATGACACATGACAAAATATAAATGGGTAAATACAGACAGATAGACAGGCAGACAGACAGACATAATAAACTGTCATTGTATATTTATTTGAGACAAGTAGCTGATGTAGCTGAGGCTGCCTCCTCTGTCCTTCTGCCTCAGCTTCTTTAGTGCTGGGATCACAGGCAAACTGAACTCTCTGAACTCTCTCTCTCTCTCTCTCTCTCTCTCTCTCTCTCTCTCCTCTCTCTCTCTCTCTCTCCTCTCTCTCTCTCTTTCTTTCTTTCTCTCTCTCTCTCTCTCTCCCCCCCTCTCTCTCCCCCCCTTCTCTCGAGCGTGTGTGTGTGTGTGTGTGTGTGTGTGTGTGTGTGTGTGTGTGTGTGTAGCCCAGGATGGTCCTGGACACCCTGTTAGATCTGCAATCCTACAATGCCACATCTGCAAGTCAGGGCCCAGCTCAGAAATCTCCAGGATTCTTCTGCCCCTGCAGACTCCATAACTTGAAGGTCAAATAGCAAACCTGCAGAAATTACAAATTACCTGCAACTGGGTTTTTCCTTGCCCTGCTCTGCCAGATGAGCCCTCCATGACACCCTTACATTAATCCCATAATTGACTCCTGGTCTGGACTTCTGGACTGCCCTCCTGTGCATCCCCTAATAAAGTCCTACTCATCTCCAAGGTGCCGGGCAAGTAGAGCATCTCCAGGAAGCCGTGTCTGCCTCCCTCTGCTCTCAGCCCCTCAGGCTGGACCCTCCCTTCCAGGATGTCCCCACCCCGGCCCTGCCACACTTCTACTACTATGCATGACACATTCCACAGACTGCCTGATTTTATAGTTATTTCCCTGTTAGAAGCTCTCTGCTGATAGGGACCCGGCCTTACTCATCTATTTCTTCCTTGAGGTACTCAACAAAACGCCTCATCAGAAATACCTGTGGAGTGAATACAGCGGTTAATAGGCTGCCAGAGCCACGCATGTCTTGACCCCAGTTGACAGATGACCTCTAGTGCCCTCCCTGTGGTCAAGGACACATAGCCATTCCACACCAACCATCCCGTGTCTTCCAGAAACCTCCAGCCACTCTTCCAGAGTGAGGCTGCTTGATATGACAGTTCACAGTATTACTTAATAATTAGTGCAAGTGGGAAAAAAATATGTTCCAATGTGCCTACAACTGAACATGAAATATATGTCAAAGGTCATTCTTTTTTTTTTTCTTTTTGGTTCTTTTTTTCGGAGCTGGGGACCGAACCCAGGGCCTTGTGCTTGCTAGGCAAGCGCTCTACCACTGAGCTAAATCCCCAACCCCCAGAGGTCATTCTTAATAACATGTGTGTGTGCGTGTGCGTGTGCATGCACGTGTGTTCGCTGGAAATTGAACCTAGGACCTGATACATGTCAGGTACTCTACAACTCAACTGCACTCCGGCCCCATTTTAGTTTTGTTTTGTTTTGTTTTGTTTTGTTTTGTTTTGTTTTTTTTTTGGTTCTTTTTTTCGGAGCTGGGGACCGAACCCAGGGCCTTGTGCTTGCTAGGCAAGTGCTCTACCATAGTTTTGTTTTTTTAAGCTATGTTTTTTAGTAATTAAATTTGTTTTTTGATAATTTCACACATGTATACGGAACGCTTTCACCACTCTCTTCCCCAACTTCCCGCCGCCCCTGCCTCCCCTGCAAGCCTCTTCGTCACACTTCTGTCTATTCACCTTGCACTGTGACCCAGTGAGTTGAACCAGGGCTGTCTGTGTAACCATGGGCTTTGGAGTAAGCCCTTCCACCTGGCGGAGTGCGAGGCGGGTGGGTACACAGCTAAAGATGGTGACTGTTCCTCTCCCAGGCTCTACCGATAGGCAATCAATAGTTCAGTGATCGGGATAAGGTCGAATGCCTACCTCCCGTCCCCTGACTGACTGTTGATGTGGCTGGTCTTGTGCAGGCCCAGTGCAGGTAACCACAGTGCAGATTCACACTTGCAATGGCTGTGTCAAGCCTAGGGGATAGTGCTTCATACTTCTCTTTCTACTTTCTCACTCTCGTGTGCTTCCCACCCCTCTTCTCCATCACTCCCTGAGCGTTAGAGGGACGAATAGGAATATGGTACTTAGGCCTGAGTCCTGGCTCTCAATTATTCTTTACAGCTCGGGCAGTTGTGATTCTCTGCGTGCACCCTACTCAGAGGTCTATGTCCCAATATCTAAAGTAAATGATTATCTATTGTTCCGTTACTGGGGATTGAACTCAGAGCCTCATTGATCTCAGGCACACGCTCTATACCTAGCCTCTTTAAATTTACCTGCTAAATTACCCAACCTGGACTTGAGCTCACGTTCCAGGCCATCTCGGGCAGGCCTTGAACTTGTGACTCCCCTGTCCCCAAACCCTAAGTAGCTCACAGCTGTGCCACTTTTGAACATAATGCTTAAAAACACAAGTTATGGCCCAAATATATATCTCGGTAGTAGCCTCCTTGCTTAATGGGCTCAACGCCCTGGGCTTAATCTCCAGTACTAGGGAAAACCGATCCCAACGGAAAAAATACATAAAGTTCATACACTTGGGCTTCGGAGGTCGAGGGTTAACGAGGTGGGACAGTGGCTCAGTCGCCGCTCTGTTCTGACGCTGGCTCTGCCTCACCCTGCTAGCACTAGCAGGTCATCCTCTTCCCAGATCCTCACTCATAACCTTCAAAACATCCTGACTGTAAATGTCACTCTCCCTGACACTCAACCCGTCTCCTCCTGGTCGCCCACAGTTTTCCTGTCCCCGGACTGTCTTTGGTACCAACACTCCATGTGTTTCTTGTAAGAGTGGCACTGATGTCACTGCTTTGGTTGGTGTCACGACTCTTTCAGAAACACTCAGAACCCTTGACGGCGTGGGGCTGTCACCGCGTTCTTAACTGACCTCACGGGTTCCATAGTGTAATGAACGATCACCCTCTCCCGTGTGGAAACTAAGCAACTGGAAAGGTCAAGTAGCCAGCGCCCACCGGGTGCTACAAGGTCAAGAGCGGCAGGAGGAAGCTGGAAGTGGGGTGTAATAATGTCAGCCATGGACAGGCGTGCGGGAGGTGGGAGGGTAAGGGGGTAGCTAGCCTCTTATCTCTCCCAGGAGGTGCTCGGCAGGACACAGGAAGCCAGCCCTGGAGCAGGACATACTGCCTGCTAAAAACAGCATCACCCATTGACTTCTAAGAACTTTACATCCTTCTCCCAGCTAGCCCGGATAGAGCCAGGCTGTCCGTGGGCATCAGGACGGCCATTCCACTCAGAACCTCTGCTCCAGCGCTGGTCCAGGGAGCCTCTCTCGCCGCCTTGTCTGCTTCTGAGCCTCAGCACAGAACACCCTCCTACGGCCTCGAGTCAGAGCAGGGTTATGACTCTGTGACAGTACATGTGCTTGGCCCGTGCAAGGCCATAGGTCCCACCCCCAACACTGGGAGGCTATTCACAGTGTAGAAAGCCCCCATCACCTCTTTGTTCCTATCCTCGCCTGCCCTCCCTCTCTATCCTCCTTGGGAGCCCAGGCCCTGTGCCTCCTGCCCTATGAACCTCAAACTTGCTCCTCCCCATCGCCACGGGGATGACCCCTGAAGTCCTGACTCTAAAATCACCTCGACCACCTCCTTTGGCATGTCACCTCCCGCCTCTCCCACCCCAACACCTTGGAGTTCCTGTCCTTATCTGGTCTCCACCCTCGCCCTTGACACTGCCCGGTGTATTTCACTGGCTTATCTTGCCCGTCACTACCAACACAAACCTCGCTAACCCAGGGAAACAGCAACACACACATCTTTGGGGTGGGGTAGGAGGGGAGAGAGAGCGCTGTGTGCAGGGATGACTAAACTGCTGGATGCTTTTTTGCACTACTGTTAAGAGCTGTTGCAAAGTCACTTGTGGTTTGAATGACTTTAAGATTCAGAGTACTATTAATTTCCGGTGGATAATTCCAAGAAACATGGTGCTTGGGGAAGAATTAAGATGTTTTCAAGAGAGTACAAAGAGCTGCCTGGTGTGACTCTAGAGGAAAGACCGCTGGGCTGAAGTCCTTTTCCTGCTTGGTGAGCCACACAGCAGGCAATGCCGGGGATATTTTCAGATTTACTGTACTCTCATTCATCCAGAATCAGATTCCACGCGGGATGTTTCTTTAAAGCATCTTGGAACGAACTCTTCTCCGTTCCAGATCTTGTTTTTCTTTTCTTTCCATCCCCCCACCACCACCCAAGGCATTTACTGAACTACTAAAAAACCTTCTTACAGGTTCTTCGGTACGATTGAAACGAAGCCTGGGACTGGGTGCCGTGGTGCACACCTTTGCTGCCAGCCTTTGGAGGGCAGAAGCCGGCAGACCCTTATGAGTTCGAGGCCAGCCTGGTGCACGTAGCAAGCTCAGGGCCAGCCAGGGCTACACAGTGAGACAGAGAGAAAAGAGAGGGAGTGAGGGCTTCAGGGAGATGGCTAAGCTCAGTGGGAGATGCTTGCCTAGCCTATGTGAGGTCCTGGGTTCTGCGCCAGCACAAAGCCCCCATCCGGTATTTTCCAAGGCTTGCCAGGATCACACACCTTAGTCTCTGGGCACACGGAGGAGACGAAGGCAGCTGTGGATTGACAAGGATGTTGGGGGCATTGCCACCCTCTACCCGTGAAATCAGAAAGGAAATGAGAAGGCAGCTGCAGGCTGTCCGCCTACCTCTACTCCCGCCCACACCTCAGCAGCTGTCTCCAGAGGTGAGAGCTGTCAGCCAGCGATGGGAAACAGCTGGCTCCTTCCTGCCCTGTATGGTCGGTCTCCCAAGCCCTAAGCCTGCACACAGCTGCAAAAAGCCACCTCACAGCCCTTCCTGCAGAGCTGCGGGTCTCAACCATTACTGTGTCCGCAGGGTGAGACAGAGATCTGTTAAACAAAGGACCGCAGCTCCCAGGGCCTCTGGTTTGAGTTTATTATTATTAATTTTTGAGATAGTGTCTCCCGTAGCCCACCCTGGCTTTAGACTTGCTATATGGTGAAGGATGGCCTTGAATCCCTAACCTTCCTTCCACAAGCCTCTGAGTGCTGGGATGGCAGGCCTGTGCCGCCAAGCTCCACTGCGTGGGTTTATGCTGGGAATTGAACTTAGGGCTTCATGTGTCCTAGGTGAGCTCTCTGCCAGTTAAGCTCAGTATAGCCTCAGGTCGTATTTTTAGATAGGGTTTCACGAAGCCAAGGCCGGCATGGGACTCTTGGTTCTCCTGCTTCTGCCTCCCATTGCTAGGGGTATGTGCCACAGGTAACAGGTGTGTGCCACTGGTCCTCTTGATGGACCTCGAATGCCTAAGCAGACCTCTGTCCCTTTCCCAAGTCTGTTTTCACAAGAACTCACCACAGCGATGGACCCTTCACATGTGTTCAAGAAGCGACCAGGGGGAAAGGATTGGTTAGACGACTGCTTGAGAGTACAGTTAACTGTCTGCCCAGTCTAGTGACACTCAAGTATCACCTGTAAGTAAAGGGAATACATGGGAAGAAGGATTATTTTAAACATTTTAGAGCAGCTATAGTCACAGCTACCAGAGGGATCTGAAGCACCAGGTAGAAAACCAGGGCCGCTGCACACAAGTAAACTTCTTCACTATTCATGGCTGTGTTTCGAAGACTGATTACTAGAATATATACATACAATGAATTTTAGATATATACAAATATATGTATATATATAAAACTATATATACAATGTATCTGATATATACATTATATATGTATATGTATAGGTACAACTTATCTGAGACATATACACTATGTATATATACATACAACTTATCTGAGACACAAACTATATATATCACACACTATATATATATATACATCACACTATATATACACACACATATATATGTATATGTATGTATGTATACAGTTGAGACTACCCACCACCAAGAGGAATAAGATGATGTAATCTGTGGTGAGAATATACCATAAAAACACACTGCTGAATAAGCAAGGCTTTGACAAAGGACCACACCTACATGTAGCCGGGAGTCTGGGCTACACTGCTTTGTGCTCCCTGCAGATTGCACGCTCGAATCCGCCCAGGAGCCATCTTTGAATCCTCGAACGAAAGACAAACACACATTCCCTTATCTTTAAAATGCCTTGGCTACCTCAAAGTGTGGGCACTCCTAAACCTTCCCCTGCCACCCTAGGCCCAATCAGGGAAGCAGCCAGTGGCCACTTAACCGAATTCTTTTCTTTTTTTTTTTTTTTCTTTTTTCGGAGCTGGGGACCGAACCCAGGGCCTTGCGGTTGCTAGGCAAGCGCTCTACCACTAAGCTAAATCCCCAACCCCCACTTAACCGAATTCTTACAAGGCTGGTTTATCACCTGCCGCTCCTGCATCCCACCCTTCTTCCCCGAGTCATGGCGATTCTGGGTCTCCTCCCCGCTGCGTCCTAGCCCTCGAAACTCTAAGGATCCTGCCCCATCTCCCTTTGCCCAGCCATTGGCCATTGGCATCTTTAGTGATTCATCAAAAACCAATTGAGGACAAGGACCTTTACCATTTGGACACACAGATTCCCGATCCAATGGAAGTGTTAGGACCAATCTCCAACACTTAATGATATTCCCAAGAATATTCCCAAGGCAAGACCTGTCCACGGTAGGGGGAAATTAGAACACGCGTCTGAAGAGCTGAGCTGGAGGGAGCTTCAAGAAGTCATGAAGGTCATAGACCCTGTTAGGGGTTGAGCTCCGACAGAATACATCTGAGGTCACCCTGCAGAATCTCATATTTGGAGCTGGGGGTTCTTCCGTGGCAGCGTGCCTGCCGCATGTGTGTGGCCTGGGCTTGGTCCCCAGCACTTAAGAGCCATGTATTTTATTACATCTGAATTTTTCTTCAAGATAGAAAGAAACGATTCTACACAGATGCCGAGTCCTGGGTTTCGACAGGTGCTGCTGTAACTTTTCCTTTCTCTGAAATGCCTCCCCAGTTAGGATAGACCTGTGAAAGCATAGCATCACGATAGTGTCCATGGATCTGCTAATTTATAAGAATGAGACGTAGGAAAGACAAACCAGGGCTGGATGTGGCTCACTGGGAATACACTTGACTGGGGCCCTGAGCTGTATATTGAATGCTGGCAGTGAAGGGCAGACGCAGATGAGACTGGGTACCGCAAGTGATACAGGGATGGTTGGAAAGAAGACAGGACAGCGAGAGAAGCCCTGCCCCTTAAAGGGCTCACACCTGCCTGACACCTCTGGTTAGGATCAAACATTTCAGAATCAGGGCCAGCGAGGGGCGACGTCGGGTGTCTCTGTCCCTCTACACATTGGTCCCTTGAGAGGCAATCTCTCACTGGAATGAGCTAGCCTGACCTCCCCAGTGACCCTTCCCCACAGCACTGGAGTTAATGGAGCTCCTGTGATATTGTTCCCTGCCTGGCTTTTCATCTGGGTTCTCGGAGTTTGAACTCAACTCCTCAAGCCTTCGAGGCCAGTGCTCTTGCCCTCTGGGTCAACTCTTCAATCCAAACATAGTTAAATTGAGAAGCAGGGTCTGAGCTCCAGTATGTAATCGTGAAGACAAAGTCACTGGCTCACAGGGTGAGGGCTCTGTGGGGATGCTCATGCTTTGCAAGTCTTAGAACCTGACTCCTCAGCCCACTCATAGAAACTGGCAATACATCTGTAGAGGTAGCCGTGCAGAAAGACATATATGGAGAATATCCTGAGGTATATATACGATGGCTATATGTAGGATGAATATATACACACACACATATATATATACATATATACATCATATACATATACACACACCCTAAGCCCTGATATGTGTATGTATATCTATCTATATCTATATATATATAGAGAGGGGGGATGATATATTCAGAAAAAATATATACATATACATACACACACTACACATACACATACACAAACACACACATATATATGCATATGCATCATATACATGTATATGTACGTATACATATACTCTGAACCCTGATATATGTATATATGTATGTATACACACAGAGAAACATACACACACATACATATACATATACACACATATACATATATGTGTATATATACAGGTTGAATATATACAGAAAAATATATACATATACATACACATACACATGCATACACCCTGAGCCCTGCTATATATGTATATATATCATACATATATACATATACACACAGAGGATGGATATATACAGAAAAAATATATACATATACATAATACATGTACATAATGTGTGTGTGTGTGTGTGTGTGTGCGTGTGTGTGTGTAGCCATCCTCAGGCCCCTGGAATCTGAGTCTAAAAGGTCTCTCAAAAGCCCATGTATTAAGGGCTTGTATTTAGCCCGTGGTTTACTGGGAGGGAGTGAATGCTTTAAGAGGTGGGGCAGTGGAGGGAAGCTGTCTCATCAGGAGAGTGATGCTTCATCAACCTGACTGCACTCGGAACCACCTAGGAGACACACCCCTGGGTGTGTCTGTGAGGGTGTGTGTCCTAAGAGGTTTAACTGAAGATGGTTTAGCTCTGAAAACCAGAGGCACGAAGGTCCCTGGGGCTTGCTGGCCAGCTAGTCTAACTGGTGAGCTCCTGGGTTCGGTGAGAGACACTGTCTCCAAAAATAAGGTGTGGAGCAGCGGAGAAACTCAAGGAGGCATCATAACTATGTATAAAGTGGGATCCTAGAACAAGATACACAGGGGAAACTTGAGGCGTCGGTGGAGAAATTGGGTAAGGGGTTTCAAAAATTCATACGAGCTGTTGGCAATCCTAAAAAAAAAAAAAAGATTACATAATAAAAAAAATAGAAGTCACAACGGATTTCTGGTGGGCAGATGGATGATGTAATAAATAACTGGAACATAAACTGGAAAAAAAGATCAACTGGGCTGAGGGCGCCGTGGACATCTGCAGTCTGCAGTCCCAGCTCTTGGGAAGCTGAGGCGGGAGAGCCGGGAATTAAAGGTCAGCTTAAGTCACATAGCAAATTCAAGGCCAGCCTGGGCTACTTGAGATCCTGTCTTAAAAACAAAACATGTAAACAAACAAAGCCAACTGTAGAACTCAAGTAAGGGAGCGCTCGCTGTGAGGACCGACCGGGTCCCGCACACTCAAGAGTTTGCCGGCTCTGGAGAGAGTCTGTCAAGAAACCAAGCTTAACCTTGAACCCCGTGGTGGCGCGCGGCTTCTTACCTGCGCTCAGGAAGCCTGTGCGATCAGAAGGTAGATAAGGAGTACAATAAAACTGTTTGCTGACCCAGGTGACACCGCAAGGAGAAGCGGGTCTTCCACTGTGAAGGAGAACCCTGAATATCAGTAACAAAGTAACTGAGTGAACATCAGAGAAGACTGCGCACCCACCGGGGGAGAGGATCTGTCCGCATTTTAGTCTGGGAACACTCAGTAGATAGAGACAGCGGCCCTAACGAAAGCTCGACGCCACATTGCGGCCCAGGCTGTGCCCGTGGAGTGTGGCTCCCTCTTATCAGATACTGATTGTAAGAGGGACGGGGAAGTGGAGTCAGCTAAGTTGGGGCTGGTGTGAGTTGGTACAGTCGCCTGATTTAATATTGCTTAATTACTGAATAAACTGATCTCATGAATCAGCGCCCCCCCCCAGTAAAATGATGTAACGAGCAATAAATCTGCAGGGGTGACCTTTGGTGTTCTGGATGAATGTACACACTGTGACCCACATATTTATCATTGAGGGAGGGAAACTGTGCGGTGGTAATGGAATACACACATGTCCCTCCTTGGAGACTGGGGGCTGGGGGAGGGGGGCGGTGTGAAGGGAAAAACATGCTCTAAAGATTCACAGATGAGAAATGTCCTATGAGATAATTCAGAAAACTTATGGTTCCCCATGTGGGACAGGAAACGCCTAAGGTCCAACTCAACCCTCAGAAGATATACATTCAGGGAAAGTTCCAAACCTAGTCCTCCGGGGAGCACAGGGAGAAACCAGCCTAGAAGGCTGAGGCCGCATCCGCTGCCAGACTTCTCTGGTTCTCCAAGGGGGTTGTGAGGGATCAAAAACTTCGGATGCACACATCCGTTTCAAAGATGGAGGAGGTAAAAATACCCACACAAGGATTGAACCTCTCCATGAGACTTGTAGAGCGTCAGATTTGGCAATCTCCGACAGACCCCATGAGTCGAGATCGAATTCTGGTCCGAAATCATGAAGCTAGGGAACACGGGGTAAGAATTTATCCTAGCTAGACCTTTTAGCAACAGGGCAGAATTTTGAGTACTTCAGAGGGGACAGTTTCTTAGTGTTTCTAATGGACCCTAAGAGGGTAATCATTCTAAGAATCAACCTCCCACCAGTCCTGTGTCTGTGCATATGTGTACACAAGCACATGTGTGTGCATGCATGTGTGTACTGTGTGCATGTGTGTGCATGTGTGCATGTGCATGCCTATGTGCATGCATGCATGCGTGTGTGTACATGCATGTGTGTACTGCATGCATATGTGTGTGTGCATGTGTGTCTGTGTGCGCACATGAGCATGAGTGTGGAGAACACAGGCCGACATCAGGTACCTTCCTTGTTAATCTTCACCTTAGTTTTTGATACAGTATCTATGAATAAAGCTAGAGCTCACTAATTCAGTGGGACTGGCTAGCAAGCTCTAGGAATCCTCTAAGTCTTTGCCTCCCCAGGGCTGGGAGTAAAGGGTTGCACCACCATGCCTGGATCTCTTATGTGCATTCTAGCAGCTCAAACTCTGGTCTCTAAGCTTATACAACAAGCATTTTACCAACAGACACCTCCCCAATCTATAACAGTTCTTGAAAGTTATGCTAGCCATTGTACAACCTTTGTGCGCCAAGTCTGTGCTCTTCAAGTGGGTGGAGTAACTCATGTGATTCTAGCCTCTTCTTCTGAGACCGTGTACTACTTCCAACAGGATATAGCTCAGAACAGCTGCTAACTGGCCATCCTAAGAGATTCGGAGAACACTACGTGGTACAATCTGTGAGCCTCCCCCACCGATTTTTCCTCCATATACACTGAAGGCTTGCCAAGGGTCGAATTGAAAATTATTCCAGCTGTGTGTATCTCAAGCTCGCCGAGCAGAGCCCCTGCTTCAGCCAGTGAGACACTCCCTCCCGATCTGCAGTTCCATAAGCAACGCACCACGCCCCTGCCTGTAAAGTTCAAAGACCGTATGCACAAGTGCAACTGTGGCAAAATTGTATTTAGGCAGCTTGAGAAAGAATAGGAGACGCAGCAAACTCATAGGTCCAACCAAAGGTTCGGCAGCGAGACTCCAATGGGTCAAACAACAAATGGTCTGAGAGTAAGCAGATACTTGTAATTATGTTTCAATGCGGGAGGAGGAAATAGGTTTTAGTTGCTATGAGTTGTTTTTTTTTTTTAATTTGTTTATTCTGGGTGAGATCAGTAAAGAAGCATACTTGGTTTGGGTAGAGCTAATAGATTTCTTATGAGTGTGAAAAACCTAGCTGCATTTTTAGAGGTGGTTGGTATCCCGATGGCTGGGCTTCTGCCATCCTGTGTGAAATGGGAATTACCTGGGTATCTGAGGTGCAGATTTATATGAGGGCATTTTAAGGACATTCTGAGGCTCCGTGTCTCTGAGCAAAAAATAAAATTCTCTGTCCCACTCACAGTCACTGTTGTTCCCTAGAGCAAAACAAACGGCTTCATGAGTTGTGGAAAAGAGCTACTCATGAATGTTCACCATGTCTTCCTTGACACTTGGAATTTAAACTCCCTGATTCCATTTCTCTTTTAAAAAACTGTATTTATAATCTATTTATTTTACTATGTGTATGAGCATTCTGCCCTCATGCCACTGGAGGCCAGAAGAGGGTGTGGGATCCCCTGGAACTGGAGTTAAGTATGGTTATGAGCCACTATGTGGGTGCTGGGAACTGAACTCAGGTCCTCTACAAGGGGATGAGCAGTGGCCCCAGCTGCACCAATCCCCACACCCCTCAGTTCCTGACTGTGGACTTGAGATGGGGACTTTGCAGGATGTTGTGAGGAGGGACATTTGCTTGCATATACGCAAATCATTGCTGTGTGATTTATACTCAAATGAGCTCGACGCTCCACAGTAACTCTGTCCCTCTGTGGGCCAGCTCCAAGCTTTCCCTTCTACTTCTGCAAGCCTGTTCCTTCAAGGGCTGCACTCCAGAATAACAAAGAGAACCTTCACTTACTCTTTTCCTTCTGGTCAACAACAAACTGGAAAGAGGAAAAGACCACATGGACTTCGCTTCATACCTGATCAGCGTGGGAGTCCTACACAGAGCAAGAGACTAAGAGAGTGGTCCGATGCTCTCTCTGAGTGCTGGGTCAGAGGCCTGCAGATGTAGCAGGCTGTGGGGAAGTGTGCAGCCACCCACAGACTCTCCCGAATGAGAGACTCCTGGACCATGCCTGCCTGTGCAGAAGCCAAGCTCTGTCACTTTTTACTTAGAACAGAACTTTCCTAGGCAGGGGCAGCTGATGGAGAAGGCTCCTACTGTTCATGTTAGGACTGTTCCAAGGACAGCTTTGCAGCCATTCCTCTCTGCAGAGGTCTGCCGTTTCTCTCGACAGCTCAGACTCATGGAGTGGAGCATCAGCCCTTCTTTATGGGCTGCAGCTTCAAACCTCGACTCCCCTCTTTTCCATGTGTATGTTCCCCCCAGGTTCTCTCTCCTCACCTCATCCCTCTTTGAAGATGAGTGGGGTTTGTTGTTTGTTTGCTTGTTTTTAATTAATGTGTTATTGCAGCGCTGGGGAATGGAACCCAGTACCCAGTAAGAGAAGGCAAGCCCTCAACTGCTAAGTCCCACCAGCCCCAGGCACTTCTGCTTCTAGCCCATAGACTGACCCCCTGCCATCCTTATTTTTTATCTCACCTGGGCCCAGAACCCATCTGAACCTCTTCTTCTTTGCCAGGACCCCAGCCCAAGCCATGATTTTTTTTTTTCTCTTCTGGGCTCTTTCAAAACCACCAAAGCAGGCTGAGTAGCAATATCTACCAATCAGCATAGCCTGGCTGTCTGCAGGTACCCCCAACAGTCCCCCCCCCAACCTTCGTGGTTTAAAGACCCAGCCCAGGGGACCTGTAGGTCCCTTTTGCTCTGTCCCAGGACAATCTGCTCTCCGCTGTACCCCCTAGGCACAACAACTCCTGCTTGTCCTTAGGGTCTGAGCTCAGAGAATCCTTCTTGATCGCTCTTACTGGGGCCTGTTAGCTCCGGACTCCATGCTCCCTCTCTCCCACGTGTGATCAGCATGTATAACAGGCTTGCTCTGCTTCCTACCTCAACAATGCCTCTCTGCTCCCAAGATGCACCTCCCCCCATCCATGATAGTGAAGCTCACCTAACTTTTCCTCACCCGTACATCTGTGTACCTGTGTACCTGTGAGTGGACAATGTCAGTCTTGTTAGGGATTCTGGAAACATCCTCCCTTGTCAAACTCCACCTCTCACAAGGAGGAGGTGGGGCTGGCATCTCCAGTCTCTGAACTCCGATGTTTTCTCACCACTTACCATGTCAATGCTCTACTAAGGCCGCCGACTTCCGAGGAAGAGAGGTGCCCCCCTTGCCTTGACTTCTCCGTAGTCCCTTCGGCTTACTCTACAGTCATCCCCGGACTCCTGACCTGATGTCACCCTTTCCCCCTTTTCTCTGTTTCCTCACCTACAAGAATCTAACTGGAGTTACAGAAAGAGTCCGTCCAACCCAGCATGCCCAACAGAGACACACAGAAAGGTGACTTCTGATCCCTATGGATAACTGAGCTCTTGGTGCCAACCCTTAAGGCACAGTAACCCCAAGAAGCTACACTGCCACCCCCTTTAAATGCCACCTTGTCTGCTTAGACCTGCCTCTCCCTCCGCCTTCACTCTGACTCCAGTCTGACCTCAAATGTTAATGTAGCCCTCTTCCTCCACCCTTGCTTTTCTCTTCTCCAGTTGATCTCCCAGACTGAGACTCCCTTTGGCTACCTCAGTGCTCACACTTGCTGCACTCCGTGAAATCATCTGAGCTCCTTCCTAAAAAGGAAGGACTTTGTTTCCCCAGCCCAACTTTCAAATTGTTTTTCAGACTACAATCAACATCTTTCCTGAGAACAAAGCAAATCCCAGGACAAGAACGATAAAACTTCCTTACACATGACTGTGGACCTGTATTATGTATTAGCAATATCTCTCCTCCAGGCCTGCCCTTCAGCGTCATCGAGAATGTACAAGATGTGCTGAGGGACCAGAGGGTGGCTGTGTCCTCGGTGTGAACCGAGAGGGGCCCTAGAGCCAAGCCTAGCTCCTTGGCAAATCCTTCCTTGGGCCCTCGGTTGTTTTTCTAAACAATAGCCTGTGTGCCGCTGGCTGGCCTCCGAGGTGACCCCTGCATTTTATCAAACTCACACTCTGCTCTGCCCCAGCTCTCCTGACTCCGATGTGACTTCTCCGATCCTTCCGCAGGCCACGGAACTAATGACTCAGAGCTGGGCAGTGTGGCACCGGCCCGTGGCCCCCTCTGCGTCTGAAATCGGGAGCCCTAGTCCTGCCTCTTGACAAGGCTTCCTGGGTTGGTGGTGCCGACACAGGCTCACAGCCTTGTAGCGTGAGCACCATACCCTGAATGAACCAGACTGGACAGGAGATGGGTGTTCTCGAGGGTGACCCCGTGGCCACTTTGAAGTATTTTTAGCCCAGTAATACTAAGACTAAGTAAAACTCTAGATGCATCCTATTCTGGGTAATGTCCGTTTTCTCCAAGTTGTCTTTACAGTTGTGTTTGTTCCTGCTCCTCTGTGGGTCTAAGTCTCCTGTGGTAATCCTAAACTACAGGCATGTGGGGGCGGGGGGCGTCCTGGAGACAGGCATGCCATCCCTGTCAATAGAGTAACCTGGACCCAGGTCCTCTGTGGGCAGGGGGGACATGGCGTAGGCAGAGCAGGAAAGCAAGAGCCTGTGGTAGGTAGGATGAGTTTCTGCACAGACCTCTTCTCTCACCCTTAGCACGAAAAAGCAAAGGGAAACCAGGCTTCAAATTAAGCTCACGGAAGAGGCTGGGAACCACATCTCAAGGTATACAGTGGGCACTCAGTGAGTCACATTCCCAGGGTATACAGTCGGCGCTCAGTACTTCGGGTTCCATGGCCATGGTTCTAAACAACCTGAGACAGAAAATATCTGGGGGCAGGAGTTGTGTCTGCATTGAGCAAGTGCAGCCTGCCTTGGACACTGCTCCCTAAGCAGTCACTACCACACTGCACACAAACGCCACACTGTCTGAAGGCATCTGAGCAGGTGGCTGCTGGTATCCTGTCCCCAGGACACCCAGGGATGACGGTATGTGATAAAGATTTAAATGGATAAATTCATCTGTGTCGGGATGTTAGAGTAAATTGAACCGTGCCAGGCTGTTAGAATCTTGAGGCTTGAAGTTGAGATTAACTGTGTGCTGTGTCTCCTGGGTTTTGTTGCTGTTGTCACTGATGTTGTTGTTGTTTTGTCTGTCTCTTTTGTCTTGAGTAGCAATTGAGAAGTCTGGTTTAATAAAACCCAGCGGGAGTATCTGGTCTGAGGCTTTTTTCTCTGCTACCCCATTCTGGTTACAAACCCTGGGTATTAGCCAAACTGTCAGGGAGAAGAGAAGAGAGGCCCCAGCCTCAGGGTAACAGTTGTTAGAGGAGGCTGATGAGTCCCAGGAAGGAGTGGCCACTCTTGACCAGCATTGTAGGTACAGAGACCTGTGTCTGCTTTTGGGCAGTGGGAGAAGAACTAACAAAGACTGCACCGGAATAGCTGGACGAGGCTCTCCTCTGCAGAGCCACAAGCAGGAGACTCCTGACCAATCAGTCTTGTCCTCCAGACACCCAGCCTAGGAAGGAGCTGAGCTCGCTGACCTCCTCTCCAGCCTCACTGCCCTCTCTCCTTCCCCCCACCTCCACCCCCACACACATACTAAGCTCTCAGCTTTGACCTTATAAGGCTGGACACAACATACAACGGGCTAAGGGGCAAACATCATCGGAATGCGTTTCTTTTGTTCTTAGAATCCTGTCAGCTCAGGAAACGTTCAGAAGACGTTCGAGGCACCGTCTTCCCTGGTTATACCAACAAACCAACAACCGTCTCCTCATGCCTCCCCGTCAGCTCCTGTGTCAGGCAGGGGTCGAAGTAAATACCAAGTGCTACCCAACCGGGAAAGAAATCTAGAAGCCTAAGGGCCCAAAACTAAACCCCTCTGTGGCTCTGAAGGAGCTGAGAAGAGCTTCACCTGACACCACACAGT
Organism: Rattus norvegicus; assembly: GCF_021556685.1. Taxonomy (NCBI): domain Eukaryota; kingdom Metazoa; phylum Chordata; class Mammalia; order Rodentia; family Muridae; genus Rattus; species Rattus norvegicus. The sequence continues at coordinate 167,363,023 of NC_141538.1, forward strand.
TCTCCAGGAAAAAACCCTTGGACAGAGCGAAGACACAAACTGTCACAGCCTAGATCAGCCTTCAGGGCACCTGCTCTGCTATGTGTGAGGCCCTAGTTCAACTCTCAGCTGGGGGGAGGGGAGCAAAGAAAGAGGAAGGAAGGAAGGAAGGAAGGAAGGAAGGAAGGAAGGAAGGAAGGAAGGAAGGAAGAAAGAGAGGGACAAATGGAGCAAGAGATAGAGGGAGGAAATAAGGAAATGTTTTGACCAGAGCATATGGATTTTTTTTTTTTTTTTTTTTTGGTTTAGTTGGTTCTTTTGTTTGTTTGTTTGGGATTTTTTTTAGTTCTTGTTTTGGTTTTTGGGTTTTTTGGGGTTTTTTTGTTTTGTTTGTTTTTGATTTTTTGAGACAGAGTTTCTCTGTGTCACAGCCTTGGCTGTCCTAGAAATCACTCTGTAGACCAGGCTGGCCTCAAACTCATAGAGATCCACCTGCCTCTGCCTTTGCCTCCCAAGTGCTGGGGTTAAGGTACACGTCCCCAGGCCTGTCTCAAGCACATGATTTTATGTAATTTTTCTTTAACTTCTTTTTTTGTTTACTGGCTTTTGGGGCACAGAGGACTGCTCAGGGTCAGATCTAGGACTGAGTATGCTAAGCACGTTGTTACAGTAGAAAGAAGGCGGTGACAGTTTAGAGATAAAATAGGGTGCAAGCAGGGTTAGGGCATAGCACAGAGTGGGGGGGTGCTTGCCTTGAAAGCATGAGGAGCTGAGTTCAATCCCAGCATCCAAGAATAAAGCAAGGTGTGGTAGCCAATTGCATGGCTCCTGAGAGAGGAGACACTCAAGGCTGACCCCCGGCCTCCGTGCACACACATGCACATAAGCACACACACAGACATGTACACGCAGATGATGTTTTGTTTTATGTTTTCTTAAGAAGCCAGTTGCTAGAATAAAAACAGCCTAACGTTTAAAGAGGGAAAATGAGACCTTAATGATAACTCCATGTACACAAGAGCTGGCTGGCTGTCCACCTCACTAAAGTCAAAACGGACATGACAAAGCTCAGGTATTAAAAACTGAGTGACCCCCTAGGAAAAACTTCTAACAAAAACAAAACAGGGGGACTCCAATGGCATGGTGGTATAAAGAAAGCCTCTCGAGTTTCTGACAGACTGGCTAGAGAGGCCAAGAACACTTCTTTTTTTTTTTTTTTTTTTTTTTTTTTCTTTTTTTTCGGAGCTGGGGACTGAACCCAGGGCCTTGTGCTTGCTAGGCAAGCGCTCTACCACTGAGCTAAATCCCCAACCCCAAGAACACTTCTTAAGTCCCCTGTCTGCCTTCACCGAGGAGTGGCAGTTTGCAAGAGACGGGAAAGGTTGTCCCAGACCTTAGTGAGCAGATACACAGCAAAGCAAAGTAACCTTTGACCTTTCTATCCCTGAAAAAGCTAAGGAAAAAAATTATCTCTGTTAAATGACAAGCCATCGCTGCCCAGGGACTGCTTTAGTGGTTTCATGTGAATTCTTTTCTTCGGTTTGTTTGCTTTGGGTGCTGGACATGGAACCTCTGCATGGCACATACTAAGCACATGCCAAGTACACACATGCTCTTCTACTGAGCTCCCCAGCCCACAGCATTGACTGCATTCTGAGCTGTCCTTCTCTGATAGGAATGGAATTCTGGCCTGCTTCAGCGAAGATGCCCAAATGTAGACGTCTGTACGAGAGCCTAACTCTAATCAGTACTCATTCTGCTGGGGCCAACGTCTGGGATTCAGAGCATTGGTAAAGAAAACTGTCTTTCTATAACACACTACATGTCTTACTTACTTACTCAGCTGCCAGTCTTTCCTTGTTAGAACTGGAAGTGGGAAGGCATTTATTTATTTATTTATTTATTTATTTATTTATTTATTTATTTATTTATTTGCTGTGTTGGTCAATGCAGTGTCTCCTCCAGCCTGTACGGCAGTCCTCAGCACACAGTGGAGTGGGACCCATACATAGGTGACGAGAATGTTTGACCTGGGGCTAGGTGGTGACACCTCTTTCCAGCCAACACGCTACTGGCCTCTCTCAGAGAAGACCACTGTCCTGGAGTGCCCAGCAGTTCACAGTCCAGCTGATATTCACCGGACATTGAGGGATGGCAGGTGTCAGGAAAGATGTATGTCCAAGGATCATATCCCAAGGACACTTGTCTGGTCCAGGGGTCAGAGAAGGCCACTGTGAAGACACACACAGCATTTGGGACCAGTAGAGTTGACCAGGGCAAGATACGGATTTGGAGAGCCAAACTGCAGCTCCCCACATGACAGAAGCTCAGGAGGGCAGCACCACGGCTGCTCGTGTCATGGCGAGGGAAACTCCGAGGAGGAAAGAGCATCAAGCTAAGGTCACAGAAGAGCGTGACTCCAGAGAAGTCACTGGAGGCCCACAAGCAGAACAGCGCGATGAGATGTCTATGTATGCTTGCTGGGGCTGACTGGAACCCACGCTAACCCGTGCTGTACCTCTGAGCTGTACTGCACTGCACAGCCCTCAGACCAGCATTCTTTAGCATTTGTTCTCCATGGAGAACTGAAGGCAGGCACAGAAGGTCAGAGGCCTTTGTACACACACACACACACACACACACACACACACACATTCAGGCTTGGGCATCATCTGTGCCTCAGGGAATTCTTTTCCTCAAACTTTGGTGATTAAGTCATCCAAGCACCTAAACAATGATGAGAGAGCCCCTACCGCCTTCTTCCGGAAGCCGAAAATTCCTCATTTAATTCACAGTCCCTGTCGAACAGTCTCCTCTTTGCCTCCTTCCCAGTTCTTTCTCTTATCTACCCTGTTCCTCTTCTCCTAGTGAGTAGGGAGATGAAAATGTGCCTCTCCACAGGATGCCCCTCCCACAAACAGACTTCCTCATCTTGCTTCCTGCCCTTTTTCCTGAGAAGCTGCAGGGGCAGGGTGGACTGAAAGCCATTCTCTTGTAAAAATGTTACACCTGCCTCCAAGAGTTAAATAAGCACAGGCAGAATCCGTTCCATCTGCTGCCCCACACCTAGGGAAAAACCTGTTCCTGGGAAGTAGGGCTCTGACATTCACCCAGACAGACAGGATCCAGATGGTTGTCACTGGGGGAACCTCACTGCGCCCCAAGTGAACTGCCATGCCTGCTCCCTTTTCCCCCCAGAAGCCACACCCTTGTCCCTTTGCTTAGTTCTAGAAAACCTGAGCTGCTTTGAGCTTTATACTTGTGTATGTATGTGCAGGTATACATGTATATGTGTATATGCATGTATGCGTGTGCACATATGTGTGCATGTGTGTATATGCATGTATATGTGTGTGAATATATATGTGTGTGCATGTATATGTGTGCAGATATGTGTGTATGTGTAAATGCATGTATGTGTGTGTGCATGTATGTGTGTGCACATGTATATGTGTATGTGCATGTATGTGTGTGCATGTATATGTGTGTATTCTGCAAGACTCAGGAACCTAATAAAATGTCTTACTTCCCAGGGCTAGTCTAATTTCAGTTTATTCCTGAGCCTTGGTTGAGGAACTGGTAGGGGTGTTGGACACACCCCAACACCCAGGAGCTGGCTAGAGAGCAAATTACAACTCAGGGACATTTCCAGAACAAAGCACAAGGTAGGTGCTCCTGGCGACATTCCTGGTTAGTTCCATCCACAAGCAACCCACTCTGAGCGCAGTATAGATTAGGACCGACCAGGTGGCCTGCATTTCTGGTTTTGAAGGAAAGAGAGGATAAAGGTAGGAAGGAAAATGGCCACCCACCCTCGTCTTATCAGCACTGGAACAGAGTGTACCCCTGGAGAGGAGGACCGGGTGTTGTTTTGCTTTATGTGTTTTTATTTAAGCAGTTAGTCACCAGTAACCTGAAGCAACTTTTGAAGGAAAGCTCGCTTGACGCTGGAATTCACAACACTGGGGTGCCGGGTGTCGATGATTGGTGGTGAACCCAGCAACGTCCACCCCGTCTTTGCCTTTGTCCTAATCTCACGGGAACTAGAAAGGGGATACATATGAGTAGTAGACAGGCAACCGTGTGACGCCCGGCAGACTGCCGCAGGTTACTTCAGCTACCGCTTTGGTGACTATAATTCCACTGGACAATGTAGCTTTGGAGAACCCTGGCACTGGTGTCTGGGATTTGTAAACTCTGCTCAGAGGCCTGGCCTCACTCTCTAAAGCTAGAAAAGCCTACATTTTCCACAAGTCACCATTGAGAGCACAGCCAGATCTGAAGTGTGTTTGCCCCTGAACAAAGGAGCAGCCATTCCCAAAGTCCAGTCCAACCTGAAATACCGGATTCCTAATGAGCCCTGGCCCGGGTCCTGTGGCTCACTCTGCACCTGGCTTAACCCCTTCCTGCCTGCAGGTCCTCAGAGTCCAGCTTCAGTGGGAAATCGCTGTCTAACTGCTGTAGATAACCCTGCATGCCATTCATCTATTCCGGTCGAATCAGGCCAGGCCTGAGTGAGCTGACCTGTGGGAACACCACTGCCCTTCTCTGAAAAGTCATTTGCTGCTTCTAAAGCTTCTTGTCCACTTTTGCTGGATTTAAAAAGAAGGGGTTAGCCCTGGGTTCGGTCCCCAGCTCCGAAAAAAAGAACCAAAAAAAAAAAAAAAAAAAAGAAGGGGTTAGGGGTGGGGGCTGATTTGATAGCTCTAATCAATCATTTCTCTGTTACTATGTGAGTTTGTTTACACAGTTTATTGGGTCCCTCTGTTGCCACTGAAACGCTACATACTCCCATCCGGTACATGAAAATAGCAAGGCCCGGACAGAGGGTCTGATTCCAATTGTTTGTGATCCTGTTGTACTTCTTTCTTTTAAAAATGAGTAGTGTGTATACGGGTGTACATGTGTACATGCAACATTTGTGTGTAGGTGGGCCTCAATATGGGTGTGCCTGTGTATTCAAGGGTAGAGGCTACACGTTGACACCAGGTGCCCTCACCCATTGTTCCCCATCTTGACTTTAGAGTCAGGCCTCTCATTCAACCTGGCCCCACCCACTCCTGCTGCATCCTCCTGTCTCCACACCCCAGCACTGGGACTGCAGCATGCGCCATCATGCCCGGGTGGTGGGGTTGGATGTTGGGGGTGGGGGGCCACGTGGTCCTGAGGATCTGGACTTGGGTCTTTGTGACAGCATAGCAAGCAGTTCGCCCACTGGGATGTTTCCCCAAGCCTACTTCCCTTTTTAAAGATCCTCAGGTTCTGGCGTTTACAGTCCTGTGGTTTTTCTCAATCACGTGTGCTTCATGCAATTAAAACTTGCCAGATGGGAGATTTCAAGTATTAAATCCTTCTGACCGAAAAACAGTGGAGTCTGAACGGACTGTTAGAAAACTAACCGCTCGGAGACATACAGCCAAGAGGACAGTGAGCTTTCATTCTCTCTGTCCCTCTCCCCCACTACCTCTCTCTTTCTCCTTCCCTCTTCCTCTCCTTCTGACAGAAAAATGTGAAGAAGAACTCAAACCTCGGAGGGAACTGTAAGTTAGTGCAATTGATCAGGCTGGCAAGCTAGCAATTAGTATCCAAAGATTTAATCATGTCCTTTGATCCGATCTGTTCACTTTGATTGATTTATGCCAAGGAAATAACTCAAGAAAGACGTTAAAAACAGAGCTGCAAGATCAGGGACCTGGGCATCACAAGTCCGTGCGCCCGTTGCCCGTTGAGAGGCACTGGCAGGAAAATGCAGTCCTTAGACGCAGGTAGGAAGACAATGTCTATAACCTAGATCCAGGAGATTGGGATTGCCTGGGAGTTGAGTGGAACGGAAGCTGGGAGAAGGCGTTGGGGAGGGTAATTGGAGAGGTGATGGTGTTAAATATCCCCTGGGTGGGGCTGGATTGTGAAGCACACGGCAGGCCAAGATCCTACTGTGACGGAGAAGGACAGACCTGGGTTGTCCCTGGTATAATGGTTTGTCCCTGAGGTGCAGATACCCAGGAAATTGGGGCTCTGGCTTAGATCTTGTTTTATTTTGTGCCTGTACTTTGTCTTGTCTTTCTGTCACTGTGGAAAGTGACGTTGGAAGGATTTGAACAGACAGATTGACATGGTAAAGGACTGCTGTCCAGAGAGTCAAGTCACCGTGGGCAGCGTGGCGAAACCTGGATTAGAGAAAGGGAAGTCTGGGACTCAGAGGACTGCAAGGGCAGGGGACAGATGAAGCCATTTAGTGGCTTGCCTTCGAGGCCTTAATCACCAATTAGCTATGAGGCTTACAGGCCAGTCGGGTCACAGAGACAACTGTCCTAGGGAAAGGGATTCTGCCACATTCACAGGAGTGTCGCAGCAAATCCCTCCTCAGCTGGGATTTGAACTCAGGACCTCTGGAAGAGCATTCGGTGCTCTCAATCACTGAGCCATCTCTCCAGTCCCCCACTTAAGTTCTTAAGGAGCAAGTCATTCCTCGCTGACCTCCCTCTCTCCTCCAGCTGAGAATGTCTGGAATGACTTTTAACCACTAGATCTCCTCAAAGTAAACAAAACAGAGAAGGCCTTTCCATCCGTGAGACACCTCTAGATTTCATGTTTCCTTGATGGGGACGGAACCCAGAGCCTTGGGCATGTTAGCTGTGTGCTCTACCACTGAGCCTCATCTCCAGCCCTTTGCCTTTGGAGAAAGCATACCCAATAAGTCTTCCAACTCATGATCCTCCTGCCTCAGCCTCATTAGTGGCGGAGTGCATGCACAAAACCATGAAAACTTGCTTAGATTTGGATTCATAAGGAACCAAAGGATTCTAATTCAGTTCAGGCAACAACTGTGTGATCTTATTTTTTTTTTTAAAGCATTACCTTGTTTTTTTTTTTTTGTTTTTTTTTTTGGTTCTTTTTTTCGGAGCTGGGGACCGAACCCAGGACCTTGCGCTTGCTAGGCAAACGCTCTACCACTGAGCTAAATCCCCAACCCCAGCATTACCTTGTTTTAAAGAGGTTTTCCAAGCATAGGTTTTATTTCGATGAAACAATTCAAACACCAAAGACTCTCCACTTTAGGCCTTCTAGGGATCGCCTTAATTTTTCCGTGAAGTATAGAGAAAATCCAGTTCGGTTTTACACCTAAAACATCGCACTTGGGAATTACTTCCTTAGCTGTGTTTTTTTTTTTTTTTTTTTTTTTTGGTTCTTTTTTTCGGAGCTGGGGACTGAACCCAGGGCCTTGCGCTTCCTAGGCAAGCACTCTACCACTGAGCTAAATCCCCAGCCCCTTAGCTGTGTTTTTAATTCCATAAGTGATTAATTCATTTTTTTTTCAAATTTCCATTTGAAGGAAACAATTATAAACACCCACTGCAAGGGGTTATTTAACACCAGGTCGGGCAGCTCGGTGAACAGTAAACAGATCTTTACCTTTTCTGAACTGCACTTCCTTCAGTTCTAACTCTATAAAAAGTTATAAAAAAAAAAAATACCTTTCAACAGCTCATTCACTTATGAACTAGCTGACAGACTCTTAAGTAATAAAAAAACTTCGAAAGCTACCAAACTTACCAAATGAAGTACCCTGAAGGCAGAAAAGGCAACATCTGAAAAGCTCATACAGGCAGCAGCACGGACAATAGGCCCCAGGGTCTCCAAGACATGACATAGACCTCCCCCAATGCTGGCAACAGTCTCCACTCACAGAATCTGACTTAGTCCATTTAGGCTCGGAGAAGGAGGCTTTGTCTGCCTTCTCCCTGGAGACCCCGAAATGAAGCTGGAATTGCAATTCGCTAGACAGCCTGGGCTGAGCCGGGCCTCTGCGCCACCTTCTGAAGTAGCAGGCAGCCATGTCTAAAGGCAACGAACACTTCCCGGGCAGAGAGACAGTGGAACCATGAGGAAGGCCGTTCTGGGTGATGACAGAGGTCCCTGAAAGATTGTTCTAGATCCATTGGTGGTCTCCCTTGCAACAGATGCTGTCTCTAAGGAATTATGAGAACATGCAGCACACAAGCTTTGAAATCAGGCAGGCCAGCCACTCCAGCGACCCTGGGCCCGTTGCTTAACCTCAGACAGCCTATTTCTGCATCTGGGAAATGGTGATGTTTATACCCACGTTCGGAGATGGTATAAGGATTAAACGAAGTGATATGTGTAGCAGCACAAGGCCTGCCCCAAGCCTGAGCAGACTTACCATAGCCGGCCTAAAATGTCTCCCCAGGTTTCTCTGGTTCCCGCCTCTAAGCCAATTTGAGGATCCCCTCCCCGCCCCCACACACACACTTTTAGCGACAACCGCGGGTTGAAGAGCTGACTTTCGTCTTTATTACCCAACCCGACTTCATCTCTGCGTTTGAATTGTGACAAAACACAAAATCCCCTGAGTCTCTCCGTCCCAGATCCTTAATTTAAATGAAGAGAAGAGACTCCTGCAGGTGAGCAGACTAGGATAAGCAAGCTCCATGTGCACGAGGTAGGCGGAGCCACTGAGAGGCTCCCACCACACGGTGACTTACAGGGAGGAGGCTGTACAGCCCAGGCTGGCCCCTCCCTCCACGGACACGCGGCACCACATCCAGTTTGCTGCATCTTCCTCTTCCCAAATAGACAATAAATAAATGCAAAAAGAAAATTTTTTTCGAAGAAAACAAAACAAAAACATTGAGAATAAGTATCTAGAGTTTCTTCCCCCATCCCCATCCCCGCTCCCACTCCCATCCCCTTTGTTTTTTTTTTGTTTTTGTTTTTGTTTTGTTTTGTTTTGTTTTATTTAACGTCTTGCGTGAGAGAAAACTGATTCGGTAGCGTTCCTGAAAACAATTAAAAGGGGAGGTTCTACATGAAAGTGTACCCCCGGGTTCCCCTGGTTGTTTTCTCACAGCCGAGGAACTGAATCGGGCAGCTCTCCTTTGAGGAGTGGTGAGCAGTTGTGTGACACATATCAAGGATCCTTGTCGTGACACAGCGATGCCAAGGTTCGGTCCTCCAGTCTATCACGCACTAATCTGCTCGGGTCCCCCCTGAGTCCCAGGCAAGCAAGACACAGCCTCTCTTTGCTTCAGTTGGGACCAACGATAACACTGTCCTCCGAGGGTCCTAGAGAGTCCCCTCACGAGACCTGGAAGAGTCTTAGGATGTGTACGGCTGGTAATCAGCAATGTTCCCTTTGTTGGGCTCTCCTCTCCTTCAGCCTCAAGTGCAGAGGCTTTGAGAAACCCTAGGCCGACAATCATGAACTTGGGTCCTAAGGCTTGAGTATAAAAACTCTCATTCTGAGCATCGTGGAGGAAGGGCCTGCTGTCTCCTCTGTCCTGTTAGATCTACTCCTATCTTTCACAGACAGGTTCAGCATCCCCTCTTGAAGGCAGCTGCATCCGGAGGAAGTATGTTCAATGGCATGGCGTAGACGCTACCCACGTAGCACCATCAAGTAGGGGAGTGTTGCTATTGCCACTGGGCAGTCAGGGGATGGACAGCCCATGGCTGCTACAGGTGTCACCGTATCCCAAGGCTGTGGGCATTCTTAATCATCATAGGACATCGTCAGCATGTGGCTTGGGTCCTGTGTTCACCATCTGAGCATGTCTTGGAAAGAAAGCATTGGAAAGGGATGGGGCCAAGGAGTGGGGTTGCGTCTGAGCCCCCCCCCCCAAGTCACTCCCACTGGCTAACGGTTAGGTGGCAACAGATGGAGACCCTATAGGTGTGAGGGGGGATACAAAACTTGACTTTTTCTTGTTTGTTTTGTGTTTCGTCTTATTTGGTTTCGTAGCCTTATCTGGCCCCCAACTCATAGCAATCCTTCTGCCTCAGCTTCCTAGTATTGGGTCTGAGCTGTCAGAGACAAATACAGTCTTTGAAGCTGGGTAGATTGTAGATCCAAACAATGTGCTCTATTAGGGGAAGGATTGTTATGGGGTAGATAACTCAGAGAGAAGTTGTTGTTGGCCACTTTTCAAGAACAGCTCAGACACTACTCGAAATGTTCATTTCATAGTGCCCTAGAGTTTGTATATTGCTTATGAAAAAAAAGATAATCCAGTAATTTTGCATGTAATTTTTTTTTTTTGCTGGTGCTGGGAATTGAACCCAGGGCCATGATATACTCAGCAAGACGTCTATTTCCCACTTCTAACGTAGTCACTTGTTGAGACAATTCTCTGCAGGATGAGAGCTTGGGTATGTCCTATGGGCGCCCTGCTCAGATGTCCCCAGCACCCCCAGACCGAGTCCAGTGCCTGCATGTGGTGCACACACCTGGTAAATATAGTCAGAAGTAGTGACTAAATTAAAGGTTTACTAAGTCACCCGGCAGCTGTGGATAGTGACTGAGATGTTTCCTTGTTTAAACTCAGGCCAGAAGGAGGCACATGCCGCATTCTATCAGCAAGAGGACCAGAACCCTTGGACAGAGCACCAGGAAACAGTGGGAAAGTATGTTGGGTCAGAAGTTGACCTATATGGGAACAGGAATGGAGCCCGAGGGACATGGTCGAGGTCGTGGGAATGGAGAAAAGCAAATGGGGAAACCCTGGGAATACCAATCCTGTTTCGTGCTGACAGACTTGGGAGCTAGAGATAAGGGGAGGCGAGGTAAGGACATATTTGGTTATGACTGCTTTCCCTGCCTGCTTTCCCTCCCTCCATCTCTCTTCCCCATGAAGAAGGAGTTTTTACAGACTGAGGGAAGCTTGCTAGCTGAGAGAGGTTATTGCTGTCTAATCATTCCCAGAATGGCTGGGGTGTGCTGGTAGGTTCCAGAGCACATGGGAATCACACAAACCTGCTCTTGAAACAAATCGGGGGGTCTTGGTGCTGGCTGGGGTGCTGGGGCACACATGTGTCCCTTTGGCAGACCTGGTGAGGTACCAAGGCAGTAACAGAGGGAGGTGACATTTAACCACTGCCCAAGAGCAAGGCACTCAACTCTGCCCACACAAACACAGTGGCAGTACACACAGCAGCAAGAAGGAAACGGACAAAGTGGCAAAGACAGGTGGCCGGTCCACCATAGCAGTGGGTTGAGACAGCCCAGTCCCCACTCACCTGCCATACTCTTGCCACAGGCCCTTTGCATATAGGCCAAGAGATCAGATTCAGATCTCGGTTCCTTATCACCAGATTGGGGAGCTATCCCATCTGAAACAGTCCTTTTATTACCGTTCTGTCCCCTGACTTGATCTTGCCCTCCCCCCACCCGATCCTCCCACCCCCCACCCCCAATTCTGCATATAATAGATTTGGTATGATTTGGTATGATTTGGTATGGTTTGGTATGATTTGGTGTGGTTTGGTATGGTTTGGTATGATTTGGTATGATTTGGTATGGTTTGGTATGATTTGGTGTGGTTTGGTATGGTGTGGTATGATTTGGTGTGGTTTGGTATGATTTGGTTTTATTTGATATGATTTGGTATGGTTTGGTATAATTTGGTATGGTTTGGTGTGATTTGGTATGATTTGGTATGATTGGTATGGTTTGGTGTGATTTGGTATGGTATGGTATGATTTGGTATGATTTGGTGTGGTTTGGTATGATTTGGTTTTATTTGATATGATTTGGTATGGTTTGGTACGATTTGGTATGGTTTGGTATGATTTGGTGTGATTTGGCATGATTTGGTATGATTTGCTAAGATTTGCTAAGATTTGGTATGATTTGGTATGATCTGTGGAATGTGAACATACTACCAGTGAGCGGGAACTTTGTTCAAGATCGAATCTCTGCCCACCTGGAACACATTTTCAATCAACACCATGGGATGAACACAGACAGAGGCTCCAAGCACAAGAACAAGACAGAAAGAATCAGGAAGAGACTTGTCACAGCAACTCCCCCCAAGTATCTTCTTTACACGGTCGAAGATGAGTTATGCCAAAGCCAGGCCTGGTGGTGCACACCTAAAATCTCAGCTACCTGGGGGGCTGAGACAGAAAGATCGCACACTCACGACCTGCCTAGGTGGTAGAGGGAGTTTAGGGCCAGGTTAGGTGATTCAGCAAAAACCTTGTCTCAAAAGGGATGGGGATGAGGGCATTGTACAATTCGGTGGCACAGTTCTCCCCTCGAAAGCTCTGGGCCCTAGGTTCAATTCCTGATACAAGAAAGAGAAAGGGGGCGCATCAAACTTATTTTAGGCTATGGAAGAAAATATGCAACTTTAGAAATAGTGCCTGGGGAGAGGACCTTCTGACCTCTACGTGCTTTCAAGATTTCTGCTCCAGAAGAAGCTAACTGGAAGCTGAGAGTTAGAGATCCAGCATGCTGCATGTGTGGCAAAGCCAGTTCCCTGCCACTTTAACAAATACCTCGCCACAAAACAAGAGATACTTAAAGGCTTCAAAATCTGTAAAACGAACACACCCGGGGCAGTTAGATGGGGTCTACATAAATTTTCTAAATGAATTAAGATCTAGGCATTCTAGTACAATCTGGTTATTATGTGTTTTTCCCCCTCAGGGGTGGTCTCAGGGGGAAAAAAAATCACGATCAAAAATCACCTGGAGGGGGTTGGGGATTTAGCTCAGTGGTAGAGCGCTTGCCTAGCAAGTGCAAAGCCCTGGGTTCGGTCCCCAGCTCCGAAAAAAAGAAAAGGAAAAAAAAAATCACCTGGAAAGGGAAAGGTTTCACTTCAGTTTACAAGTCTCAGGTCACACTCTATCACTGAGAAAAGTCAGGAACCTGGAGGCGGGAAGCAGAGACCCTGGAGGGGTGCTGCTCCCCGGCTTGCTCCTCGTGGCTTGCTCTGCCTGCTTTCGTATACAACTCAGGACTGCCTGCCCAGGGTTCTGGACACTCACACATCAACAGTTAACGAAGAAAATGCACGACAAACTTGCCCATAGGCAAATCTTATGGAGTCGTTCTCTCAATTCAAAGTCCCTCTACCCAAATAACTCTAGCTTGGGTCAAGCTGACCCGAAACTAGCCAAACAAGTGACCCCTTGTCAACTCGATGCACAAACACGTCTTTATCAAACCATAGACTTTCCATTCTGGTCCCCAAGATCTCATATTAATATCATATTAATGATATAAAATACAGGTTCAACCCAATGCTTAAAATATATACAAATGAAAAACAGAAGTGACCTCTACCTCAGAGCTAAGAGAAAGGCCATGTGACCCACGGTCAGCTACGGATGGGGCTGATATTTCTCTTCAAAGGCTCCTGGAAAATACTTTTCAGGGCTGGCAAAAGTCTGAGATCAATATAGACCCATGACACCTACGATTTCAGTCACTAAATAGAATAGGCTGCTTACAGCATGCGCCCCTGCAGAGAGATCGATCGGTTCAGTAGCTGATGTCTACAAGTAGTAAGCAGGCTGTAAAAACTATGAAACATTCATAGAATCTCAGCAAAGAATGTTGGTCTACTGAGTAACTGGGAGAAGAAAGAGCGAGAAACAAATCTAGTTTGCCCTCCCGGGAAGTCAGGCCAAAGTTTACATAACTAAAATAAACTACAAGGCGAAATATTAAAAACCTGGCCTACGAGTAAAAATAACACAAAAAAGAAATATTGTGAATTACAAGAAACTATGGCAGGGCAGCACACTGACAGCAAACGGAGGCTGTGGAATGTGAGCCAAGGAGACAGGTCAGAGGTGACTTCTGTGGTGCTTGGCTAAGGGAAGAACTCCAATAGTGCCACTGCTTGATGAGAGGGAGAGCATTTCATAAGGAGGCTTACACAGCGAGAATTAAGATTTCTGTTTCGACCCATGAACTCCAGATGCTGTTAGAGGTTGAATGGTGCTCCACGAGACGACACTGAAGTTCTTTTTTTTTCTTTCTTTCTTTCTTTTTTTTTTTCCGGGGCTGGGGACCGAACCCAGGGCCTTGCGCTTCCTAGGTAAGCGCTCTACCACTGAGCCAAATCCCCAAACCCCCCCCCCTTTTTTTTTTTTTTTTTTTTTTTTGGTTCTTTTTTTCGGAGCTGGAGACCGAACCCAGGGCCTTGCGCTTCCTAGGTAAGCGCTCTACCGCTGAGCTAAATCCCCAGCCTGAACTTCTAATCCGCGTGCATCAGGATGGCGTGCTACTTGGAAAACACAGTCACTGTAGCTGTGACAGGCTAGGATAAAGCATGCTGCCCCTCAATCCAACGATGGGTGTCCTTGCAAAATGGCCCTAGGAAGAAGGAGGCAGATACTGGAGTAGTGCAACTTCAGGTCAAGGAATGCCGGGGACAGCTAAGCACACCCAGATGCTGGGAAGAGGCAAAAAGGCTTCTACCCAGAACCTCAGAGGATACACAGCCTTGGACTTACCACCAGAATAGGGAGCGGGGGTGCCATGGTTGGGAACCACCATCACCCCACTTTAAAATGAATGCAGATGTTTAGCAGACACCTCGGTGGTCCACTTTTCAGGGTGCTCTGAACTGGAGGCATGCTTGGTGAGCTGTGTCCTAACACAGGGCTTGGCTATGCAACAAAACCCAATCATTTGCTGTCTTCAGGGAACTGTGCGAACAGCAGCAGATGGCAACCTTTGAAGTAAGGACACAGTTTACATTCCGAGATGCCTGAGTAAGTTGAAAGAGAGCTGGGCTGATCACCATGGCCGTGGGGTAAAGGCAAGAAACCTCCACAGACAAAACCACATCAAGCAATAAGAACCGAGCCATCAACTCATGGGCCAGTTAATGTAATAGAATTTGCCTTAATTAATGAAAGCAAAGCATATAGACACACAGGCTGTCACCTCCCGTGATGGTCCTTCAGTCAGTCACAGACACGGAAGCCACGGGGGCTCCATAAAACAATGACGGAGCCTGGAAATTCCTGTGACATCAAAGCCTCCTCGTGTCCCAGCACAGCGCCTGCCTCGTGTGTTTACGGTGATGCTGCCATAAGTCAGCCTTGTTGTAGTAATTTCCAACCCCAATAAGCCCATATAAAAACACGCAATCCAGTTATTATATTTATAAGCTATGTGCCTAGATTGGGCAGATCTAGAATTATACAAACTTATTCACCGGCTATGAGACCCTTTGCTACTTGCAGTGTCTCCCGGCCACGTGGTTCTGCCCCAACTTCGCTTCCCTGTCTTCTTCAGACCTCTCTCCTTCACTTCCCCTTCTCCTCCCTTTCCTGCTCTCAAAGACCTCCCGTCCCACCTTTCCCCTCCACTGCCCAATCACAGGCTATAGCCTTTGCCAAGTTAAAATGAAGAGAAGGTTCAGGTAAGATCACCTGAGTACGCGATTGACTGCCCATCAGGGGCAGCCCTTCTTGAGGAAGCAGAATTAATATCAGAATACAGACAGCATCGGGGCAACCCACAACACAACCTACTATGCTGCCAATCTCATAAAAGCATGGTGCCTACAATTATGTCCGGGGACTATCCTTGCTAATAAGTGCCTGTGGTGCCTGCCTTATCACTATACCATGCATTGCGTCATTGCCGTAAAGCATACTCCTGTCGTACCTTTAAAAGCAAGTCTGCCGTAAAGCAGTATGTGAGTGGCTGGCATTGGCCCTGGTCACGTGTCTGCTGCATATCTCCTTGCTCTGAGGGGCCACATGCCATGGCCTGCTACACCATCGGTGTGTGTGTAAGCGTTGACGCCCCTAGCAAAAGAGACTCTGTTAAGTAGATGCCCACTAACATCTGTAGTGCTAAGAGAAATGATCGAAGTGGCCACCGAGGGGTTTGACGAAGTAGCCGAGGATGAGTTCATCAACGGGATGGGATAGGTGGGAATACGGAGCAGACGACTGTCAGGACAGCAGACAGCTTTGAGCGCACGTGCCTTACTAGTACACAGCTATCCAAGTCAGCCTCGGGATCTAATCACATCCCGTAGATCAAAGCCACGATAGAAACAAAACATGAACCCTGGCGTAATGAAGGCTTACAGCCTAGGAAACATCCCATCCTTAGGAGGGCAGCAGGTTCAGACCACACCAGGGCATTTTAACAGCAATAAAGATAAAGACAGCGCTCAATTTGTGTGGAATGTATACTTATAATGAGCCTTATATCGTCTTATATGTATTAGACACTCTGTCCATCAGGTTCTTGGGTGTGAGAAAGGCTTGGTAGTAAAATGGGGACCCACAGATGGCCATGCTTGATGTGCTCGGTTGGTCAGGCTTCCGTGCCTCCATTCCAAGCTCTGGTCGTCCTGCTCGAGCAGGGCCACGCTGCTTCGGAAGGACCACATTGCAGGAGACCCACTCAGCACCCCCCTCCCCTCCCCACCCCTCCCCTCCTCTCTTCTCTTCTCCTGTCTCTTTTTTTCTCTTTCTTCTTCAGTCAGACTCTTAAAATCCTCCCCGCCCCCTATTTAGAGTAATCTCTTGGCATCTAAAAACCCAAGTTCAAACTTCACTCCAGCGGCTTCATCAACTCAAACACTGTGGAGAATCCATTTTTAACGAATGATGGTCCTTGGATTCCGGCGCGTTCCGTGGGTGTTTGGCAGTGTTGGGGGTTTCCTTCCTGCTCTGTTTGATGAAATCTCTAGTTATAACCCTGTTAGATCACCAAGACTCATAGCCAGCCAAACCTCATCTGAGGCATTTATGTGGGTTTTCCCGAACACCCCTCAGCAACTTAAACCCTGAGTGTCAGTGCCAGCTACCAGGGAAATTAAGTGCGGCGTACAGGAAACAGAAGTGACTAACAGCTGGCGATTGCGCAACGTTTTCTCATGGACATTTTCCATGGCTGGGAAACAAACTGGAGGGCACAGTGGGACACAGTAAAGTGTTCACAGACATCCTGGGGTGCAGCGACTACGGACACATGGAGAAACTTCTGATTTGGTTCCTGGAAGGACTGAAGGTTTGAGTCATAAACGTCCATGCCCGAGGCTTGTTCAATTATATCTGAATCGTCTCGACTAAACACAATCAAAATCATGTGCTAGTGAAGGTCAATCTTTAAACATTTTATAGGGACACAATTGCCTTTTATTCATAAAAAAAAAAAAATTGAATTCCTGGTCCTCTGAAGTCAAGAATCATCCAAAGGAACCCATCTGCGCCTTACTCTGCCAAGTTAACATTCCACAGACGTTTGAGACTGGGGCGCTCTCGGGGAAGCATAAAGTCTATAAAAATGAATGCCAATTTGTTGTCCGGGTCCGGTGTGTGTGGTTCAGCTTCCCTACTCTGTGACTAAATAAATAAATAAATAAATAAATAAATAAATAAATAAAATGGTCCATCAACTACATCTTTTGATCACCACCGCCCATTGGCGTGATGGACTGGGGACCAGCTTACCAATGCACGGGCCGTGAGAGGATAGTTCTAGTTCAAACTATGGCATCCGGAATGGGGAAAACATTAAGAGATAAGCATTCCTGGGCATTACTCAGCATTGTGGCAAAACCATTACAGAGGGGGAAGCTGGGAAGGAAGGCTGACCGTAGGACAGCTGGAAACACATTAAAAGTCACTACCATAGCAAGACCTTGTCTCAAACACGGGAGAGAGAAAGAGAAACCGTGCTGGCTGCCTAAGCCCACAGCCCGGTGTGTGAAACAGAAAACAAAAACAAGGCAGAAGGTCAAAGGATGTCATTGGAGACAGGGGATGTGCTTGGTTAGAAAGAACTGACTTTCTGTGACACAGAAAAGAGAACATTTGTTCTTTATACTCTTTACATCTGGAATTCCCGCCACTTAGGCATAGTGGGCATTAAAGCCTCCTGGGAAATTTTGTCTCTGAGTTTTCTGAGGGACTTGACTTCTATGTGAATGAACAAAGGTGACCATTGTCACAAATACACAGACACAGAGATACACGCACCCACACGTGTGCCCACCCACCCACACGTGTGTGTCTTCATCTGTTTCTATCTCCAAAACCAAAGCATTTAAGGGATCTGTTAGTTATGTGTGATCCACTCGTTTACATTCAAGTCCGAGCCTTGTACCTTAGAATGAGGAACTGCCTAGCCACCTGTCAGGTGCTATCTGTTCTTTTACACACCTGTCAGGTGCTATCCATTCACCTACCCACCTGTCAGGTACCATTCATTCACCTACCCACCTGTCAGGTACCTTCCATTCACCTACCCACCTGTCAGGTGCTATCCATTCATCTACCCACCTGTCAGGTGCTATCCATTCACCTACCCACCTGTCAGGTACCATTCATTCACCTACCCACCTGTCAGGTACCTTCCATTCACCTACCCACCTGTCAGGTGCTATCCATTCATCTACCCACCTGTCAGGTGCTATCCATTCACCTACCCACCTGTCAGGTACCATCCATTCACCTACCCACCTGTCAGGTACCTTCCATTCACCTACCTACCTGTCAGGTGCTATCCATTCACCTACCCACCTGTCAGGTGCTATCCATTCACCTACCCACCTGTCAGGTGCTATCCATTCACCTACCCACCTGTCAGGTGCTATCCATTCACCTACCCACCTGTCAGGTACCATCCATTCACCTACCCACCTGTCAGGTGCTATCCATTCACCTATCCGACTACCAAATATCTATATATCCATCTACACCACCTTGCAGGGACCTATCCATTCATCCACTTCCAGTGTGCTTGGGCAGAAGACACTTTGCTCTGTCATGTATTTGGTGAGGTATTTCCTTGTTTTGTGCTGTTTGTATAGAGCTGTGAGGCATCAGAATGAGGAATGTGTAACTTCTCTGTCATTTCCAGAGTGGAGCTAACCAGGAGAGAGAGAACCCCAGGAGCTCCCATGGGATGTTCACCCCTTCACAGCCTAGCAGAGCTCCTCACGCTGGTCTAGACCCCCCCCCCTCCTCCAGGAGACACAGAAGAGCCAGATGGAAAAGCCACTGACTAAATTAAAACACACTAATTGGGCATTGGATTTCTGCTGAAAATAACCCCTCCCAGCGTCACTGGTGAGGTACTGTGTGGGTGTCGGATGTACGACTAAGAGGAAATTCTTCCTCTCTGTACAAATAAATCATTTGGAATTCATTTTGCTAAGCTTTCTTATTGGTTCCCGGAAAAGATCAAATGTAGGACATGGGGAATCCAACTGCTCCAGCAGTCAAGAGGTTTATTAATTCGGTGAATGAAATCAAGAATCGATATCACCGGGTGATGAAAGTATTACTAAATAAAATATACTTCTTTGTCAAATAATTCTAAAAGAAAAAAGTCAAAGCTTCACCTCAGATAGGGGCACACGGATGTCCACACATCCGTACAGACTCTGAGGAAGTGCAGTTCAAATAAGATGCTTAATTAATTCATTGATTTTGAGATAAAGTTTTGCACAGCCCAGGCTAACCCCATACTCACTAATGGATGAAACTGACCCAGAATTTCCCATCCTCCTGCCTCCACTTCCACAGTGTTGGGATTATAGACGTGTACCTCCCTTCCCCCAGTGGGGGTTGTTTGCTTGTCTTACTATGTTCATCTATTTCTTTACTTATTTGTATTTATTTATTCACTTATGTGTGGTGTGTGCACAAGCATGCACATGACACATGCCTGTGGCATGCACGTGTCGGTCTAAAGACAATTGGCAGGAGTCAATCTCCTTCCACCACTACGGACCCGAGATCAAACTCATCAACCTGGTCCTCAGACTGGGTGGTAAGCGTCTTCATCCACTGTGCCCTCGAACAGGCCCCATGTCCAGTTTTAAGTGGTGGGAGGGGCTGAACCCAGGCGTCGTGCATACCAGGCGTGTACTCTCTACCCACTGGGCTGTATCCTCAGTCCTATACTAAAATGTTAACTAGATCTTAAGATTTTCTGGTTTAACATCAATTCCTAGCTCATAACAACACTGAAAACATACTGTATGTAATTAACCTTACATAAGCTGGGCATGATGACCTGTACCTATAATTTCAACTCTCAGAAGCCCAAGGCAGGGGGATTGCAAGTCTGAAGCCCGCCTGGGGTAGTTAGCAAGACCCTATCTCAAAACAAACAAACAAACCTATCTTGACATTTAGAGACTTCCCATCATGCATTTCTCCCCATCCTAGGTCGGGAGGACTGTGGCTGTTTCCAGGCGGACCGATGTGCAGTGAGAAAAGTAAACAGGCGGGTTGGGGATTTAGCTCAATGGTAGAGTGCTTGCCTAGCAAGCACAAGGCCCTGGGTTTGGTCCCCAGCTCCGAAAAAAAGAAAAAAGAAAAAAAAAAAGAAAAAGAAAAGTAAACAGGCACCACCAGTCTAGTGATCAGAGCACCAGATCTGTCACCCAGACCCTTAGTACCCAGCAGCTTCTTTTCTTAAGGAAACCCCAAACCTATATGGCTTACTGTCGATGATGGTGTACCCCCCTACTGTCCATCTCAAAGGTGTGTCGCCTCCTGTGGATCTCAATGGCTTGTTCCTTACTGTAGCTCTCCAAAGCCCACCCTCTTTAATCTGTACTGTTGCTTTTCTCCAAATCAAACTGTCTCGCTACTGTTGCCATCCCAGTGAGCCCTTATTTTCAGTTCTCTGTGGGGTCTTTGCTTTCATTACTCTTTGAGAGTTTGATTCCTAAGTACTGGTTTCCATCCCTCCCTCCCCCTCCCTCTCCCATTCCTTTCCTGAACTGTAGCCAGATTACAACTGTCTGTAACTCCAGTTCCAGGAGATCCAATATTCTCATACAGACACACATGCAGGCAAAACACCAATGCACATAAAATAAACAAACCATTAAAAATTTTTCAAATGTTACCTATAAACACACTTTATTTAAAAAAAAAAGATCTAGGGGCTGGGGATTTAGCTCAGTGGTAGAGCGCTTACCTAGGAAGCACAAGGCCCTGGGTTCAGTCCCCAGCTCCGAAAAAAAGAACCAAAAAAAAAAAAAAGAAAAAAGAAAAAAAAAAAGAAAAAAGATCTAAAACTTGGCCAGTTCTGTTGGGCACAAGTCTTAATCCCAGCCCTAGGTGGGCAGAGGCAAGTGGATCTCTGTGAGTTCAAGACCAACCTGGTCTACATAGTGAGGTTCCAGGTCAGCCAGGGATACATAGTAAAACCCTGTTTCCTTAAAACAAAACACAGCAAAACAAAACAAAAACTCTAAGACTTTAAATCAGCCAGATATGAATTATACTACAGGTATGATAGATTACTAAAGCAGTGTGAAAAATTATCTTGGAAAGGTACCTACCAGCAATGAGAAAGTTAACAGTAAACACCATCACCATCAGTGGCAGCAGCAGCAGCAGCATGTTTTTTTCAAGACAAGGCTTCGCTCCCTCCCTGGCTGTCCTGGAGCTTACTCTGTAGACCAGGCTGGTTTCGAACTCACAGAAAAGGCACGAGCCACCACATCTGGCTTTCACTGTGGTCACCTTGGAGTAGGCTTATCATTTGCTGGCACTAGCCTAGTGACACCGTAAGGAGAGTCACTGACACAAAAGGACAGCAGCATAGTTGCAATGCTGTGCCTGAGGGAACCCTTTGGAGGTAACGTGTGGTTCATCCTTAAGGAATCACTGAGGCTCCACACTGAAAAACAACATGAGCTTTGAAGGAGCAAAATGGGGTCTGTGTGTCTCTTCATTCTGCAAACAGTTACATGACCGCTACAGCCAAAATCTGCTGCAAGGGTCTCGGAGAAGAAAGAGACCTCTACAGAGTTGGGTAACCAATGGTATTTGACCAACGGTATTTGGCCTTACTGAGCTTACAATTTGGTGGAGATGTTCAGAACAACTTTGTTAATGATTTTGCTGTAAAGAGCATTAGGGGAGAGACCAAACAACCACTCCAGGTTAAAACAGAAACAGTGTCTGCTCTGGGATACAAAGAAGAGTCATCTTTTAACTGGCTGCTGCTGCTGCTGTGGGGACCGCTAGTAACAAGTATGCAAGTATGGGGGAGGGGGGCTGGGGGAGGGAACGGGGGTGGGGCCAGGGATTTGTAAAGAGGATTTGGGGAAAAAGCTTGTTCAGGAAGCACTGATGTACTGTGTGGCTAAAACAGCCAATGTAAGGAAGTAAGTACTAAGAGATTGAGTGGGTGGGTACCATCAGAGAATAAACTGGGTGTGTCAGGGCACACCCATAATCTCGAACCTGGGGGGTGGGGCACACCCATAATTCCAGCACCCAGTAGATGTAGAAGGGCAAGAAACTCAAGGCCAGCCTTGGCTAACAGGCAGGACTTTGACTCAAACAAAAAAGAAGAACAAACAATAAAAATGCGGGAGAGAAAAGTGCCTGCCAGGGGAGGTTCAGACCCTCTCCTTTAGGTGACTATGAAACAGCCCTGGGCGGTTTGAGAATCTGGCAAAATCCATCCTCATAAGAGAAAGTAGCCTTTGTTATAGTCAGTGAGGCGGATGAGACAAGCCCTCCAGGTACACCGTCTCAGCTGTGAGCAAGATTATTTTCAAGGGTTGTCATCAAGACATGGGTGAGCTGACAAAATGTAGACGCCCCTAAGACCTGACAAAGAAAGGCTGACTCTGAATGGCCTAGAAAAGGATAAATCTGCCATCTCCCCGAAGGTATTTACAAATTCCCGATGGCCTAGCTCGGTCAGCAATGATGGGCAATAGGCCACACCCAGCTTGCCACCCAGTTGTGCAAATAAAGTTTTATTGGTACACAACCACACCCCAACATTTATATGTTGTCTGGCTGTGTTCACGGCTACAGTGGCAGATGTGAGTAGTTACAACAGGGCCCCACAGTGCACAAAGCCTAAACTACAGTCCTTCCTGTCGGACCCTTTGAGAAACGCCACGCCAACACCTGGACACGAGTTTAAGTTGGTTAAGTTGGGGAGTTTTGGGAGATAGAGTTAGGGTGACCTATGACATCTGTGTGGTAGGGAAATGTATATATCTCCCAACCTAAACTCAGTTTGATTCAGCACACAAATAGATGAGAAACTGAGTTACAAGAAGTAGAACTAAGGGCAAATCCATCTGCACAAGTAAGTCAAGAAAGTGACCAACACTGGGATTGTTAGGTACCAAGTGTTGAATGTGTTTACCATCATTAAAGAAGTAAAGAAGGCATCAGCCTGGGCATTATGCTCACATCTGCAAGCTTGGAGTCAAGGCAGGTAGGTCACTGTGAGTGAGGACAACCTGGGTTACAACTAAGTAAGATATTGACTCAACACCCACAAACAAACAAATAAACAAACAAACAACAACAGAACGAACCAAAAAAGATATCAAACGGGGGGGGGGGGGGTGTCACCAACAGTGTTTAATAGTGTTTTAATGGAACCAAATACCATGCCTAAAGGTTCTAAAAAAAAAAATTTCAAGCTTATAATTGGTGTTGTAAAATCAATTAAAGTAGCAGAGAGAGCTGAAGAGAGCAATAGCAAACTGTAGAACAGATGTGAAGAAATTTTACAAGAATCCAACAGAAAGAAGGAAGTCAAAAGTACAAAAGTAGAAAGATACAAAAGAACATAAAGGGAAACTCATTTAACCAGATACTAGGAGGGAAAGTAATTGGAACAATGTCTAAAACTCAGATGAAACACAGTTATGTTCGGAATAAAGATAAATTGCAATGTACATCAGAGAATAATTAATACCCATAAGAAAAAACAAATAGAATCCTGACCAATTTTTCATCAACCTTGATGATATGAGAAGCTGGGAGGACAATACTTGGAAAGCTCTATGCACACGGGCATGCACACACACACACTGTTTTCAAGGTAAGATGAGCGGGCCGGAGAGATGGCTCAGTGGTTAGGAGCACCTGCTCTTGCAGAGGACCTGGGTTTGGTTCCCTGCACTCACGTGGCAGCTCATACCTGCCTGTAATTTCAGTTCCAGGGGATCCAATGCCCTCTTCTGACCTCTAAGGATAGCAGGCATGCATATGCCACACATACATACATGCAGGCAAGACACTTATCGTGGTGATTTAAATGAGAATGGCCTCTGTAGGATCATACATTTGAATGTTTGGTTCCTAGACGTGGAAATGTTTGGGAAGGATTAGGCAGCACAAGGCCTTGTTGGAGGAGGTATATGTCTCCCAGGGAGTAGACTTTGAGGTTTCAGAAGTCTGAGGCATTCCTAGTTATCGATTGTTGAGTTCTCTCCTTTCTCTGTCTCTGTCTGTCTTTGTCTCTGTCTCTCTTTCTTTGTCTCTATCTCTCAGTTTCTCTGTCTATGTATCTCTCTCTCTTTCTCTGTCTCTATCTCTCAGTTTCTCTGTCTATGTATCTCTCTCTGTCTCTATCTCTCAGTTTCTCTGTCTATGTATCTCTCTCTTTCTCTCTCTCTCTCTCTCTCTCTCTCTCTCTCTCTCTCTCTCTCTCTCTCTCTCTCTGCCTCATGGTTGTCCATCAGACACTCTCAGCTACTCTATTCCAGCTCCAGGCCTGCCTGCTTGCTGCTGGGCTCTCTGTCACGAAGATCACAGATTCACCTTCTGAAACTCTAAGCAAGTTCCCAATTAAATGCTCATGTTTGGAAGTTGCTTTGGTCGTGGTGTTTTCTTCACAACAACAGAAAAGTAACTAAGACACTCGTAGAATGTAATGAATGGACATATTTAAATAAAAGAAAGAGAAGGGTGGAAAAATCCCAGCACTCCGGAGGCAGAAGCAGGCAATCCCTGTGAATTCAAAGCCCTGCCTGGACTACAAAGTGACCATGCCCAGATGTCACAGGGAAAAAACAAGACATTTGTACTGCCAGTCACAAAGCTAGGCGCCCTGGCCTTCAGTTTGGACTAGAGGGATCCAGGGCTTAATTCGAGCCACAAAATAGGCTCCTTTATGTTTTAGTTGGAGGACATTAGAGACTGCTGCAGTCCTTATACCACCTAAGAACCTAAAACTGAAGCCATCATGGAGGAGCCGGAAGTCAAGTGAAGCCCCCGGCCAGCCTCCTGGAAACACCTGGTTAGAGCTGTGCCTTCAGCTTCATCCCGAGTCCTCTCATACACACCCACCGAATGACTCTTGTTATTTATGGGGGGAGGGGATCTGTTACTAGCAAAAAATAATGCTGACAGAACTTGGCTAACGGTCCCCTCGTTCCACACTGGGTATAACAGCACGGGAAGTTAATTCATCTAAAGCCTTACATCAGGCCCAGTTCTGAGTAAACGCTACAAGAGCGTGTGCTATTATTAAGTATTCTTGCTAATCCCCAAATACGAACTTTCATCCTATTCGTCAAGGCTTCGCAAGAATATGAATAGACGTTCCATTTTCTAATTGAGGGTTCGGGGCATAAAGCTTTCTCTGTCTGCAATCGTTTCCTTACAGTGCTTCCAAGAACTGTCTGATTCTCGAAATGTTTGTAAGGTTGTAGAGCCTCTGGCTTTTCTCCAGTGACTCTTCCTTTGCATTTTTTTTTTTTTTTTTGGTTCTTTTTTTTGGAGCTGGGGACCGAACCCAGGGCCTTGCGCTTCCTAGGTAAGCGCTCTACCACTGAGCTAAATCCCCAGCCCCTGTTCCTTTGCATTTCAAGTCGCTTACATCCCATCCTGTGATTAAACCTCTACTAACGATCCAGGTGGGGCCATGCACCCAGGGGACACTGAAGAGGCCCTGCTGCTTATGTCTCCTTTTTTCTCTAATTAAGGAGGCGGACGAAAGCATTGAAGGAGAGGGGAAGCCTCCAGAAAGCTCAAACGACTGGAAATTGCTCTAAATTTTACTCTGAGAAGGTATGACCGTCAGAACTGCATACGACCGGAACTCAGTAAATATTCGTGGGATGAGCAATGATCACCTCAGATGTCCTGACCGGGTCTCCTGATGCAGCAGGCAGAGCTGTTTTTCTTATATTCCCAAGTCAGGGCATCTAAGCTTGTGTCATGTGTCTTCCCAATGGCTTTCACTACTCACAATCCCCTAAGGCTCGCCAGAGGAATACTCGCTCGTCTCAATGTCGTATTAAGAACTTGGAAAGCCCACAAACATGCAACCTTGGAGGTTGTCAGCCACATTCATTATGATGAGAAAAGCGTAGCCTTGAGGGATGGAGAGTGACGGCTTTAATGCCACAATCTGACTGAGGAAGAGATGAACAACTTAGATGGTCACGCGGGGTTGGACAAGTTCATCAACTAACACTCATAGTCAAACCACCTTCTGTCACTCAGTCTATCCTGCACAGATAGAACCCCAGAGCCCCACTCTGCCCCAGTCGGGAGTCCCCAGTTGCCTTTGCAATGCTCTAAGCATCTCAGGTTTATTTTGTAGAAAAATCAGTCTGTATCAACCGATATTCTCCAGAATGAGGCAACCAACCAGCTCAACACAATTCCATTCCAGTAAACGACCAAGGACAGAAGGAGATGAACTTCCACCTGAGATGGCCTCTGTCCCCAGCATCCAGGACCTTCAGCAACTCGTCCGAGCGAGTGGGTTGATCACCCATGCACCACCTTGCCCTGGTGAAGTTGGTCATTCGGCAAATCTTGGAACAAGGAAACACAGTTTGCCTCTCTTGCCTTCAGGTTTTCACCTCCATGTAGACCTCATGTTCACCAGGCCCACCTGCCTCCCATGTTCTAGCTCCCAGTCCCCTCCCTATATCTTAAGCCCGATCATCCAGCCATTTAAAGATTGAAACCGCAACTCATGCTTGACTTATCTCTTCCTATTTCTCATGTGCGAGATCCCCAAGGCCTGTTGATTCCAGATCCAAGAGAAGAGCAGAATCCGTGTTTCTAAAATCTTATCATTTTGCTCCTCTCCAACTGTTGCCACCTCCCTTCTTGCTCAGTTTGTACTGGAGACACCGGCCGTGCCCTCCTCCTATTTTCAGGCTGAGCCTTCTGCAGTCCTATAGAAGTTCTCTCCCATTAAGCTTTTCCTTTCTTCAGGCTTTTCTTTCTTGTCTTACTTTATTCGGGTCTCAGAATGTCTCTCCCATCCACTACCAGCCCTGCCCACTCAGTCTCCCAACACACTCGGTCTCCTGACACCACTGTCCCCCAGCTTAGCACTTGTCTTATTTTTTGAGACAGGATCTCACTATTCAGCTCTGGTTGTCCTAGACCAGAACTAGCCTGGAACTCAGGGATTCACATGCCTCTGCCTGTGTACCAGGATTAAAGGTGCACACCACAATGCCGTCGCCTGCCATCTTTCTTTCCCATTAGACTGTTAAGTTTCTTGGGACAAAGATTATACCCACTCTTTTTACCGGTGTATACCCAGTGCTAGAACTGTGATTGGCAGGTGAGAGGCAGCTTGCTAAATTTGACATGAGGGAGTGAATGTTTTGTGGTACCCCTTGCCGGAGACTAAACTCCGAGGTTCACAAGTTTTTTTAATTGGGCATCCCAGGGTTGCCATGAGCCCAAAACACAGCAAACTCCCCACTTTCACAGCCCTGCCCCTCACCACTCCTTCACCTCCCCGTTGAAGCAGCTCTTTCTTCCACTAAGGAGCACGGTAGCAGAAGAAGGTTTGCTAATTTCTCAAAGAAATCCATTTTATAAGGCAGCCATGAAGGATGGGAAAGCTCAGGAAAAGAGGTCATCTCATTAACTTTTTTTTTGTTGTTGTTCTTTTTTTTCGGAGCTGGGGACCGAACCCAGGGCCTTGCGCTTCCTAGGCAAGCACTCTACCACTGAGCTAAATCCCCAACCCCCATCTCATTAACTTGCGCTTCCTAGGCAAGCGCTCTACCACTGAGCTAAATCCCCAACTCCCATCTCATTAACTTTAAGATCTAGCATACAGCTTTACAGTGCTGCGACGTGTGTGTGTGTGTGTGTGTGTGTGTGTGTGTGTGTGTTTATGAACATTTGTGCATAAATGTCTTTATTTTAATTCCCAGTCCTCGAGCATGTCCCTTGTCTCCCACATCACAGAGAAATTCACGACGCCATTCACATAGAGGGCTCTGCAGGGGCTTTCGGCTTCTGTGCAGATGAGATCTACTGTGCTCTGAAGGGAAGCGCACACCCGCAGGTGTGTGCTGTCAGCTGAGGGGTAGAGGCCACAGACTGAACGGCCACTTTACACCTCACCTTCAGGTCAGTGAGAAGCTGGGACCTGACACTTCACCCCCATGCAGCCCTTCCTCTGTCCTAAGACCTCATCGCCTCGGAAGAGGAGATGCTGCTGCAAGTCAGGGAAAACGTCCCATCAATCATCGCTCTCTGGAGGCAATGAAATCATCTCTTCCACAGATCGTATCAGGTACAGATATCAATCTAGAATTGGGGAATTTCATAGCAAAAGGTAAACACCTCTCAGAGAATGTATAACGGTAACGATGAAGCTAACAATATAACCAATAATTTAACAACATTTATTGAACTCTAATTGGCCCTGAGCGGTGTTTTACATACCAGCCATGTTTATATGTTTGTCTAATAGCCCTACTGGAGTAAGAACCACTCTTATTTCCAAGTCACTGGACACCCAGAGGTTAAATAATTTGCGCAAAGACATATATTTATTGCTTCTGGGGGCTAAGTGACAGTTCAAACACAAATCCTCAGGTTCCACAGATTGCATTGCCCCCCCCACCCCCAGCCCCACACGCTTTGCTTTTGTTTGAGACAGAGTCTCACTATGTAGCCCAGGATGCTTTAGACTTTCAAGCCTTCTGCCCCAAGCTCCGGGTTGCTGGGATTACAAGCATGGGACACCATGCCTGTTACTGTAGCGTTTCCTTTATTCTTCTTTATACTCAGAATAACAGAACACACTAAATTATTTCAGAGCTAGCAGAGGACGTAGGTAGATAAAGTAATAACATAATTTAACTTTCTATCTGTACTATGTATGTATATGTAACGTGTGTCTATAGAAACACATCCTACATGTGCTGGTAGTCACAAAGACGTAAAATATGTTTCTGAAATCTCTTGGTTCTTTTTTTTTTTTTTTTTTTTCGGAGCTGGGGACCGAACCCAGGGCCTTGCGCTTCCTAGGTAAGCGCTCTACCACTGAGCTAAACCCCCAGCCCCCTGAAATCTCTTAATGAAGAGTTTGCATTAATATTTTAATTAATTAATCTGGCAAGGGACTAGAGCACACCCTACTGGCCAGCTAATAGGAAATACAGTGTGTACTTCAGACCCAAGTTTGACCGAGAAAACACTTAAAGAAACCCGAAGAAACTAACTCAAAACACATCTAGATGCCGTGTCTAAGTAAATGAATGCACAGGCTTCTGAAAACTTCTTAAATCTGTAAGTTCTAGAGATGGGCTAGAATTAGAAAAGCAATGTTTGTTAAGGAAGCCTTAGGTACACAGAAGGTGACTCAATTACAAACAAATGACATAGCCTGCCTTCATACTGAGGAAAAGAAGTCAAGTCCTGTCCCTAAAACACTCCAAACAACAGACTAGAAAATCGTAACACAACTAGCACACTCAGTCTTCTCACAGGTCACATATTACCCCTAAACAGTGTGTGTGTGTGTGTGTGTGTGTGTGTGTGTGTAATATGTATGTTATGTGTGTGTGTACTGTGTATGTGTTTGTGTATGGCGGGGATATAGCCTTATTAAAGAGAAAATCTAGGAAAGGACAGCAATACTTTGAATTATGGAAAGAAAAAGGGAATGTTGAAAACAATTGTGTCATGGAGAAGGGTGGGTGGTGTGTGCATGTGGTGTGTGTGTTTGAGTGTGTGAGTATGTGTGTGTGTGTTTGAGTGTGTGTATGTGTGTATGTGTGTGTATGTGTGTATGTGTGTGTATGTGTGTGTGAGGGTGTGTGTGTATGTGTATGTGTGTGTATGTGAGGGTGTGTGAGGGTGTGTGTATGTGTGTGTATGTGTGTGTGAGGGTGTGTGTGTGTGAGGGTGTGTATGTGTGTATATGTGTGTGTATGTGTGTGAGTATATGCATGTGTGTATGTATGTGTGTACATGTGTATGTGTGTGTATGTGTGTGTGTGTGTGTGTGTGTGTGTGTCCTACTTTTCACAGGGCAGTTAGGTTCATGGTTCAGTGGAAGGCTCTGCTATCATGAAGCACTCTTTATGAATGAATCTCATGATTCTGATATTATTATTATTGTTGTCTGAGTATTGTGTGCATGACTGTAATGTACTTTGATAGAGTCCACCCCTATTCTCCCCTTTCAGTTCCTCCCCAGTCCCGCTTACGGTTTTCTAAATTTGCATTTACTCATTTCTATGTGAATACGTGTGGAGGTCAGAGGGCAGTGTAAAGGACTTAGCCCTCTCCTTCCAACCTGTGAGTCTCAGAGGCTGAACTCAGGTCAGCAGGTTTGGCATCTGACACCTGTACCAGCTGAGCCATCTGGATTCTGGTTCTCGGGTTCTCAGGCAGGCTTTAAAATACTGCAGCTTGCCATGGACATGTGTGTGTGTGTGTGTGTGTGTGTGTGTGTGTGTGTGTGCATGTACGCACACCTTTGTGTGGTTATTTCCAACAGTGTAGTACACGAAATAGGTGACTCCTAAGAAAGGTAAACTTTCCACCGTGTTTTATTGCACTCATCTCCGTCTAGTAAAAGGCGTCTAATAGACCTCACATACTGACAGAAGCAAAGGCCCTGTGCTTAGTAAGGTAATGCAGAAAGTATTTCTCTCTAAAATACTTCTTTTTAAAGGGAGTATATAAAACCCTTATAATCAAGAAGAATAAACACAAAAATATGGGTACTTTTTTTTTCTTTAATAGGATCCAAGAGCAAAATATAAACATGCATTTACTAAGGTTCCATGTGATACATTTGTGCTTAGCAAGACATGCTGGATTTCTTTGAGAAGGCAAGGGAAGAAGTATCCCATGTGAGTCTCGGGCTCTGGATCCAGAACCCCAATCTTGTTCTTCCTCCAGGGATGAAACGGTGCAAACTGACAAACTGGGCGCGCGCGCGCACACACGCGCGCGCGCGCACACACACACACACACACACACTCACACACACTAGTGCTTTAAGATACTGTGCTCAATTCTGCTTTTAAA
This sequence comes from Rattus norvegicus, assembly GCF_021556685.1. Lineage (NCBI taxonomy): Eukaryota > Metazoa > Chordata > Mammalia > Rodentia > Muridae > Rattus > Rattus norvegicus. Next base: position 167,393,830 of record NC_141538.1, read on the forward strand.
GGAACCAGCTAATAAAAAATTCCTTGGGAAATGGCCTCTAAGCAAAGCAAACTTTGAAAAACTTTTAACAAAGTAAAAACTTTGAGCTGGGCTATGGTAGGGAAAGCCTTAACCCCAGCCCTGGGGAGGCAGAAGCAGGTGGATCTCTGAGTTCAAGGCCAGCCCGGTCTGCTGAGTGAGTTCCAGGACAGCCAGGGCTACGGACCCTGTCTTGAAGAAAGAAAGAAAGAAAGAAAGAAAGAAAGAAAGAAAGAAAGAAAGAAAGAAAGAAAGAAAGAAAGAAAAAAAGAAAGAAAGAAAGAGGAGAAAGAAAGAAAGAAAGAAAGAAAGAAAGAAAGAAAGAAAGAAAGAAAGAGAGAGAGGAGAAAGAAAGAAAGAAAGAAAGAAAGAAAGAAAGAAAGAAAGAGAGAGGAGAAAGAAAGAAAGAAAGAAAGAAAGGAAGGAAGGAAGGAAGGAAGAAGAAAGGAGAAAGCTTTCACTTTCTAAGTAGAGAAAATTTAAAAACAAGATAGGCTTGGGAAAAGGAGACTATTTCTCTAACTCTCTGTTCTGGTGTTTGAACTATTAAAGGTCAAGGAACAGTATGTGATCAGTCCACCAGAATCACGTCACATGACTGGCTGAACATTTTCACTTTAAACTCTTCTCAAACTGTTCCACAACGTTCCCGGCGTGTCGGTGTTATACAACAGTGTGATTGGCCTCCACAGCTGAGAAAGCTTCACTGTAGAGATAATTATGAGCTAAAGTCAGTGAAGGAGAAGCTCTAATTGCTTCCCCTCCGAAAAACTAGAAAGTTAAATGTTTGTTGTTGCAAGTTTAAAGTAGATCCAAGGGAGAAAACAAGACTAATCATGTATTACTCAAGTGACTATGACTTTTTTTTTTTTTGATGATTTACCAAAACATTAGCACATCCTACAGCTCCCAAGTGCAGAATGAGTATCCTGTTGGTCTTCTTTCTCTCCAGAGGGGTGTGTCCCTCGGTTGCTGTGGTGATTATCACTGTTTTGTGAATAGGGGAATATAAAAGCATGCTAATAAGGCAAGAGCACAAATTACAACTGCATTGTGGTAACTGGAAATAAGAGTAACTCAGGGTCTTCTCCGGTGAAACCGGACCTCACTGACGTCCCCATTCAGTAAATACTCTACTTCCAGGGCTGCAAGGATGTTCTGGGGGAGATCTTACACACACACACACACACACACACATACACACAGAGGGGATGACACACACATACATACATACACACACACATACACAGAAGGGATAACACACACATATACATACATACACACATACACACACACATACACAGAGGGGATGACACACACATACACACACATACATTGAGGGGAGGACACACACACATACATACACATACATACACACATACACAGAGGGGATGAAACATACACATACATACATGCACACACATACACACACATACAAACACATTGAGGGGAGGACACACACATACATACATGCACACACATACACAAACATACACACTCAAGGATACACACACACTGAGGGGAGAACACACATACACACATGGAGGAGAGAACACACATATACATATATACACAGGAAGGGGAAGAGACAAACATACACATAGACACACATGCACACGCACACGCACACGCGCGCGCGCACGCACACACACACACACACACACACAGGAGGAAAATAGCACAGAGTATGGGTAAAACAGAAATAGCAAAGGTAAGGGCACGTAAACTTTCTGTGACTTTCAAACCCTAGTCAAGCTGGATGTGCTGACTTCATGCCTGTAAATCTCAACGCTATGCAGGCCAAAGGATGACCAAGTTTGAGGTTAACTTGAGCTATATAGTGAGTTTTAGGCCCGCTTAGGCTACAGAGTAAAACTGTCTTAAAAGCCACCGGAACTTAAACAAGTAAATAATAAATGCCTAGTTAATTTGGCAATGACTAATTTCCACGAGATTAAAAATACTACCAGGTGAATGTCGGTAAAAAGGTGGGAGAATTGAATCACCAGGAGCGTGGGTGTGGAAGTGACCCGGCAGCCCCTACAGGCCAGTAGGGACCATCAGAAAGAGGGGATGAGCCTTCTAATATCTGAGTTTTCAGTCTTTTCTTTTTAAATATCCAGGGCTTCGGGCCTTGAATTCAAAATTAGGGCCTTTGAGTTCAATGAAAAAACAAATGTAAGTCAACCCTGGAAGAAGCAGCTCGGTTCGTGGGGCACAGAGTTAATAGTTAACCAGATAATGAGGCCAGCACCTCATTCCATATGTTAAACTGGCTCAGTTAGGTGGTGCCAAGCATATAACTATCAGGCATTCTTGCTGAAGTGTAGGAAGGGCTCTGTGTGCGGACCACAGAGGTCAGCCACAGGTCTGTGCTCTCTACTCTGTGGAGCGCCATTAGGGGAATTTGTACCAGTTCAAACTGGAGGGCTTCTGTCTGTTTGCTTTTTCTTCTTGAACTACTCTTGGTTTATCATTGTATTGTTTATTTTACGGTTAAACTGTAAACCTAAGTTGCATCACCGGATTTCTGCCCCCAAGAAACCCTCCTCCCTGTGGACTTGATGGCGTTTTGTCCTTGGGCCTCAGCGGCCACCCTGGGGCCAAAAGACATGGAGAACTGTACTTTGACAGGTAAGCCAAGAGGGCTGGGGGCAGGTTTGAGGGAGGTGCCCAGGATCAGCCTAGCCTTGCTGGAGGCCAAGCCAAGTGCAGAGGAGCCCGGAGTGAGGCCTCCCTGATCCTGCCCACACAGCATGGCCCACTGCTCCGTCCCCTTTGTCCTTCACCTTCCTGTGCTGTCCCTCACCTTGCTGTTCTTCCCTTAACTACCATTATCAGTTGGCAGGGTTCTCAATATGTCCTGCAGTGGCTCTCAGGGCTCCTCACCCGCCCCTCCATCCCTTATTGTCCTTAGCCAGGCACTCTCTGTCCCTTCTTGTCTTCAGATGCATGATGTCCCTCAATGCCCCTCAGGTCACTGCCCTCTCTCTCTCCCAGACCCCACTTTCTTCATGGTTCTCCATCCCTGGCTGCAGCGCCTTGACATCGTCCTTCACGTCTCGCATCATCACAACAGTCCCTCGTTGATCCTCACTGTCCCCCTCCGTTCTTCATCACTCTCCTCGCCATCTCTGGACTCTCCCTCGCTGTACCTCGGGGTGCCCTTCTCCTCCCCAAGCCCCAATTGCCCCGCTTTCAGGGCTTCTTGGGCCCAAGCGCATCTCAGCGTCACTACCCTTCCCGGGTTGGAAACAGGGCCGCTCACAGCCTTCTGAGGAAAACCCGGTGTCCTTAGGCTAGGCAGCTCACACAGAAGCGGCCCAGGCAGAAACGTCCCCTCAGGAGACGAGGATGCCAGCGCCACCCGGCGGGCCCCACGCAAAGGCTTCGATAGCACCATCGCCCCTTTAAGTGGCCGTCCGTCCGGATTGGCTGCGCGGAGGAGGCGGGGCGGCGGGCGTCGACGTCACGTTGTCGGCTCGCCTTATAAATACGGGCGTCGGCTGCGCCGGCGTCGGCGGCCGAGTGCGAGGCAGAGAGCGAGATCTGTACTGTGTGCGAGCGAGGGCGATCACAGCCTGCGAACAAGCAAAGAAAGAGAGAGCGAGTGAGCGGCGAGGCGCCTGCGCGATGCTCGGGCCCCTGAGCCCGCGGCCCTGAGCTAGCCGGGACGGACATGCGCGGGAGGGCGCCGCGGGGCCCCGCTCCCCTGGGGTAAGGGGCCTGTCGGGCGTCGGGAACCGCGGGATGGGGGCGCGGAGGGCCGGCGGTCGGCCGACTGCGGGCTGGAGCGGGAGCCACCGGCGCGCCGCTTCCCGGGATGGGCCGGGGCGCGTGAGGAGCCGCGGGTGCCCTCGGCTTCCCGCCGGGGCCATGCACGGGCGAGCACACGACACGTCTCCACAGCCTGGGGCTCCGGAGCGGCGGCTCCAGGGTCTTACCCGCGCAGCTGCGGCCGGGGGATGCGGTGGGGCTGCTGCGGCCCCTTCCCTCTTCCCTTTCACCCCGCGCAGCCTCCGGTCCGGCCCGGAAAGCTTCTGCGGGAAGCTGTTGCGGGCGAGCTCGGAGATTGCTAGTCTCTGGTTGGTACCAGTTCTGAGTCTCGGTGCGACTCAGCGACGAAGGTCATTCCTCCTCCTCTTTTTTAATTCATCCGAGTTGTTCCGTGGCCTTTTCCTCTCCAGAAGCGTGGTTCTTTGCCTTAAGTGACTTAAATTTATTACAGAAGGAATGAGAATGCAGACAGAACTGTTCAAACGCCAAGGCTCCTTGGTAGTCTCCTGTATTTATACGTATATCGTATCTTTGTTCAAATTAATCGTGATTGGTGGTGCTGGATGGGTGCTTCCTCGGACTTTATTAGGGTTTCATCATTGCTTGAAAGAAACCAGTCTCCTACCTGATAAAAATGTGAATAGATTGTTAGTCATAAACTTAAGTGTAGTAAGAATAGAGACTGTAGCTTTAAAAGAGATGTGACGGGAGGTACACCTGCAGCACTGGTAGGGCAGGACCGGTTTCCAGGCAACTGTCAGGGGTGAAGAAAGGTGAGGTATAAATTGCTTTTCTTTCTTTCTTTTTTTTTTTTTTTTTAAAAACCTCCTGGAAAAAAAAAGGTTATACTTCCTTAAGTCTATACAGGTGTAGTGGATATGCATCTATTGAAACTGGAACATTTTTGAGTTCACTGTGTCGGCTCTTGCCAAAAAAAAAAAAAAAAGAACTTTCTTAAAACGTGGAGTTTTTAAGAGTTTACCAAAGTGGAGACCAAAGATAGTCTGGATACCCATATCAGCAAAAGAGCAAATTTTGTAAAGACAAAAAAATAACAAGCTGGTTTCTTACTAACCTGTCAACTCTGGGTGATTGTCACCCCATCCCTTTTGGATTATTATCAGGTTTGAGATGAGTTAATGAAGGATTTTTAAAAAGAGGCTGGACACTATCTGTCGTTGCCTTGACGACCTCTCCTGTGCTCTGGTGGGCATTTGCTGATAAGTGGTAAAAATCTCGAACTATAAATCGGTATCTTGGCAAATAAATCAGATGGTGAACTCCTAAGGGCAGGGACTGCCCTGTGCATAGCTAATGTTGATTAACTAAGTGCAGGGAAGCGCGGTTTACATTTTTAAGGCATAACAGGATTGGCCCAGGCACTGATAAAGTTTGGAAAGAAAATCTGTCATTCCTTTTTAATGGCTGCTATGAAATGTCTGGATTACTCATATTTTTGAGAGGTAGAATTATTGTTTTCTAACGAGTTGGATTTCCTACTTTGGGTTCATAGTAGATACTGGCGAGCCTTTTGTATGACTTAATTACCTCATAGTCTCTAGGTGTTTTCTGTTTTATGAAAGTAGCTCTTAACTGCCTCTTCCCCAAAACTGCACTACGGAACAAAGCTGCCTCTCTGCTCACACTAATGGCAGCTTTTCAAGGCAGGTTCCCTAAATTACAGGTACACTCTCCTGGCTTGCAGCTGACCTGATTGTCAGCATACCTGCATCAGCCTGCTCTACAAAGGAGCAGAGGAGGGAAAGGTGGTGCCCAGGGTGATTCTCGGAATCTGAATGTCCCAGGCTCCCTGTACCAGAGAAGCAGCTCCTCTCCTAATCTCCATAGTATGAGGTGGTACCTCACCATCTGGATGCGCACAGCATCCTCTGCAGGCGTTTGGCCGGGACATACGAAAGCTAATGTCAGTAACTGGATAAACACAGTCCAGCTGTTGGGATTCTGGCATCATTCACAGTTTAAACTAGATGTGGATAAAATGGGTGAAATTCAGCGTCTAAACTATAAATTACTAGCTGTTTAACAGGATTGGTGTTAAGGAAAAAAGTGTGGGAGATTTCAAAAGGTGAGATTTGGAGTCCTCATTGGCATTTTAGTCAATTTCTTTGTACCGTAAAATTGGGGTGGGAGTATGGCAAAGTGACTAATTTCCCAGACCTTGGTGAGTATATCTTTAAAATATGGAATTAGAGCCCTTTTCAGTTTAGAAATAGGATGGTTAGGACTAGAAGTTACTGTTCAAAAGCTCTTATTCACAACTCATAGCTGAGAAGAAACTTCACAAGTTACAGATTCTTAGTCCACATGTTCTTTTCCTGCCTCATTTATTGTTCTTTAAGAAATCAGCACGTGGCACACGCCTTTAGTCCTAGCAAGAGCACTACGCAGAGACAGGCAGGTCTCTAAGTTCTGAGGCCAGCCTGGTCTCCAGAGTGATTTCAGGACAGCTGGAGCTACAAAGCCTGTCTGGGAAAATAAATAAGGAAGTCAGTTGTGAAAGTTGCCTATCTAGAGAGGCCTCCCCTGACCACCTGTATAAATAAGCCCCCCACCTCCCTATCCTGCCATTGTGGCCTGTTCATCCCCTTGAGAGCTATTCCCATCTGAAGTTCCCTGTCCTCATTAGATGGCTTTATCAGGCAACAACCACTTTCTTCATCTGATGTGTCCAGAAGAGGCATTCCGTATGTATTTGTGAAAGTAGTTTGCTCTCTTAGAATTGGACCTGAAGAAAACAGACCCCGCCTCTGCAGTTAGCTAGCACATAGGCCGTAGGTGTCCCCACTTTGTATAGCTCCCTTTAGGGAAGCAAGAATGAGGAGAACCGAGGCTGTCGCCTAAAATGGAGGAGTAGTGAAGTGGGTGAGGAGAGTGCTGGCTGGCTTACAGTGCAGAACAGCCCAGGGAGGGTGCTTCAGTCAGCGGGGGTGTCTCAGCTCATTTCATTTCTCTAAAGCAAAATGGAGACTACAATCCCTGCCTCTTCTTCCAGGGATATGGGGGATCGAGTGAGATAGTGTATCAGAGATTGTATTGGTTCGTAGAGTGCTTTACAAGTAAAAGAACCCTATTACTGGATTCCAGGTCTTTATGATAGAGCAAAATTATGATGGTGTCATGGGTTCCATGGTATGAGAGTGTTGAAAGGAAGCCTCTTGGATATATGTAGGAAACCTATCGAATACTGTGTTTAAGAGTCCATTGTGGTAAGGCAGCAGTTATTAGTGAAGATGAAGAGCATCGAAAGAATTATTACAGTTGGTCACAGAAGATTAATTTATACCTTAATCTGCCCCTTTTAGATATCTAGGTCAAATATATAACTGATAACCTTGTAGTAGGAAAATGTGAGGAAGTGAAATGGGAACTTTCATAGGCTACCGGCTTACCCAAGGGAAAACTGTGACCAAATAGAATCCCGCTAAAAACTGGACCTGCCTTATCCAGAGGGGTCAAGCGTGTATCTTAAGCCATTTTATTCCATCAAGTTGAAGAGTCTGAGGGACTAAAAGAGGCTGTGGAATGGTCGAGAGCCTGAACTTTGAAGCCAGGCGTCCTGAGGTAAGCCTTGGAATTACCGTGGCTCACCAGAGCTGATTTGGATCAAGTTCCAGAAGCTCCTCAGCTATAATCGAGAGTAGTAATGGTTTCCCACCTACCTTACAGGGTTGGTACAAGGATAAAACACACACAAAACCTTCCTGACAGACGGTATCCTACAAATGTTACTATGATCGCCTGTGTATTAATTCTAACTATCTGGAATTGTCCATCTGGTTATTTAAATGCTTGTTAAATAAACAAAGTTTTAAAGACTCACTTCCCATCGTTAGTCCATTGTGGTCGTTGTCATTAAGATTACAACAGAATCTACACACATCTCACAGGTCCAGTGTATTGCATATGTCGGCAAGAATCACTCTTCCATCCCATGTGTGCTCGCCTGTGTCTGGATGGTTGTTGACTGTTGTGCTCTGTAGGAAAAATACCAATGACAAAAACAATACAGTGCTGCAATTGTATCACCCCAAAATCCGGAGGGACAAACTGAATCACAAGCCTGTTGAGACAGTAGTTGAACTAATGGGACTTTCACTAGCTTGCTATTTCTTAAAACACTTAGCTAGGAGTTTTCTGAATTGTCGAGGAAGTTCGATCATTTGGCTTTTATTTTGACAGTCTGGTGATAAATTCTTTTCCTTGTGGCCTTCGTTTTCCCAGCTGTAAGTGGGTCAGTGTGTGTGGTGCACATTGAAGGTGTGTGGGTCCTCTGGAGGTGAGGACCGTGCATCCTTTTGGACAGCACTCATTAACATCTGCTGATGCTGTCACATCTACCTGACCCAAGCATGAGCCCTGCAGTCACATTTCATTTTAGAGTCATCCATGCATCTGATGTAAAGATGAGTTCTGCCTTTTATAGTAAATGTACAACAAAGGCATCTTAACCTGCCTCCTTTCTCTCCCCATCCCCAAATCATGGCTTTTCAAATGAAATCTGGAAAACTTTGAATTCAGACCTTTGCTCTTGAAGTATCTGTGGAAATGTCCTTTAGCTTTCAGTAAATAAATGCAGATTACACCACCTGCTTGATTGAGTGACACAAAATAGTCTTTGCTGCGTTTAACAGTTTGTTACCTTAACTTCCCCAAATCAGGAAGACACATGTTCACCATTTACAGCCAAGATGTGTAAGACTTTTGACAGAAGTGTGATGTGTTCCATGATTTTTAGATCCTCCTGTGTAACAATACTGCTGAGAATCCCGGTAGATGCTAAGTCATTTTTATCAGTTACTAATATAAGTCCATAAAACAGCAAATAAAACTGATTATTCCATTTCCTCTCAAAGGCAATCAGACTTTTTCAGTGAGCATAGAAAGTAGTTTATTTGAGGAAGATCCAAAGTCATGAAATGCGTCAGTGTTTCTAATCAGTTTCTTTTGATAAACTTTGGCTATATAGTTTTCCCTGATTGTGGAAGTAGGTAGGTAATTGTTAAATGCAACTAGAAAGACCATTTATCACTCTGAATAAACAGAAATCAGGTTCTAGAACCAGATTGAAAGAAGGAAATTACATCACACTCTTAAATAAGGAAGCACTGGGCAGAACTGGATGAGTTGTAAGACAAAAATGTGCCCCTCCTCCTCCTCTCACGGATGGCTCCTGAGATGGATTAATGAGACCTCGTGGCAAGGTAAGTGTATCTAGGTTACTGCCTTAAGGGAGCCTAGCTCTGTGTGTTAAAGCAGTTTCAAAGTGAGTATTTTCAAGAGAGGTTACAAGCCCAAAGGAATAGTAAGAAAAGGTAAAGTTGATTTCCACTCCTTTAAGTCTAGTAACAGGCCATTTAGAAAGCTGGGCCAGCAGCCATTGACTGATGCCTACAGTTCTACTCAGTCCACATGCTGTCACGTAGGAACTGGAAGGTGAATTTAGGATGGCCTAAACGTGTTAGGTTATTACTGCCCTGTCTCATCACTCATCATAGTACATACAGAGTTCATCCTGAACAAATTTGTGCTTTTCCCTTAGCCCTTCTTATTAGCCTGGGGAGTCTCATGGAATCACCTTTAAAACCTGAGACGGTTACTTTCTGAGTGTTCACTTGATGTTCATTAGAATTGAATGTGCCAGTATCTACAGGAGGAGTGTAAGGCACCGGCCCTGGATTTGGAGGGTAGGAGAGGAGCCTGGCAGAGCACAGAATAGCTAAGAACTGAAAGACATGGCTCTGGCTTTTAATAAAAGGAGGGGCTTGTTGAGGGAGCACAGTGTGAGAAGAACCAGCCTGAAAGCTTAGAATAGCTAGAGCTGAAAAAGGCAGGTAATAAGGCCCCATTCTGAAGGGTTTTTTGTGCCAGCTAAGGAGCTTTTAGAAGCCTTTACAGGTTCTTTTTGGGGTGGCAATTGAGGAAGATTGATTTGATCCTGTTGGCTGTAGTATGGTTTAAATATTTTCAGACTAGAAATTGGAACCAGTAGGAGAAGGAAGAGAGGTCTGAGAAGTTTAAAAACTGTCTGGAGGTTGGTAGTTGAATGTATATTGGCCTTAACTCAGGCTCACAGTGGTGCCCAGGAAGTGTAATCCTTCTGGATCTAGATGGGAGGAAGGTAAAGAGACGGAAGGAATGGGTTTGTAGCTTGTGAGATACCAGAGGCCCATCCAAGTGGAAAGATAATCACCAGACAGTGAGAAATGCAAAGTGGAAGGCAGGCTGCACTTACCTATTCAGGAACAGTCTGTGGGTTTGAAGCCATAGAAATGAATTAAAAGATTTGAAGAGGGGCTGGGGATTTAGCTCAGTGGTAGAGCGTTTACCTAGGAAGCGCAAGGCCCTGGGTTCGGTCCCCAGCTCCAAAAAAAAAAGAACCAAAAAAAAAAAAAAAAAGATTTGAAGAGCAAAATTAAGAAAAATATATTGCTATTAGCAGAAACATTGTACTGGTATTTAACTGCATTTTGGATCACTTAATATTAAATTTTTTTCATGATTATGTAAATTGTTATGCCCAAGGTTATTTTTGGATCCTGGTTTATTCTGTGCTACCTGCATTGACATTTATTTTGATGCTCTTGGATTTCATAACAGAATACCATCTTGTACTTTTAGATACTGATGTTCATACATAAATGTTTATTTGCAGTTATTTTCTTTATGATTTGAAAATTAGAGCTAGTTTTACAGTTATAGGGACTTGGGTAAAATTTTAAACACTACAGCATTAGTCAGATCGTACTTGACCCAGACGTGCTGCTTTATTTATTAGCAGAGTGATTTCTCCATTTCCACCAGGGTTTTACAACCTGAATACTGGTTTGTGGGGTTGTTTTTTTGTTGTTGTTGTTGTTTTGTTTTGTTTTGTTTTTGGTCTTGTCTTTTGAAGCACGGTAGAAGACTTTCAAATAGCTTTCTAGTATAACCTTAGCTTAATGGGGGGGGGGGGGAGGTGTGTGTGAGAGAATGAATGTATGTGTGTCTAAACCTTAAACCTGTGGCATGTTGCTCTTGTAGGTTTTACAGCCTGAAGTTATTTTCCAAACGATGAGAGCACAGCAGTTATACTGCCCTCCTTGCTTCTGCCATGCAAGCAAGTAGGAAGTTCAGATAGTTTCATAACATGGCCCATTCACAATTCCCCATTGAAATTTAGAGGCAGGTCACCTTCTATGAATACACAAAGACACTATTGTGGTCAGAAGTGAGCTGGCTTAGTGAACACAATTCTTTTTATACTAAAAAAATTTTTCCTTAAGAAAGCTAACAAGTAGGTGATGGAAACAATGAATAAAAAAATAACTTTTTCTAAAACATAGAAATAATTTTAAGCACTGAAATGTAAGTTTAGATTCCAAGGCAACTTGAGCAGAGGCGCCAGTTACACAATCACTCTGTTGAAAGCTAAGATGTGGATGGCATTAGGAGGCTGACACAGTGATTACTAGTAGTACTTGTTGGCTTGCCTACAGGTGGGGGCTGGGCCTCCCGCATCCCCCGCAGCACAGCCATCCTCCCATCCCGCCTGCCTTTCATTTTCATATTACCACAGATCCTTTCCCTGTAGCCTCTCAGTGTTTGTGAATGTCTAGAAAAGGCTCGGTACATCCTGGCTAAGCATACACAGAGAGGCTAGCCTTTTTAAAAATGTGTTGTTTATATTACTCATTGATAAATAACACGTTTCATTTCAGTAATCTAAAAACCAAGGCTCAAAGACCTCCCAATACTGAGGTTTGTTAATTAACAGATTGTTATATATCGTTAAGAAACTGGTTTTAAAAAAATAAGGTTTGACTCTTTGAAATATTGTAAGCCTGTCATAAAATAACTGCCTGGTGTATCAAAGCAGCTGGCTTTGTAAACATCTATGGGGTATTTTTTAGATAGTTTAAAAAAATAAGAACCCCTATGCCTTGCACATAGTTCCCTTCAGTGGACAGTAAGCACGCGCTCGCCGAGCCAGGTCCCTGTATTAAGGGTACTTGGACCCACAGTGCTCTGAAGCCGCAGTGTATTAGCCTGAGATTTGTAAGTAGATGTTTAGTTGCTGAGCAGTAGGAACCATCTGTGTAGCCCCTTCAGCACAGGTTGGTCCTAGTCCCATGCTCTGTCCTAAACCGTGTCTGCACTTGGTAGGTCTTCAAGTATGTAATGGCAGAGTTCTGTAGACAACATATGTAGAGATCTCAAAGGAGTCTGTGTTCTGGACAGTCGACAGATAACATCCTGCTGTCCAACAGAGGAAGGCCTAGCTTCCTAAACGCACGTGACTATCTGAAGACAGCAGAGTTGGTGTTTTTTAGGATCTGCACAGTACTGAATCATAAAAGTAAAATTAGAGTGAGTGTGTGGGAACTCCAGACCTGAAACATCTGGTACAAGGGGGTTTCTAAAATTGAAGCGTACTAGTTTAAGAAAAATATATTTTGCCTTTGTAATCCATGGGAGGAGGACATGAATTACTTCATATTTCAAGGGACAAGCAATGTCCCTTAAGTTTGTCTTTGAAAGGGAGGAAGCTAGCCAAATAGCCAAAGCTGACACTGAAGCTAGTAATCTTGCAGAACTTGATTTTTTACCAGATAATAGAAATTTGTATCCGCATATATGACTATCTTTTTTGAGCAAGTAGTAACTGGAGAATATGTCATCTGTGGCCAACCCTGAAATACAGAGTCCAAATAAATGTTGGGCTGTGCGGGAGGCAGGTTCTGCTGCTGGGGAATCTGAGTGGGCTCAGCCCGCGGAGCGCTGTGCTGGGGGTTGTTTGTTGTTTTCAGGGGATCAGTAAGAGTAAGGCGGAGCTTGCTATGTACCCAAGCAGGCCTTGAACCTCCATCCTCCTGCTTCAGGCCTAAAGAGCTGGGATTGTAGCCATGAACCGCCATGACTACCTTGAAATTCTTTTTTGGCTTGGGAAAAATGGGTAGGCTCCACTGCACTTCCTTCCGCGTCCCGCCATGCCATAGAAGGTCAGTTTAGTGGGTGGGAGGGAGGTTCGTGTGCTTCCGAGAAGCAATCGTGATTTGTTGTGCAGCTGGTAAACTCTGTAGCAGGGGTTGGCTTTTCTGGCAATAGATTCTTTCTCATTCTGTGAAAAACCTTTCAAGTGTCAGGTTTGTATTTACAAAAACAAATTTTTTTTTGCTGGCTACATTTTAAGTATCCTTATGAGAAGAATTAGGAAACGTCTACAACCAAATTTTTCCGTCTCCCTCCACCTTTAATTACTTATGCTACAATACAGACTATCCTACTTCTGAGTTATGTTGGTGATTCTCATTTGTTCTTGATTTCCCCAGGGAATGAAAGCTACTGGTTGACTTAAGAGCACCTGGCCTTCACAGATTCGTGGCCATCCCAGGGTGGGCACAATGTCAACAGCAGGAGTTGCTGCTCAGGATATTCGAGTCCCATTAAAAACTGGATTTCTCCATAATGGCCAGGCTTTGGGGAATATGAAGACCTGCTGGGGCAGTCGCAATGAGTTTGAAAAGTAAGTCAAGAGTGTGTGCCCCTGTGCTCCTATGTGCATCCTGATGCTGCAGTGACAGGATTCTCCTTACTCTTGACCAACATGTTTTCCTTTGCTTTCAGGAATTTTTTAAATATCGATCCAATAACCATGGCCTACAATCTGAACTCCCCTGCTCCGGAGCATCTAACAACCCTCGGTATGTAAAAAGCCTTTGGAATAGCATGCGAGGAAGCCTGCACTCTGGTTAGGGCTGCCCTCTCCTCAAGCAGTATTTCTTAAAGCAGTTTCCAACAATAGTCTGACACCTAGTGGCAGCAGATTCTGAAGATAATTCTTTCTTACCCTTTACCAGCTGAGCCATTGATTTATAAACAGAACTGTGGAACTATGATTTCTCCACATCAAGAATTAGTTGGCTCTCAGGTATGATGCAGACCTAACTTTAAACAACCTTGGGCAGTATCTGTCTTGTGCATTACTAGTACTGAATGCACATTTGGAAGCAGTAGCTGTAAGCAGTCACATGGTACTCGGACTCAGAAAACTGTGGCTATTTTAATTTGAACATTATGTCTCTTGGGTTTTTGTCAAGAGCTTTTTATCAGGTGAGCCATTTACTCAGTTATGATGGCCGCACCTTACCTTCCTCACGCTGGCGTGCCTAGTATTGTTGCGTGTCGTAAGCTTCTGTAGCATGGCACTCGTACATTATACACTGTTCATCTCCTGTGAATTCTGTACACGTCACAGAACTTGCCTGGGACGTGTGGGTGTGTGCCAAGCACATGTCCAAGGGAGATGGCAGAGATAATTTGTTCTTTGAACCAGATCACGTGTGTTCCCTACTCTGGCTCTAATTACACCTGTGGTGGTTGCATGGGTGTCCTCGAGGTTACAGCAGTCAGGTGTTTCCCTGACCTGGGCAGAGAACTGGAGCTCCGGTCCTGGGCTGTCCCAGGGTGAAGCACGAGGGGAGCAGTCCTTGATGGGCATTGCTTGTTGTTTCAGGATGTGCTTCTCCGTCCGCTCCAGGGAGCGGTCACTTCTTTGCAGAGCGTGGTCCATCTCCAAAGTCAAGCTTGCCCCCTCTTGTTATCCCACCAAGTGAAAGCTCGGGACAGCGTGAAGAGGATCAAGTTCTGTGTGGTTTTAAGAAACTCTCAGTGAATGGGGTGTGCGCTTCCACACCTCCACTTACACCCATTCAAAGCTGCTCTTCCCCGTTTCCCTGTGCAGCTCCCTGTGATCGCAGTTCCCGACCGCTCCCACCATTGCCCATCTCTGAGGACCCATCTCTGGATGAGGCCGACTGTGAGGTGGAATTTCTAACCAGTGCAGATACAGACTTCCTTTTAGAAGACTGCGTGCCTTCCGATTTCAAATACGATGTTCCTGGCAGGCGAAGCTTCCGTGGGTGCGGACAGATCAATTATGCGTATTTTGACAGCCCAACTGTTTCTGTGGCAGATCTTAGCTGTGCATCTGACCAGAACAGAGTTGTTCCAGATCCAAACCCTCCCCCGCCTCAAAGCCATCGCAGATTAAGGAGGTCTCACTCAGGACCAGCCGGGTCGTTTAACAAGCCAGCCATCCGGATATCTAGCTGCACACACAGAGCCTCTCCTAGCTCGGATGAAGACAAGCCTGAGATCCCGCCCCGGGTTCCTATACCTCCCAGGCCAGCCAAGCCAGACTACAGAAGGTGGTCAGCAGAAGTGACCTCTAACACATACAGTGATGAAGATAGGCCTCCCAAAGTCCCCCCGAGAGAACCTTTGTCTCGGAGTAACTCCCGTACCCCAAGTCCTAAAAGCCTTCCGTCTTACCTCAATGGGGTCATGCCTCCAACACAGAGCTTTGCCCCCGACCCCAAGTATGTCAGCAGCAAAGCCCTGCAGAGACAGAGCAGCGAAGGGTCTGCCAAGGCCCCCTGCATCCTGCCCATCATTGAGAATGGGAAGAAGGTCAGCTCCACGCATTATTACCTACTACCTGAGAGACCGCCATACCTTGACAAATATGAGAAGTATTTTAGGGAAGCAGAAGAAGCAAACCCAAGCACCCAGATTCAGCCATTACCTGCTGCCTGTGGTATGGTCTCTGCCACAGACAAGCTGGCCTCCAGAATGAAAATGGATGTGGGCGGCCACGGGAAGCGCAAACACTTATCCTACGTGGTTTCTCCGTAGATATGGGGTCATGGTTCAACAGAAGTTACATGGAACGGATGGCTGCCAAGTTTCCAATTTGAGGTTCATAGAACAGTGTCAAGTGGCAACATGAAGTGGTGGACTCTGCCTTGGTGAGGAAGGCATAGAGCCGTTATGAGGTGCTGTTGTGCTGGGAGTCCCTGACCTATCAGCATAGGAAGAAAAAAGTATGATTTAAAGATGTGCTAGAGGGACACTTTTACATTTGACTACATTATATACCTATGTATAAACGTGCGGTGTAACCATAGACCATAGCTGCAGGATAACCAGTTAGACACTCTAGAGTAATCTATATTCAGAACAATTCAAACGAGCTGGAGGCACAGCTCCAGACAGTGTGAAAATTGAGCAAACGGGAGAGAGCAGTACTGTTGATCAGTTATAAATGTAGAGATTCCTGGCATTCAGGCCTGCTATCTAGTTTGTTTTCTTCCCCTTCCCTGCCAGCAGTCTTCTCCATACACGACAGGGCGTGCTCTTCGCCAGGCCTGTAACGTCTTGTTGAAATCGTTCTATGGCCTAATACTTGCCGCTCTGGGCGTTTGTCTTGAGAGGAGAGGACAGCCGTTTCTGGACCATGTTATCTATCACCTGTGTATGTCTCTCTTGGAAATGGACAGAATTGGTGACTTTTCCATGCTATTCCTGCTTTTCCCGTCCACTGAAGAGGCTTTCAAGAGTGCAGTTGAGTGGTGCTGGCCGTCAGTGTTGGGTATAAGTTTTATAGACCAGCCCAGTGATTAGCCATGATTGAGAGTTATCGTGGGGTGTATGGGATGTTGTTTTGTTTTTGAGACTTTAAAGTACAACACAAGCTGGTCTTGTGTTGTTGGTTCCTATTCAGTATTTCCTGGGGATTGTTTGCTTTTTAAGTGAAACACTTCTGACCAATAGCACAGAACGTCTTAATGCCAGAGGTCACTTCAGCATCTTCCTGCTTAGAAAACTCACAGCTGGCTGCCTCACTGCCCTGAGAGTCAGTGAGACGTGTAGCTTGTGTTCAATTTTTACATCCTCTGATTGTTTATCTTGTATAGATAAGCACAAAGAGAAGGTGCTTGCTAACAGAGGGACACCGCTGCCATGTCCCAACAAGCTGTTCAGTTTAAACTGCTGAATGACATTATTTGAGCTATTTAAAGCTTATTTTTAGTATGAACTAAATGAAGGTTAAAACATGCTTTAGAAAATGCACTGATCTCCGCACTGTGTGTACAGTATTGGACAAAGGATTTGTTCATTTTGTTGCATTATTTTGAATATTGTCTTTTCATTTTAATGAAAATAAAGTTATATTACTTATTTATGACACCGTTAATGTCTTGTCTAAACTCTTATGTCTCAAGCAATTGGTGTTATTTTTTCAAGCATGACAGTGTTTGGGGTTCAATACATGTTGAAACTATTGTAGATTTCTAAATGACAATCTGAGCAACTTTACTTGGGTGTTATAAAAATGTATGGGCTGAAGACTTGGTCAGTTGTTGAAGTGCTTACTCTGGACTTGGTCCCGAGTATCACGTAAACAGGGCATGCCCATAAGTCCAGCACTTGAGATGGTGGCTGGAGAATCAGCAGTTCACAACGTCATCTTTGGTTCCCCTAGGCCACATGAATCCCTGTCTCAAAAAAGAAAAAGAAAAAAAGTATGGCAAAAATCAAGCCTTTTTTGCTCTCACCTGGAACAATAAACAGTAAACTTGGTTCTGGAGCTTCTGTGGAAACAGTAACACGAGGAAGGCCAGGCTGTGCAGTCCGTAGGACACTCTGTGTGCAGACTTCTTGAGCTTTAGGACTCAGTCTGGGTCACTCTGGGCCCTTTGTGACCTTCACTGCTTGCTTGTCTGAGGCCTTAATCCCCGTGGCCAGGCACTGCAGAGAGCCTTGCAGACTGCTGGGCTGCTGTATCCAAGCTGGTGGCCCTGTGTGTCACTCTAGCTTGGGAATTCATCCCATAACAGAAGCCTGTTGAGTAGCAGCCATGCTGGATCCGGGAGGAAGAGAGCTTACAGCAACAGGATTTGGAAGTGTTAAAAAGGCATTCAGCAGGCAACTGAAGGGCAACTTAACCCTGGGAATCATGTCCAGAGTGGGGGTGGGTGGTGATTTAGAAGGTATGTTAGCAGATGAAGGCAAGTCTGAGAGGCCAGGAAGCAGGAAGAAGCTGGGCATGTTCCAGAAGCTGAAGGCCACAGGCGAGTAGGCTGAGCAGTGGAAAAGGGCAGTGGGTGCAACTCAGAGATCCTAAGTGGGAGAGGAACACGATGTGATTTGTTTTAGGAAAGATGACAGTGGCTGTTGTGTGGAGAACATTTCAGAGAAGTGAAATTAGCAGAAACACTAAAAGCTATGGGCCAGGGCCCAAAACTGGCACCAGAGTGACAAGCGGGGGATGGAGAGACCCATGGCTTTCAGAGTTGTGGGAATGACAGGCAGGCTCCAGACCGAAAGCAGTCTGCACCGCCCTTCTTCCAAAGCGAGCTGTAGCTGGGACCTCCTGTGTCCCTGTCCTAGTACTGAGTATTGCCTGGCACAGGGAGCCGTGGGTACTCACATGAGCTCCAACTTCATTTCCTTACCTGGTTTTCTGGGTTTTTCCCCCTTGGACTTCTGGGAGATCCTTTCCACAGTTTGTCCTGGCCTAAGAAATGTACTCAGCTACCACGCTGATAGCGCACTGCTGAGACATCCAGGAGCCCGCCTGCCCGTTTGCCCGCCTGCCCGAAAGCCAGCGCACCAAGCGAATTGAGTTTCTTTTTTTCCCAACTTTTATGTGTCTGGGTATTTTGCCTGTGTATGTCTGTGTGTCGCATGCATGCAGTACCTGGTGCCCACAGAGGCCCAAAGATAGTGTGGGACTGTGATTACCACAGCCATGAGCTACCACATGGGTGCTGGGAACTGAACCCGGGTCTCTGGAAGAACAGCCAGTATTCTTAATGGCTAAGCCCTCCTTACAGCCCTGTATAATATCTTACGTAATTATCAAAATGGGAAACTGATGTCTGCACGATCCTTGTATAATGCTTTGCTTAGTTGCAGACTGATGCTTGGTCATACTTAAAACTGGAAACGCATTTGGCCGTTCTGTCAGGCATTTTGTAAAAAGCTGTCATGCAAAGACGCACGATGCCCATGGTACTTGACAAGATGGACCTGATGCTGGCTCTAGAGTGGGCTCGGCTCCTGGGAGGACCCTGAAGAAGCCTTCTAAGAGCCAGAGCCTTGAGGTTCCACACTTGAAACGAGAAAAAGACAAGAGACGAAAAAAAAAAAGAAAATGGAAATTTTAGTTGAGCTCTCAAGCTTCGAGGTCTTTCTTGCCCTTATATTCAGTAAGTCTTCTTCAAACTAAAAATGCACTTCAGGACTTGTTTTCCTTGTGGTGTAGGTCATTTGACAGAATGTTCTGGCGCCTTTGCTCCCTGAGGGGTGAGTCATTCCATTCTTTCGAGGCTCTGAGGGGTGAAGGCGAAGAGAGCAGAATCTGTCTACACTGTTGGCCTCACCTCTCACTACCTGTAACCACACAGACACGGTTCAGGCGTGCCTGGCGCTGCTTATTGTGAGGGCGTGAGCTTCCTCGCCTTCTTTCCACCCGCACGGATTCAACTTCAGGACACTCGTACCTGAGCCACGAGGAATCTGCTGCTGCCACACGTTTAGACAAGCTCCCCTCAGCTTTCGAGATGCGTGTACTCGGAGTCTGAAGAGGCAAACATACCTGTGTGTGTTTTTCTGTACCTGAGCTTACATCAGAGCAACCTCGTGACTCAAAAGTCACCGCCCCATAGCAGCAGGTGGGGTTTGGTAAGGAGTGGGGGGCTGGGAACGAATGGGAAGGAATGTGCTTAGAGTACTAGTTGGCACCTGTCTCCTAGCTGTCAGGCTAGAGGCTTAGCTAGCGTGCCTCTCGAATGCTGTCATCTCTCGCCCTGTAAGTTCAGACACCCGGGAACCCCAAGCACAAAAGCCCGTAGCAATCACCCACAGGGATCCACATATCTGCTCCCCCTCCTGCTCCTGCTAAATGGAACTGCTTAGGAAAGTGCACAGCACAGATCCGGGCAGCACCTTCATTCCTTAGCAAACATCTAATCACCCGCCTCCCGTGGATTTCTTCACAATCACGAGGGTTAGCCGGTGCCTTCCCCCGGGACAGCATGCCTTGTCCACTCCCCTCTTGTGAAAGGCAGAATGAGTCGTGTCATTCTGGCCCTCGCCAAGCCTTCCTCTGGCCTAGCCATGGCACCGCCTCAGGCACAGCACACAGGAAGCCGTACTTTGTTATTCTGAATTCCTGGCTAGCCTCATGTTCTTGGATGAACCAGTGTCCTTGTACACAGTGTCTCTTCTCCCTCATTGATCAGGGTTCTTGGCCCAGCAGCAGCCAGCTGACAGCTCCTGCAGCCGGCTGAGTAATACCAGCTCTGTAGGGCAAGCACCCACAGTGGCCAGCACAGGACCAGACTTGCCTGTGTACTGCCTCAGCCCAGCCCAGAAGCCTCTAATTACATGTCTGCTGTTTGCAGGAGCCCAGGTGGCCTGGGCCCGGGTGGGGGCTGGAGGGTGGGGGGTGTAGCACAAGTCCCCTGTCACTAAAGGTGGGTACCGAGGCCCCTAAAGCAGCAAGGTCCCGACACACATTCCAATTTCATCACATCTCTCTCTGAAACCACTGCCACACTATGTCATCTCCCTACAGACCTGCCCATGTGCCCAAGAACAGTCAGAAACTGACCTGGCCCAGTAGGAAGCTAAGGGTGTTGTGTTTTCCTCCACACAATACGGCATTGTCTCAGGGGTGGCTCCTGTGGCCGAGTTCTGGCCTATTTGACTTGCCTGCAGATGTCTCAGTATGAACAGCTCACAGTTGTCAGGAACTTGCTGTCTGCCAAGCCCTGGGCACTCCAGATCCTGTGTGGTGGCACCAGGACTAAAGAGACAGCCTTTCAAGGAAGCACAAGGAGCTTGGGGGTAGAGGAGTGGTACTGCTCATAAGGACCCGGATTCTTAAGAGACCTATATAAGAACAAGGAATCAAAAGGTCACTGTCTCCCGTGCCTGCGCTGCTCCTGGCCAGTGCCTGCCAGCATACCATGCCACAAAAACAGTGTCAGCTGAACCTGTAAAGAAAACAAGATATCGAACAGAGATCTGGTTTGGTTTGGTTTTCAAAGTCACACACACCCACACCCCCCCCCCCCATCAACTTAGTTGATGGTAAATCGTGATTGTTCTGCCAGACTTCACAGTAGATTGCCACTTGTCACTCAGCAACGAGATTGACAAGGACCTCAAACAGAGACCAATTTAGGGCTGGTGGGATGACAAGATGAGGGGGCCTGGCAACCTGAATGTGGTCACTGGAAGAAATTAACACCACAGCCGTCCTTAGACCTCCACATTGTCATGCATGTGTGCACACACATATTTTTTTTCTTCTTTTTTCTTTTTTTCGGAGCTGGGGACCGAACCCAGGGCCTTGCGCTTGCGCTCTACCACTGAGCTAAATCCCCAACCCCCCACACACACATTTTTTTTTTTTTTTTGGTTCTTTTTTTTTCCGGAGCTGGGGACCGAACCCAGGGCCTTGCGCTTCCTAGGTAAGCGCTCTACCACTGAGCTAAATCCCCAGCCCCCCACACACACATTTTTAAAACTAGTTTATGCCACTAAAAAGCTCGTTTAAGGATCCCTGCCCCCCCATAACCTATAGTACTAGTCTGTGGGAAACTTGTTTTTTTTAGAGACAAAAACTGTATAGCCCTGGCTGTCATAGAACTCACTGTGCAGACCATGCTGGTCTTGAACTCACAAAGATCCATCCACCTACCTCTGCCTTCTGAGTGCTGGGATTAAAGACGTACGCCATTATACCTGGCTTATGGAAAACTTCTATTCCTATAATAATTGTTATTTTGAGGCAGGGCCTTACTCCAGCCCAGAATAACCTAAATTTACTCTGTGTTCATCCTGGCCTCAAACTCTGTGAACTCCCTACCCCAGACTCCCAGTGTCACGATAACAGGCATGTGAGCCACTACACGTGAGAGTTTTTTTCCTCTTAAATTGTATAGTTAAGGACTTGGTGTCTTTAGTGTCAACAACAACAACAAAGTGTTTACAGAGCTTTCAATGAACAACCCTGATAAAGACAAAAAGAGGTCCCTTCCTCACCCCACACACATCATCCCATCCTTACATCATTCCCCAGCCCCAGCGCCCAATGTATGGTCCCATCTGCACAAACTCATTTTATTCTTTCTGAATCACACAACACCCTCAGGTGCACATAAAACTGTGCTGTGCATACACCAACCTGTGCTGGGGAGGTCCAGGCTGCCTGAGTCACTCCTCTGAGGACGTATCTTCACTTCCTTCCGAGGCTAGAAATCCTCACATTAGATCTTTTCCCTCTAAACAAGTATCCCGACTAAAAGGAGGCACTGACTGTGTTTTCAGAGTGGTTTAGGGTAGCAACCTTTCAGGGTTCCAGGCCAGAAGGGAGAGATGGTGGATGGTGGAGATCACACTCAGAGGGTCCTGCCCTCCTGCTAAACACGGAAATCTGAAAGCAAGAAGAAACTGTGATGGGAGCCCAGTGGTGTGTGTGGGCACCAGGATGGTCCACGCCTATGGGATTCAGGACTCTATGAGAGACAGAGTGGATGGTTTGGGTCTGATGGAAAAATAAGCCCAAAGGAGAGAACAGGAAAGAGATGTAAATGCTGTCTATGAAGGAAGCCAAGTTCTTAGAGGAAGAATATGCTGCATTTATGAACAGAGAGGACAGACGGATCCCCTCCTGCAACAGCAGGTCCTGCCCTCCCTCCCCAACAATTGTTTTAAACCGTGGGTGTGTGCCCTCAGCCTTCTTCCCCTAGCCCATGCCCTGCCCATTCTATGGTTCTTTCTGCTGCTGTGGCTGGCAGATTCATCAAATGGGAACCCTGATCCACCAGAAGGCAGAACTTTCAAACACAGGCATGTATGTACTAAGTTACAAGTCACTGGGCACTTAAGGAAAATTAATGTCCAGAGAAGCACAAAAACCGCGTGTGGCAATGCACACCTGTAACCCCAGGACTTTACCTGAGGGGCTGATAAAAGATCAGCTTGAGTTCAAGGCCAGCCTGGGCTACAGAGTAAGGCCTTATCCCCAAACACAAACAAAAATGGAGGGAGGGAAGAAGTTCAAAACCCAAAAGCTGTGTCAGAGATGGGCACTTGCCAACCATCTATGAACCCCAGCCCCATTCAATCACCAACGCTGGCACACAGACGAACAACAAAACCCAAGACCCACAAGGCAAACATTTCACAAAGCAAACGGACTTTAAAACAACGGTCCTCAGAGACTAAGCAGAGCACTCTATCCAT
Source organism: Rattus norvegicus (assembly GCF_021556685.1). NCBI lineage: Eukaryota > Metazoa > Chordata > Mammalia > Rodentia > Muridae > Rattus > Rattus norvegicus. The sequence continues at coordinate 167,416,726 of NC_141538.1, forward strand.
GAAACAAGAACAGAGCGTAATATATATACATATACATATATATGTGTATATATGTATATGTATATACATATATCCCAAGGGGTAGACTCTTAAGAAGAGAGGGACAGAGAGCATCTCGGCAGGGGTGGGGGTGGGGATATGGCTTTGCAGGTAAAAGCATTTGCCACAGAAACCTGATAGCCTGAGATCAGTCCCTGGAACACACATTTAAAGAGCCAGATGTGATGTCATCAATCTCTAAACACGGGGAGCCTGTGCTGAGGTGGGCAGCAGAACCTGAGGGTCACAGGTCAGCTGGCGGTGGTCCACTGTACAGCGGCAGAGACAAGATGGGAGCACTGGCTCCTAAAAGTTGTCCTCTGACCTTGACACATGCACCAAGACACACACACACACACACATACACACACATACATACACACACACACACACACACACACACACACACACACACTCTTACACATATACAATCCGTTGATAAATAAATAGGAGAACGGGCTGGGGACATAGGTCAGTGGCAGAGTGTTCACTGAGCATATGTGAAGCCCTGGGTTCAATCCCCAGTACTACAAAATAAATAAAATGTAACAGTTTTCCAGACCTGAAGATACAGGAAAACGAGGCCACGCCTAGACACATCTTCCAAAAACTCCACCCCACGGATGACAAGAGCAGTAAAGACGCCAGAGTGAGAAAGAGCAAAGGCCGCAGTTAGCAGGGGAACCTAGCACAAGACGTGTGCCTGATGGGGAAACGTTGTATTGAGTCAAATTCAGTGCATTTTCTAGTCCTTACTTATTCTTGGTCAATTTCTACTCACTTATTTTGTGTATTGGGGGCAGGTGTGTGTGTGTGTGTGTGTGTGTGTGCCACAGCATATCCGTGGAAGTCAGAGGTCAGAGGTTAACTTCTGGGAGTCAGTTCTCTCCTTCCGCCTGTGAGTTCTGAGGATCAGACTCGGGTGGTCCTTCTTGGAGGCAAGCACCCCCGCCCAGACGGGGCTCACAGACCCACTTTGTACGGTCTTTTGAAGCAGGGGCTCTTGACTCCCCACTGCAGATTACAGGTGTGTGCCTTCCCAGCCCCCACCCCAGGATCTCAGAGTTTATGCTAATCTGCTTTCAGAGGCTACTCCTGTTGGGGACCTGGAATGCGGGAAGAGACCCAGCCTGCTCCCAGCTTGGCTGGTAGGAGGTGGTGGGAGTTTCAGGAAGTGGGAAGACTGGCAGGTCTTTGGGGCCTGGGACCCAAGTATTCCTCCTTTGTTCTAGCCATGGTGAAGTGAGAACCTTTTTTGTTTGTTTGTTTGTTTTGTTTTGTTTTTTCCCTGTAGAATCCAAGGTAGATTCGATCAATTTGGAACATTGTTGGTACTATTAAACAGGCATTAAAATTCCAGAGGTGGAAAAATGTGTGTCAGATGGACCACCCTGCCCACAACCAATATAAACTGGGGGTACACTTGGAAGGTGGGAACAGGAAGATCAGAAGTTCAAGGCTACCCTGTTCCTAACTTGTCCCCTTTTCTAAGTAAAGCAAAATTACCTCCCAAGTCACAAACAAATCTACTTTTCCTTCACAACCCATGTGTAGAGAGAGGACGGTCACTATCGGCTTTTGAAGGGAGATGCGTGACAAGGCTAGCCCACCCACCAGCAGACAAGGCTAGACCACCCACCAGGAGAACCAGGTGCTCAGTTGCAGTGGATAGAGCCTCCAACAAGATAGCAAGGTTCTCTGCTCGCAGAGGTTCTTGGGAGCAGAGGGGTGAAAAGAGTGCTTAGGGGGTTGGCATTGATATGATCAGAGCAGAAGATCCCACCATCACAGCGGGAACATTTAACACACAACTACTGACTGAGGACTGACAGACCACCCTTCAAGTAATGAAAAAGGACAGACAGCAACGCCAATTTGAGCAGCAGAACAAACAAGTTTGGTCATGTCTCCTGCTTTCTGACCCTGGGTGGAGTGGGGTTGGGGCTGGGACTTCCACGTGAACCTGTGTGGCTGAGGAAACCGCCTGATCAACCGTTCTTGTATTTCTTGTTTGTCACCTGTCTCTGCCCAAGTGAACTACTCTGTCACTTTCTCCCCACCATGAGGACAGGACAGCCCAAGCCCATCACTGGCTTTGAGACCATGGTGGCCGACTAGGGATGATTTACCGAAGAATCCTTGGGCCCCGAATGTTGAAAGGTACTGCCTGCCGACCTTCTCAGATCGGATCGTACTGTCGTACTGTAGGCTGGCTGTCCCAGAGAGCCACCAACCTTGCTCTCTTCCCCCGTTCGCGCTCCTCCTGGGAAGAGCTCGACAGTCCGCGCTCCCACACCGAGCCAGCCACCATCTTACCACCAACGCATCCGGAGAAAAAAAGTCCTGAAGTGGATCGGGGAAGAAAGGCATCCGAAAGGATCCTTCCAGAAACCCCCGCTTACATCCTCCTTATAGCCCCTGTCCCTTCTTCTCTGAACGGACGCGAACCCATTCAATGGCTCCGCTCCTTCGCTGAGGCCTTAGGGAAGCACACATCGGTTTCCGGCCGATCACGGGGCCGATCACCCGCAAGGCCCAGGGATGAATGACATTGGTTGCCTGCGGCAAGCTGGGAGGAGACTTGTCTGAATTAACCTTTGACCTCAGCTTTCTCAGAAAACTGCTACTTAGAAAGTCAGCCCGGCGGCCCAATTTGTAGACAGCCGGTTATCTGTTTAGTATCGACTAACCCCAGGGAAGAAACCGCTGTCTGACCAGAGAGAACATTTAGGTGATCACACGCGGTGCCTAGGAGGGGATCGTAGGGCAAGTCTGAATTTTTTGGAACAGTTCCATACTGTACTCCAGATTTCCAGCCCCTGCACGAGCGAAGCGCTAAACTTTAGCCCCCACAGGGAAAGAATCAAGATCAAATCCAACTCTGTTGCCGCGCAAGCGTTCAGAGGTTCAGAAGCGGCTGCGTATCTGTTAGGAAAACTACCCGCGTTCCTGAACCAAGTGCGTCCCCTCACCCATCTTAGTTAAATAATTTCCAACGGCCACCGTCTGTCATCATGCTTGGAGTACCCTTTATAAAGCCCATGCCATCTCTCTAGCTCTCCTCTCTCTCTGTTGGCTTTTCATGCCAACTTAAGCAGCCAAGGGAGGCTTTCCTTACCCCAGACTCCCTTTGTAAATTTTATATATTTTATATAAACCCTCAAGGCTGAGAAATAACCAGTCCTCTCCTTCAGCCATCCCCACCCCCACCACCCAGTCTGAGGCGCTGGTGGGGGGGGTTGGGGGGGGTCCTGCTCCCCGCCTCCCAGACTCCCTTACCTGGCAGAAAACTGCTGTGCCCAGCCCTAAGACAGAGAGTGGCCAGGCTCCATCACCCAGGCTTCCCTAAGGCCATTTTGTAAGGGCTCTAGGTGTTCTCAGTTCCCAGCCCCAAGAGAGAGTGGCCTGGACCTGCTCTACAAGAAAAACAAACAAACCCCCACCCATCCCTAAGGTTTGTCCTAAAGAGCAGGCCACATAATCCCTCCAATCCCAGGCCACCCTGAGAAGGTCCAGCCTCCCCCCTCCCCCCTCCCAAGAAATGCTAGCGTCTTGCACAGTTCTAGGCTGATTCTTGCCCAAGCACAGGAAGCCATCTTCCTGGATTTTTCTCTCCCAATAAATCTCTAATGGGAAGTTTTTTGTGTGGTGTGACTTCATGGTATTCCTTGGCTCCCATCTTGAAGGTTCACAGGTTCAGTCCAGTATCATCAAGGCAGGAACATGGCAGCATCCAGGCAGGCATGGTGCAGGAGGAGCTAAGAGTTCTACATCTTCATCTGAAGGCTGCTAGCAGAATACTGACTTCCAGGCAGCTAGGACGAGGGTCTTAAAGCTCTTGCCCACAGTGACACACCCATTCCAACAAGGCCACACCTACTCCAACAGGGCCACACCCTCTAAGAGCGCCACTCCCATGGCTGAGCATATAGAAACTATCAGATTCTCTGGTCCCCATAGGCTTATTTAAACGTGAGCCTATGGGGGTCACACCTAAACTTAGCATAATGCAAAATACATTTAGTCCTACTTCAAAGGTCCACATAGTCTATGGCAGTCTCAACAATGTTACAAGTCCAAGGTTCAAAGTCTTTCCTGAGATCCATCCAATCACTTAAAACTGTAATCCCTAAAGCAAGACAGGAAACCAACCGGGCAAATTCCAAACTCTGCATCTCCATGTCTGATGTCAAAACGGTCTTCACATCTCTAACTCCTTTTTCATCTTTGTTGACTGCAACAAACTTCTTTCTCCTGCTCTGATTCCACTCCCTGTTAGGAGCTTTCCTCAGCAGATAGCCCACGGCTCTGGCATCTCAAACATTTTGCGTTCTCCAAGACAACTTCCATGTTACCGCTTCTTGTTTCAATGTCTGGGATCCACACATGATCTTCTGGGCTCTTCCTTTTCTTTTCTTTTTTTTCTTTTTTCTTTCTTTTTTTTTTTTTTTTTTTTTTCGGAGCTGGGGACCGAACCCAGGGCCTTGCGCTTGCTAGGCAAGTGCTCTACCACTGAGCTAAATCCCCAACCCCTTCTGGGCTCTTCCAAAGGGCTGGCATCACTTCTGCAGCTCTGCCCTCTGTAGCGCTCTAAGCTCAGGCTAATCCACTGTTGTTCTTGGTGGTCATCCCATGGTACTGGCGTCTCCAATACACTGGGGTCTTCCACTGCAGCTAGGCTTCACCAATAGCCTCTCATAGGCTCGCTTCATGGTGCCAAGCTTCAAATCATTTACATGACTCCTTCAGTCCTGGGCCATCAACTGCAACTGAGGCTGCACCTTCACCAATGGCCTCCCATGGCCTCTCACAGTGCCCAGCCCTCAGCGGTTCTTCATGATCCCTTCATGCCTTCAAAACTAGTACTACCTGGTGACTCTTACACATTACCAAGGACAGCTGCAGCATGAGGTACAACCTTGGCCATCTCTGGAACACAGCTTCTTTGTGCTCTCAGAAACACTTCTCACCAGCATCAGTTGTCCCAGTAGTCCTTTCTGTTTTTCACTCTAAAGCTGGAGTCACATGGGTGAAGCTGCCAAGTTCTGCTGCTTGCTGGGGCTGGAACATGGCCTCCTTGTTCTATCACACCATCACCAGCTTGCTCTTTTCCAACCTCTTGGCTGCCTAAGCTTGGCTGTCCTGGATCTTGCTCCATAGATCGATCTTGAATTCAGAGATCTGCATGCCTGATTCCTAGGTTTAAAGGTATCTATCACCATGTCTGGATCTAAACTTAGCTGGGTAGGATCTTGCCCCAAAGTCCCCATTCAGCCCCATTTCACTTCCCGGAAACCCTTTAGTATTCAAAACATATATTTTATATTTTTCTCAGCCTGTTATGCTTGTTTAAAATGCTCTTCATGGGTTGGGGATTTAGCTCAGTGGTAGAACGCTTGCCTAGGAAGCACAAGGCCCTGGGTTCGGTCCCCAGCTCCAAAAAAGAGAACAAAAAAAAAAAAAATGCTCTTCATGACACTTGACCAAAGAACAAAGTCTATGATGGGCGTTTCTGAGTCTTCCTTTATCAATGCAATTAATCTGAGTCTCTTAACCTGAGTCTCAGGCAGACTCTTCAGACAAGCACACATTCTTCACCAAAATACCACAAAAAACAGTCTCTAGGCCACACTCTGAAGTTCTTCTCCTCTGAAACCTCTTGGGTCAGGTCAGCACAGTTCAAATCACTCACAGCAACAAAGTCCATGTCCCTACTAGGATGGCCCATTGAGGCCCATTTAGAGCACTCCAATGCTTTCCAAGTCCAAAGTCCCAAAATCCACATTCTTCCAAACAAAAGCCTGGTCAGGCCTATCACAGCAATACCCCAGTCCCTGGTACCAACTTCTTAGTTTGGGTTTTAATTGCTATGAACAGACACCATGACTAAGGCAAGTCTTATAAGGACAACATTTAATTGAGGCTGGCTTACCAGTATAGAAGTTCCATCCATTATCATCAAGGTGGGAAAATGGCAGTGTCTGGGCAAGCATGGTACAAGAGGGACTGAGAGTTCTACATCTTTATCTGAAAGCTGCTAGCAGAAGACTGCCTTCCAGGTAGCTAGAATGAGGGTATTAAAGCGCACACCAACAAAGACATACCTGCTCCAACAAGGCCACATTCACTCCAACAGGGCCACACCCTCTAATAGTGCCACTCCCTGGGTTGAGCATGTATAAACCATCATACCTCCCCAATGAATCTCTTGCATGGGGTCTGTCGTGTGGTCTGATCTCTGTCATTCCTTTGCCCTAATCTGTCAAGGTTCTCTACTAAAAAACCTTTCTCCCTGTACATACATGAAAAAAAAAAAAAAAAAAGGAAGATGGACAAACACAAGGGACCCTGGGTTTTGGAGATATGGCTCAGCACTTAAGAACACTGACTGCTCTTGCAGAGGTCCTGAGTTCAATTCCCAGCATGGGTGGCTCACAACCATCTATAATGGGATTTAATGCCCTCTTCTGGTGTGTCTGCAACAGTGTACTCATACATAAAATAGGTAAATCTAAAAAAAAAAAAATTGTGTCCCTGTCGATGACCAGTAGCCTACCTTTCAAGGCTATTTGACCCACAGTGGGGGCAGGATCACGCCATGGTTTAAAAATCATCGAAGCTGTAGAATTGTTGGCTAAGGAGACTGGCAAATTGACAGAATCTAAACTGTTATAACTCCTTATGCCCTCAAGGGGATCCTTGGAGGATCCCCATATCAATGGATCTGGAATTCCCTCCCCCCACAATAATCCAGTTTTAACCCCTGCTACTCTCCTCGATCAACCCCACATTAAGGTTCTCACATGAGGTCCCTTTAAATCCTGCCATTCTCCTCCTGGAAGAGGATGGAGAGACGCCACCCCACACGGTTGTACGGAACAATTATAGCTGTTTATACTCAAATGTGTCCATCAACCTGGACATGCGTCTGTCCACAGATGCGATCAGCCTGGTAGTTAGTGGCGAACGTCACAGATGCAGACTTCGGGTGAACAGGCTGAACTGCTTGCTAGTTCTCCCAAAAGAACTCTTGCCTGTCCATGGGAAGAGTTTCATACCAGCTACTGCTTCGAATTCTCCACCCTCTGTACCCACACATGAAGAAATCAGTAGCAGGGGACAGAAATAAATAAGATTTGGGGGGGTGGGTACTGGGAAGATGGCTCAGCAGTTAGGCATGTTGGCTGCTCTCACAGAAGACCTGAGTTCAATTCCCAGCACCCACATGGCAGCTGGCAACTGTCTATAGAACTCCAATTCCACAGGATCCGACACCTTCACACAGACATACATGTAGGCCAAACACCAAATGTACATTTAAAAAGTAAACTGGGTTTGGTCCCCAGCGGGGGTGGGGGCGGGTGGGGGGGGGAGTAAACTAGTATCAAATACTCTGATTGGTGGCAATGTGTTACAGAGGCAATGTGTTACAGCGTTAAAAAAAGAAAATTGAGATCCTAAACCTCTTGGGGAAACTATGGAAGCAAAAGGAAACTGGCCAGCTGACGAGCAGGCTGAGACACAGTCATGAGGTTTGTAGACTCTTGTCTAACTTTGTTTCCCTAGTCTACCTCTGAAGTCAGAAACCAGGCCTGGGCTGAAAAAATCAAAATGCCGGTGAAGAAATGAACAGAAAGTGCTACCAACTAGGAATCAGTGAATGAGTCAAACACACGCAGGTAAAATCATAGCCTTGTACACTGGAGTAGGATAGCCTGTTCTTAAGACCGTAGCAGTGGTCAGGGTAGTTATGGAACACTAGAGCCTGGTATGGCTTTGGGGAGAAAAGTTTTTAAAGGTACTTGACAAAACCCATATTTTACGCACGCCTTCTGTGTGGGAGGTGTACTGCGGAGTTATGATGGTTGAGACCTGCCATTGTGCTCACCGGGGCTGGGAAACTATAGCTGATAGGTAAAAGCCAGAGCTTGCAGACCCATGTATGAGCACTATCAAACGCCAGCAGGGTCTTGCGACCTCCCCAACATAGCAGCAGTGTGGGACGGGGTAAGAGAGGTGGTGGGGTGCACAAGCCAAATTGGTCGGGAAACAAACATGTATGAAAATCTCATGATGTGGGTTGGAGAGATGGCTCAGTGGTTAAGAACACTGACTGCTAGCTCTCTTTGTTCTCTTCTCTTCCCTGCTCTTCCTCTCTTCCCTGTCCTTTCTCTCTACCCCCACCCCTTCCCTCCACGTGCTCATGGCCGGCCTTTCCTCTCCTCTCCTCTTCTTCTCTCATTAAACCTCTCCACGTGGAAAAAAAAAAAAAAAAAAAAAAAAAGAACACTGACTGCTCTTCCAGAGGTCCTGAGTTCAATTCCCAGCAACCACATGGTGGCTCACAACCATCTGTAATGGGATCTGGTGCCTTCTTCTGCCTGTAGGCATAAATGCAGGCAGGAAGCTGTTTACTATATATGTAATAAATAAATGAATCAAAAAGAAAAGAAAATGTCATGATGAAATGAAACATTGTGTACAACTAATAAATGCTGATTAAAAACACCTTCAAAATGAAGTCTCACAATAGTACTGGGTCTCTTTGACTGGTGTTCTATTTGTAACGTCCTAGTAACCAGAAATGGTTTTTCCTTCTTTTTGTCTTTTCTGTTTTGTTTTGTTTTGTTTTTCAAGACAAGTTTGTTTTCTCTGTGTAGTCCTGGATATCCTGGAACTCAATCTATAGACCATGCTGGTCTCAAACTCAGAGATCCCCCTGCCTCTGCCTCCTCAGTGCTGGGATTAAAGGCCACCAGGCCTCATTCTTTAAAGCAAACTTGGAGATAGTTACCCATGTTTTCAGTTGATAGATATTTAAGTTCTCCTCCCTAGAGAGAGAAGAGGGCCTCTCTGTTCAGCAGAGAAAGAAGCTAGGGAAAGGAGTTGATACAAAATTACCCTCAGTACAATGAGCTTTAATGGGGTGGGGGAGGGGGGAAATCTGGGTGGGTCACGTGACCATGGGGACCATAAAAGAGGAAGGGGAGGTAGGGAGGAGCAGGGAGAGAGGTAAGGAGGCGTCTGAAGCCCCTTAATTTTAAGGCTTCCCTGGGGATGGGCAGGGCCATAGCCCACAGCCTGTTTCTGCAGGTGGTGGCCCACATTTGTTGCAAATTGGCTAAGTCCTGAGGCCAGAGGAACCAGAGCAGCTGGAGGCTACCTCATCCCTCACAGTTTAGAGCCTGGAACCTTAAATGGGGTAAGGGCAGCTATAGAATGAAACCAGGCGGTGGTAGCACAGGCCTTTAATCCCAGCACTCTGGAGGCAGGCGGATCCCTGAGTTTGAGGCCAGCCTGGACTGCAGAGGGATTTCCAGGACAGCCAGGCCTACACAGAGAAACCCTGTCTCGGAAAAAAAAAATTTAAAAAGATGGAAAAACCATTTCTAGCTACTAGGATGTTACAAACAGATCACCAACCAAAGAGAGCAGACCTAGGGCTATCTTGAAACTCCATTTCCTTGTTTGAAGGTTTGTTTGTTTGTTTTAAATGGGCATTTCTCTCCCCCCCCCCCCCCCCCCCCCCCCCGGAGCTGGGGACCGAACCCAGGGCCTTGCGCTTGCTAGGCAAGCGCTCTACCGCTGAGCTAAATCCCCAACCCCAAATGGGCATTTCTTAGTTGTACACAATGTTTCGTTTCCTCCTGAGGCTTTCTTACCTGTTTATGCTCCAGCACCACTTTGACCATCATCACCCCACCACCTTCTCTTACCCCCTGCTACAGAGCTACTACAGGGAGGAGGTCCTAGGACAGGGGCTGGTTGGCTCTTGTTTCAGGGGACCAGGCAGAGCAGAAGGAGATTCTGGTCTTACAACATTCTTGGACGTGGTCTTTGGGGGAGGGTGGGTTGCTTCATTGCTATTTGCTGATTTCAGATATGGCTAAGCAGCTGCCTGAAGTAGTTTGTTCCCAGTTGCTGTGTGAGGTTCCAGTAATTCCCCTGCCCCAGGGGCTGCTTAGACGGAAGGCCTGTTCTCCACCCCTACCCTTACCCCCAGGGACCAATTTACCAAAATGGCCACTGTAAAGGTGAGAACCAAGCCCAGGCTCCCGGACTGGGTTATACTCAAGTCAAAGACCAGAACACAGGGATCACTACAAAACCCAGAGAAACAAAACAAAGTCTATGTACACTCGAAAGTGGCCAGACTTGCACATACATGTCCATGTGATACATAAAACATAGCTTTGAATGTTTACATTAGAAGAGAAGAAAATCCTTCCATTTATTTATTTTATTTAAATTTATTTATTTTGAGACAGCATTTCTCTGTGCAGCTCTGGCTGTCTTGGAACTCACTCTGTAGACCAGGCTGGCTGGCCTTGAACTCAAGGATATGCCTGAGTGCTGGGATTAAAAGTAATCCGGCCTACAGCCCAGTTGAGAAGAAAAATCCCAGAATTAATGAGATAAGCATCTAGTTTTAGACAGAAAAACGCCAAAGGAAAGAATAAGGATTGCAGGTTCTGACAGCCAAGCATGGTGGCCCAGTCACTGGTTCACATGGTGGAGGGGACTCACCTCTGCAGGTTTTCCTCTGACCTCTGTACCTCAGCTCCCTCCTCACCCCACCCCTACACCGTAGGGCAGGCTGTCCTGACTGTTATAAGAAAGTAGGTGAACGGGCCAGTGAATGGTTCTACTTTCATGGCCTCAGTTCCGCTCCAGCATCATTCCCTCGGTGATGGAGTGTGGCGGTCAGAACGTAAGCTGAAGTGAACCCTTTCCCTCCCCAGCTGCTTTAGGTCATGATCTTTTATCACAGCAATAGAAACCTTAACTAGGAGGGGGGCACAAACATGAATATGTTAGAGAAACAATGGTAGTACTTTTCTCCTACTACAGCCTATACCCTCTGGAGCCATGGGCTTTGGTTCAGGCTCTCAGTGTCAAGCATGAACCCCCTCCTGCAGAGCGGGCCTTCAGTGTTTGGCTATCCCTGTAACCTTCACAGCTCCTCTTGACTGGCAGGTCAGTACCGTCGCATGGAGGGCTTGCTGTAATATCCTTGAGGACTTTTCTTCCCCCAGAGGCCTGCGCTACGAACGCTCGACACCAGGAGGAAGTTTTCAGGTCAGCCCAGCTTGATTTCTCTGTGTCCTGCGAGCAGCCTGTTGGATTTTAAGGGATTCCCGGTTCATAGAAGTATGGTTAAATACACGACAGCATAGGTGTCCCATAGAAATACTCCCCCGCGCCCAGGCAAAGGCAGTCTGACCCTGGCGCACATCCAAGTCCTACTGAGTTGTAAAACAAGCCCGTTTGCAAAGCAGTGTACACAATGAATCCCATTGTGTACCCACTTAAAAATAAATGCTCACACGCGCGAGAAAGAGTCAAACGTGGTGGGTCGTCTCGCACCAGAGAGGCAGGGAGGAGGACAAGGTGGGCTTCCCTAGAGGGCAGGGAGGACATGGGCGGGAAGGAAGACAACATTTTAAGTCTTGCTTTATAAGGCTTTCATGGGTTGAGATCTTCCTACAGATGTATTTTTATGATTAAAACATCTTAAATGCTCTGAGACAGACTCGGCGCTGAGCTGATGTCTCACAGGCTAAAAGGACACAGTATAATCCGCCACCAGGGATCACTGTGGTAAGTGTACTGAGCAGCTGTGGCTCCTGCATAAAGCCACACAACCAGGTCCTAAATGTGGTGACCTCATTCTTGCCTGTGAGCTGTGCACACTTCCTTTTCCCCTGGACAAGTGGCTGCAATCCAAATACAAGGGACCAAACCTCCCTGCTTGGCTCTTAGGGCTGATGGTCCACCACCATACGCAAACTGACCACATAGCAAGCCTCAGCCTGCGGGCTCACTGGCCCCACAAAAGGGAGAAGGGAGGTCTGAGGGACACAGGATTGGCACCACCACAGCTTGGGAAGACAGAGAGGTTCTAGCAGGGTACCATTCAAGGCTGGCTGTCTTGGAACCCACTCTGTAGACCAGGCTGGCTAGCCTCGAACTCAAGGATCTGCCTACCTCTGCCCTCCCAAGTGCTGGGATTAAAAGTGTGAGTCTCCTGTTCACTGCCTAGGTGCAAAAGAGCTCCCCCCTCAAAGATGCAAATCCAATAGGATGGATCAGCCCCTCCCGCTTCTCCCTCAGCACCTTCTGTCGTCCAAGTGCAGTTCGTCTGGTCTGCGTCCCTGCTATCACACTTCTGTTTTTGAAAACAGTGACTGTCCTCTGTAACGTTACCTCCTGACAAACTAGTTATGACGTAGCCGCAGATCAAACCCAAGGGCTCATGCATAGTGGCTCTGTGTCCCCAAGGCCCTGAAATGCCTTGCTTTTTGAGGCTTACATTTTGTTTTGACATGTGGTGGTGTCCGTCTGCACGGTGCCCATGGAGGCTGGAGGAGAGTGTCAGATCCCCAGGAACTGGAGTTACAGTTCATGAGCCAAATTGCATGTGCTGGAAAACAAACCTGGTCCTCTGCAACAGCCGCCAGCCCTGAGCCATCTAATGTCCAGTCCCTCTGATTTAACTTTGAGCCACCTAAAAACTCTACCAACAGACTGAATTAAAACAGCAGCAGCGGCAGCAGCAGCCGCAGCCGCAGAAACTTGTCTGAGTTGGCCACTCTATGAAGCCCAGGCTGTCCTGGAACTCAGGCCAATCCTCCTGCCTCAGTTTCCTGAATGCTGAGATTACAAACATGCATTCATGCTAGACCCAAAAAAATTTTTTTTAAGTGCAAAATTGCAAAGTTAAAATAAAGCATCAAGTGGTGCATCTCGTCTGTCCTGGTGACAGGGCTTGTTGGGGAGGCTGAAGCTCTGTCCTGAAACAGAGGGGGGGGGGAGAGGGGAGAGGGGGAGGGGGAGAATGCAGTGACAGTGATGGCGGAGGTGCAATAACGATGATGGTAGTGATCTTAGTCAGGGTTTCTACTGCCTCAATGAAATGCCGTGACCAAGGGAAGAGTTTATTTCCCTTACTTCTAGGTCACACAGTCCATCACTGAGGGAAGTCAGGGCAGAAACTCCAGCAGGGCAGGGAGCTGGGAAAGAACTCAGCTTATAGCTTGCTCAATTGACTTCCTGTCACACAAACACATCACCGTTAAACCAAAAATCTCCTTACTTCCCCATCCCCAAGAACTCCTATCACTGTCACAATATAAACCATCCCAACTTCCAGAAGTCCCAGCTTCACAAAGTCAGACGGTTTTTAAAGTCCATTCTCCTTAAACATCCACAGTCTCTTCAGCTCAAGTCTTTCTTCAACCTCTCCGAATCTCTAAAGTCTCTCGACTGTGGGCTCCAGAAAAGAAATATCAAAGTAAGTTAAATACCTTTTCATTCCGAGAGGACAGAACCAGGCACAGTCACAGTCCAGGCAAAGCCAAGCCAAGGGTCTAACAGTTAAGGCGCAAAGTCAGATTTGCCACACTCAGGATTTTCTGGTCTTCAAAAGGGTTGTCATAGCAACTTGTCTCCTAAGCCCAGGCTAGCCTCTGCTGCCGTCCTTGGGGACTGTCCCATGGTACTGACATTTCCAAAACATCGGGGTCTCTGCAACCAGCTGTACCCTCACCCATAGCCTCTCCCGGTCTCTTGGGAACTCTAACCCTGCCACATGGTTCCAAGCCTTCACCAACAGCCTCTCATGGGCTCTCTACAAGCCATGCTACACAATGTCGCAGCTGCTCCCTATGACCCCTTCCTATCTTCACAACCAGTACCAGCTGGGTGACCCTTACACATCATCAAGTTCGAACGGCTGCAGCCTCAGCCCCCTCTGGACCACAACTTCTGTGTGCTGACTGCAAGGGGACGCTTCTGAATTTACCATCCTCCATGATGTGTCTCTCAACCACCGCTAACTTCTCAGGTCCAGCTCATCGACGCCAGTTGTCTCAGACCAGCCGGGCTTTCCTTCACTTCAGTGGTGCTGGTCTCTGGTTAATCAGAGCTTGTTCTTTAGCCCCAGCTGACCAGAATCACAGATTCCTAACTCAAAATACGCAGTGGTCCGGAGAGAGTCTTTAAGGGGCTCTCAAGCTCACAGGTCAGTCTGGTGGGGACATTTTCTCAATTGAAGTTTCCTATTCCAAAATGACTCGAGTTTGTGTCAGGTTGACATGATAGCTCATAAGCAGAGTAGACCGTGACGGTGTTCATGCCGGACCCCAAATCTGCCCTCTTCCCAGTGTTGAGGCTCAGAACTGTCAGGGCACCCTAGGGCTCCACACCCAGGGCACACTCTCTGGTTCCATGGGGGCTCCTGGGATGGAGCTGGCCTGTATAACGGGCTGTGTGAGCCAGCCAGGACCAGCGACTGACTTAGTTGAGGTCTGGCTGCTGTCCACTCACCAAGGGAAAGAAGAGACACTTCCTAAAGACACCCAGAGGCTTTTGCAGAATGAGCTTTGGACGCTAACGTTCTCCTCCAATCTCAGTGGAGCATCAGTTGAGCGAGGAACAAGGGACCAACCTCCAGGATGGCACAGTTGGCCACACACTAAATGTAAGAAGTGTGCTTTGCTGGATCCCGTGGCCTTTGTAACACACCATGGCAGAGAACAGATGGGGTCATAACTTCTACAGGCAAGGTCTTCTCACAACCATCTGTAATGGGATCTGATGCCCTCTTCAGGTGTGTCTGAAGACAGATACAGTGTACCCACATACATAAAATAAATAAGTATAATCTTAAAAAAAAAAAAAGACACAGTTTCATGTGATCAAGGCTGGTCTCACTTTTGATAATGTAGTAAAAAGTGATCTTGAAATTCTGATTCTCCTACATCCCGTTCCCAAGGTTGGTTTTTGTTGTGGTGGTGGTGGTGGTGGTGGTGGTGGTGGTGGTGGTGGTGGTGGTGGTGGTACTAGGGATCGAACCTGGGTTTTGTGTATCAGAGGTTAAGGGTGTGAAGGCACATCCTCGAGCCCAACAGGAAGAAACTGCAGGTACCAAGGCCACTCCCAACAGAAGGGCCCCCACGCTTAGGTGCTAAGTACAGAAGTGCTGAGAGAGTCTTCCTCTTTCGGGGTACCACTTTACACCCAGAAAAGAATCAACGGTCCCTACCGCTCTGCCCACCGCCAGCAGCCCACAGAGCTGGCTCAGAAGTCAGCTGAGGAAAGCCGTTTCTGCAGCTGGCTTAAGGCTCTGAGTACCTGGCCCCACGAAGACGAGCTCTGAGCAAGGGTCAGGATTTCTGGACTGGGTGAGAGCAGCCCCTCCTAGCACAGGCTTGGGGCATCAGGGTCACTGTGCTCTGAGGTGAACAAAGTTTTACCAAAAAAGGGAGAGAACAGCATACCAAGGAGTCACTCTGAGTCACTTCAGACAGAGAAAGAGGCAGTCCACTGATGGACTACACCCATTCCTAACCCCAGGCCACCTTTCCATCTATGCAGCCCACCCCACCCCCTCAATTCTGGGTCCGTGGCCACCTGTTGGAGAGGAGCAGGCTGGACTAGCACAGCAGGCAGAGTAGCCCAGGGGCTAGAATCTTATCAACCCCAGAGCCAGCCGGCCGAAACTAGCCAGAGGTGAGAGTTTGATGAGCTAGCTTCCTGGAGCCCACTCCACACTCCAGATGCGCAAGCTGATATCACTTCCAAAGCTACCTTTCAGGGTTGGCTGTCCAGTCACTTCCTGCTGCTCCAGGGCAGGGACTGGAGCACACATCTCTCCCCCTATAGATGACATTCCAGGAAACCACGCAGAGCTGGAGGGATGCTCCTCGGGATGTGGAGTCCGAGGACAGTCATCATTAACAGTCAATTATTCTCAGAGAACAGTTGGTGACTGCTGGGATAATGCGTCCTGAGACAAGGGTCTCTCTCGCTCTGGCCCAGGCTGGCCTGGAACCACGTGACCCAGGCTGGTCTCAACCTCAGGGTCTGGGGTTCCAGGTGTCAGGCACCACCCCTGGCCTTTGGCTTTCATGACCAGATAAAGTATATTTTATAGGTACCTCAAATCCAAGCTGAAACCCAAATTCACCATCTCTGCCATCTCCTCTATCTGCTGACGTGTGAGAATGGCTTCCTGTGGAAGCCTGTCCATCCTTGGTCACTCCACCATTAGCCTGCCTTAGCAAGCCGGGGGTGCTGCCTGTTTCTACGACAAGGGTGACAACTGGGCCTCCTCGGCCAGCTTTGGCCACCTCTCCAGCTTCCACTCACCAGATCCTTCTCATCCCACCGCTCCCTGCTTCTCCACACCCCAAGCCAGCAACTACTTGGCCTTTGTGCGGTTTTTCTGTTTTGCTTGAGGCCTCTTATCAGAGCCCAGCCCATTCATTCTCAGATTTCCCCAGGACCTCAACAGGGAGGCCTGTGTTCTCACCACAGGACATGTACATGTACCCCATGAGCCCACTGACTTACTCCTGGGTCCTGTGACGGGGGCCTGGCACACAGCAGAGTGCTCAGTGGATGAGGGGCTGAGTGAAGAGTCCTACTGTAGCCTTGGCTGTATTGGAGCTCACTGTGAGAGCGCTGAACTTGTGGATGATCCTCCTGCCTCAGGATCAAACCAGTGTACCACCTTACCCAGCTCCACCCCCATCTCACGGTAAGCGTGGCCCCTAACGTCAGTCTTGCCAGCCTGCCCACCCCCACCGCATCTCTTTCTCCCTCGGCTTTCTGTGTTATCTTTACTAGTGTTTCTCACAACGTGCATCTATCCCCAGCACTCAAGAGGCAGAGGCAGGAGCAACTCTGCTGAGTGGGAGGCCAGCCTGGTCTACAGTTAGTTCCAAGAAAGTCAGAGCTACATGGGGGATCCTTGTCTCAGGAATGATGTGCAGTTTCCAGCTTTGCTTCAACCGGAGCTGCCGGTACCTGTAAGGTTCTTTCCTCACAGTGACAGGATGGCCGCCAGGTACTCCATCTCTACCTTTCTTCTTGGCTACCCCAGCAGAGAAAGAGAAAAGGCCTTGTGTACTGGCTGACCTAGCCTGGGCTATATGGTCAGGGCAGATGAGGCCCACCCCCAGCAGATTTTACTCCTCAGTGAGAGCCCTGTGTGCTCTCGTCTCAGGCTGGAGGCGACTGAGGAGCCCAGGAGGCTCCCCTCCGTCAGAGGACGAGTCCACAGTGGAAGGGCTGAGCAGCTCCTTCAGCCTGAGGCTGTATGCAGCCCACACCATCACAAAGAAGCCAGACACAAAGGTAGCCGTCAGGAGCTTGGGGAACTGTTTATTCTACTAGCAAGGCTCAGAATAGTACAGAGCCAGGGCGAGATTCCTGAGCAGCGGGCTACTTCACACGTTAGTTCCTGAGGTTCACTGGGCTGTGGACACACTAGTGGGCTTCCAATGCCTGCTCAGCCTGGGGGTCCAGGGTCCAGGGCTTGGGCTCTAGTCTTTGAGAACAAGCGGGGCCTTCACTTGGTTAGCCATGTCCTTGCCACTGAGTGCCTCCACAATGGCCAGCGCAAACTCGAAGCTGGTCCCAGGCCCACGGCTGGTGAGGATGAGGCCGTCCTTCTCCACACGGCTCTCTGAGTAGCTGTAGTGACCTACAGGGAGCAGACACAGTTATGCTAGGTTATGATGGCCATAGAGAACCCTTCCGCACCACGCTGCTGCCATTCCTGGTCTTCAGTGAGTAAATGAAACTTAGGCTGCAGCTATTACCAAGGTCTGTCTCCTCGGCCCTCCAGGCCACTGCAGCCCTGTGGGAACAATGGTAAAGCAAGGCAAGATGGGTAGAAGGGACCAATGGCACAGGTGAAGAGACCTCTGCGGGCACTGGTGACAAACTTCCCCACTTCCTACACCAGGGCGCCATGGCAGAGCAGAGCAGAACAGTGGGGAGAAGAGACTGCCTGGTCCTCTGCAGCCTCAGGCCACACAAGACTGGTAGCTGGGAGCCTCTGCCTCCCCTGCTCCTCTGAGCAACTAAAGCAATGGGGTGGGCTCCACCAAGGCTCCCCAGCTCCCTACCTTCTGTCTCTGTAAGACAGGACCCAGGCTCCAAACATCCACCTGCCCGCTGAGGCCTTACTCATCTCCAATCCTCACCCTACAGCCCAGGGCTGCCTTCAGTGAGCCTTAGCCATGGTCCCAGCATCCGGTCCTTGGGCCGACCCAGTGTGGCCCTGGAGCAGGCCTGCTGACCCCACAGCTGGGCCACGCTCGTTCCTCCAGCTGCAGCAGCTGAGTCTGCTTTCTTATCAGCTGCTTCTCAGAGTGCTTGGGGCCTCTTCTGTTCCCTGCCTGTCTAACCAGAACACGGAAGCAGTTGCAGTCCAGGGTGAAAGTTCCCTGACTCGGTTCCCTGAGACGGTCTGCCCACTGTTCAAGTGGGGCTCTGCACCAGCGTCCCACCCTGGCCACTGTTTCCCTCAGCACGAAGGGCGCCGTTCAGGGCACACTGTGCAGAGAACCCCACTTTCTCAAGTACCTAGGAGACCCTCTGCCCAGGCTCTCTGGGCCCGGGCCTTGGCACAGAGGCGGTAAGAGAAAGGGGTGGTTGGGACAGAACCTTCGGGAAGAAGTGGATGTGGGAAGTGAGGGCAGGCAGAGAACAGGAATACAGGCCTCCAAGGCCAGGGCTCCTGTGGGAAGAGGGCCACATGCTGATGGTGAGGGGCAGACACACCGACACAAAGAATGATCACAGACCTCCACACCCCGCTCAGTGGGACCCTCCAACACGGCCTCAGCCCAAGATGCTTGGGCACAGCTTCATGTACCCTGTCGCTACCAGAAATGACGAACCCAGGACATCCAGAGTTCACTGAGGCCCCCAGAAGCATGCTTCTCCTCTAAGTGGGCCGCCACGCCTGGAAGAGCCTGCCTTCCTATCTCATTCAAAACTCACTTCACTGCTGCCCAGAGGACACAGCAGACACTTCCCATTTACACTACACGACAGAAGACGGAAACCACCACGGGAAGGGAAGTTTCGGTTCACCCAGCCCTACCTTCTGATGGCTAAACCAGGACAAGACATTTTAAATGAAACACTAGAAACCCAGCCTCAGTCTAAGCAGGAAGTTTAAAGGGCTCAACCAGGGTGAGTACTTGTCAATGGCCCCACCTAGTGGCCACAATGAGGAACAGCCTCACAGAGTACCAATGCCACCGGGGCTGCAGTGGGGCCAGGGAGGCTGTGGGCTGGGGAGAAGGACTGGGGGTTCAGGATAAATTTGCAGACATGAAAGAATCTCTTCAGAGAAAGCAACTGAAGGCTGCCGCCTGTGTGTGCAAACACAGAGACATAAATCACTCACTACTTAGGTCTTGTCTGTGACAACTAGGGAACACTACTATAAGACAGTTTCCATAGAGATCTGAAGCCCAGAGAGCCTCGAATCCTTCCACTTGGTCCTTCGAGAAAAGGCAGAGCCTCTGAGCACAGTGGCTCTGGGGTCCGGTCCCTCCTTAACCTGCCCTTCAGAGCGGCCTGAACTCTCTAGGCCTTGCTGTTGTGGGAATGGTGCTCACCCAACACAGTTCTCATTGCTGTGGGCAGGGGAGGAAGAGGCCTTTCCCCTTCCCAGAGGTTTATCAAGTGTTACGGAGCCCTCAGAAGAGCCTCACCTATGACAGTCACATGGAGGAAGGCTACAGTTCCTCAGACTGATTTTGAGGGGGCACAATGGCCAAACTTACTGATCCCATGCCTAGCTAAGACGTAGGAATGGGGAAGCCTTGCACTACACAGAAGGGGGTTGGGGAGATGGTTCCTTGCCTTGCCGAAGCACTGTAGGCTCCAGTGCTGGGCACTGTAAATTCTGAGGTCCCACTGCATGCTCTCAACAGTTAGGTTTCAGAAGCTCAGGTGACGCAGGACCAGCACCTGCGCACAGCGCAGCCTCAGTTCCTGTCATTCTCCCCACCATGACCTCACTTCACAAGGTTCACACAGACTCAGCATCTGTATTTACAGCCCCCAAGAGCCAGAGCTCAGAACAGCGCAGTGCCACTCAGTTTCAGAGACCCTGAAACAAAGCGACAGGCTTTCAGGGAAACAGCACTCCGGACAAAGCCTACAACATGCAGAAGTGCAGTCACAGGGCAAGCCCGGGTGCCAACTGAGAAGACACTGCAGAAGGCTGGCCTGTAGTGGAGCCAGTCTGTGGAGCGCCCTGAGTCATGGGTGATGTGGGTGGGCCCAGCTGTGGGCTTTCTGAAGCTGTAATGTACCAGGTGCGGTATGCGCCTTTAATCCCAGCATCTGGGAGGCACAGGCAGCCTGGCCTACAGATCGAGTTCCAGCACAGCCAGTGCGCTCAGTGCCACTGGGGATGACGGTGTTAGCAGTTAAACCCAGGTCTTGTGTACACCGAACATACACTCTACTACTGAACCTTAGCCTATAAAATAAAAAGGCTACTAATTCTTTAAAAATGCATGGTATACTATTTTACTTTGAAAAGGGAGCTCTAGGGCTGGAGAGACGGCTCAGTGGTTAGGGGCTCTTGCCAGAGGACGCAGGTTCCATCCCCAGTACTCCCCCAACTGCCTGTGACTCAGCTTGCAGGGAACATGACACTCTCTCCTGGCTTCTGTGCACACCTCTGCTCATGTGCACACACATAACTAAAACCAAAACAGTAACTTAAAGAAAGTTCTTGATGGTATGGGTTCACACAGGCAAAGAAGCAAAACCAACCACAGTCTACACCAGGAGCCAAAGAAACACAAGACACAGGAGATCCCACCAGCAATGAAGCCACCTGCAAACGTTGAAAGCAACAAGGTTAAGGTGAGACGCTACAGCCTCACAATGGCACACACTTACATGCCCAGTACTTGAGGCTGAGGCAGGAGGATGGCTTCAAGCTACCTGTGCAACAGTGGGTCCCATCTCAAACACAAACACGGGCTGCAGGGCCAAGTGGCTCTGAGTGAGAGTAACTAGAAAGGACGCGGGGTGCTCCAGACCCCCTAAGACACCTCACAGGCCTCACTGCCCAGCGGAGGAGGAGAGAGAAGGGAGGGGCCTCTAGCCTCGCTTCACCCTGCACACCCAGTCTGCCTGCTTTACCATAAAGAGAAGCTGCTTTTATAGACTTAATAAAACCCAGATGCTAGCCGACACGCAGGAAGCAAACACATCCCCAAAGGAGCTGGCCTGCCCTGAAGACAATCCCCAGAGTCTGTGGAACTGTGGACTTCGGGGAAACAGTCTTGGCTGAAGCTGCTGTTGGGGCTTCAATTCTACCCGTGGGTGCTGTTCAGGACTTGGTGAAAACACTAACTAAGCTTGCATTTCATAATCCTTCCTACTTTTGAATCAGGGATCTGGTGTCTCATGCGCGGAGGCTGGGAGGCTCCTCTGTACCAGGCTGGGCAAGTGCCCCTGAGAGGGGCATAGAGGGAACAAGGCTGCCATACCACACCGGGGAACCCCCCGGTTCTAGGACTCTGTCAGTGGAAAAGCACAGGGTACAGACATACTTACTGCCGTTCATCATTTTGTCCTTAGCCAGTGGGTGCGATGTAACCTTGCATCCAAAGCCTACTTCGTGAGCCAGCAGGGCCGTAGGACCTAGGAGTAAGATGTAAGAATACGCATGAGAGGTTAGAGAGAAACCCTGTGCTGTAAAACCAAAGCACAGCCCTGTGAGCCCAGGGACATGGGAGGCAGAGGCAGGTGGATCTCTGTGAGTTCCAGGCCAGCCTGGTCTACAGATCCAGTTCCAGAGCGAGTCCCAGGCCAATGAAGACCACATAGAGGGCCCTGCTCCAGAAAAAGAGAGAAAAAACAAACCAAAACCGCTTAGCAGGAAAAGTATTCTTCTAAATCAAACACCTAGAGCGTGAATAGCCACCACTCTAAATACCATGGCTTACACAGAGCATCTGCAATGAGCCTATGTGAGCACATCTGGTAAGGTAAGCATGGCTGCCGTCCCGTCATGGAAAGCAACTAACCACTGTTTGTTTCTTTTTTGGGGGGTGGGGGGTGGGGGGGGGAGTTAATGGCCTGATCACCACTGCCATCACCTGAGCCTCTGATGAAGACCATGCCAAGTTAGCTCTGGGAACTGGCAGCAGACAGGGCCCCCCCTCCCCGCCTCTTCCTACAGCGCCGCCTGGTGGACGCCTGAAGGACACCCAGCCAACTAGAACTCCTTGGGTTCCAGGTGAACCCTTACACCCCAAGCTTCTGACTCCCAGGGCCCCTTCCCCTGCAAACTTCCCTCTCTCTCCCTGACTCCTCAGGAAAGCCTCCCTGCAATGACTTTCTTCTGGACTCAGCAGCACCAAGGGTGAGGCGAACAACTGAGACCTCCTGCTGATGAAGACAGGCTTCATCACAGAGCTCCGTCCTCTGCCCGAGTCGCCCCGGTTTTTCTGTTTATCCTTCCGAGACGGTGACATAGGACTGCTAGTTTCTTTTTTTAACACTGACTAGGTTTGGAGGAAGGGCTGGCCCTCAGGCCTGACTGAGCACAAGCAAGCGAGCAAGCCAGCTTCAGCTGCCGACATTCTAGTCCATGACACGGAAGACGATGACACTGCTGTTTACTTTCAGCCAAGTCTAAGGAACAAACCCAGGCAAACCGTAGGGAGGCTGGTCACCCAGACACAGCGAAAGACTTCCCGTCCAGTCAGGACAGGACGGTTACGGATAGCAACCATCAACCAACAGAAACCCCTGAGCTGTGGCTGTGAGAGCTCAGGCCGGGGCCCTGTCAGGGGAGCTGATGTGCAGGGGCTCCCACTGGCTCTCTACTGTGCACTCAAGCAGCAATCCCTGGATCCCGATGCCCACAACCTGCCACTTCTGGGAGTAAGACTGGCTTCCCATGTGTGTTTTTGGTGCTGGGAACAGAGCCAGGACTTCCCACACGCTAGGCACATACAACTCAGCCATGCTAGGGCCTGCACTGGGGACTTACAACTTATCCTCACGTTTTCCCTTCTTTCTTTTCTTCTGTGGAGAGAGGCTCTCCTATGTGGCCTAGGGTGGTCTTAAACTCACAGTACTCCTGCTTCTACCACCACGGCACTGCGGTTATAGCTTGGTCTCCTAGCCGGTCCAAATGGGGAAATTTTTTTAAATTTTTATTTAATTTTATTTTATATGCATTGGTGTGGGGATGTCAGATTCCCTGGAAGTGGAGTTACTGACAGTTGTGAGCAGCCATGTGGTTGCTGGGAACTGAACTGCAAGAGCAGCCAGCGCTCTTAACTGCAGAGCCAACTCTCCAGCCCCAGGGAAAGTTTTAAAACAGCAGAGTATAGCATAGTGCCTAGCCTGAAAGATGGCTTCGACAGGTGCCGTCATCTCAACAAGACACAAATAGCCACAGAGGTCCCTGCATCACCTGCTTTGTCCCTTGGGGGGAAACCAGGGCACCAGAGCTAGGATAGAGTCCCTTGATCCCCAAAGAAACCATCCATCCCTTCAGTCACTGTCCATTTGTTCTGTGACCACTTCAGGCATCGGATGAGGAAGACGCCAGATGCCAGAACATCGCCTGATGTTAAAGCAACAGCATGGATTTTAAGTGGGCCAGGAAGCAAACGATCAGAGTTTCAAGGCTCAGGACATGGACGAAAGCCCTCATCTGAAGCAGGAGTGTTCAAGAGCACTCAAGCCAAGGCTCAGTCATGCCCTAGAGGCAGGCGAGCCCGGGGAGATGTGTGGCGTTTGTGCCGGTCAAATTCTTGCTGACTCTCCTGGCAGGCCTAACTGCTGGCACAGAGATGTGCTGGAACAAGCTGTCTGCTGGATTCCAGAAGCCTTATTTTCCCTGAGGTCAACCAAACAGGGAAAACACCGAACTTCACAGACAGCGACCCAGGGCACAGAGACAGAACGCTCAACAATTGGGCTCAGTGCTGCCGAGACAGGAGTTCATGCCACCCAAACCAAACAGCCAGTGTGGGCGCCTTTTGGCTTCATGAAGGCAAGCTGTGTGCAGTCAAGCTCTGAGAGACTGGCCAGTGCCTCAGCCGCTGCATGCCCCACACCCGCACTTACTCACCCGCACAGATGGCAGCTATGAGGCCCTTCCTGTTCTCCTGCTCCTTGAGGATCTCCTTCACCAAAGCCGACTAGAGAGAGAACCCAAACGCCAGTCACCACTGAGACCGTCACTCCCAGCCTAACTCACTTCTAGCCGTTTCCCAGAAAGCGCTCTAACCAGCTTCCCAGTGTGTCTGTGTTCTCAAGCCTGGTCAATGGCATTCACCCCAAGAGAAAGGCCCAATAAAGACTGGAAAGACAAAGCAAAGTCACCAAGACACATAACCCTGTCCTGTGCTCCAGAAGAGGCAGAAGTGAGGGGACACAGGGTTCAGCAGCTTCAGATGGCAGAGGGAAAAGACCCCCAGGAGGTACAGCCCACTCCCTGCTCCTGCCTCTCCTGCATGACTCTTCACATAGAGCTCGAAACAAAGAGCAATGGCTGCCTCTCATGTCATCCTGTCTGTGGTCCTGCAGCTGTCCTCAACCCCGATGACAGAGCAGGCAGCACCTTCTAGGCTTAACCCACTCTGCTGCTGCAGCAGCTGGGAAGCTTGCAGCCTTGCGCCAGTCCACACTCGCCAAGCCTGTGTGCAGCAGAGATCTGCAGCGCTGTTCTCAGAACTGTGTGCGCAGGCTGGACTCAGAGCTAACCTCTGCTGCTTCTCCTGTGCCTACAGCACATCCTGAAGCATACCAAGGCGACAAGGCAGAAGCTGTGAGTTTCTCCACAAGCTTTTTTTTTTTTTTGTGACAGTGCAGTTTTTACCTCAGATAAGTTCTGTGCACCCAGATTTCCTCCTGGAAGAACAACCACATCGTATGGTCCCTGTGAGTCGGGAAACAAAAGGGAACACTTCAGTTTTACTGTATTAAATGGCAGCCCAGTATCTGCCAAAGAACAGCATGTATGCCTGCGGGGTGTGAGGGGTGGGGTCTGGGGGTGGAGTTATATGAATCTCTGTGGTAGAGCACATTCTTACCATGCTTGAGGGCCTGGGTTTGACTCTAACACCAAAAATAAGTAAGTGCCAGGCATAGTAGTGCACACCCATAGAAGGAGGTAGAAGCAGGAAGGTCAAGGGTTCAAGGCTACCCTCAGCTACTTACTAACTTTGAGGCCAGCCAGATACCAAGACCCTGTCTCAAAACAACAATAACAAACCATCCAAAATGAAACAAATAAAGGTGGTAAAGGTGTGCACCTTTTGTGGAACAAAAAAAACCACTGTAAACAAACAAAAAAATGCACTGACATGGGGCCCAACTGCCTCTAACTCCAGCTGCACTCTCAAAACAACAATAACAAACCATCCAAAATGAAACAAATAAAGGTGGTAAAGGTGTGCACCTTTTGTGGAACAAAAAAAACCACTGTAAACAAACAAAAAAATGCACTGACATGGGGCCCAACTGCCTCTAACTCCAGCTGCACAGGACCCAACACCCTACCTGTTCTCTGGGGTGTGTGCTGTGCGTGCTCGCTCGTTCTCTCTCTCTCTCTCTCTCTCTCTCTCTATATATATATATATATATATATATATATGTGTGTGTGTGTGTGTGTGTGTGTGTGTGTGTGTGTGTGTGTTTTAAAATGCAGAAAAATCTGTGATGGAAAATGTACGGAAGGAAGCCCAGGGAGCATGTGTAGTGTAAATGTACCAGGGTAGAGAGGAAACAGCGCCAACCACAGGGCCTTAGGGAGCCACCACACTCATGTGCACCAAAACAAACAGATATTCATCAACTCCACAGATGCTCGCAGACGAAATACACCCAGCAGTGGACAGGGACCAGCCTGAGATAAGAGGGGTGCTTTATATATGTTTATATATAAACTTTATATATAAACGTCTCTACCATGTGACTTTTTCAATAAAAAATACAGGCAGTGTACTTTTAATAGCTAAAAATAAAAACCCAAATATTAAAAGGCAAAGAAAAAAGTTAGCATTATGAAACTTTGGGAAGAGAAAAATCACAGTATCCTAATATCTTAAACATTCGAACACCAAAAAAAAAACCTAATTAATTTTAAACATGGTGAAATTAAAAAGTACAAACAGAGAGAGAGAGAGCGAGCGCGAGTGCTATCATAATAGTATACACTGCAGTACGTGCCATCCACTTAGTCTTTGTGGTGCTGGAAATGGAACACATAGCCTTCCTAGGCAAGTGTTCTCCCACTAAGCCACACGCTGCCCACCCCACCCACCTACTGACTAAGGGTTCCAGAGCCTCCACCCAGGCCAAGTCCTTCTCCAAAAGGAAGTCTGTTCTAACTGCTGTCACAGACAGGGCCAAACGCTGTTTCAAAGAACTAATGAGCTCCAAGCAGGAAGAGTCCATGTGGACAAAACAAACCTGTGTTTTTGCTTCTTCCAGACTGGTATCCGGACAAATCACTACATCACGGCTACACTGCACGGGGTCCTTCCCAGCCAAGCCTGCAACGGTGACTTTAATCTAGAGACAGAACAGGTATTCAAGAACAGGAAAGCACGCACAGTGCGGGGCAGCAACTCTAACACCCATTCTGTGGTTTGTAAGTAACTCGTTAGGGAGGACAGGACCAAGCCCAGGCAATGGCAAATTCCTGGTCTCTTCTGGTTTACCCGGAATGGCCTGGCTAGAACACCCTCTATTCCTCAAGTGTTGAGTCTGGGAAATGAGTTACCGGGCCATCCTAATAACCCACCATGCGAGGGTCACCCTTGTTATCAGTCAAACCTCACATGCTTTTCCCAGAGCAGAAGTGCACACCAAACAACTAAACAACACTTTATCCTGCAAAACATTTAGTAGGGGACATTGGAGACAACTTGTCAAAACCCAGTGACGATGACTACACAGTCTTGGCCCAGCAGCGCCACCTTCAGGTGCAGAGCCTGAACAGCCATCCTCACATTTGCGCAAATGAACCCCACAAGAGAACATTTACTAAGAGGGTGCAGAGGTGGCCCAGTGGTTGAGAGCATCAGGGTTTGGTTCTCAGCGCCGACATGGCGGCTCACAACCACCCACAACCCTAGAATCGGGTATCCTTTTCTGGCCTCTTTCCGGTCCTGGGCACTTGTGTGGTGCACAGCCATGCGGGCAAACATTCATATGCACACAAAGGATAAACGGAAGCCTTGACGCATTTCCTCCACTTTCGTAAGGCTGTCGTTGGAGGAGAGGGGCAGTGGCTTTCCCATGGTGTCAGGCCCTTTGCTATAAAGAAATGAACAGGCTGCCTGGGGCTGAGCCCTGCTCTAACTGGAAACCAGCGCGGCTGAGTTGTCTCTGCCTGGGGTTTGTGAGAAGAGGCAGAGAGCTAACATCCTTGCGGTAAGGAAACGCTTACACAAGGTAAGCCTGGCAAACATGAGTGCACTGAAAGCTTGCCGTGTTATATAAACACAGGATGAGGAGCCCAGGCTAGCCCGTGAGACAACACACAGCCCCTGACCTCCACATCTGCACCATACGATGCGGGCTCACATACATCAACAACAAGTAAAAATGACTTAAGAGTCCCCTCCTTTTAAGACAGGGAGGGCTTGCCCATGAGGGGAACTCACCCCAGCTCGCCGCATGATGTCCACAGGAATCACTGTCTCCACCTCCTCTGCTCCTTTGGCTAGGATGACCAGAGCTCTTTTGGATGCCATTTCTATTTCTTAAAGACCTAAAAAAACGGGGAAAAAAGTTGAAAATGTTGCCACTGTAACAACCAACTGTTCACACAGAGTAATATCTTCTATGCGACAGGTGCTTAGGGTAAAACTATTTCACATGGCAGCATTTCAGCGCTCTAATTCCAGGATGAAAACAGACGACGGGGTGGCTGGGCTGGAAAGATGGCCTGTGGTTAAGAGCACAGGACCAAGGTTTAGTTCCCAGCACCCACAAGGCTGCTCCCAACTGCGTATCTCCAGGTACAAGCGATACGGCGCCCTCTTCTGGTCTCTGCTGGCACCGCACACACATACATGTGGGCAGTACGCTGATACACCAAAAATAAATCTTTTTTAAAAAAAACAGTAGGGGCTGGGGATTTAGCTCAGTGGTAGAGCGCTTACCTAGGAAGTGCAAGGCCCTGGGTTCGGTCCCCAGCTCTGGCCCTGGGTTCGGTCCCCAGCTCCGAAAAAAAAACCAAAAAAAAAAAAAAAAAAACAGTAAATCTGGGATTGCTAATGTGTGCTAGTATTGTTTGCATTTTCCAGTACTGTGCTTTCTTAGGACCAATTTCTAACAAAGGCTGGTCACATAATGGGCCCTGCGTCTCAGTCACACTATGGAGAGGCAGGCTTTCTTAAAATATTGAGGGGGAGGGGAGAGAAAAGAGCGAAGGGAAGAGAAAGTTCGAGCCGGGAGTACACCTTTAGTATCATCGCTCAGGAGGCAGAGACAGGAGTTATCTATCTCTGTGAGTTCGAGGCCAGCCTGGTCTACAGAGTGAGTTCCAGGATAGCCAGGGTTACACAGAGAAACCCTGTCTCAAAAAAACACAAAACAAAAAACCCCTAAAACAACCCAAACCAAATTATTCGAACCCCCCCCCCAAAAAAAACCCTGAATTTCACTGGTAGAAAAACCAACTTGTAAATTTTGAAGGTTTTGTTGCTGTTGTTGCTGTTCCGATAAACTGCTGAAATGTCTGGACCAGGTTGGGGGAGACCAATGGTGCTAAGTCTCTGACCACACTACTAATGATTAATAAAGATGGAATATCCCTTTAGGAGGTCAACCCTGCCAGACGGCTCTGCACCGCGGACGAGAGCAGTTAGCCGCCACTGTGAAGCACGTTCCGCGTGTTTTTCCTGCGCGGTTCCCAGGCATCAAAACTTTGGTTAAGCCTTCCAGTAACTGTGCTCGCCACAACCCGGAGGGGGCTGTGCAGAGCTCTAGCCCGGCATGCACCGCGGCCGCCGCCCCCAGCCCGCCGGGCCCGGATCCTCCCCGGGCAACGGGCGGACCACAGCCCGGCCTCCTCCTGCCCCGGGGCGCTGACCTGCAGCCGCGCCTCCTCCACCCACGCGAAGCCACAGACAGTCCCGCAGGAACACCGTACCCGGCTCAGTCGCACAGATTTGTACACAACACGCATGCGCACCATGCGCGATGAGGCTGCGCACCCTCTTGCTTCCGCCTCGGTGTGCGTCACGTCCGGTTGAGCTCAGGACCCGGGATGATGAGAGAACAGAGGATACTACGCGGCCGTTTTTTTTTTTTTTTTTTTTTTTTTGCCCGAAGCTGGGGACCGAAGCGCTCTACCACTGAGTTAAATCCCCAACCCTGCGCGGCCGTTTTAACACGCCCTTCCCTCCCCCAACCAATGGTACTGAGCACCCTGCGAGCGCCTGCGCGGTTGATCTGCAGGGTTTCTGCCCCTGCAAAGGTTAAGAGGATAGTGGCTACGAGTTCGAGGCCAGACTGGGCTAGAGTTTGAACCATCCCCTCCACCACCACTCCCCCTCGCCGCCGTTTGTCCAATGCAGGAAAAAGAAAGGGAGAGAAAATAAAAGTACACAGCACAGTGGCCCACACTTGTAATTCTAGCATATGCGAGTTGGAGGCTGACGTTCAAGGTCGTTTTTGGAAGACGTCTTACACCCCGTTTTTTGTGGACTGTTTCCCTTTCTTGCTCCTTACTGTGACATCCCTTCTATTTGCCCCTGGCTTGCTAGTACTCCGTTCCAGGTCATCCCAGAACTGTCCCTTCCTGGTCACCCTGTCCCCTGGGTCACACGAGGGCAGGAGGGAGTCAATTTAAGAGCTCTTGCTTGTTTTGCAGAGGACCTAGGTTGGGTTCCCAGCATCCACTTGAGTCTCGTCACTGCCTCTAATTCCAGATCCAGGAGATCTAATGCCCTCTTCTGGCCTCCACAGGCACTGCACTCATGCACACACACCTAATAAAATGCCCTACTGCACCCTCAGGTTAGACAACGCTGACATCTACGATAAGATAAACTATTATCTAATTTTATTTCAGTGTTTTACAGTTTGGGGTTGACATTTATTGTGTGTGCATCTCAACCCGTGCCAAAGAGTGCATGCAGGGGCTCACTGAAGACCACTTGCTTACTGAGTGTGCTCTTTCTTTACTACAAGAGTCTCGGATGGAACTCAGATCCTTGGGTGTGCCACAAGCACCCTTACCTGCTGAGCCCTCCCGCTGGCCCTCTCCTAAGTAGTTAATAAATATCTTTCAGCTTACAGGGGAGAGACTCATCCTTACCTGGTCCTATCTGTACCCACTACAGAGAAAGTCAGCTCATTTGACAAGTCTCAGAACTTTATGCAAACCCCAGACAGGATGTAAACTTGCTTTCCTTCCTATATAGAGATTGACTACCCCACATACATTGGCTGATTTCCATTATAGGTTCATAGTTTATAGGTTATAAACTGGAAATTCCCAGGCATTAAAACTTTGGTCAAACCTTCCAGTAACTGTGATCCCTACAACCTGGAGGGGGCTGTGCAGAATTTAATTTTTTTGTTGTTTTGTTTTTTTGGAGCTGGGGACCGAACCCAGGGCCTTGCGCTTCCTAGGCAAGCGCTCTACCACTGAGCTAAATCCCCAACCCTCAGAATTTAATTTTTAAAATTGTTAAGTAAGTCAGGTACACAATAGAACTTGTTTTAGGAGTTGTGGAATGGATGGGCTCTTCACTCTGTGCAAAGGGGAAAGACAGAGCCAGCTGTCTTAAAGTACAGGAAGCTGGAGTGACAAGACCTGGGCAACTTGTCAGATGTGTGCTTTGAGATCCACAGAGGGTTTGGGGATTGGTGGCTCATGCCTGTAATCCCATGTACTTAAGTGAAGAATGAAATCTACCTCTAGGGGAACACATGCCCTGGTCTCTTCCCTTCAGGGTTAATTCAGTGATGCAGTTCAGGGACCTGGCTGGGAACACCCCAGGAAGGCAGCTTCACCTTGAGAAGGTGTGCGACTCCTTTCTGGAGTCCCTGGAGTGGAAAGACACAACTGTTCCCTTTTCTTCTCTTTTCCTGATGCTGGAAAGATGCTTTTAAACTCCTTAACATGGAGTTTTCTCGCTCTTTTCTAAAGCTCCTGTCCTCACTGTGTGGCTGCCTGCTACCATATGCTGAGTCCTGCCACCATGTGCTGAGTCCTGGCACCTCTGTGCTGTCCCCTGCAGCCATGTGCTGACCCCTGTGCCATTTTATCTTTTCCATACTCTTACTCTGGGGTGGCTTCAAGATGAACAGCTTGACTCTCTGGGGTTTTCTTTTAAACTCTGCTTACATAATTCTCAAGCTCCCATCTGATCTATACTTTAATTTTTCTAGTAATGAAGAGATCCTGATTTCCCCAGTCTCTATGGTGACTCTATGGAGACCTCCCAAGATTTGTGGTAATGCATCCTTCTTGCCTTCTAGATCTTTAATTGGCAGAGGATATGAAGCCATTCCTGCACCTCTAGACAGGATCATTTGGAGACCTGAGGCAAGATCTCAAGTTCCAGGCCAGCCTGGGCAACTGAGGGAGACCCTGTCTCAAAGCAACAATGTGGCGGAGGCTGTTGTTCCAGGGTAGGAAGCCTGCATAGCCATGAGTCAGTCAGGGCCCCTCATTCCAAACTCCAGAGCTAAAAATGGAAGAACAAGAAAAGGGAGGCACAGAAAGCTGGTTGGCTGCTGTGGCACGAAACAACTGAAGAAAAAAAAAAAAAAGGTAAGACACATGGTGGGGTGGTGGCAATGCCATGTCAATACTTTGAGGGGACAGAAGTCCACAATCCTGACATCTCCACACCACCAGCAGGAACTGAAAACGGAGCAGGGTCAACTCTGGTTTTATCCAGTGAATACCCTGCTCGCAGTTTTAAAACCCACATATTGGGGCTGGAGAAATTGGCTCGGTGACTAAGTGCTACAGAGAACCTGCATTCAGTTCCCAGCATCTACATTAGGTGGCTCACAGCTGCCTGGAAGGACAATGTCAAAGGCCCCCCATGACACCTTCTGGCCTCCAAGGACGCACACATGCACGCACACAACTACACACAAGAGGAACATCATTAAAAATAAATCTTTTTAAAAAGCCTCCAATGCTGTTGTTACCTCTGGGAGCTGGATTCTCCCTCCACCCCCCAGAAATAGTCCTTTCCCCTTCCTGCTTGCTGTGTGATGCGGTTTCCCTCCCTTCCCTCTGCCAGTCTTGCCTCGGGGATGTTAACCCAGGATTGAGCAAAGTCCTGAAGACACGAGTGGAACAGACTTGCTATTAGTAACTGCTGACTTACACAGCAGGAGCTCCCCTCAGTCCTTCCCACCCCAAACCTTTAAATGTTCCCTTCTGCCAAGCTGGCCTCATGGAGATTGGCCTTCTTCTGCTTCCCAAGTGCTGGGGTTAAAAGCATGTGCCCCACACCGGACTGGATCTCAGTATTTCCAGCTAGAATGCTGATGTTTCTCTTTGACTTTGGAAGGTGTCCGTGAATACTGTTAACTTGACAAGATGTGGAATAATCAAGGAAACAGCCCTGTGCGCGGACGTGGGAGGACGTTAGATTGGGAACACCGCAAATGTGAGGGGCATCATTTGCGGGATGGGGACAGTCCCTCCTTGAAGGTTCAAAAACAAGGCAAACTGAGCACTGGTATTCGAAGATC
The DNA here is from genome assembly GCF_021556685.1 of Rattus norvegicus. Classification (NCBI taxonomy): domain Eukaryota; kingdom Metazoa; phylum Chordata; class Mammalia; order Rodentia; family Muridae; genus Rattus; species Rattus norvegicus. Next base: position 167,449,300 of record NC_141538.1, read on the forward strand.
TACTTCTTGCGTGCCAATGCCACGTGTTCAGAGCTCAAGCCCCTGCAGGGAGGGGAGTGTAAACCCTCGGTTCCCTAAATTACGTCTTGCCAGGTACTTTGCCACCACAAGGAGAAGAGTAACTAATACAGCATATCATCATTTTCATTTTACAGATACGAAGACTGAGGTAGAGGAAAATAAAATGATTCTATAAGGTCTTGCAGTCTTGGACAAATTCAGATATTCTGATGCCAAAATTCACACTCCGCCCACCCCACACGCTGCCAGCATTAGTTAATAGTGCCAGTAACACTCAAGACAGCTCGAACACATTTCTCACTACATATTCATAGAACAAAGTAAAAAAAAAAAACCCAAGCATTTACCAAAATATATTGCTGTAATTCTGGTCATGATGACGCCTCTTAGAACAGCCCCATACCATTCACGAACTTTTTCACTCAACGTTTCTCAGGTCATTATGCATTGTGGGGAGACGGACAAGCTACAACTTCCCTTGGGTTTCAAGAAAATTGGTGTGTTGAAGCAATTGCCATATTTAATCTAATTTCTCACATCAAGGTCATTTGAGCAGATCGTGATTGTTACACGTGCCATTTGTAGCGGGAAATTAACATTTTCAACTCTTTCGTGCTTCCCTAAAACTAAACCACAGGTATTGGGCAGAGGAAATGCTTTTGGGACGTTTACCAAAAATAGGAAAAAAAAAAAACCGGGGGGGGGGGTTGTCCTACATTACAGCTCAGTAGACTAGAACTCGAATTCGCGGGCATCCTCCTGCCTCTGATTCCCGAGTACTGAGACATGCGCCACCACGCCCGGCTGATACTCCTGTTTCCGAAGTCGCGGAGAACTCCCCCCCCCCTCCGCCCCCGCCCCAGGGCCCACGAAAGGTCAGGTCGGCGCGACCGGAGAGTGGGCGAGCCCTGACCTTTGAGGCCGCGCTGGCGCAAGGGGAAAATTCTGACACGGAGATCTGTGAGGGGCCGAGACCCACTTCGCCTCGGCCGGGACGTTGTAAAGCTTCTCGAGGGTTGACCACCCGGAACGCCTCCCACGGAGCACCGCCCGCCGGAAATGAGTCGGCTGACCCGCAGAGACGCACAGCTCCCTTCCGTCAGGGCGGCGCCGTCGATTGGCTAAACCTAACCGTAGTGGGAGGGCGCTCGAGCTGCTCTGCGGGACTTAGTGCGCTTGCCCAGCTTTCGTGCTCTCACCCGCACACAACCTGATGGTATTTGGGTCGACCTCTGCGGTCCCCGGGCGCCCTGAGGTCACCAAGTACTGCGACCTTGTGGACGTCCGGGGCAAGAAGGCGGCTTGAAGGTGTGACGCGCTTGCTGCCGACTGCTGCAAATAGACTGGCCAGAAAATGACAGTTTACCGAATTTCCTTTCTGCTTTTTACTATTAATTCAACGCTTTATTAACTTATTGAGGACAAGTGGCCAGACCTTACTTGGGGGACAGATTTTGACACACAGTCAAGATGGATAATAGTTAAATATAAATAGGACCCTTCTACTGTAGGTTAAGCAGTGGCTACCCCCAGGACAAGGACAAAATACTTTCGAGAGGCTGTGCTTGTTTGTAGTTCTCTGAATCTGCAGATTTAGGCAGTGACTCCTAGATAGGCATTAAAATTAGTAGGAGTTATGCCAGCTACCAGTCCACCCACATTCCACAGTGTGGCTCAACATCTGTAGTCTCATGGCTCTTTGTCCCAAAACAGTAAGGCTGTGTGCATCATGTATGTAGTGTCCTCCTCTCAGTGGTATGTCCAAACATGCCTCACAAAACAGGAAGAGGTTCGTGACGGTTTATATTGTTCTCTGAGTCCAAGGGATGTAACAGTGGACAGTGTCCTTCCCTAGTTATCAGATTCTGTTCAGTGGGAGGAAGACAGACCAGTCTTGTGTCACTGATGACGGAGACGTGTTCTGAGAAGTGCATTGTTGGTTTTGTGTGGACGTCACAGACACATGTGCACACTCAGCTTCAACATCATTAAGCTAGCACTTTCTGGGACTAGGCTGGTGTGTGTGTAGTATGTTTTATATCATGAAGGACCCCCGAGGATGAACAGGTGAATGTGTGTGTGTGTGTGTGTGTGTGTGTGTGTGTGTGTGAAGACAAGTTGCACACTGGTATTTTAGAACTTTGATTTAGTGTAGCGACATTTAACTGAAAAACAAAAATAGAACAAAAAGCAATGTTTATCCATTGATTCTTCATCATGAAAGAAATGTAAGGGAACAGAAGGGAGATGCAGGGAGAACTAGAATGATCTAGAGTTATTCGGATTATCTGTTACCATTTAAAAGCTCAGGGTTAGTGGGGACATGGCTCAGATGTGCCTGCAGGCTTGCTGCAGGAGCATAAGGACTCAATATTTATCCCAGGACTCAAAGTAAATGAATAAATAAGCCAAGCACCGTGGCATGTGCTTGTAAGCACCGGGGTGGTGGAGACCAGGGTCCTCTGGGCTCTGTGACCAGCAGCCGGTCTAGCCAGTGGATAGGACAGGCCCACTGAGAGACTACACATAGGGAAGGGGGAGGGATCTACCTCTGATTGTCTTGTTCTTTATTTGAATAACAATAAAAACAATGCTAGTGGACATAGGAAAGCTGAACCTCTGAAGTAATCAGGTGAATTGGGGGATTGATTTGGACAGTGTCCTTTGTGTGTTATTGCGTACCCCTCCTGTCTGTCCCTCCCTGTTCCCACCCCCACCCCCCAGTGCTGTGGTAAAACCTGAAACAAAAGTCATACAACTCTTGCTGTTTCTTGGGGATGATTCATCTGTGCTTGTCACAATTGTCACTGCAGTCCAAGGAATATCTTTGAGTGACATTCAATTGCTTTCTAAAATAAGCATGGCATATTTATATTTACTTGCCTAATAATTTTTTGGCCACGTGCTCTTGACTTCTTCCTTTTGTTTCAGAGAATTGAACCCCGTACATGTCAAGTTCACCCTGTACCACTCTGATTAGATTAATTGTCAACCCCACCTAGAATCACCTGGGAAGAGTCCTTAATAAGGGACCATCTTGAGCAGGTTGGCCGGTGAGCATGTCTGTGGGGAGATTGTCTTGTAGATTGATGGAGGAAGACCAACCAAGCCCACTGAGGGCAGCACCACTCCCTAGGCAGGGGTCCACAACCGTGTAAGGAAAAACTGAGTTGATCACAAGCAAGCAAGTATCCATCCCTCTCCGCTCTTGGCGGTGGATATGGCGTGACCAGCCATCTCTCGCTCGGGCTGCTGTGAGCCCCCTGCTTGGATGGACTGCAATCTGGTACTCTGGAGTCCTGAGATAAAATAAGCTTTTCTTTTTTTCAGGATGTTTTATTACAGCAACAAAATTGAAGGTAGGACAACCAGAGTCAAAAAGATGTGCGTGCACGCACACGTGCCAATTTGTGCAGGTGCCCACAAAGGCCAGAAGAGGGGTTTAGATCCCTTCAGGGTGGACTCACAGATGGCTGGGAGCTGCCAGACATGGGGGCAGGGATGAGATCCTCGGAGGACCAGCCAGTACCATGCAGCTAACTCTCCCAGCCAAGATCTGTAAAATGGTGGCTCTGTGTAGTCACTGATGCTCCTCATCCCGTCTGAGTAAGGGGGGGTGGACTCTCCGTTTCTGGGTAGTCATTCACGTAGCTGTGGTTACTGCCGTAGCTCTCAAACCACTGAGTCTACAGTCTCACCCCTGACTGCTGAGTTAACACTTTTTTTTTTCATTCACAAGAGTAGAACCAACTCAGCAGCTCTGGAGTCAGTCATCTCCCTTAACCCCGGGTTCAGGCGGCTTCCAAACGAGAAGTCCTGGCCTCCATCCTGGCATCTCCTTCAACTTTGGTTGCCTCTAGTGGCAGTCTGCAGCCTGTATCGGCCTAAACCCAGCCCTTGCTGAGTATTTCTGAGCAAATTACTAACCCCTCACTCAGGCCTCAGGCTCCTGGCCTGTAAAACATAATAGTTAAGGCTTTGCTCCCCTGCTGTAGGCTGCTGGACATGATCTTGTAAGGGGAAAGGAAGCTTAACCCGGCTTCCGAGCTACGTGACCTCTCTGTGGTGAACCCCCCTCCTGCCGATCTCAGGACGAGATTTCCAGGGTTTGGTCACGCCTCAACCCCACTTTTGCTCCAGGATGGCTTCCCTGGCCTTACAGCTTTCTGGCCCCACTCTTCCTCCCCCCCCCCTTTTTTTTTGTAAAGGGGAGGAATCATCAGGGTCCAGCCTCTAGGTTGGGACTGGGTTGGTATTGAAGCAAATCCTGGTTGATAGTGACGTCCGTCAGCAAGGTTGCTTGCTGATTTGGTGTTTCGGAGACTTGGTGAAACGGGGCCAGGAGGAGCAAAGGTTCCTGGCACTCTTGGAGGGCAATCTCCTGTCCCTGTAAGTCCATTTTATCCATAATAGCTTTCTCTAACAAAAATCTCCAGTGGTGGGTATTGGGAAGATCAGGGAGGGGCCGGGCGGGAGTGGAGTGAGAGTGGAGCATCACAAAGACAACAGGAAGAGCGGAGGAGAGGCAGGCCTGGGGGCACCTCCTTTGCCTCCTCAGTCCTTGACCCATCAAGGAGATCTTCTCGGTTGGTACAGTGGTATCAGACACTTCTGGCTGGGATGCCAACAGACACAAAACCCTTTCCAATCATGAGAGGGTCAGGTCCCTTCCATGTTCTGTCTAAGGGATCACACCATCATACCGGGATGGGAGGAGTTAGTCCTGGTGTGTGTCAGTGGACGGGGAGAGAGGAGGGCGTTGGGAACCTTTGTAAATCTCAAATATATTTAGAGTAGCCATTGTTAGTGGTATGTTAGGGGGTAGGCGATTGCTTTTTGTTTTTAAAGTTGGGCTTTTAGAATTTGATGTGTTGGGCTGGAGATTTAGCTCAGTGGTAGAGCGCTTGCCTAGCAAGCGCAAGGCCCTGAGTTCAGTCCCCAGCTCCAAAAAAAAAAAAAAAAAAAGAAAAGAAAAAACCAAAGAATTTGATGTGTCCTTTCTATGACTCCTTGGCTCTGGGGATCGTAAGGAATGTGGTGGTTACGTCATCTCCTGTTGTGAGGAATTGAGTTAGCTTTTATCTTTTGAGGGATGCTGACATAGCAAAGGAGGGGGAGCATCCTTGTGGTGAATTCATCCTTTTGAGCTTTCTCCCGTTTGGGCTGCAGTGTTGCCCGATATGTGTTACGGACTGGGAAAACCTGTTCTTAGTTGTGGTGTGGTTCAGCCCCAGCACACACACACACACACACACACACACCCTGCCCCGCCGGGAGCTGGGGACCGAACCCAGGGCCTTGCACTTGCTAGGCAAGCGCTCTACTGCTGAGCTAAATCCCCAACCTCACAGCACACACCTTTAATCTTTCTATCCGGACACAGTAAACAGGATTAGGTAAAATCAACCACAGGTCAAGGGGCGGAGCAAGCAACCGGGTGAAAGGAAGGGAACCTAGGATTATTAAGTGAAAAACTGTAGAGTAAGAGTTGGGAGGGCACAGGGTTGGGGATTTAGCTCAGTGGTAGAGCGCTTGCCTAGCAAGCACAAGGCCCTGGGTTCGGTCCCCAGCTCCGGAAAAAAAAGAAAAGAAAAAAAAAAAAAAAAGAAGTTGGGAGGACAGCTGAGAGACTCACAAGAAGCAGAAGGGAGGGGCATTCAGTCTGGAGGAGGTCATTTGAGAAGGTTCTGCAGACAGGGATTCCTTCTGGGATTCCAGCCGAGGAGGAAGGTCAGCTGGGTGTTTTCTCTGCCTCTCTGAGCTAACAGGCTTTCCACCGTAGTGGCTGCCTTCCAAGTGTTCACTGGTGAAAAGGAACGATTGAGATTTTGTGGGGTGGGGAATCCTGTGAAGGGATCTTTAATATCGAGTTATTTTCAGTATTAGGGTTAAACCAAAGAAAAACGTCCAAACAAACAAACAAAAAAAATCAAGCAAAGAAGAAAAGTCTAAGATCTGGGTCAGGCTGTGACGCTGTAGCTGCAGCTGCCCCACCCCCCACCATCCGACCATCGGTCATTCCTGGAATTCAGGTGCTGAAGGCCAGCCCTCAGCGTAAAGAGCTGACAGAGACCCTGTGGCCAGGGGTTCTGAGTTCCAGCCACCATTCATTCTTTTTCACCTTTGGGTAAGTTTCAGCCACTGTTCTTGAGCAGGGCTCGCAGAGCCCTCTAACTTGGGGACTCCTTTTGACATGATGAGGTATTTTCCATAATAGGAAAGGTCTGGTTTTACCTGGGCAGAGAGGATCTTTCTTGGGCAGTCAGGACTTGAGCCTGTCTGCAAATTTCAGAGAAAACAGTGACCGTCCTAAGGGTGTTTAAGTGGTCATTGTATAACTGGTCTTTTTTTTTTTTTTCCCAAGGAGAGATTAAAGATATGGGGTTATGACTGACACCCAAGTAGGCAGGGGTCTAGGGTCCTTCTACCAATGCCAAGCAGTTACCTTGGCCAGAAGGTGACACCATAAACAGAAAGTAGGAGATCAAAGGCAAAAACAGACTGCCAGTCTTCATGGTGGGGAGGCGGGATCTGGTGGGGCCTGTGGATGTCCCCTGGTGTGTGGGCGTTGCTCATTTTCTTCCCGAATGTCCTGTCGGTGTCTGTGTTTCACACTGAGGTGCCAGCTGTCCTTCAGGCTCCACTTCTCTGCCCATAGCGGCATGATCAGCCTGTGATCACAACCTGTGGATCCTGAGGGGGAGGTGAAACAGGAACTGCTGAGAGGTAAGAGACAGGAGGCGGAGAGCTCTCTGTGAAGAGTCTCGGGAGACAGAATTCAGTGAGACATTGGGGGGTGGGAGGATGTTATAAGGTGAAGGCAGGTACAAGGTAGAAAGAGACCTGTCACTGGACAAGAAGGAAGGATGGGCGGGAGAAAAGTTTGAGGGAAGAGGAGGAGACTGGAACAGAAAGGACAGGAGACTGGAGGAGACTGCAGAGTAACCTCAGAGGGAACACGGAGGCTGATGTTAAGATTCCACTCTGGGGCCTGGGGATTTAGCTCAGTGGTAGAGCGCTTGCTTAGGAAGCGCAAGGCCCTGGGTTCGGTCCCCAGCTCCGGAAAAAAAAAGAACCAAAAAAAAAAAAAATTCCACTCTGCACATTTACAGGTTGTTATGAATATTTTTTTTTTTTGGTTCTTTTTTTTCGGAGCTGGGGACCGAACCCAGGGCCTTGCGCTTCCTAGGTAAGCGCTCTACCACTGAGCTAAATCCCCAGCCCCTGTTATGAATATTCTTTTTTTTTTTTTTTTTGGTTCTTTTTTTCGGAGCTGGGGACCGAACCCAGGGCCTTGTGCTTCTTAGGCAAGCGCTCTACCACTGAGCTAAATCCCCAACCCCGTGAATATTCTTAAGGGATGGATGTGAACAGGACTTTGTATGTTTAGGTGGGCAATTATGTCTTATCAATTGGGTCAGAGGTTATTGTGTTGTGTGTTCTTTCATGTAGTGATTTAAGTGTAAGAGAGTGTGCGGCAGCTAGAGGCCTTGGGCCGCCACGGAATTGGGATGTGTAGTGTCGAACCTGGCGGGGTAAAAGACTGCCCTTTTTATAATTTTACAACAACAGACACAAAGCCTTTTATTTATTTAAATCTGGTGGGGGGGTTGAGTAGGGGTTTCTGTTGGGGTGAGACCAGGATCAGGATACCTCATTTGCATAAGGAGGAGTTCCAGGTGCTGCTGGACATGAACTTATAAGGGAGAGGAAGTTTAATCTGGCTCCCTGGCTACATGACCTCCTCCAGAAGGGCAAAGGTGAGGGCATAGGGCTACATGTGCCGGGACATGTAGGCCCTGGGCAAGCAGGAGTGATCCTACTTCTGCCGATCTCAGGACAAGATTTCTGGGGTTTGAACACCCCTCAACTCCATTCTTATTCCAGACTGGTTCCCCTTGTCTCACAGCTCCCTGCCCCTGTGAGGTCCGACTCGAACCTCTTCCAGGACCTCTTGAATGAGACTCATGGAGACAGTGATCGATGCAAAAGCAAGAGGCGTTTAATTCTGGCATGTCGGGGTCCTCGTACTTCAAGGGGAGACGACCTGAATAGACTCTGACAGGGAGTCATATATCTTGCAAACAATTGGGGTAGAATTCAAACAATGGTAACTAGGCAGGGTACAATTGATGGGGTAAAGTGACCTCCCAGCTGACTCGTGATCAGTGGACCGTTCTGGACTTTCCAGGGGGGACGGTTGGGAGTTAAGGAGAGGTCAGTTGGGAGTCACAGGTGGCTCTGTTTGACAGTTTGGTTTGCAGTTGATCCAGGAGCTAACTACTCCCTGGAAGGGAGGAGTCTTTGTGCTTGGAGGTTTGCTGTGGAACTTTCCCACTGGCCTTAGATTGACCCCAACTCTGGTTCTTTCACCCCCTCAACCCCACCCCCTCCTGTCCCGACACATGACTCCCTGGCCCCACATTAGTGGCATCTGTCTACTTCATAGGTTGTCATGGGGATGAAGAGGGGGCAGCAGGAGTTGGAACACTGGCCTGCAGTGACACAATTTCCCCTTCCTCCCACATTAGAATCGTGCTCACAGTTCTGAACGGTTATAAGGTTAGGTATGATTCACGCCAGGTGTGGTGGCTCATGCCTGTAATCCCGGTACTCAGGAAGCCAAGTATCTTAGTCACGGCTCTAGTGCTGTAAAGAGACACCATGAACAAGGCAACTCCTAGAAAGAAAGCATTTAGTTTGGGGCCGGCTTACAGTTTCACAGGTTCAGCCCATTATCATCAAGGTGGGAACCGTGGCAGCGTGCAGGTGTGGTGCTGGCTGGAGGAGGGGCTGAGAACTATATCCTGATCTGAGTGAGTGTGTGTGTGTGTGTGTGTGTGTGTGTGTGTGTGAGAGAGAGAGAGAGAGAGAGACAGACAGACAGACAGACGCGCATGCGTACACACACACACACACACACACACACACACACACACACACAGAACTTGCATAGGCTTTTGAAACCTCCAAGCCCACCCTGAGTGACACACTTTCTCCAACAAAGCCACACCTCCTAATCCTTCTAATCCTTTTAAATAGGTCCACTCCCTGGTGACTAAGCATTCAAATATATGAGTCCATAAGGACCATTCTTATTCACACCACACTTAGGCAGGAGGATAGCTGCAGGATCAAGGCCAGCCTGACCTCAGGCTACACACAGGCCTTTGCTTCCAAGTGCAGAGAATTTGGTAGGTGCTGTTGGGAGCATGAGGCCCCAGCGCCCACAGATCAATAGGGAAACCAGGAATGTTAAGCACACGGGGTTGTCTTTTCAAAGGAAAAGACATGTGACCTTTGGGGACCAGAGGTGGTTAAATAGCCTGGCAATCTGTATGCTAGGCTGTGTCCAGCTCCCAGAACCAGGAACACAGATACTAAATAGTCTACATGAGCCTTATATTATCTGTACATTCAGGGACTCCTCCAAGCTCCCACAGCTAGGGCAGAGGTGGCTATAGCCCAGATGACCTGTACACTGTCTGTGTGACTCAGACCACGACAGGTCCTTCCCTAGGCCCTTAAGCTAATATCTGTAGTCTAGAGCCACAGGGGCTAAAGAAACAGTTCAGTTGGTAGAAGCAAGTGCCAGCATCTGGAAGAGGCAGTCAAGGTTGCCTTTAAGTCCGGTTCCTGGGGGGTCGTATGTACATACTCAAGACAGACACACACAATTAGAATAATTTATTTCATATTTAGTTTGACTTTAAGAAATATTTTTCTAGGGGCTGGGGATTTAGCTCAGTGGTAGAGCGCTTACCTAGGAAGCGCAAGGCCCTGGGTTCGGTCCCCAGCTCCGAAAAAAAGAACCAAAAAAAAAAAAAAGAAAGAAATATTTTTCTAAAGGCTTCAAGATTATCTGTTAACATTAAAGTATAAGGGGCTGGAGAGATGGCTCAGAGGTTAAGAGCACTGACTGCTCTTCCAGAGGTCCTGAGTTCAATTCCCAGCAACCACATGGTGGCTCACAACCATCTGTAATGGGATCTGATGCCCTCTTCTGGTATGTCCGAAGACAGCTGCAGTGTACTCACATACATTAAATGAATAAATAAATCTTAAAAAAAATAAAATATAAACTAAAACAAATAAATAGAAAATGCTGGTATTAAATGCTAATATTTAATAAAACATTTATTTTTAAATGTTAAATATGAGAATTTTTTTAAAAGATTTTATTTATTATGTATGAGTACACTATAGCTGTCTTCAGACACACCAGAAGAGGGCATCAGATCCCATTACAGATGGTTGTGAGCCACTGTGTGGTTGCTGGGAATTGAACTCAGGACCTCTGGGAGAGCAGTCAGTGCTCTTAACCACTGAGCCATCTCTCCAGCACCTGGACATTTTTTTAACGTTTAAAATTTTTCTTAAGTTGTGTTGAATTTTTTTTTTTTTTTGAGACCCAGTCTCATCACAAAGCCCTGGGTAGCCTGGAACTTGCCATAGAGATTAGACTGGCCTTGAACTCACAGATATCCGCCTACCTCTGCCACCCAAGAATTACAATTACAGAGTTGTGCCACTGCCTCCAGCTGTGTAAGAATTCAATTTACTTACAGTTCTGGAGTTCTGTTTCATTCTGGATGATTCTAGTAAAGGTTAAGTATTAAGTTTTTGTGCTGTGTAGTCCACGCATCCATATCTGAGGACGATGTGAAGTGTTTGTGGTCGTAGAGTATGGCCGCAGCACTTCCGAGACCCAGGAGTCACACGGTCTTTCTCTTAGAAGTACGAGTTGGAACATAAGTAGGGTATGTGGGGAACCAGGATCTCCTACCCAGAGTCAGCTGTAGGGGAGTGGGCTGCACCCCCTGTATCTGGAAGGCAGGGACCTTCACAGTATGGCCACTGGTAGGCACCACCCGCCAGGTCCCAGCCGCAGGTCAGACACCTGCAAACTGTGTATCTGTGGCTTGTAGGCAGGGCTGGAGAGCACTTACTTAGTAACAGATCTTATCTGACACTTTTCTTCTGAATATCTGGATGTGACATGCGGGCATCCAGAGAAACCCCGTGCACGGAGCAGGATGGGGACCCTGAGGTCTCATGAGCATGGGTATCACACAGGGAGAGTGCATGAGCCAGAGCAAGGCCAGCAGCCTGGCTGCCAGCACCTCACCTCTCCTTAGTGCTGCTTCCTTCTTCCAGGTCACCCTCCGCCATGGCTTCTTTGTTTCTTTGTTTTAACCACTTTCCTTTGTCTGAGTTTTGTTTGATTTCCTCTTCTGGGTCAGCTTCTATTGGTATCACAAGTGAATAAATGCCTTATCTGATATTACCTACTGGGTAGTTGCCCAGGATATGGGGTAAGGGTCACAAGGACATGTCACAATGCCCTTGGGCGTTTTTCACAGGAAAAGTTTGTTTTCCTTTCTAGTTCTTCTGTCATGTACCCCTTCCCCATTCCCCTTTCTTTCCCTCCCCTCAGTAGAAGCCCTAAGACAACTACCATCATCTCCACTGACACATCCCCTCCCCTCCTCCCCTCCCTTCCTCTTCCCCCTCCTCCCCTCCTCCGATTCCCTCCCCCTCCTCTCCCCCTCCCCCTCCCCCCTTCTACCTCTTTATAGAATCTCAAGTAGCCAAGGTTGGTCCTGAATAGACTGTGTAGCTGAGGACGACCTTGAACCTTTGGTTCTCCTGCCGCCACCTCTAAATACTGGGTTTGCTGGTGTGTGCTATGGGGCTTGGCCTGTTTGTCTTCCTTCCAAACATCTCTTCAGCTCCTTACGGCAGGTGAAACCTCATGCTGTCTAGGCTCAGAGCCACACTCACTTGACACGGTCATAGGCACACAGAGCCGGTCCCCAGCTCAGACCTGAGAAGGTGGCAGAAGCAGTTTAATGGGTGCCGTCAAGGGCTGGTACTCTGTCTGGACTTAGGAAGATGTTGTAGTTTTGTGACTTTCTTTTTCTTAAAGATTACACTCGGAAGATTAGAGAGACACGATGGATTAAACAGTAGCTCATGTATTTTCAAAGCAAATGACCACCAAGCGCTTTGCTGGCATGGGCAGTGTCTCCTGTCATCTACCTTCGTAGCCGCGGTAATTTTACCACACAAGACCGCAGGGACGTGGTGACGGCGGAGAAGCACCTTGCGCAGAGCACTCCTGGAGCGGTTGGTCTGGTTCAGCTGTAGGCTGATAAAACTAATCTTGAGAATCTCTTAGCTCAGAGGAGACATGTGTCATGGGCAGAGGAGCCCATGAATGTCACTGTGGTGGGAAAAAAATGACATCCCTTCAGGGGAGGTGACAGTTCTGCCCACAACCACCCAGATGGCAGGAGCAGGTCTCGCTCGACTAAATGTCACCGTGCAGCAGGGGCACAGAGCACGGGTGCATACGAAATACACAAAGGCCACTGGGTTAGCCCAGGGCATTAGAAACCTCAGGTGAGGCCCTGGGTTCGGATCCCCAGCTCCGAAAAAAAGAACAAAAAAAAAAAAAAAAGAAGCCTCAGGTGATCTGGTCAGCAGTGTGGCTGTGTGTTTTATGGTGTGACAGACTTCCAGTCACCAAAGTTGGAGCAGGATGACTGGGAAGCTGGAAGGGTATGTTCCTAGATGGCCCCTTCCCCTCTGCTTCTCTCCCATTGCCTCTGGTACTTTGTTGATGATTGTTACCAGAGTCTGGAGGTGGAGTTTCAAAACCCATCTCACGAGAGTTCTGTTTTCTTTGGAAACACAGGCCTGGTGCTGAGCTATGCGGTCCACATTACTTCTTTTCCTTCATCCCTTCATACATAGGATGACTGTACTATAACGTCCGATTGGCCACATAAACATAAAGGTCAGAGTCTAGATTTATCCAGGCCCGACTGATGGCCAAGTGTGGGCTCGTGACCACCACACCATGTCCCCACTCCCTCCCTCTCAGGATTCACTGGAGTCAGAATCCCAAGGACAGCAGATCGAATCTCAGTGGCTTACCATGCCACCAGCCTCCAGGACGGCTGACCACTTTCCTTAAGTGGAAAAATCGCAAGCATTAATGTGTGGAGAACTCAAAACCGCTCTTTGCTACAGACGAGGTTGTGAATTGATGTAGCTTCGGTGGGAAACAGCTCAAAGCGAAACTGAGCTACTACTTGGCACAGGAGCCCCGCCCTTAAGTGTACGCCAGAGAGAACGGTTCGGTTATGTGTACACCTGAATGGCAGCGTCAAGGCCAGGGGTGGAACCAACTCAGGTGTCCATCAACTGCTGAATGGATAAACAGCATGGGATATCTCTGTCTAAAGGAATATTACTACACCAGGAAGAGGACACATTCTACAACATGAATGGACCTTAAAAACACGCTAAGTGGGGGCTGGGGATTTAGCTCAGTGGTAGAGCGCTTACCTAGGAAGCGCAAGGCCCTGGGTTTGGTCCCCAGCTCCGAAAAAAAAAAAAAAAAAAGAACCAAAAAAAAAAAAATACGCTAAGTGAAAGGAACCTGTCACAGAAAACCACAGGCTGGCTAATTAATTGTACTTTATGAGTGTGTAGAACAGACAAGTGCCCAGAGACAAGATCGGTCTCAGGGGGACACAACATATGTGGGATTTTGTCATGTGCCCCACCCCACCCCCAAACAGGGTTTCTCTGTGTAGCCCTGACTGTCCTGGAACTTGCTCTGTAGACCAGGCTGTCCTTGAACTCAGAGATCTGCCTGCCTCTGCCTGCCTCTTCCTCCCGAGTTTTGGGATCGAAGGTGTGCGCTACCATGCCTGGCTTTAGGAATTTCTGTTTTAAAATATTCCTTAAAAGCTGGACTTGGTGGCGCACGCCTTTAATCCCAGCACTCAGGAGGCCAGCTTAGTCTCCACAGTGAGTTCCAGGCCAACTGAGGCTTCATATTGAGACACTGTCTCAAAAAAAAAAAAAAAAAATCGTGCCATGAGTGTTTTGCGTATCACACCATATGCATGCAACGCCTGAAATGGCCAGAAGAGGGCATCACATTCTCTGAAACTAGAGTTTTAGGCATCTGTGAGCTGCCCCGTGGGATGCTGGGAATCAAACCCAAGTCCTCGACAAGGACAGCTAGTGACCTTGATCACTGAACCAACCCAGGATTTCTTTATGATTGATGGGAGAATTCTGTAATTAACTGGAGGTGATGGTTTCATGCCCAGTGAGTATCATAAAATTTCCTGATTATGTATAACTCAAATGTTGACGTTTATGTTATGGGGCATGAGCTGGAGTTACAGGCTGTTATGAGCCACTTGGTATGGGCACTGTGAGTTGAACCTGGGTCCTCTGTAAGAGCAGTATGTACTCTTAACCACTGAGCCATCTTTCCAATACCCTTTATTTTTAAATTACGTATATGTTGGGGATATGTGTGCATGAATTCAGGCACCCAAGGAGTCCAGAAGAGGGCACCAGATCTCCCTGGAGTTACAGGTGCTTGTCAGCGGCCCACTGTGGATGCTGGGAACTAAACTCAGGTCCTCTTCAAGAGCACTACGCCACCATAACCACAGAGCCACCTCTCCGGCCCCTCTCCTGCATGCTTCAAAGGTGGGCAGTGGCACGACTGGCCTCATGCAGACCTGGAGAGCTTTCGGCATGCGTTTTACGAAATGTTGGCTCTCTTCTGGTCTCCCATCTCTCGGTCCAAGAGCAAGCCTCCTTTTCTCTTGTGGAAAAGCATTTGTTAGTCATTTGGATTCCAGATAAAGCCTCCCTTTCGAAACACTAGGACTTGATGCCTAACCCAGGCAGACTTGGAACTCAGGACTTGTGAGCCTCCTGCTTCAGCCACCCGAGTTCTGGAATTAGAGCTGTGTGTCTGTCCAAGCCTTCTTGCCACGATCCCCTCCCTGCCATCTCCTAAGCATCTTTAATCATGCTCTGTTTCCATAGCAACCGCTTCCTCCCTTTCCCTCCTCCGTCCCCTCTTCTCCCTCCTTCTTCCTTCCCTCCTCCCCCTTCTCCTCTGCTCTTCACCCTCTCTGCCCTCTCTTTCCCCTCCACCAGTTCTTTCTTTTTCTCACGGATCTCCACTTCATTCAGTAACATCACCCAGTGCCCGCGAGCAGCCTGCTTCCCTTTTCTCTCCTGCCCTGCAGTTTGTCTTCTCCCCAGTCTCACACGCAGACATCACAGAGTATCCTGCCCTGCTGATCCTCTGCCTGGACACACAGCCAGAGCCGTCTCATTTGCATAAGGGCACTCTAACACCGGTGACACAATTCCTGGGGTCCCTTCCAGGGTTGGGTCGTGCCCTCTGCAGCGCAGCTCAGTGCTGGGGTTAAGAGGCTTGTCTCTCTGTTCTCAAGATTTAGGAGATGATTTGTGGCAAAAACAAAACAAAACAAAACAACCCTTAGGTTGTTCTCAGTCCTTAAGTCTCCGGTATTTTAAGGACGCATTAAAAGCTTTGGCATGGGTAACGGACTATGCTCAGCAACCAAATTTGTTTCCTAAAGTTGTCCAGGAAATGTCCTAATGGTCGACAGTTGGTTCCAAGAACCTTTCAAAGTAACATCAAGTAGGGACTGGAGCTCTGGGGATTTTGAGGGCAGCGAGGAGATGAACGGCTTCACAGAGAAGCGTGGGGATTTCCCAGGAGGCCCTGCTCAGTTGAGTCACAGGTCCTGTGTTTGACCTGTGGTCTTCTGGAGCGGCAGAACCTCGCCGAGCTGCTAAGGAGCAGAACGTTTCTTTCTTCGCTGCCCCGAGATCGCAAGGTTTGTCTGCTTGGGGCTAGTGGGGGACTAGAGAAGTGGGGATGGACTGCGTTCTCAGTGCAGGTTTCTAGATGGTACCTTCCTGGTAATTTATAGTTTCTCTCTGCCCACTACATAAAGACCAAGAAAGTCTTTTCTTTTTCTTTTTTTGGAGACAGGATCTTGTGTAGCTCAGTCTGGTTTCAAACTGTCTGTATAGCCAAGGGTGACCCTGAATTTCTGATTCTCCTGGCACCATCTCCTGAGTGCTATTACAGATGTGAACCACTGGGTCTGACTGAGTCCCAGGGCTTCATGCATGCCAGGCAAGTCCTCTGCCACCTGAGTTTCAGCACTAGCCTTGGAATTTGCTCTTAATTACCTGTTTTTGTTCGTTTTTAACAAGCTTCGAATCTCAAAATTGAATTTTGGGCAAGTGCAGGTCTGTGCTTAAGAAAACTCTGAAAGTGAATTAACAGGGGTCTTTTTAAAAAATGGACCCAATCGGGGTTGGGGATTTAGCTCAGTGGTAGAGCGCTTGCCTAGGAAGTGCAAGGCCCTGGGTTCAGTTTCCAGCTCTGAAAAAAAGAAGCAAAAAAAAAAAAAAATGGCACTGGCCATCTGGACTCTGCTTCAGGGGCAGCTTGGCTGCAATCAATGCCAGCCTGATAATCTGGAAGCACTAACGCAGCCCCAATATTCCGGTCTTAGTTGCTCCCTAAAACCTTGTGGAACTGCTCAGGGATCGTTGACGGTGTGGACAGTTCGGGAAGGGAAACCCACCCCGTTTATAGTTGACAGAATGACACTTGTAAGATAGTCTCCCTCTTTCAAAGAGAGCATCTCATGTAGCCCAGGCTGGCCTGGAGCTTTCTCCGCAGTTGAGGATGACCTTGAACTCTTGCCCCCCTGCTTCCATCACTCGTATGCTGGGCTTACAGACATCTACTTCCACTCTGGGTCTCTGCACCCTGGTGCATGTCGAGCCAGCACACTACAGCAGCAGCCAGAGCAGCAGCTCATCTGAGACGCTTTGGACTTTCCTTTGCTAGTGTCCTGTGCATGTGACGTTTCGCTATGGGAAGCAGCTGTTACAACATGGTGGTCACCGTGCTGCTGGTGGTGGGCACCGAGGAGGTGAGAGCCACGCGGAACCCCTGTGACAGCTGTGAGGCTGGTAAGTGCCAAACTGGCAGGTGCTTTTCTGACTGTCGAAGGCTCGGTTAGCCTGGTGTCTTAGTTAGTTGGGGTCCCGTTGCTGTGAAGAGATACCATGACCAAGGTCGCTCTCATAAAGAACAACATTTAATTGGGGGTGGCTTATATAGGTTCAGAGGTTCAGTCCATTATCATCATGGATTCTCACCAGGTAGACTTGGTGCAGGAGGAGCTGAGATTTCTACTTCTAGATCCAAAGGCTGCCAGGAGGAGACTGTCTTCTGCAGGCAGCCAGGAGAGGGCGCTCTTCCACACTGGGTGGAGCTTGAGCATTAAAAGACTTCAAAAGCCCACGCCCACTGAGACACACCTGCTCCAACAAGGCCACACCTCCTAATAGTGCCTCTCCACATGGGCCAAGCCTATTCTAACCCGCACACCTGGTTAGAAGACAGCTCATTCCCTCGCAAAAGCTTGTTGAACACAACCAACGGCCACGGGGACCCAGCTTTACCTCGCCACTTCAACTTGCCATCCGAGCATAATCGGAGAAGCTGTCTCATAGGGTTGCGTGGAAGGGTCCCAGGACAGGATCTGAACAGCCCCATGGTACATGTGAGCTTTGTATATGAGGTGCACGTTCAGCAGTAAGGAGGAGCAAGAAGAGAGCAAGCAGGTGGCTGGCCCCAGTGACCTTCTCCTGGGTCCCAACCTGCTCTGCTCACTTCCCAAAGGGATCGCTCAACAAATGCGGGGTTTCCCCCTCTTGATCTCTTCGTGACACTATTTATATGTTGTTATTCCTGGTTGCTGGATTATGCCAAGGGTCACCCCACAAAGGTGTGCAGTCTTAAAATGCCAGTCAGTAGACGTGTCTACTGCTGTGATGCCAGGAGGGCAGATGGAAAGTTTATCCCGATGTCAAGTGCTGGTCGTATGTTGTCAGACACAAACGCCTGTGACACTTCTTGCAGGGACTTTCTGCAGTAAATACCCTCCGGTCTGCACCAGCTGCCCTCCAAGTACCTACTCCAGCACAGGTGGACAGCCGAACTGTGACATCTGCAGAGTGTGTCAAGGTAGCTCAGTCTGTCTCTGTGTCTTGAAAGGAGATCTTGCTGTTGCCCAGGCTAGACTGGGACTCATGACTCCCGTTCCTCAGCCTCCCAAGTCTGGAGGTTTGCTTCAGAGGGAGACCATTGGGCAGAGTTCATCTTTGTTCCCTTTTTACTCACTGATCTTTCTTTGGAAGCTTGATGCCTCTGTCCACAGCTGGGTGTAGTAAAATTCTTTCATGAAATAACAATCATTTTTGTTGAGCTTTCTGAGTAACAGAGCAAATACTCACTTGACATCAGAGACTTCTTTCGTTGTTTTTTGTTTGTTTGTTTGTTTGTTTTGAGTCTGGATTTCATGATGTAGCCCAGGGTAACCCAGAACTTACTATATAGACCAAACTGCCCCTGGAACTCAGAGAGTTCTATCTCTGGAGTGCTGAGATTAAAGGTGTGCACTACCATGCCTAGATTTTTTTCTTTTTAAATAAAGGTCTCATGTAGCCCAGGCTATCCTTAAACATCTCATCTTCTTGTTCAAATGATGAGATTATGACAGTGGCTCTCAGTCTTCCTAATACTGTGACCCTTTAATACAGTTCCTTGTGTTGTGGTGGCCCCCAACCTTAAAGTTGTTTTCATTGTTACTTCATAACTGTAATTTTGCTACTGTTATGAATCGTAAGGTAAACATCTGTGTTTTCCCATTATATTAGATAACCCCTGTGAAAGGGCCATTCAACCTTGAAAGGGGTCACTACCCACAGATTGGGAATGCCTGTTTTATGAGGTGGGGATGGGACCCAAGGCTTTGACATGGTAGACAAGCACTCTACCACTGAGCCGCACCACCAATCCAAGAAAAAGTTTTATGAACAAAGCATAAACATATTGTAATTGAGAATGAAAATAAAACAGTATGAACCAAGCATCGTGGCACACAGATCCAGCGCTAGGAAACTGAAGCAGGGGGATTTTTAGTTTAATGCTAGCCTGGACTGCACAATGAGACCCTATTTCAAACCAAGAAAAGAAAGCAAACAGGCAAACATGATGTTCTAAAGTTATAATGTCACTAACATAAGCAGAGCAACCATGGATATCTATCTATCCATCTATCTATCTATCTATCTATCTATCTATCTATCTATCTATCTATCTGTACATATATGTGTCTATACGATGCATATATGATGTATATGTATACATATGATATACATGTGCATGTATGATATGTGTATGTGATGAGTATGTATATATTATGTATGTATCATGTATATGTGTATATATGTACCCATGATGTATAGGTGCATATACAATATATGTATGTGATGTATATGTATCTATATGTGTATATAAGTACATATGATGTATGTGCGTATATATGTACATGTGATATATGTGCATATATGTACATTTGATGTATATGTGTATGTGATGTACATATATATGTGCATATATACTGTATATGTCATGCATGTGTATATGTACATATGATGTACAAGTATATATACGATGTGTATGTGATGTATATGTGTATATGTGTGTATATGATGTATATATTATGCATATGTGTATATATATGTACACATGGTGTATATGATATGTGCATAGAAGTATACATGTATGTGTGCATATATGCACATATGTATATGTGTGTACATGTATGAATATATACATACACACATGTAAAACTGCAGAACTAAGATTCGTTTCCTGAATTTGGAGGTCAAGGGTAACACGGAGCTGGGGTTTGTAGGCTATTTCAGGTTCAAGAAGCCTTGCTCCTCTACCCACAACGCAGAGTGTGAGTGCGTGGAGGGATTCCACTGCTTGGGGCCAAAGTGTACCAGGTGTGAGAAGGACTGCAGGCCCGGCCAGGAACTAACGGAGCAGGGTAGGTTGCTCTCCCTCCACCCTGTGGGTGGGAGTCTGTGAACCTGAACATAGCGAGCAGAGGGAGGCGCAGACGCATTGCCCACAGGTGTTCTCACTCCGCTCTAGTGCGTGTGCTATTGTGCTTCCATGAGTGGGAATAATCTGAAACCGGGACGTTTGTCAGCCAGCAGAGCTGCGCATCCGGACATGTTTAGATGTGCTCAGTATCCCTCATATGATTAGACTGGACACGAGCAGTCCCAGGCTTCCAGCGCAGGAATCATCTAGCAGGTGCTTGAGAGAGACTGCTGCCCTTGCTGAGGACCCGAGTTCCGTTCCCACGTCAGGCGGTTCACAATGGCCTGTCACACCTACCCCAGGAGATCTGCTGCTCTCTTCTGCATTCACGTGAACGTGTGCGTGTACAGATGCATGCACACATACATGTGGATTAAAACATTAAACTAGGTTGGGGATTTAGCTCAGTGGTAGAGCGCTTGCCTAGCACGCGCAAGGCCCTGGGTTCGGTCCCCAGCTCCGGAAAAAAAAAAAAGAAAAAAAAAACATTAAACTAATCTGCATATTAACCACGAAGCAGTGTGCGCAGGTTGACCCAATGACCTGGTTCAGTTGCTCATCGCCCGGGGAAAGCTGTGAGACAGTAAAATGCCTCCCACTGATTCTCAACTTTCCTTTTTTTTTTTTTCTTTTTTTCTTTTTTCTTTTTTTCGGAGCTGAGGACTGAACCCAGGGCCTTGCGCTTGCTAGGCAAGCGCTCTACCACTGAGCTAAGTCCCCAACCTCTCAACTTTTCTTTAGGTTGTAAAAACTGTGGCTTGGGAACGTTTAATGACCAGGACGGCGCCGGCGTCTGCCGACCCTGGACGAAGTACGTATGCACTCTCATTTTTTCTTTTCTTTCTTTTTTTTCTTTTTGTTTTTTTTGTTTTTTTGTTTTTTTTTTTTTTTTTTTTTTGGAGCTGGGGACTGAACCCAGGGCCTTGTGCTTGCTAGGCAAGTGCTCTACCACTGAGCTAAATCCCCATCCCCACTCTCATTTTTTCTTACAACGCAAAGACCCTGGGACAAACTGAAGGAGGGGGACACTGTCACTGGAAAGTAGATCTGGAGTGACAGCCCCTAGGTGACAGGGGAACTCTGTGCTTACAGAAGCTCCCATGAAGGTGGTCATTTCCTCAGAACCCATGCTGTGTGTGTGGTGGAGAGCAGGGCCTCTGCCTCCAGCACATACATGTGTGCTGTGCTGGCCGCTGGAGGGACACAGGCAGTGGAAAAGGTCCAGATGTTCTCAAGGGCTTGCAAGGTTGGCACTGGGCTCTGGGGGTGGCCATACGTCCAGGTGAGGTTTGATGGTGCCTAGGACAACAGGGGTCTGGGTATGGAACACATGGCTCAGAGGTTGTGAAGGCAACTGGCAATCACACGGACTACTGACCCTGGTGGTAAAATCACATTTTAGACGCCTGTGATCCTCAACCTAAATTGATTAGAACGCCCCAAGTTAGTGTTTGTAAAACGGGGCGTGAACAGGGATCTAAAGAAAAGGAAAAATCATATGTGGTGGTTGTGATAGTGATGGTGGTGGTGGCTATGGTGGCTGTGATGATGGTGGTTGTGGTGGTGGTGGTGATGGTACTGATGATGGTAGAGAGGATAGTGATGCTGATGGTGGTGATGTTAGTAACAGCTGCTATTCATGAGCCTGTATCCCTAGGACTTATTCACTTGCTTTCATCCTGATTCTGGGAGCACAGGCTGCCTCTCTTTTAAGCTGCTGAGCAAACCAAGGCTTCAGACAGGCTTTATAAATCTGCCAACGGTCACTCTGAAGTGCAGACCCAGGGCTTACGCCTGCGTTGTCTGGAACTCTCCGCCCACCCCACCCCCACCCCACCCCCACCCCCACCCCCACCCCCGTCCCTGTTGATGCCCTGCGTGGGCCCAGGGCACTGAAAGGAGCAAGAACTTCAGGGGAAGGGTTGAGAGATTAATGAGTCAAAACCCATTGCACCACGTTGACTGAATTTGGCTGTAAAGGAAGCTGAGAGAGATGGGCGGGAGGCCAGAGAGCCTCTCGGTACTCACATCATCTGCCCACTGCTTGTGAGCCCAGGCCGGCTGCATCACTTGGATACAAAGTTTCTCATTGTGCTCCTCTGTAAATTAACCATCTAAGTTCCTTCTCTTGATTTATCTAAGCTGCTCTCTAGACGGAAGGTCTGTGCTTAAGAATGGGACCAAGGAGAAAGACGTGGTCTGTGGACCCCCTGTGGTCAGCCTCTCTCCCAGTACCACTCCTAGTGCTGTGACTACTCCAGAGAGAGAATCAGGTGATTGTTTTATTTGCTGTTAAATAAAAGTTACTGAGCAGCTGTGGTAGTGTACAACTGGAATAATGCCCCTACTGAGGCTGAGGCAGGAAGTTGGCAAGTTCCGGGATAGCCTGAACTACATAAAAACCTTGAAAAACCTCATCCAAGTAAACGCATGATGTCTATTCAGACCACAAGGTAATGTCCTCAGCAATGGGCCTACCAGCTCTGCCCACAGCAGGCAGCTCTGAGGTAACATCCTCTTTGTGCCCTGTCTTGTTTTCTGGATGCTGTTACTTAGTCAGTAATAGAGACCCTTGTCCCATGAAGGCCAAGTCCACGGGACTGACAGGCCTCACACCTCTTCTATGTTCAGTGGGCGAGCTACTTAGTTTCCCTAGGCTTCTAGTAAAGCCATTACATATGGATACACTGTAGCTGTCTTCAGACACACCCCAAGAGGGCATCAGATCCCATTACAGATTGTTGTGAGCCACCATGTGGGTGCTGGGAATTGAACTCAGGACCTCTGGTAGAGCAGTCAGTGCTCTTAACCACTGAGCCACCTCTCCAGCCCACATTTGGGTTCATTTTAAAAAGCCATTGAGATTTAGGACTTGGGTTGTGACTCAGTTGGTAGATTGCTTGTCACGTGCAGAAACATCCCTAGAACTGTATGAATTTGGACATGGTGGTGTGTACCTGTAAACCCCAGCCTGGTGGTGGAGGCAGGAGGATCAGGAGTTTGAGGTTATCCTCAGATTCATGTGTAGTTTGAGGCTAGTCTGGGATACGTGAGACCCTGTCTCAAAAAACAAAACAGAACGAATAACCAAAAGACAGTAAAGTCATCAAAGCTTATCGAGTCATGGGTTGGGGTGCTTGGCCACTGCCTCCCCAGGGCCCATGCATTTCTGGGGTGAG
Organism: Rattus norvegicus; assembly: GCF_021556685.1. NCBI lineage: Eukaryota > Metazoa > Chordata > Mammalia > Rodentia > Muridae > Rattus > Rattus norvegicus. The sequence goes on from NC_141538.1 coordinate 167,472,343, forward strand.
TGTGGGTCAATATTGTCCTCACTAACCACTTTGCTATCTGCCTCCTTGCTCCCTCAGGAGAGCGCCCCTTGCAGGTTCTTACCTTGTTCCTGGCGCTGACATTAGCGCTGCTCCTGTTCCTGATCTTCATCATTCTCTGGTTCTCTGTGCCCAAATGGCTCAGGAAGAAGTTCCCCCACATATTCAAGCAACGTAAGGCCAATACAGCGTGGTATATGGGGGTGGGGGTGGGGAGGCAGGCACATGTCTGGGAGTCAGAGGACAACCTTTCAGAATGCCTTGTCTTCCTGTTTCAGGGCCTGAATGAAGGTCCTCAGACTTGTGTGTCAAGAGTGTCTTTACCACCCCCCCCCAGCCATACTGTAGGCTTGAATTTTTTTTTTTTTTAAATTATAGGCGGACAATTGGCTAGCGCATGGTTGCAAAGCCAGGACAAGTTTGTAGCAATGTCTGGAGGCAGTCATATAGTGAGAATCTTGGTTTCCTTTAAAACTCAGAAATATTATAAGAATGATTTTTTTGTTTTAACCCCATGTGTGGGAAATGGGGCTGCTTCAGACTGTCCAGGGCAGCTGACTACGGTTTGCCTCATGCTCTAACAGGGGAGTGATTTCGCCAGCTGCAGATAGTTTCTGGGAATGTGTGACACTTGGAATTCCAGAGACTTCTCAGGGGATTATCAATGATAGAGCCCTGCTGGAAGGGGCTGTTTGGCAGGCTGGCGGGTGGATGCTGTTGGTTGCGGTTTGTTAAGTAGTCGGGTGCAAAGAGACAAAAAGAAGAAATTAGGCAAAAGTCAAACTTGCCCCAAGGAACTTGATACCTCTAGTCATCAGGGAGTAGTCTAATGATATCATTGCCCCCCCCACCTCCATCCCCACCCTTTTTTCCCCTCTCTTACCTGGTGTTAGGGAGTTGGAAGGGAAGAAGGGAAGGGGTAGAGATGGGTGGAAGAGAAAGGACCCACAAAGTACCCAAGAGTCTGGGGACACAGTTGGGGAGGTTGTGACTTGGTGCTGAGAGGTGGAGTTGGAGTTAAGGCTGAGGCCCCACAATGCAAAGGGTGACTGCTAGGGCAGAAATAGAGACAGAACAGGACCTAGGGTATGGATAGGACATCAGACACATATGCCCCAGTCCCAGATTCCTGTGAGTGTGGGCACCTAGTCGGCCAGTGCCGACAGCACAGAAGAACCAGGAAAGCATGTTGCTCAGAAGCTGGGGGTGGGGGACTAGCTCAGTTGGTAAACTGTTTGTTTTACACAGAGACATGCTAACACCCAGATCTGTGTAAGAAGCAGTGATGTGCTCCCAACACAGAGCAGGCAGCCAGCCTCTCCTACTTGGTAAAGTAAAGCTAGTGAGAGACTCTTTCTGGCAAAAAAAGCAAGCAAGCAAACAAAGGTGGACCTCTGACCTCAAACGTACGTGTGCACTGCACACATGTCAATGCGTGCACATTGCTATAGAGAGCACCACCCCACCCAGCCTGCTTTACTTCTATGGATGGTGAGTAGACTTGGCCTCGACTCAGGTCTACACTTAAGGAAGTAGGGAGAACTGGATGGTGTGGAATGGGGTGTAGGGTGGACTGCTGCCGAGCGGACAGTGAATGAAAGCTTTCGGAGCGGATTTCACCCATTCATAAATAGGACGCTGCAAGGAAACAAGCTACTGTCTGGCACAGAGTTAGTACCCTCCACAAAAGCTTTCAGGGTCTACACACGTTTTACGTTTCATAGACGGGGTGGCTTGTGCTCTGACTTTGTGAAGGACAGGATGAGGGCGGATAGGCCGGTTACAATCCGGTCAGAGACAAAGAGCATCCAGGTGGCGAAATTGCAGCCCAAAAGGAGAGCAGACAGGAGCATGGAGATTGATTGAAATATCTGAGGAGGGCTCAGTAGGTAAAGACGCTTGCTGCAAGGCCTGATGACCTGAGTTCAGACCCTGGGTAGTAGGAGAGAACGGACTCCCACAGGTTGTCCTCTGGGACGCGGGGACGCACCACGCGCATGCGCACACAGGCACCCTTTAAGAATCTGAGGATTGACCTGGAGAGGTGGTTAGTCAGGTAAGGGTGGCTGTTGTTCATTAGTCAGCGGATCAGCTTTGGTTTTGTTTTTTAACTTGTGGCAGGGGAGATGTGGGAATGAGGAACTTAAGTCCTGTCCAAGGCAGTAGATCAAACTTTTACGAAATGATGTGGACCACACTCGATGCCTCTTCAGTGAGCTGCGAGTGCTGTTTGCTCCACTTCGGTGTGAACGAGGTAGCGCTATTTTTATCTGTCTGGTTGGGTGTGGTTTGGATTTGCATTTCCTTGATGGTAGTTGAGGTTAGACTCCTTTTCCTCTTTTCACATTTGATTGGCTGTTTGGATTTCTTACGCTGAGCAGTCTTCCCACGGGGCCATCTGTCCTTTCCTTATCAATGAAGGGGACACCCGTGAATGTCCCCCTCTGCAGATGTCGGATCTTTTCCCTTGGTCTTCCTCTCCCCTGCCCAGGCCTCTTTCCGGTGGAGCCCTCTAACCAAAAGAATCATCATCACATCCCCACGCAGAGAGTCAGCAAGGTTTCTGTGAGCATGTTCTCAGAGGTATTAATTAGTAACGACTGACCCGCAATTTAAAAAGAAGAACTTTAAAAACCTTTTAGTTTTTATATCATAACACATTCACAGAAAGTCACAGAGAGAAGAATAGCGTCACGTGGCATCCACGAGACTCTAACGTCACAACGAGGCCAGGACTCTGAAGTACAGAACACACATGAAACAAAAAAAAAAAAAAAAAAAAAAAAAAACCAACAACAACAAAAAAAAATCCCCAAACTATCCACAAGCAAGGACTGGCCTTGCTGGCTCTCCTCAGCTCCCCACTCCTGTCTGCCCTTTCTCTGGCAGCCGCTCCTCAAGTTTCCATTTTGACTCCTAGTTGTTTAAAAAAAAAAAGTATTTATTATTTATTTTATTTATGTCACGTGTGTTCTCTTGCACGGGTTTTATGAGTATCACATGCACGCAGGAACACGTGGAGGGCAGATCCTCTGGAACTGGACTTACAGGAGGAGGTCATGTATCACTGTGTGCGTGCTGGGAGCTGATCTAGGGTCCTTTGCAGGAGCAGCCAGTGCTCGACTACTGAGCCATCTCTCCAGCCCCGTGACATTTTTACGTACATGTAAAAAAAAAAAAAACCAAACAAACCAAAAAACAAAACAAAACAAAACAACAAAAAAACCCCAAACCAAACAAAAGCAACAAAAAAAAAAAAATCCCCAAATTTATGTTTCATGCTAAAGTAAGTTTTGTATCACTTAAGATAAATTGTAGGGATATATATATATATATATATATATATATATATATATATATATATATATATATATTTGAGTTTGCTTTTGTTTACTTTGTGTGTCAGAAGGCCACCTGCAGAGGGAGGATTCTCTCCTTCCACTTGGCTGAGGCAGTCTCTCCTGTTTCCACCAAGCCGTGTAGACTAAAACGGCACTCAAGCTCTTGATGCCCCCCCCCATTCCCATCCCCCTACCCCTGTCTCTGCTTCACATCCATCTCTCCATAGGAGTGCTGGTCTTACAATCGGTTGCCACTGGATTTGGCTTCAAAATAGTTCCTTTTTTTTTTTTTTTTTTTTTCTTTTTCTTTTTTTAGGAGCTGGGGACCAAACCCAGGGCTTTGCGCTTCCTAGGCAAGCGCTCTACCACTGAGCTAAATCCCCAACCCCTCAAACTAGTTCCTTAACAGGGCTGGAGCGATGGCTCAGCTGTTAAGAACACTATCTGCTCTTTCTGAGGTCCTGAGTTCAATTCCCAGCCACTACGTGGTGGCTCACGACTAACTGTGATGGGGCCTGATGCCCTCTTATGGTGTGTAGGTGTACATGCAGGTAGAACACTTTCTTTTTTTAAAGGAAGAATAGTCTTTATGTCTTTCTCTCCCTGTGTGAGCGCGCGCGCGCGCGCGCGCGTGTGTGTGTGTGTGTGTGTGTGTGTGTGTGTGTGTGTAATGACTGGGGGGCGCGAGCGTATGTATGTGTATGGTCATGCATGTGTATGAGATGGAGTCCCCGTGGGAGTAGGTGCTCTCCTACCATGTGCGTCCGGTAGGTTAAACTCAAGCCCTCAAGCTTCCTCAGCAGGTGCTTTTAGCCGAGCTACCTCGCCAGCTCACATCTAAGAACCCTTCCTTACCTCCTGGGTCTGAAGGGTTGAGACTTTCCCCGCAGTGGTAGTATCTACGTTTTACACTTTTATGTTTGATAATAAAAGTTATAAGTTAGTTAGCTATAAAGTGTCAGAAATTAAAGTCGAGACTTTTTCTTTGGGGGGTTAGGGAGCTGTGTGTGCCCTGTTCAGTGTCATTCAAAGAAACATTATTCTCCCTCTTCTGTCTACCCCGAATATTGGCTGTGCTCATGAGGGGGCGGAGTCCACGATCATTGGCTGTGCTCGTGCGGGGGTGCCCGATCATTGGCTGTGCTCGAGAGGGGGCAGGGCCCCGATCATTAGCTGTGCTCTGCAGGGGTGGGGTCCCCGATCATTGGCTGTGCTCGAGAGGGGTGGAGTCCCTCTCCTATTAGAGCTGCGTCTATTCCAGCACCACAGAGTCTGGATTACTGTGGTTACAAAATCAGTCTCAAAACTGGGTAGAGAGAGAGAGGACCCTCCCTGCTCCATCTTCCCTGTTCAGGTTAGTTCTAGCTGTTTATTCTGCTTCTTTTACATTTCCACGGGAACTTTATGAGACTCTTATCTCTGTCTACAGAAAGGCAGCTAGTATTCTGTCATGAAATCTGCGGATCTTTCTGTTAGCTGTCCTCTCCGTGAACATAGTGTGTCTCTCCATTTATACTTTCTCTTACTTTACTGATATTTTGTAATTTACAATGTATAAGTCCTATATGCTTTTTTTTTTTTTCAGATTTAGGCCTGAGTATTTACTGCCCCCCCTTCATATGTGTGTCTGTGTGGTGTATGCGTTTGAATATTTTTGCATACATTTGGGCATACCTATGGGGGGGAATGTGCATGTGGAGACCTTATTTTGATGTCAGGAATCATTTTTGATTTTTTTTCATCTTTTTCATCAAAGCAGGGTCTGTCAATCAAACTCAGCTCAGGCTGGACTTGCTAGTCAACTTGCTCTCTACCTTCCAAGTCTGAAATTACAATTGGGCTGCCAAGCTCACCTGGCCATTTTGTGGGATTCTAGGGAGCCAACCTTGCATCCTCATGAGTGGGTGCCTTAGTCACCCTAGTTACCGAGCCGTCTCCTCAGCCTTCTTAAAAATCCTTTTCTAAAGCTTTTATTTTTATGCATATATGTGCCTGTGTAAGTGAATGTTATGTGTGTCGGAGGTAGACACCCTGAAGTTGGAAATTGGGAGCTCCCTGATGCGGATGCTGGGGACTGAACTCAGGCCCTCTGCAAGAGCAGCAAGCTCTCTGGACCACTGAGCATCTCTCCAGCCCCAGTCCTTTGATTTTGTTCTTAAAGAATTACTTATTGTATGTATGTGAGTACACTGTCATTCTCTTCAGATACACAAGAGGGCATTGGATCTCATTACAGATGGTTGTGAGCCACCATGTGGTTGCTGGGAATTGAACTCAGCACCTCTGGAAGAGCAATCAGTGCTCTTAACCACTGAGCCATCTCTCCAACCCCTTTCTCTTCCTTCCTTCCTTCCTTCCTTCTTTCCTTCCTTCTTTCCATCCTTCCTTTCTTCCTTTTCCTTTCTTTCTCACAGTTTCTTTGTGTAGCCCTGGCTATCCTGAGACTATGTAAACAGACTGCCCTTGAACTCAAAGATCTACTGGGATTAAAGGTGTGAGCCAGCAGTGTCCAGCACCGTAGACCCACTCCCTCTTTTCTTTAAACAATTCAGCACGGGGCTGGAGAGATGGCTCAGTGGTTAAGAGCACTGACTGTTCTTCCAGAGGACCTGAGTTCAATTCCCAGCAACCACATGGTGGCTCACGACCATCTTTAATGAGATCTCATGCCCTCTTCTGGTGTGTCTGAAGACAGCTACAATGTACTTATATATAAATAAATAAATTTAAAACAATTCAGCACGACATAGTGCCTTAGATCATGTGTTTATCCTGTGTAGAAGGGGTGTGCATAGACAACAATAAATAGGTCAACATTTCTGCTTCTGTGTGGTGGGAGACACTTCCTGCTGGCTGTTATTCCAGTGGGTTTCCCCTGTAAGTAGCAAGGAGTCTCTCGCTGCTCTCAAGACTTTCCTCTGCCTTTTGTCTTCAGAGCCCTGGCTGTGATGTGATGTGGATTCCTGGGCTCCTCCAGTTTGACGTTCAGTCAGCTTCTAGAACTTGTAGCTTTCGTCTTCCCAGCTCTGAGGCTGCAGCAGGTGGTGGCGAATCAGCCATTATTTCTTCAAATGCTTTTTAACATTCCAGCCCCGTTTCCCTCCTCTGACCCTTCGTGCTCCAGTGATGTCAATTTGGGTCTCTTGTCAGAGTCCTTGAGGCTCCGTCCGTCCGTCCATCCATCCATGGATTGGACATTTCCTGCTCCACCCTCCCCATTCCATTGTGAAAAGTCATGGTTTTCCCAATTTTTAGTTATCAGAATTTTCAGTTTTAAAATAGCTACTGGGGGGGCTGGGGGTTTAGCTCAGTGGTTCGGTCCCCAGCTCCGAAAAAAAGAGCCAAAAAAAAAAAAAATAGCTACTGGGTTCCCTTTGTTTCTCTCCCTGAGTCTCACTATGTTGTCCCTCTGGTCTTGAACTCCTGACCTCAAGCAGTGCTCCTACCTCACCTCCCAAGTAGCTGGGACTCTAGATGTTCACTATGGCACGTAGCTCTCCGACTTGTTTACTCCCCATTTGTTTCTGATGTCTTCTTGGTTGCTTGTTGGACATTTTGATGAGGCTGCAGTTAGATTCTTATCGGTTCTTATCTTATCGGTCGGTCATATCTTCTCGAGCTGAGCTCTCCCTGGTTGCCTGAGGCCACTCCCAGGGAGGTCTGCTCTGAACTTCGTTGGAGGAGGGGCTTGCTGTTGCCTTTGTGTAGGGATCCTTTCAGGCCTCAAAGGGCATTACCTTGGCTCAGAGGACAAGGCACACTTAGGTACTGCAGTCCAGGTGGCCTCCACTGACCTGGCACCGGGGTGGCACCAGGAGTGGCAGTATAATCTGAGGCTCTATCAGCTTCCTCTGAGGGAGAGCAGGCGAACCTGGACAGCGAGGGTTCTTCCCAGCCCATTACCCCTTGGGGTCTGGGAGTGGCCCTGGCCTTTGCAGTGATGGTCACTCATTGTCTATCACAGTGGTTCTCAACCTTCCTAATGCTGCGACCCTTCAATACAGTTCCTCATGTTGTGGTGACCCACAATCATAAAATTATTTTCATTCTTACTCATAACTCTTAATTTTGCTACTGTTATGAATTGTAATGTCAGTGTCTGTGTTTTCTGATGCTCTTAGGTGATCCCTGTGAGAGGGTCGTTTGACCCCTCCAGGGTCACAACCCAGAGCCTGAGAACCATTGGTCTAGCAGTTTCCCATCTTGCTAGGCTATTCTATCCCTGTCACTGGAGAGAACGGGGTTTTTCCTACCTCTGTGCTGGCTTCCTCTCAGCTCTTCCTGCTCCCCTCTGGGAATCAGAGGCAGAGGGGAGACCCAGGCAGCTTATGCTGTGCTGTTTCTTAGGCCCTGAGATTCTTGGCCAGTTTTCCCTGTCCCCTCTGTCTTCCAGCCACTTTGTGTTTGTTTCCTAGGTTATGTCTGGAGTTTTGGACAGTATAGACCAGCAAATCTGGGAAAGTATGGCCTCCCTGACCTGAAGTGAATACTTACTATTTTGGCTAAATCTTGGACACAATTAAAAAAGCTATCCCAGCAGCATTCCTCAGTCTTAACTTTGCTCCCTTCCCCTCCCCCTCCCCTTTAAAATACGATCTAGGACGTAGACGATCTAGGAGCGTAGACGCACTGGAATGGGGTCTTTTGCTAGGTTGAAAAGACCCAGAGCTGGAAGCGGGGCTCAGCTGTAACCACAGATAAGGCACAGCCTGAGCTGTAGCTGCAGGGAGAGCCTCGGGTGCTGGGGCCACGGTCCTAACACCGATCAGTTAGTTCTTGGCTTTCGTAGACAGAACTAGTGAGCAGCTTTAAACTTGGTGCCACGTGATCTCATGGAGAAGAAGTGAAAATCTGAAATACTCCAGAGAATAAAAAAGGGGCTGCCGCTCTGAAGCCATAACCGCACCTGCAGCCTGGGCCGCACTTTCAGCCACTGTGAGCTGGGCTCGAGCCTTGGTTTGCTGTTTTCAAGCCGTTGTATAAAGTATAGAAAAATGGTTTTGAAAGGGGAAAGAAGGGAGGGAGGGAAGAAGGGAGGGAGGGAGGGAGGAAATAAATTCTGGCATATTGGGGCATGCCTGTAATTCCAGCTCTTGGGTGGGCTGATCTAGGGGAAATCACATGTCCAAGGCCAGTTGGATCTACAGAGAGAGTTGTAAGTCAGCAGAACAACAGAGTGAGATCCTGTTGGGGAACAAACCACAGTAAACTAAACTAAAATGCAGTAAGATAAAATAAGCTGTATCTAGGAAGCTCGAACCTGCCATCACCAGGTTTGTAAGCTTGCTAGGGTTGAGAACCAGTTCCCAGGTGTGTCTCGTGTAACAGAGACTGCGGCTAACATGTCTGTTACATTGTATCTGTTGTTTTTTTTAGCATTTAAGAAGGCGATTAGAACTGCTCAAGAGGAAGATGCTTGTAGCTGCCGGTTTCCAGAGGAAGAAGAAGGAGGAGGAGGAAGCTACGAGTTGTAATGTGCCATCCTAGGAGATGTGGGGACCCTCAGGAAACCGAGAAGCACTAAGACCCCCACCCTCCTAGGGAGTAGCACAAGTTACCCCACCCCCCTGTTCTTAAAACCATCCTAGATGGCATTTGAGCACGCACCCCGTCCAAGTCTCTTCTGATGCTAATATATTTGTTAATTTTTAAATCCTTTTTCTTATTTTAAATTTTATGTGTATGACTGTTTTGCCTGCCTGTTTGCCTGTGTGTGTGTGTGTGTGTGTGTGTGTGTGTGTGTGTGTGTGTGTGCATCTACATTCCTGATGCCTGCAGAGGCCAGAAGAGAAAGGGTTGGCTTCAGAAGAACTGGGGTTGTGGATGGCTGTGAGCCTCCATGTGGGTTCTAGGGATCAAGGCTGGGTTCTTTGCAAGGGCAGCCAATCCTCTCAACTACTGAGCCGGCTCTCCAGCCTGCCCTTGACATTTTTAAAATTAAAGATATATATATATATCTTTATGTATATATATCTAGATATATAGTTTAAGATACACACACACACACACACACACACACACACACACACACACCCCTAAAGAAAATAACAGTTCATTTGGGTCTCATAGACCAATGGTTCAGCTAGAATAACTGTAAAATCAGCATGTGTGTGTATGTGTGTGTAAATATGATGCATGACCATGAGCCATAAGATGCTGTGTTTCCCCAACCCATTTTCCCTTGCTTTCTCACTACAGTACCACCCTCCACTGTCTGAAGAGTGGGAGACCCATGCATCCCTGTCTGGCAAAGGCCTATCAGAGATTGAGGGGGATCTTCAGAGGAGTCCAAGGGTCTGCCTCTCCTGTGTTCTCCGTGTCAGCCTCATCAATAAACGAACCATGTAGGGAAGGCGCAGAGCGCTGTGAGGCAGGGAACACCCGTGAGCTCACAGTAGGAACACGGCCTTCAAACCTGCCATGGGCAGACGTGGCTGTCGCCTGCCTTTGTGTGGCCCTCGTACAGCTCAGGAGCTGACAATGGTTTTTACTTTCATTTATTTTGAGACAGCAGTCTCACCCCTCACCGTGTACTCCCGGCTGGCATGGAACTCACAGAAATCCTCCTGCCTTTCCGTCCAGACTACTGGGATTTAAACTGTTCACCACGACGCCCCCCCCTCCCCACAAGTCAGCCTCTCCATCTTTAAAAGCCACCTAAAAATATTAAAGTTGGGCTCTTAGGGAATTTGAGTCTCCCCACCCCCCCACTCATTCCAGAAATCCTGACCATGAAGGCAGGAACACACGCACATACATATGTGTCATGCGTCTTGAGCTTCCTGGCGTCCGGCTGTGTGGTGGCAGCTGTGAGCCACTTCAGTCATTCAGAACTGGATCTGTAACGCCTATGGCTGTGGGTAGCACCAAGGGTGCCCCTTCTGCAGGGACCGCCTGCACCATTTATGAGTCCATCCTCCCCAGAGCTACGTTCGGGTTCCTCAACAGCTTCTCTACCACCGTGGCTGCTGCTGATCCTTTACTGTCGCCTGTGCAGGGGAGGCACTGGGGAGACGCCCTGTTACTGGGGTGACACCCTAAAATACAATTGCTGGGTTTGCAGCAGGTGCCTGGATCAGTTAGGATGGGCCAGATTATACAGAAATAATGAGTGACACCCTCCAGACCTCAATGGAGTGCAGGGAAATGAAGATATGTCTCTTTTTGAATGCGTGTGTGTGTGTGTGTGTGTGTGTGTGTGTGTGTGTGTGTGTGTGTGTGTGTGTGTGTGAGAGAGAGAGAGAGAGAGAGAGAGAGAGAGAGAGAGAGAGAGCTGGAGGTCAGCCTTGAGTGCTGATCCTTAGGTCTCTTACTGACCCACGGCTTACCAATCAGGCTTGGCTGGCTGGGTGGCCCATGAGCCCAGGGATTTCCCAGGCTCTACTTTTCCAGGAGGTTGTGAGATTATGAACGTGCATGGGTTCTGGGGATTGAACTCAGGTCTTCATGCTTGCAGAGCAAGTGTGTAACTGGCTGAGCATCTCCCCTGTCCCCAAACCCCACTGCTTACATTGATCCCAGGCCCGTGGCTCTATGTCATGGCCCAAGTTTGAGATGTCCACTACGGGTTCATGCTTTGAATGTTTGGCTCCCCACTGGGGGCTTCGGAGCCTTTAGGAGAAACTCCGAGGGCAGTCCTTCAGAGGCTCTACAGGTCCCTGGTCCCCACCTGCTTTCCCTGCTTCCTGATCCAGTCAGTCTGAAGAGCCTTCTGTGTCTGCTCCTGTTGCCACAAATGCCACCATGTGCCCCTGACATGATGCTCTCTCCACTGTGATGGACCGAATCCTCCCCGAAACTGTGAGCCCAAATAAACGTTTCTTTTCTCAAACAGTTATGCCTATGTTCTGTCATAACCACACTGCAGACAGCGCCTGTGACCTCTGGGAGCTGTCTCTGGGACCTGCGTGGAGGGAGCAGCCTCTAATGGGAACACTGGATATCTTACGGCAGACCGTATGTGATGGATTAGATGCCAGTCTTTAGAGCCAGGCACACAGCCGGGTCAGCAATGATTGGCCCTAAATGTGATAATTAGTGGGTGCCGTGGCCCATCTGTGAGCACAGTAAGGTAGTGGCAGGAGTCGAGCTGCTTTCCCGAGTTGATCAGGCTCCTGCGTCTGTGCTTCCTATCATTTCCAGCTGCTTCAGCGTTGTCTGCCCTCAGCCATTGTCACAGTCCCTCTCTAGACTTTTGTTGGTACCAATGGCACTTCCTGGGGTCTTAGTTTGCATCCCTTCATGACAGACCAGTGTCCTGTCACATCAAATACCATTTGTTCCCTTTAAAAAGGAAGATTTAGGGGTTGGGGATTTAGCCAGCGGTAGAGCGCTTGCCTAGCAAGCGCAAGGCCCTGGGTTCGGTCCCCAGCTCCGGAAAAAACAAAAAAAAAGAAGAAGATTTAGCTGGGCACCATGGCGCAGACCTTTAATCCCGGCACTCGGGAGGCAGAGCCTACGTAGGTGGATCTCTGTGAGTTCAAGGTCAGCCTGGTCTACACAAGGAGTTCCAGGACAGCCAAGGCTACATAGAGAGACCCTGAGTTAAAAAAGAAAAAGAAACAATTAAGTAAAATACTTATTTTTATGTGCACGTATGCGTCTTTGTTTGTGTACTGTGTGCATGTCAGTACCCACAAAGGCCACAAAAGGGAACTGGATCTCCTGGAACTGACATTACAGGAGGTCGTGAGCTGCCCCACACAGATGCTGAGAACTGAACCCCTGACCTCGGCAAGAACAGCCAGCGTTCTTAACCACTGAGCCATCTCTCTGCCCTTTGTGTTTCTTCTGAAATATTTGCTCATGTTTTGCCCCATTAAAAAGAGCCTGATTGGGGCTGGGGATTTAGCTTAGTGGTAGAGCGCTTACCTAGGAAGCGCAAGGCCCTGGGTTTGGTCCCCAGCTCCGAAAAAAAGAACAACAACAACAAAAAAAAAGAGCCTGATTACCTTTTTCTTATATAAATTATAAACATATAAATTCCTTTTGTATTCTAGAAACTGACCTTTGGCCATTATCCTAGCATCTTTTCCCATTGCTGTACTAGAGTCCTCCCCGTGGCAGTGCTGCTGAGATGGCTCAGAGGTAAAGGTGCTTGCCACCAATCCCAACGTGAGCTGACAAACATACGTGCCCCACAGGTCACACCATGTACCTGCATGTGCACCCATGTGCACAGAGAAATAAACAAGTGTCATAAACTAAAAAAAAAAAAAAAAAAAATTAAAGAGAGCCCAACAGCCTGGTCACAAAAACTACAAAGGGGGCCCGGCACAAACATGCAAATGAAGCACAGTAATTCACACCAATCACTGTGCAACTTCCAGTTCCACCAATCAGAGACCTTACATAAAGACCAACCTCAGGTTTCCAGTTGCACCAGTCTCAAGCTGTCTGCAGAGCCACCACCAGGGGTTGACAGTGCTCCCATATGTCTGTGAATGAAAATAGGCAATGGGCTACCTGTTTGTATAGGCTAGTCTTGGAGAAGGCCAAGGGCAACGCAGGGCCTCTAGGGAAGCCCTGACAGGAACAAAAGCAGTAGCTCAGCTTCACCAATCTTTGCAGCTGGGGTGGACTGTTCCTCAGAACGGGAGGGGAGGATCCGAACACTCCTGGGCTGTTAGAGGCATCTGATTACTGCTAAAGGGTTCCTCGGCTGACGGTTTCCACTAGAGGCAGCCAGGCAGAGGAAGCGAACAAATACCTCCAGCTTCAATGACTGAGTGGTCCCCACCCCCAACCCCCAAGCAGTTCAAGAAAGAGAAACATTTTATATATAAAATAACATTCATCAGACATTCTTAGGGAGAGCAGGGTCTCTACTCATTTCTCTCACATTTTTCTTTTTTCTTTTTTTTTTTTTCTCTTTTTTCTTTTTTTTCAGAGCTGGGGACCGAACCCAGGGCCTTGTGCTCGCTAGGCAAGCGCTCTACCGCTGAGCTCACATTTTTTGTTACAATTATTTGAGATCTGTTATTTTATGTGTAAAATGTACACAAGTCTGTCTGTGTGCCAGTATGTGTGCACCTGAGTGCAGGTGGCCTTGGAGGCCCAAGGGTGGCGTCAGATCCCCTGGGGTGGCGTTATAGGAGGCTCCCACACCCAGAGGCTGCAGGATCAGTATGAACTCTAAACCACTGAGCTCTCTCCAGCCCCACTTGAGAGTTATTTCTAAGAATTTTGCTTTGTGTGGTTGCTTTTGAATGGTTTGTTTTTGGAGCCAGAAATGTGGCCTGTTTCCATTTGAGTGGCCTTTGTTGTTGCTCATAAGATGTAGATAAATCCTTTCTTCACTGGCAATCAGCTTGGTTACAATGACAGAGTTTTCTTCCTTTTCTAGTCTTTGTTGCTGTTGTTTTTGTTTTTGGAGGCAGGGTTTCTCCGAGTAGCCCCTGTCTTAGAACTCACTCTGTAGACCAGGCTGGCTTTGAACCCGCAGAGATCTGACTGCCTCTGCCTCCTGAGTGTTGGGATAAAAGGCCTGCGCCACCACTGGCTGGCTACTTTCTCATTTCTTATCCTTGACTTAGGTGGTAGGACTTAACTCAATGATTCTTTTTCTTTTTTCTTTACAGAGGAGATGTCAAATTCTTTGATTAGGTTGAGAAAGTTCATGCCATTCCTGGTTTGTGCAGAGAATTCTTTTTCATTTTTGTCTACCTTTCCATAGTTTTTGGGGGGAGGGTGGGCCATATAGCCCAGGCTAGCCTTAAATGCAATGCATAGTAAAGGATCATATTGGATTCCTGATCCTCCTGCCTCAGTTTCCCAAGTTCTGGGGTTACATGTTAGTACCACTCTTTCTGGTTTTTCCTTATTTTTATTTTATTTTTAGCAAATGTGTATGTTTTGCGACACAGAGTGTCAGTTCACTGCCAGGCTGGACCTGCCAGGATCAAGGATCCTCTTGCCTTAGCTTCCTGAGTAGCTGGGACAACAGACATGTCATCTATCTTCTTGCCTTCGGACACTTGGTGTCTTGGTCTGTCTGTGCCCTCCACCATCCACATGTGGTACAGGTGTGAGCCCCCGCCCAACCTCTGTGGCATGGCACATCTGGGGCAATGGAGTTGGTCTCTTATTTGCTTCCAACTAGGAACACAGAAAGCACGAAGCAAGGTGTGCTTATCTGACGGAGGCTGTGTTAGCTACCCCATCTCTGTGACAGAGTGCATGGTGGAGACCGAGTGAGGGAAGGTCTCAGAGGAGTCCAGGGTATCCTGGGAGGGAAGGCATGGCAGCATTAGTGGCAGTGGGAAGAGCATGTTATGTAGTTCCTCGTGTATTGGTGGGTAGGAGGCTAGACCACCGCCAGAGGCTGGTATAACCTTCAAAGGTCCATCATGAATGGCCTACATCCTCCAGCTATGTCCCAGATCCCGAATCCCCATAATCTGTGGAAACAGTACATCCAGCTCTGGACCAAGCACTCAGACTGTATGATGCCTTGGTTGTGGTGCACGGCATAGGAGTAAATGAAAAATGCAGGAGGATCTTGGGATTCCAGTCACTGACTTTGCAGTAGATAACAGAAAGGGAAAGGAAGATGAGGAAGATGGCTCCCTTTGGAAGGTCTTTTGGGAAATCCAATAATTTGTTAGAATAGACTACACAGACATTTCAATGATCAAAATAAATGAAATCACTTAAGTTTCCAGATTCTTAAAAAACAAACCTACGTTATTTCTGAGACAAGAGTGATTTTGTTCTTAGTGGAAGATGTCACCCTGATGGAAACTTTAGCTCTCGGGGCCAGGGGTGGAGGTGGGGGTGGGGCTCCTCAAGTGGGTGTCTTCAGCTGAGCCAAGCCAATGTTTCCATTTGTGGTAGGGTGTACCACACACCATGGCTACATTATACGCAGTATCTGTGTTCTGTGTGTGGGGGCGGGGTTAGAGTAGCGATTGTTATCGGTGAGCGCACAGAACCCAAGATTGTCTTTCAGGAGGGAAAAATAAAGGCTTAAAAAGATAACTTTAGTGTGTTTGGGAGAGGGTGCACGTGCCTATACATGCACATGGAGGCCAATGCAACATCAGGTGTCTTTCTTGATTGCTCTCCACGTTTCTGACACAGGGTCTCTCACTGAACCTGGAGCTCAGGGGCTGATGCAGAGGCCATGGAGGGATGTTACTTACTGGCTTGCTTCCCCTGGCTTGCTCAGCTTGCTTTCTTATAAAACCCAGGACCACCAGCCCAGGGACGGCACCACTCACCATGAGCTGGGTCCTCCCCACTTGATCACTAATTGAGAAAATGCTTTCCAGCTGAATCCCATGGAGGCATTTCCTCAAGGGAGGCTCCTTTCTCTGTGGTAACTCCAGCTTGTGTCAAGTTGACACACAAAACCCGTTAATACACTACCTATGCAGCCCCCACTAAGGTGTGGCCCTGCCCACCGGTAGCACTCTGTTGCCTGGGTTCCAGTCTCTCTAGCAAGGTAGTAGCAGTGTCTGCATCCTGAAACCTCCTCCTTGGAGGCGAGCCGCCCTCTGGCTGGCACCAGGCTTCAGCTGAGATTCTTTAGAAAATTCCAGAATTCTTGAGGTCCTTTGTTTCAATATAGTCTGATATCGAGACTGAGAGAACACAATGGTCTCTGGCAAGCCACTTCCAACACTAGCCCTTAAGATGGCGAATCACGGGGTTGGGGATTTGGCTCAGTGGTAGAGCGCTTGCCTAGCAACCGCAAGGCCCTGGGTTCGGTCCCCAGCTCCGAAAAAAAGAAAAAAAAAAAAAAGATGGCGAATCATGAATGAATAGGACGGTCTCGCTAGATAACGGAAGCGTGTCGGTCCCAAGTGTGTTACACGTTTTGAATGTGGAGCTGAGCACGGTGCATGCCTATGGTCCCAGAACTTGGGGCAGTGGCTGCGGCAGGCGGTCCATGAGTTTGAGGTCAGTCTGGTCCACAAAATGAGACCCTGTTCTCAGCTACCTCTCCCTCAAAAAATGACTTCATATTTTAGACTCTTTGTCACCAATGACTTAATTACTAGCAATGACATGGTTTGCATATGCTTGGTCCAGAGATTGGCACTATTAAGAGGCCTTGTTGGAGTAGGTGTGTCACCATGGGCATGGGCTTTAAGACCCTCATCCTAGCTGCCTGGAAGTCAGTATTCTCTGGAGTCTTCTTTTTTTTTTTTAATAATTTTTTATTTTATATATGTGAGTACACTGTAGCTGTCTTCAGACACACCAGAAGAGGGCATTGGATCCCATGACAGATGGTTGTGAGCCACCATGTGGTTGCTGGGGATCGAACTCAGTACTTTTAGAAGAGCAGTCAGTGCTCTTAACCACTGAGCTATCTCTCCAGCGGAAGCCTGTATTCTCCTAGCAGCCTTCAGACGAAGATGTAGAACTCTCAGCTCCTCCTGCACCATGCCTGCCTGGAGGCTGCCATGTTCCCGCCCTGATGATAATGGACTGAACCTCTGAACCTGTAAGCCAGCCCCAATGAAATGTTGTCCTTAAAAGAGTTGCCTTGTGTAGGGAGCGGCGTGGCGAAGTAAAGATGGCGCCGACAGCCAGCCCCGTCTGAATGTGAATAACTTACCGCGCATGCGCAGGCTTGTCCCCTGTCAGGGCAGCTGTATGATAATGAGGTGAATCTGGCGCCCTCCTGTGGTGAACAGCAGTACTGCGCATGCGTGGGGTTTTGCACCTGCCGTCAGTCTGGCTGGGGCAGTACTATGCTAATGGAAGTTCATGCCGCACCAATCTCTGGAGGACAAGTAGCTGGGATGACAGTGGGTGTGACTCGTGCCCCACCAATCCCTGAAAGAATATTAGCATACTGTTGTGTATATAAGGCGAGTGGCTTTGCCTTTGAGGCGGTAACATTTGAAGCTGTAACACTTGGAGCTGTAACACTTAGAGCTGGCTGCTGCCGCCGCTGCCTCCCTGTATCAAGAATGAAGGTGTCCTGCAGTAAAGGCTGTTGAGAAGAATCCAACCGTGTTGCATCTTCCTTGCCCGCCGAGGTGGGCGTGACAGCCTTGGTCATGGTGTCTGTTCGAAGCTGTAAAGCCCTAACTAAGAACACTGCTTCTGGTGAGTTCACAGAACTGGCGAGTGCCCAGATGATTCTCCCTCTGGGCTGGGGTGCTGAGGCACCTGCTCCCCATACTATGCTGTATTCAAAGCCACCAAGATTAATTCCTTCCCAACTGAGAACTCTGAGTCAAGGGAACTGGCAAGGTGGACCAGAGCCACACCAGGCAGGGTGTACATTCTCTAGGAGGATCGTCCATGACACAATATTCCTGAGGCCCTACCCTGTGCTGAGAATAGACAGTGAACGCGATCAGGACAGACTGGCAGCCTGGTGCCTGCAGCATGAGGTAGAGGCAGCTCATGTTAGCAAGCTGAGAGAGGGGGTGTCTGGGGCTGCTGGGGTCAGAGTTCATGGAGCATATCAGGTCAGGTAAGGAGGGTGAGGCCAAGGAGAGACTCCGAGTAAGGACCAGGAGGGATCTGATGGAGTCTTCTTCAGTATAAGAAAGATGGATTCAAGAGAGGCATGACTGGGGTTGGGGATTTAGCTCAGCGGTAGAGCACTTGCCTAGCAAGCGCAAGGCCCTGGGTTCGGTCCCCAGCTCCGAAAAGAGAGAGAGAGAGAGAGAGAGAGAGAGAGAGAGAGAGAGAGAGAGAGGCATGACCAGACTCCAATGCTGGGCAGGGCTTTATCTGGGGACCCCTGGCTAGGGGCTGAGAGGTTAGTCACTGAAAGTCCTAGAGACAGTTCAGAATAGGGGAGATTGGGCCAGGGTAAAAGGCCCAGGGCAGGAAGGACAACCAAAGCACAAGTGACTCGGTGACAATCCGACAATCAGTTTAAAAACCTGCAGAGCGCAGTCTCTGGTGTTAGAATCAAAACTGGCCATCATCTTGGCAGCTTGGTCCCTATGGCTTGCTTAGTCTACTCCTGTCTTATGAGGCCGAGGACTACCTTCCCAGGGATGGCTCTACCCACAGTGGGCAGAGTCCTTCCACATCAGTCACTCAGGACAACCTCCCACAGACTTGCTCACAGGCCAGTCTGATGGAGGCATTTTCTCAGTTGAAGTTTCCTCTTCCCAGGTGACTCTAACTGGTATCAAAACCTAACAGATACAATTGACACCTTGATGTGATACACTAACACATCGCTATCGGACTATAACCCCAGCAGGAGTGGTGGAACATGACTTTAAGTGTAGCACTCAGGAGGAGAGGAGGGCAGCTAGCTTTAAGCATGAGGTATACCTGTTCCGTTTGATTCCTAATATCTCATGTTCCCAACTCAATATAAAACAAGAGTATATCTTTATAAGTCCCATGGTCCTTAATAGATTCAAACAGTTTCAAAGTTCAGTATCTTTAAAATAATCCGACGTCTTTTTAAAGGCGCAAAGGCTCCTAACTGTGATCTGTAAAACACAAAACTAAGTCTCATGCTTTATCATTTCTAAAAGGAGGAGGCAGAGTACCGTTAAATCTGAGCAAAGCGGAGCCAGCCGTGCTAATATGGCCGCCCTGCAGGCTGCTCCTCTGTGGAACACACCTGCTGTGGGTGCTTTGCTATGCACCATCCAAAGTCATTGGCTGCATCCTAACCCCAAGATGGCGGTATTACAGGGCCAGTAGGTCTTGAGGGAGCGTGGAATTAGCACCATCGCAAAGGGCTGAGTGGAACACCTTGTTGGGACATGGCTGCAAGCATCCATCTATAAACCCAAAATGAGCGAGGGCCACAGCCCAGATCTGCTGGCTCATGCTGGCTCATGCTGGCTCATGCTGGCTCAAGCTACACCTGCCGCTGTTCTTGGTGGTTGTCCCTTAGTGCTAGAATCTCCAGTAGGCTGGAGTATCCGCTACAGCTGAGGCTGCACCTTCACCAGTGGCCTCTCCTGACATCTTCCGGGGCTGACCCTACCTCCTGCATCCTCAGCATCTCTCCTTGACCCCCTCATGCCACCCAAATGAGCAGCATATGGGAGATTCTTACACATTAATAATAATTAGTTTGCTTACAGCTTGAGATGCAGCCTTGCACCTCTCCTCGGTGTGCTGGCCCTGAGAAACACTTCCCAGACAACGGTCTCGCCTGAGTGATGCTGGCCTCTGGTTAGTCCTAGCTGATCCCTCAGCTCCAGCTGACCACAGATTCCTTCCCCCCCCTCCCCGCCCCCGGAGCCGAGGACCGAACCCAGGGCCTTGCACTTGCTAGGCAAGCGCTCTACCACTGAGCTAAATCCCCAACCCCCTCAGCCTGCTTTCTTAAAGAACTCAGGACCACCTGCCTAGGAACCTACTGCCCCTGGTGTGCTGGGCACTGCCACATCAACAACCAAACAATAGAATGTCCCACAGACTTGGGCACAGGTTAAATCTGATCGGGACCTCTCCCATTTGAGGATTATGACCACAGCCTATGTCAACAAACAGCCCCAGTATGCCGACATTTTATTAAATTCGCCAAACAGACTGAGGCATCTTCCCTGCCCGAGTAACAAAACCTTGCTCTTCTTCCTGTGACTTTGCCCTGTGTGGGGAGACCCATCTTTCCCTTCTGGGGACCTCCTGGGTGTGTCCAGATCTAGGTGTGTTTGCTGTGCCTCTCCCGATTGACAGAGTCTCTGTATCCCACCTCTTTCACTTTACCTTAAAGCCCTTCTTGTGAGAAACAGGGCTTCCACACTCCTGGAATACAGTGTGAACTTATGCAGGCCTAAGACCCTTATGTTTCAAAACTTATAGCCGCTACTAGAGAGGGAGACACCCCTTCTGTTTTTCTTTTTTGTTTCTTTTTGGGTGGGTTCTCGGTATGTAGCTAGGGCTGGCCTTGAACTGGAGACTCATAGGACACAGCGCAGATGCCAATGCCAGACTCAGGCGGCCTCCTTGCGGCTCTCTTCTGAGTTAAGAAACAGTCTGTGTTGTGACCTGACAGCTTTCAGCGTTGTGCTTTTGACTTCATGTTGCTTGTCCTGGTGGAAAGGTTATAACCAGAGAGGTTTTTAAAAATCCATCTTTCTGGGGGCTGGGGATTTAGCTCAGTGGTAGAGCGCTTACCTAGGAAGCGCAAGGCCCTGGGTTCGGTCCCCAGCTCCGAAAAAAAAGAACCAAAAAAAAAAAAAATCCATCTTTCTTTAGTTTGGGCAATGGGTCCTAATACTTCTTAGGGAGATTGGCTCTGGTAGGTAATTGCAAAGATTGTTCTCTGAAAAGGTTCCTCTGGCCTCCCCACTCACAGGACATCCCTCTCATCATGGTGTCCTCCCTCTCCCCCTCCCTCCTCCTCCTCCTCCTCTTCCTCCTTCTTCTTCCTCTCCCTCTCTCTCTCTCTCTCTCTCTGTTAGTGAGTCCAGGGTCTGTGGAGGCAAGAAGAGGGCATCAGATCCCCTTTAGCTGGAGTTATAGGTGGTTTTGAGCCACCGTATGTGTGTGCTTGGAACCAAACCCAGGTCTTCTGAAGAGCAGCCAGGGCCCCTAACCACTGAGCCATCTCCCCAGCTCCCTCCTTTTGTTCCAGGCAGGGTCTCACCGGATTGGCCTTCCGCTCTCCTGGGGCCTGAGGATGACCTTCAACGATGGATCCTTCTCCCTCCACCTCCAAAGTGCTGGGATTCCGTGTGTGTGTTGTTCTGTAGTGTTGGCTGTGGGACCAGGGGCGTCGTGCACGGTAGGCAGTTAAGCCCGCTGAGCTGCACCCCAGCTTCTTCTTGGACTTCTTGCCACCCATACAGGAGGTAGAGCTCTGCTTCACTTTCAGTAATAATTCTCCGTGTGCGCACACAGGTCAGCTGCGATTACATATGGCTCTGTAAGTGTATGCTGACCCTGGACACGTGTGAGCCTTGACCAGGCTCCCCTGGTGTGCTGTGGCTCCTGGGTTTTGCACACTCATCCCTGAAGGTCCTCCGGTTGTCCACATCCATCCTGCTGCTGGGTTTTGATATTGTTGTTGGGCTTGGAGGCTCAGTGGCTTTTTGTACTGGCATTGACTTAATCTGGGGTCACTAGGTTGGTAGCATTGGTAGTGGATTGGGTTGGCATTAGGTTTAGCATGAGCATCGGAATCAGGGTCTTGGTGCTGGGTTGATATTACTTTAGTATTTTTGTCCAGGATCAAGGTGGGGAAATTTGAAGAGTTTCTATGTTTGCTTGCCTACTCTGTGGGAGTAGTGAGAGAGTCATGGAGCAATTCTTGAGCTGGCGAAATGTCAGAAGGTAAAGGTACTTCCCACCGAGCCGAACCTTCTGAGGAAGGGCCAGGTGCACGCGTCAGGGACTCGTGACAAACTGCCTCTGCCATCTCCAATGCCATCTCTGACCAGCTCAGCTGCAGGTGCCATGCTTCCTGGAAATGACAGCAGTACCCCTGCAGGGTAAAGATTCAGGCATCAGATATGCTTCTCAGAATCCCACGGGAGCTGGAGAAGCACACGTTGGCTGCACGGAGGCCTTATCGCTTACTCAACCGGATGCCTAATGGGCAGAGCTTCCGGCTCTCCTGATAAGAACTCCTCCACCCTGATGTGTAGTCGCTGATGGGGTGCCTTGTGTTTCTAGCAGGTCCAGGCCCCCAAGGCACCACCCACCTCACCATGAGAGGACTGAAATGAAGTTCCTGAAGCGGCTAGCAGACCCCCCAAGGTGTAACATGTGCAGAAGCAGGAGAGGGATGGGTGTCCCTGGGAAGAGCTAGTGTCCCAGCCTCTGGTCTGACAGTCTTGAGCTGGGTGGAAGAGCTGTCTCTCTTGAGATCTTTGATTGACTGCATAGGACCCTCCCTTCTCTATTTCCCTCACCCTACATGCTTATTTTAATGCTTTGAGTAGCATATGTTAATTACACATAAGAATGGTTTTGTTATAATACTTTGTGTGTATGTAATGTATTCAAATCCCCTTCCTTGTCCCCCATAAGCCCCTCTGCTTTCTGTTATGTCTTTGTGTGCTGCACACGACTCAGCGGGTCCCTAGGTACATGGGCACCTCCTTGGCACTTCAGCAAGGAAAATGTCTCTCCTGCCCCCACTGACCACTAACTGCGTGCGTGTAAGCCCTCAGAGAGAAGTGGGGCGCTATGGGCTCCCCTGTAACACAGCAGAGTACTTGCTGCTTTGAAGATAACCCTTGGTTGATATTCTCAAGATCCATCCATTTGCCTGCGAAATTCATGACATCTTTGTTTTTAGTAGCCAAATAGTATTCCATTAGGTAGATGAACCACATTTTCTTTATTTTATTTTAAAGATTTATTTATGTATTATATATGAGTACACTGTAGCGGTCTTCACACACACCAGAAGAGGGCATCAGATCCCATTACAGATGGTTGTGAGCCACCGTGTGGTTGCTGGGAATTGAACTCACGACCTGTGGAAGAGCAGTCAGTGCTCTTAACCGCTGAGCCATCTCTCCAGCCCAAACCACATTTTCTTTATCCATTCTCCAAGCGAGGGACATCCAGGTTGATTCCAGTTTCTAGCTATTACATGTAACTTTAATTTTTTTTTCAAATCCTATGATGGTTCTTAAACGCTTTAACCTCCCTTTAGCCCATCGCCCACCACTAGAGGCAGTGGGAAAGAAAGGATACGAGGGAAGTGGACCCGTTTAGAAAGGTTCTTTGGAGCAACTCCCATCTGTGTTGCCTGGAAATCGGCAGTTCAGTTCACAGGTCAGCAGCGGCGGCTTGATCCACTCACAGACACGCCACGGATACAGAGTCCTGACAAGAGCAGCTCAACTACGCGATGCAAGGTGGACCAATGCATGCGTGTCGTTACAAAGAATCCTTCATCGCGGCCCAGTCCAGTTTGGCAGAGTCGTGTATCAGTAGTTGGTCAACCTGCTCTAATCTCCCCTGCATCGACACACCTCGCCGCCTGCCCCAGTGCTCCGGATTCTCTAATAAAACACACACACACACACACACACACACACACACACACACACACACACACACACACACCACCCTCCTATTTTAATATGCCTTAAACAGCACAATGGCTGGGCGACCCCAAACTTCCAAATTGCTAACCCCTCCCCCATACGCCTGAGTTATTACTTACTAAAATCTATATCCCTATATCTTTGCTGCCCCAGACCCAGTTGGGTGGGGGCTGGGGCGGCTGTACCTGGCTCTTACATGGCTGGTACTCTGTCTCCTACAGCTCTCAAGCCTAAATCTTACTCCTTTCCGGGCATGGTGATTCTTCTTCCTTCCCTACATTCCTTGCCCCAGAACCTAAAAGTCCCGCCTCTGTCTCCCTGCCATTGGCTGCTGGCAACTTAATTTACCAATCAAAGCCAACTGGGGGCAAGGACCCCTCGAGAGTCTTACTTGTAGATGTGTGGGTTCCTGTGGAATTTTGGGAGCTGAATGAACACAAGTTAATTAGAACCAACCCACCACAGAGTTAGGATAGCAAGTACGAATCAGCAGTGGTGGCACGACGTAGCAGAGACAGCAGGAGGGACCCGGAGGGACACCAGGAAAAGTTCTTGGCTGTGCCTCTCTGAGGGAAGCGAAGATCAACAAAGACTCAATGAGACCCACAGCGTTGAACAGCTAGTTCTATAAACAAGCCAGCAGCAAGCCATGCTCAGCCCCATCACTGTTCATTGAGTCCTTTCTATACTCTCTCCAAACATCATGTGTCCTCCACGGGTCCTGCCTCAGCTGACATCACTCTGCCAATCAGCCCAACTCTGCAGGTTCCGTAAGAAACTGGTGTTTCTCTCTATGGAGTCCTGACAAGAGCAGCTCAACTACACAGTATAAGGTGGACCAATGCGTGCGTGTTGTTAGCAAAGAATCCTTCATCGCGTGTCCTTTCATGTGCTTGCTTTAGCAGAACATCCTCTCTCCTGTGTCTGCTTCAGCCAAATGTTCCCTCACGTGGTTGCCCCCAGCAACACCATCCAACCGATTTCCCAAAGAACCCTTAAATTTTTACTTCAGTTAAATTTCCACTTCAGTTATGAATAAAGCTGCTATGAACAGGTGTTGAGCAAGTGTCTTTGTGAGATGGTAGGACATTGTTTGGGTATATGCCCACGAGTGGTACAGCTGGGTCTTTTTTTTTTTAAAGATTTATTTATTTATTATATATGAGTACACTGTAGCTGTCTTCAGACACACCAGAAGAGGACATCGGATCCCATTACAGATGGTTGTGAGCCACCATGTGGTTGCTGGGAATTGAACTCAGGACCTCTGGAAGAGCAGTCAGTGCTCTTAACCGCTGAGCCATCTCTCCAGCCCAGCTGGGTCTTTTTTTTTTTTTTCAGAGCTGGGGACTGAACCCAGGGCCTTGCGCTTGCTAGGCAAGCGCTCTACCACTGAGCTAAATCCCCAACCCCCCAGCTGGGTCTTAAGATAGAACTATTCCCAGTTTTCTGAGAAACTGCCAAATGATTTCCAAAGTGTTTGTACTGGTTTGCATTCCCAGCGGCAGTGGGGGAGTGTTCCCCTTGCCCCACATTCTCGCCAGCATGTATCACTTTTGAGTTGAGTTTTTGATCGTAGCCGCCATTCTGACTGGTGTGAGATGGAATCTCAGAGTTCTTTTGATTTGCATTTCCCTGCCCAGTCCCCAGTGGACATGCATGGGCACCTATGCATGCATATACTCACCTGTAAGTGGATGTCAGCCATAAAATACAGGATACCCGTGCTACGCTCCACGGAGAAGCTAAACGAGAAGGAAGGTACAGTGAGGTGTCTGAATCTTACTTAGAAGGGGGAATAAAATAGTCATAAGAGGACGACGGAGGGAGGGAGCTGGGTGAGAGAGGGGATGAGGAGGGGAATGGGGAGGGGGTTCGGCATCAAGTGTGGGGAGGGACAGGAGAGATGGCCAGATGGCCATGAGAATGAACGGAAATCTGCAACTGATAGGGGAGGTGGGGGCATCTCCAGGAAGAGACAGAGACCTAAGAATCAATGGAGGTGGCCTTAGCTGTGACTCACGGCGTTAGGGATATAGAACTGGAAGAGGGTGCCTCTTACAGCCAGGCAGGAACCTCGGTGGAGCGATAGGGACACCAACTCACCCACAAAACTTTTGACCCCAAATTTATCCTGTTTACAAGAAACGCAGGGACAAAGATGAAGCAGAGACTGAGGGAATGGCCAACCAATGATCTGTCCAGCCTGAGACCCATGGGCAAGCACCAATCCCTGGTACTCTGTTATGCTTGCAGACAGGAGGCTAGCAAAGGCTGTCCTGAGAGACTCCGCCCAGCAGCTGACTTAGGCTGATGCAGAGAACCACAGCCAAACAGTGGACAGTGTTCAGGAGCTCTTATGGAGGAGTTGGGAAGGACTGAGGGCCCTGAGGGGGTTGGAACTCCACGGGAAAACCAACAGAGTCAGCTAACCTGGACCCTTGGGGCCCTCAGAGTCTGAACCACCAACCAAAGGGCATACACAGGCTGGACCTAGGCCTCCTCGCACATATGTATCAGATGTGCAGCTCGGTCTTCATGTGGGTCTCCCAACAACTGGAGCGGGGCTATCCCAAAAGCTGTTACCTGTCTGTGGAATATGTTCTTCTAGCTGGGCTGCCCCGTCTGGTCTCAGTGGGAGAGGATGTGTCTAACCCTGCAGAAACTTGATATGCCGGGGCGGGGGGATACCCAGCTCACAGGAGAAGGGGAGGGGGAACGAGTGAAGAATTGTGGGAGGGGGTGACGGGAAGGGGGGGCAGTGAGCAGGCTGTAAAGTGAATAAGTAAAATAATGAAATGAAGATAACCACTGTGGAAAAGCACTCCACAGCGACACCTAGTGTCGAGGTTGAGCCACGCACCAGGTTCTCGCTAAGGTGCTCGGCAGTGGAGCGTCACTCTCAGCCCACTAGATTTTTCTTTAAACTCTTATAACAAACACTGCATGCTGTATGCACTTAAGAATAAGCAATAGGGGTTGGGGATTTAGCTCAGTGGTAGAGCGCTTGCCTAGCAAGCGCAAGGCCCTGGGTTTGGTCCTCAGCTCCGGAAAAAAAAAAAAAAAAGAATAAGCAATAAACAGCAATAATCAGAGTTATTCTGAAGTGAAGAGTTTAAAAAAAAAAAACATGAATTACCGGCATGTGTCTTTTCTGTGTGTGCTGGGTGAGCTTATCAGTACTCACCCGGCAGGGGACACCATGACCACAAGGTGGTTTCCCAGAGTGGGGCTCCTCCGCTGCCCTCTGATGTGCTGACCCCTGAGATTTCCCCGAGCGTGGGAAACTGAACTGCATAATTTGTGGTAGTGGGGGCTGCGTTCACACACTCCCCTAAAGAAGATTTCTAAAAACCTAGCATAATAAAAATTTACGGTAGAGACTGGAGAGACGGTTCAGCCGTTAAGGGCATTTGCTGGTCTTGCAGACAGCGTAGGTTCTGTTCCCAGCACTCACATGGTCTCCTTGAGGAGTAGGCACATAAAAATTCCAGAGCTGGAGAGATGGCTTATTGATTATGAGCACTGATTGCTCTGGCTGAGAGCCCACCTTCGATTCCCAGCGTCTGCATCAGTGGTTCTCAACCTTCCTAATGCTGGAACTTTTCAGTATAGTCCCTCATGGCGTGGTGACCCCAACCATAAAATTATTTTGGGACTATTTCACGACCGTAACTTTGCTACTGTTATGAATCGCTACGTGAATAACTGCGTTCTCCGATAATATTAGGTGACCCCTGTTAAAGGACCGTTCAGTCCTCAAACCATCAGGGCTCACGGGTTGAGAACAGCTGATCAACATGGTGGCTCGTAGGTCTCTTAATGCTAGTTCCAGGGCGATCTGATGACCTCTTGTGGTTTGCCTGGGTACTGCATCAATGTGGTGCATAGACACAAGTAGTCAAAACACCATGTTACTACTGCTGCTTCTAAATAATAATGTTGATGAGGATGATGAAGTTTTGGCGGGAGGTATTTCCACTAGAACAGCAGTTGAGAGTGCATAGTGCTCTTGCAGAAGCATGGGTGCTTGGTGGCTCACTTTTAACTCCAGCTCTGGGGGGGGGGGGATTTGACACCCTCTTCTGGCTTCCGCAGACATCTGCATACACTTGGTATACTTTTCGGCACGAATGTACAGGTAAATAAAGACAAGTCTTAAAACTTGAATGGTAGTAAGAGCAGGGAAAAAAGCGTATTCCAGTATAAATACCAGAAGACATTCATTCGAGGATCCAAAGCCTTAAGAATCACGAAACCAGAAAAGCCCAGTGTTGTGTCACGAGCGCCATATTTATTTTGGGCAGATTTGTACAGAGCATCTCCGGTGGTGGATGGCATGTGGGTAGCTCTCTGCTGAAATCTGAATCTGAGATCTTCAACATGCGGACACAGGTCTCAGGGCTTTTGGCTGTTGAATTAAATAATTAGTAAATATGTCCCGGTGGCAGGTTCGCTATCCACCTCAATACTCAATGTTCCCAAAAGAAAGACAGCCCCTCCCCCCACCCCAGTCTTTATGTTTTGATAGGCCTTAAGTAGCTCACTCAGTAGTTTGGCCACTGCCTAACCTTCACACAGTTAATCCACCTCCCGCCAATATTCCTGAGTTATTACTTACTAAACTCTATAGTCTATCTTGGCTGCCCTGGACCCAGTTGAGAAGCCTTGGCCATACTCTCATGACTCCCTCACATGGTGGCTATGCCTCTCTGACCTGCACCCTTCTCAGCTATAGTGGATCTCCTTCTCCTCCTCCCCCTTCTCCCCCTCCTCCCCCTCCTCCCTCTCCCCTCCCCCCTCCTTTTCTTTCTCCTCCTCCCCTCCCTCTCCCCTCCCCCCATCCTCCTTCAGTGCCAAGCCCCAGGAAATTCCAAAAACCCATCTGTCCTTCCTAGCTATGGGCTGTTGGCGGTTTTATTTACCAGTCAGAAACAACTGGAGGCTGGTTCCCAGAAGCTACATGCAGCCCCTCCTGTAAAGCAGTTCTGAGGACCCAAACTAACATTAGAATACAAGCAGTGTTAGGCCGAACCCACTACATCTGGCAACCTGGATCTTGCTTAAAGGTGCTCAGTTTTCCGGGGTCCCTGGATCCTTTTCCCTGTTTCCCCCTAATGTCACTAAGTGCGACGCTCAGATGTAAATATTTGACACCCACAGGTACCCATTCACTTCTACCACATGGCTGTTGGGAATGTTTGTCAGATGAGAAACTGAAAAGAACAAAATCTCCCTCCACCACAAGAGGGCGGTAGACACCACCGCTGAGAGGGTGGCTACCTGGGACCAGGAACACTCCGAAGCGGCGCCCAGGGGTCTTTTAATTCTCACCTGTCCTCCAGGGGACAAGAAAGGGAAATGACAGTCATCCTAGGGACTACGAGATCACACTGTTGGCCAGGATCTATTTCCCTCAGAGGTTAACTTGCCCTCAATTAGACAGCTGGAGCCAGGAAGTTCCTTGAGAAAAGCAGCTCGTCAGAAGAAATCGTGGTCTCGGGCAGAGCATGAAAATGAGAGACGGTAATTTAAGTCACTAAGACCATTTTAAAGCATGCATGACATGTGACTTTGTTATGTTTTGAGAGAGGCTCTCATGTAACCCAGGCTAGCCTTGAAGTCATTATGTAAGCTCTGCCTGGTGTTGAACTCCTGATCCTCCAATCCTCGATCCTCTCCTCGGGCCTCCACTGGAATTACAGGCACTTACCACCCTGCATGGCTTATGCAGCCCCGCGGGTGGAACCCATCTTGTGGCGACACTCCCACGGGCTGTTTTAGATCCAAGTTTCATGTATTTAATGTAGCCTGAGATCTCACCGTGTTCCAAGAAATTGCTAGAGTCAAGCCTGCTGGTGTGTGCTTACAACCCTAGCATCCAGGAGGCTAAGGCAGGAGGATTGTTCCAAGTTTGAGACCAACCTGGTCTCTGCATTGAGTTCTAAGCTAGCCGGAACTATGTATTAGGACCTTGTCTCAAAAAACAGAAACAACGGTTGGATGAAGACTCCGTTGGTGAGACACTTACTGTGGAAAGATGAGGAAGAGCTCAGGATCACCCTCTGCTACACGGTAAGTTAGAGGCTAGCCTGGGCTACTGATGATTTGAGTTTGAACCCCACGACCCACACAGGAGAAGGGAACTAACTCCTGAAAATCATCCCTTGGTCTCCACATTTGTACCATGGCACACATGTGCACGTGCTCACATACATGAATACACACACACACATGCACACATGCAGGCAGGCACACACAAACACATACATGAACACATACATGCACAGAAACACATACATGCACACACAGAGATGCAAAAGAAGTTATAATTTAAAAAAAATCTTGTTTTAAAAGCAGAATAGTTAAGAGCACTGACTGCTCTTCCAGAGGTCCTGAGTTCAATGCCCAGCAACCACATGGTGGCTCACAACCATCTGTAATGAGATCCGATGCCCTCTTCTGGTGTGTCTGAAGACAGCTACAGGGTACCCACATACATGAAATAAATAAACAAATCTTTAAAAAAAAAAAGAAGAGGAAGAACATTTTAACAGATGTCTCTACCTGCACACCTGTCAGAGGTGTGTGTGTTAGCATCTGACCAGACATCACAACATCAATGTGAAGAGGCAACAGTGAGCTCTAGCCCAGCTGACAGACACAGTCAGTTCCACAGTGGCCGGGTCTGCATAGCAAGACTGTCTCGAAACAGCAAAGGGCCATTCAAACGGATCCCATGGGTAAAGGTACCTGTCCCAGCCTGAGCTAAGTCTGATCCCCCAGAACCCACACGGCAGAAGGAGGGAACCAACTCCTATAAGCTGTCCTTGGACCTCCGCATGCGCACTGTGGGACGAACCACTACCTGCCCCGCCTCTAGAATTAATGAAAATGTCATTTAAATGTTTTAATTAAATAGGAACAACAAATATTTAGAAGCCTCAAAAATGAAATGAAAGGAAAAAAATCCCATTTAAAATAGCAGTTTAGGGGCGGGTGGTGAGGTGGCTCAGTGGTTAGGAGCACTGATTGCTCTGGAGGAGGACCTGGGCTCAAGACACACGGGACTCCAGATCCACGGGATCTGACACCTGCTTCTGACCACCACGGCCTCCTTGTACACATGTGGTTTACATAAACTCAAGCAGGCTCACAGACATACACATCAAGTAAAAGTAAATAAATAAAAAACTTAAATAGAGGGGTTGGAGAGATGGCTCAGAGGTTAAGGGCACTGACTGCTCTTCCAGAGGTCCCAAGTTCAAGTCCCAGCAACCACATGGTGACTCACAACCATCTGTAATGAGATCTGATGCCCTCTTCTAGTGTGTCTGAAGAGAGTGACGGTGTACTCATATGTACAAAATAAATAAAAAGGGACATGCCTGTTACTAGATATTGTGGAGGGGAACGTTTATTATAGACGTGTGGGAGAGCACAGCCAGAGGCAGACACATCTGGGAGAGTCCAGAGCAGTCTTGACCCTGAAGCATGTGGGGAGAGAGGGAGGGGAAGGGAGAGAGAGGAACCAAGTACAGCAGCCAGGAGCCCAAAGGAGCAGAAAAAGGTAGGGAGGGTAGGTAACCAAGTGTGTGGATATAGAGACCTCTGTGGGAAGTGCAGCCCAGCTCCTGAGCTGGAGAAGGCAGGGTAGAGAGAGAGGGTGGGGTTTGCCAACCACGCCCCTTAACAGGTAGGGACTGAGGGATGCTGGGAGAACCTAGAAGCCAGGTTCACTTTGATATGTTAAATAGGGAACAGGTTTGAAACCTAAGAGCCAGTACACCGAGACATAAACACATTTGCAGGAATAAAAACAAATCTTTTAATAAAAAAGGATACATTCTATTTAACATTCAGATGGGTTCCCCCTTAAGAATTCATTAGAAATGCAAAAAACCAGTCAGTGTCCTGCTAGTGTTATCTTAAGAAGAGTTTGGAGTGAGAGATGTCTACCCTTCTATCAAGATTTCGGTTTGTTTGAGACAAGGTCACCGGAGTGGCTCTGGCAGAGGTCAGGGGTTGTGCCATAGGGATCATACCCAGATACAGCAGGACAGAAGAGAGGCTGCAGGCATCTTCTGGTACAAACCAGGATGCCAGCCTTGCCCCAGAATGATCAGGAGCCATGACTCACTGGTGACACATCAGAGGCTGAGCCTAAACGTGGACACAGCAGTTGGAGAGTTGGGGCGAGTAGGGCAGGAAGGCAACAGAGCCATCTTGAAGCAGTGCCAATTACCGGCTTTGGCATCCGTGGGGCAGATAAAATGAGGCAGGCATTAGTGGGGGTCAGTTCCAAGAGCAGCTGACAGGGACTTGGTCCAGATACCGATGGGGCTGCTGCCTATGGCAGACATCGAATAGAGGAATTACTCAGCAGACTTTTCTCTGAGGGAACAAATCTTAATTTCCTGGGGCTGGCACTCCCTGTGGACAGCAAATGCTCTGAATTATTTTTAACTCCTTGGGGCTGCCGAGAAGGAGAAGGAAAGAGAGAAAATTATCATATGCACACACATATACCTACACACTGAGTAAATGAAGCAAAGGTGGACTCCAATAACTTCATACACACAAATGCATACATGCTTGCACACACACACACACACACACACACACACACACACACACACACACACACACGTAGTTGAAGAACAATGTTCCAACAACTCCATTCTTTCTCCCATGGTTTACAGATCCCAACCAAACTTTCCACGTAGTAGAAAGTGACAACGTGATTATGTTCTAATTTTCTTCTAGTGATGATGAAAATACAGAGTGTTCTCCAATACCTTTATAAGAAGTAACGTTACCTTCTACAGGTAAAGAAGACAAGTCATTCCCAAGAGCCCACATACACCCATAACTGAGCAACTTGTTAGAGATTAGCAAAGTGCGAGCAGGCAAGGCAGTTTCCTCAGCCAGTTTCTCCTCCTGGCAGGCAGCGATTTGCGGTGACAAAGAAAAGGTTAAGTATTTTATTACGTATCTTTAAAAATAATCCTGTAAGAATCTTAAAAAGAGGGCTGGAGAGATGGCTCAGTGGTTAAGAGCACTGACTGCTCTTCCAGAGGTCCTGAGTTCAATTCCCAGCAACCACATGGTAGCTCACAACCATCTGTAATGGGATCCGATGTCCTCTTCTGACCTGCTGGTATACTTGCAGGCAGAACACTGTATATATAGTAAATAAATAAATCTCTTTAAAAAAAAAAAAAGAGGCTGGAGAGATGGCTCAGCAGTTAAGAGCACTGTCTGCTCTTCCAGAGGTCCTGAGTTCAGTTCCCAGCAGTCGGTGGTCTTAACTGCTGAGCCGTCTCTCCAGTCCCCGCCCTTGAACTTCTGATCTTCCTGCCCTCACCTCCCTAGTTCTGGGATCACAGTCTGCACCAGCATATCCAGTCCATGCAGTTAAAAACCCAGGGTGTGCAGTTGTGGGAATGAAACCCAGGTTTTTATACATGCTCTACCAATAGGGCCCACGCCCCAGGCCCAGGCCCCAGGCTCAGTGCAGGCCCAGTGCAGGCCCAGCACACTATGGTGTGCTTGTGGCTATGGATCTGCAGCAGTTACCTTCATCATCCAGCAGAAGAGTCCACTCAGCCAACGGTTCACAGGCGCTTGTCTGGCTCCACCTGTCACACCACCACGTGTCACACCAGGTTCCTTTGGGTACCACGTTGTAAGGTGTCCATTGGGTGGAAGGCTGTTGCCAGGTACCCCAGATAGAAAGGCCCCTCCAGTGACTTCATTCTGTCTTGGAACTTCTTAAGAATGGTATGAAACTCTGAAGCGGAGCGTTAAGCGTTCTTTGGACAGTCGTTTGGATGGTGTTTTGCCGGGACACACACACGTGAAGGAACATTTAGCTGAAGCAGACACAGGAGAGAGGATGCTCTGCTAAAGCGAGACTGTGAAAGGACACGTGATGAAGGACTCTTTGCATGATGTCAGCTGTGACAGTCGCACCTGCTGAGGCAAGACCCGTGGAGGACGTGTGATGTTTGGAGGGAGTATGAAAAGGATTTGATGGACAGTGACTGGGGCTGAGCTTGGCTTGCTTTTAGAGCTGGCTGTGCAACACCAGTCTTCGCTGATCTTTGCTTCCAAGAGAGGCACAGCCAAGAACTTTTCCTGGCCTTCCTCCTGGTCCCTCCTGATGACTAGGGCTGAGGATGAGGCCTGGCTGTCTCTACTAGGTAGCCACTGCTGCTGATTTGTGTTTGTTTGTTTGTTTAAGGTTTATTTATTTATTATAAGTACACTGTCGCTGTCTTCAGACACCAGAAGAGGGCATCAGATCTCATTACAGATGGTTGGGAGCCACCATGTGGTTGCTGGGATTTGAACTCAGGACCTCTGGAAGAACAGTCGGTGCTCTTAACGGCTGAGCCATCTCTCCAGCCCTGATTCGTGTTTGCTATCCTGACTCTGCTAAATCAGACTGCTGGTGTAACCATAAAGTGTTTGCAAGTGGATCGAGCTCCTACTGACTACCTGTGAACTGAATTGGTGATTTCCAGACAGCACAGATGGGAGTTGCTCCAAAGAACCTTTCTAAACAGGTCCACTCCCCCTGTATCCTTTCTTTCCCACTACCTCTGGTGGGTGGTGGGCTAAAAGGAGGTTAAAAGGAGGAACCATCATTAAAAGTGGGTGTTGGGAAAAATTCAAGTTAGGAAAGCGCCTGACAATTTCTACAGCTTTGTCTCTGTCGTACCCTCAGCATTCCATCCCATGACATCCGGCAGGGAAGAGTGAGCACCGTGCACACAGAGGGGAGCATGGGGTCCCCACAAGGACAGCCAGATTTGAGCCTTTGTTCACAAATTACTTACTGACCCCCATACCTCCCCCCGAACCCCCAAAGCAACACGGTAGTTTCTGAGACATGTCAGGCCGTGCTGACCGAGGACTGGCGGAAAGTCGAGAGGCGAGAACGCACAGGAGGTGATGCTCTCTGGTTCTGTAGCAGAAAACCCCCACCCTACTGGCTGCCAAGAGTCTATCTTTAAAGCTGAGACTCTAGGAGGTGGTGAGGCTTTGGTAACTGGAGAACGAGGCCGAAGCCATCCTGGCTAACCGCTTGAAGTACTTCCCAAACCAGTGTGACGAGAGTCTTTGGGTGACACCCACCCGCAGCCTGCTACGCTCCTTCAGAAAAATGTATTTGCTTATGTTTTGTTCACTTACATTTATTTCGTGTATATGTGTGTTTTTCTGTATATAGGTCCATGCACCATACGCCTGCCTGGGATGCCAGACGAGGATGTCGGGTACTTTGGAAGTGGACTTACAGGCAGTTGTGAGCTGCCGTGTGGATGCTGAGAACCAGAGCCAGGACCTCTGCAGGAGTGGCCACAGCTTCTAATCACCGAGCCATACCTAGCGCCAGGGCACCAAGCATGTGTACGCACGCCCACAGAGGCCAGAAGAGGGCATCAGATTCCTCTGGAGCGGGAGTCACAGGCAGGTGTGAACACCCAACTGAACTCACGTCCTCAGCAGGGAGTGTATGGTTTTTTTTTTTAAGATTTATTCATTTATTATATATAAGTACACTGTAGCTGTCTTCACACACACCAGAAGAGGGCATCAGATCCCATTACAGATGGTTGTGAGCCACCATGTGGTTGCTGGGAATTGAACTCAGGACCTCTGGAAGAGTAGTCGGGTGCTCTTAACAGCTGAGCCATCTCTCCAGCCCGGGAGTGTATGTTCTTAATCACCGAGGTGTATCTTCAGACTCTCAGGGCAGAATTTCCCTATGTCAGATTGACTGATGTCGGTCGTAGGTGCCGCACTACAGACAGAAGCCCATCAAGATGCTAAGCCTTCATTTTCCAAAGGAGCAGAGAGGCTCAGCCTTCTTGGACAAAAGACTGATTATATCTAGCTCACTCTAGCGACTTTTAGTCAATCATTAGACAAAATTATTGGGGCTGGGAAAGGTTCCAACTACCAAAGTATTTTTTTTTTTATCATTGCTACCAGAGAGAGCAAATAGTCCACAGATCTCAGTCCCTTTTGACCATGGCTAGCTGGAAATTAATAGTAAGAACTCCAGGTTGGCCAGGAGTGTCTTGGGACCAAGACTTGTGCAGCGGCAAGCTCTCATGTAGCACCAAGTGCAGACCTTCCAGAGACACGACGTCTCTTCAAGGTTCAAACACTCTCAAAACAATTTCTCAGCCTCTACCGATTAACCCAACAGCAGAGGCTTTGCCGAAACATTTTACTCAAAGCCACACCTAAAGGCTTTACTTTACATATCACCACATTGCTGCCCAGGCTGGACTTGACAGTTGGTACAACACACCTGGCTGACCATTGCTCTTAACGGAATGATTATTTAAAGGGATCAAACAGTGGGGGAAGGTAGAGAGTACCAAGGCGGAGAGTAGATAGAACATAGCCTCGGGTGAGCA
Organism: Rattus norvegicus; assembly: GCF_021556685.1. Classification (NCBI taxonomy): domain Eukaryota; kingdom Metazoa; phylum Chordata; class Mammalia; order Rodentia; family Muridae; genus Rattus; species Rattus norvegicus. The sequence goes on from NC_141538.1 coordinate 167,508,091, forward strand.
CAGTTTCACACTGTCTGAAGTTCCCAGGCTGTGTAACAGACACCCCAATAATTAGAGGTATAGGGTGAGCATTTAAATGCTCATGGATGGGGCTGGAGAGATGGCTCAGTGGTTAACAGTACTGGCTGCTCGTCCAGAGGACCTAGGTTCAATTCCCAGCACACACCTGGTGGCTCACAACTACCTGTAACTCCAGTTCCAGGGGATCTCACGCCCTCTTCTCAGGTACCAGCCATGCATGTGGTGTACATACACACAGGCAAAACACCAATACATATAAAAGGAAGCCTTAAAGAATAAAATAAAATGCTCATGAAGACATGTGGTGGCATATGTCTTTAATCCCAGCACTTGGGGGACAGAGGCAGGCAGGTCCCTGTGAGTTTGTTTGAGGCCAGCCTGGTCTACAGAGCATGTTCCACAACAGCCAGGGTTACACAGAAAGACCCTGTCTCAAAAGGCAAGTTAGAGAGATAGATAAAAATGCTCCTGGGGTTTGGGCTGGGGATTCAGACAGGTACGGACTCTGGTCTATGAGGCAACTGGGCTGTAACCCAAACCCAATAAGGTAGAGAAAAGGGAGCTGAGCACAGCATTCAGCATCTGCTTGCTTCACATCCGAGTGTGGATGCCGTGTGACCATGCTCCTGTGCCCAGGCCTTCCTGCTGTGATGGATCGAGCCCTTACACCATCAGCTAAAATAAACCTTTCCTTTCTTCTGTTGCGCTGGTCAGACATTTTTTCACAGCAACAGAAGAATAACTAGTAACCTTTCTTTTGTGTGTGTGTGTGTGTGTGTGTGTGTGTGTGTGTGTGTGTGTGTGTGGAAAGAGCTGAGGTTTTAATTGAAACTGCCTGGGTCCTAGTTTAGCCTCTAAATGGCACAAGCATGAGCTACACCCAAAGGAACAGAGAGAGGATAGATTCTAACAGCTTAAGTGACAGGAACTCTTGGCAGAAATGACAAGATGGGACTGGTATGTATCTACTCAGTGATTGCCAGGGAGCTATGGGAAGATGGAGTCCCACAACACAGTCATCAAAGCATCAAAAGTTATCCGACGGGGTTGGGGATTTAGCTCAGTGGTAGAGCGCTTGCCTAGCAAGCGCAAGGCCGTGGGTTCGGTCCCCAGCTCCGAAAAAAAGAAAAAAGAAAAAAAAAAGTTATCCGACACAGGAAACACCATGAAAAGATGAGTTATTCTCCAGAAAAAAGAAAATGGCAGGCTAACAGTGCCAGGTGCTCTAGATGCTGGGACAACACACTTAGCATTCCACCAACAAAAAATAGAAATCGTGAAAAAGAACAGAAACTTTTAACCAGAAAACTCAACATCTGAAACATTGTATCAGAATGAGGACAACACAAGGAAACAAAACCAACCAGAATCAAAATTAAAGTATCCTGGCGTTGGGGATTTAGCTCAGTGGTAGAATGCTTGCCTAGCAAGCACAAGGCCCTGGGTTCGGTCCTCAGCTCCGGGGGGAAAAAAAAATTAAAGTATCCTACTTGAAAATGCAGCTCAGAAATCAGATAAATCTTAAGGGCTCTTTGCGGTGGGTAACGCACAAAGATCTAGCTATTTGTGCTATTAGAGTTTCAGAAATAAGGAGAAAGACACTGTAATCATCTTGGACAAACGGGGAGCAATATGTTGATATTACAAAGGATCTGCTAAAGTTGCTTAAGAAAAACTAAGTTACACAAGGTAGAATTTAGATAAAGGAGCGCTCCCCAGTTCTCTTGTTGGGAAGAGCATGGTTCTGCTAGTCAGGCAGGATGGCCCTGGATAGCAGCTGTCTGGGGACAGCAGTCCTGGTTCATCCAGAGACAATGTGGCAATATTTTGACATTGCTAATCTCCCTGTTCGTCCAAACCACCCATCTTGAAATTTCTGTCTCCAGGAAACATGTTTAGTTGCTCAAACTCTAAGCTGAAGGTGTGAAACTAAGTCAACTGATGGAAATTTCTGTTTGGGGCTGGCTCCCTTTTGTGCAGTAGCCAGAACCAGCCTTGTGCTATTATTAGGGAGATTTTCCTTATTAATTTCTAAGTGCTGATGTGATTTTTCAGTGGGAAGGTGTGTTCATTCTATAACACTGTAGAAATATATATGAAGGCATAAAGACTGAAGGCTTCCTCCTTTATTCAGGGTTGGTATTGATGTGATGAAACACCATGACTAAAGCAAGTTGGAGAGGAAAGGGTTAATTCAGCTTACACTTCCACATTACTATTCATCACTGAAGGAAGTTAGGCAGGAGCTGATGGAGAGGCCTTGGGGTGTGTGTGTGTGTGTGTGTGTGTGTGTGTGTGTGTGTGTGTGTGCTGAAACTGGTTTGCTCCCCTTGGTTTGCTCAGCTTGCTTTCTTATAGAGCCCAGGACCACCAGTATAGGAGATGACACCGCCCACAGTGGGCTGGTCCCTCTCCCATCAAAGTGGCATACAGCTGGATCTTATGGAGGCATTTTCTAAATTGAGATTCTCACCTTTCAGATGACTCTAGCTTGTGTTAAGTTAGCATAAACCTAGCTAGGACACTTCCCAAACTGTGGAAGACGTAACTCCACAGTGGAGCAGCAAAAAGACGGGTCAGCTGTGTGTGTGTCTTACTCACCAGCTCTCCAGTATAGAAAGATAGTAGGAAAACAACCCTGAACTAGCAAGATAGCTCAGTGGATGAAGGCACTTGTCACCTAATGTCACAAGCTTGAGGATACAAGTTCAATCCCTAGAACCCATGTAAAGGTAAAGAGAACTGACCTACAAAGTTGTCCTCTGACCCCACTCATGGGCCATGACATACCTCTCTCTCTCTCTCTCTCTCTCTCTCTCTCTCTCTCTCTCACACACACACACACACACACACACACAAATAAGTAAAAATAAAAAAAAAACAATGATACAGATAAATTAAGGCACTAAAACCATCCAAATGACTCAAGAGAATGAGGAAGGTATAATAAAGGAATTTTTAAAAAGTGGAAAAGAAGAGGGGGCAACAAATCACGAAACGTAGGAGGCTTAAACTGAATCACAACAACAACTACATTACATGTAAATGGTTTAAACACACCAACTAAAATACAGAGATTATCGGATTGGATTGAAAACACATGACCCAACTGTGCGTGCTCCATTTAAAGAGACCAGAGAAGTACAGACAAACCTGAGTTCAGAACAGGCGCTGGAGGCAGGGATAAAAGTGGATATTACGGGGCTGGAGAGATGGCTCAGTGGTTAAGAGCACCGACTGTTCTTCCTGAGGTCCTGAGTTCAATTCCCAGCAACCACATGGTGGCTCACAACCATCTGTAATGGGATCTGATGCCCTCTTCTGGTGTGTCTGAAAAACAGCTACAATGTACTCATATAAATAAAGTAAATAAATCTTTAAAAAAAAAAAGTGGATATTACCTGAGGATAAAAGAATTGGTTTATCCAAGACATTTCAACTCGGCATATACTGAAAAAGGAATCTTATAATACATAAAGCCAACCTAGACAGAATTGGGAAGATGGCAAGAGGAAGCCACGCTGTCCTGGAGGTAGGTCTCAGCACTTTCTGTCACAAGTGATGGTAAAATTGGCAGGCACTTGAAGGTGGAGCAAACTCACCACCCAACAGATTTCAAAGCTCCTGCCTGTGATCCCAGCACTGGCAAGGCTGAGGCTGTGTGAGCTCAAAACTAGCCTGGTAGTGCTACCCAATGAGAGTTAAGGCAGTATGGGTAACTGTGTTAATAATGAAAAGTTGGACAATCAGCTGCAGAAAGGTGATCTGAAAGTACAGAGATATTTAGAAATTTAAGAGTTAAATTGCAAAGGTGTCGTCGTTTATTTTTGTTTATGTGTATGACACGGGTGCAGGTGTCCAGTGAGGCCGGAAGGCATTGGATTCCCAGGAACTACAATTATGTGTGGGTGGTTGCGCATTGCCTGATGTGGGTGTTGGGAACTGAATCTGGTCCTCTGCAAAAGCAGTATGCTCTTAACTGCTGAGCCGTCTCTGCAGCCCCAACCTTAAAATCTAAAAATACATTTCCAGGAAGAGGTAGTTGTCTAGGCAACAGTGTGCTTGCTCAGCATGTGCTTAGGTCCTGGGTACAGTCCCAGCATTACAGCGAAACCAACCAGTTACAGTAATAGTAACAGTAACAGCCGTGGGTGTTTGTAGTTCATTCTGGGGAGGTTGAGACAGCTGGATCCTGGTGCTTTCTGGTTTGCTGTGTAGACTACATGGCCGGTCTTAGGACAGTGAGTGAGACACCCCCCTCAAAAAAATGATGCCTGACTAATGACATCCAGAATTGTCCACTGGCTAAACACACACACACACACACACACACACACACACATGCACACACACACACACACACTCTCACACATATACACAGCACACACACTCATACATATAGCATACATACACACATACACACACTCACACACACAGCACACACACATACACTCACACACATAGCACACACATATATACACATATACATACACAGCACACACACATTCACACACATAGCACACACACACACATACTCAAACACATACAGCATACACACATACTCACACACATACACACACTCACACACACATAACACACACAATACTCAGCACACACACTCACATACAACACACAAATTCACACACACTCACACAGATACACATACAACACTCAAAACACTTATATACATGCACACTTGTACACACACAGCAAACACACATATACTCAGACACAAACATATATACAGCACACACTCATACACACACATACACACATGGCACACACATGTAGCACACACACACTCTTTCACACACTACATACAAACATTTGTACACACACTTATATGTAATACCACACACACTCATACATACACACAAAACACATGTGTATACAGACACACACACACACACACACACACACACACACAAAGAGCATTGTTAGAACTGAAGAAGTGGCTCCCGTGGGGCTAGAGAGATATCTCAGCAGTTAAGAGCACTTAGTGCTCTTGCAGAGGACCCACATGGTGGCTCGCAACTGCCTGTAATTCTAGTTCCAGGGGGCCTGTAATATGACCCTGTTCTGGACTCCTTGGATTCCTGTACACACACACACACACACACACACACACACACACACACACAGTGTACATACACACAGAGTCATAAAATAAAATAAATCTTTAAAATGTCTGTGTATGACAAACACTTGTTACCAACAGCCTTAGCCTCTCACGGGCTGTAGAAGGTTCTTTCTGTCTTCCAGATGAGATGCTGTCTTTGTTTCATTTCTGTTGCTATGTAAAATATCCTGCTGAGAAGCAGCTTAGGGGAGCAATGGTTTACTTTAGCCTACAGCCCCAGGTTCCCGGCTATCACTTCAGGGGACTCGCAGCAGCTGGAATGGGAAGCAGCTGATCACATGACCACCACCCACTGTCTGTTCCCCAGGACGCCTTGGAAGCTTGAATACTTAGCTTTCCTTCCACAGTCCAGGAGCCAAACCAGGGAAGGGGCTGCTCACATTCAGGATGGGTCTTCCTACATCAATAAACACAATCAAGGCAGTCCCTTACAGACACTCCCAAAGGCCAGTCTGATTTTTCTTTCCAGGTGACTCTAGGATGTACCAAGTTAACAGTTAAAACTAACCACCCCAGATAGCTTTAGATAGTCTTAGGTCCAGTGGGATGGACAGCGGTTAAAGGTACTTGGCACCAAACCTAAGTTTGATCCCTGGAACTCACATGGTGGGAGGAGAGAACTGGCTTCTCCCACAAGGAGTTCTTGAACCACACTGGCACTGTGGCAAATCCATGCCTTTCTTCCAAATAAATAAATAGAATGTGTCTTAGTTAGGGTTTTACTGCTGTGAACAGACACCATAACCAAGACAACTCTCTTTTTTTTTCTTTTCTTTTTTTTCCGGAGCTGGGGACCGAACCCAGGGAGGGCCTTGCGCTCGCTAGGCAAGCGCTCTACCGCTGAGCTAAATCCCCAACCCCCCAAGACAACTCTTATAAGACAACATTTCGTTGGGGCTGGCTTACAGGTTCAGAGGTTCAGTCCATTATCATCAAGGCAGGAGCATGGCAGCATCCAGGCAGACATGGCGCAGGAGGAGCTGAGAGTTCTACATCTTCATCTGAAGGCTGCTGGTGGAAGACTGATTCCCAGGCAGCTAGGATGAAGGTCTTAAAGCTCATGCCCACAGTGACACACCCACTCTAACAAGGCCACACCCACTCTGGCACGGCCACACCCACTCTGGCAAGGCCACACCCACTCTAATGAGGCTACACCTCCTAACAGGGCCACTCCTTGGGTTGAGCATATACAAACCATAACATAATGCAAACAAACAAACCCGCCTGGCAGAGACTATTTGACTCCTGACATCTACTCATGGCTAAACCCAACTTCCACAGACGCCTCTCACAGCTCAGCGCAGGGCCAATCAGCTCTTTCAACATCTACTAAGATTGATCCCTTACCCAGACCCCATGGTGCACACCTTTATAAATGAGGCAGAAACCAAACTTCCTTTGCTTCTAGTTATGTTCCTAGTGAGTTTTGCTGAAGGATTTGATAAGAAACGGGGAGAAAGATTAAATGAGCAAGAACCCAGTGGTCTTTTAGTAAACTTCAGCATTCAGGTGGATTTTTGCTCTGAACAATCCCTGAGAACCATAAAGAAGACTTTAGCAATTAAAGCTCCCTTCTTACCTGTGCTGGCTGGTTTCATGTTAACAAAGCTAGAGTCACCGGAGAGGAGGGACCCTCAATTGAGAAAATGTCTCTATTAGATCAAGCTACAGACTGGCTTTTAATTTTGCTTTTAATTTTTTGAGACAGGGTCTCCCTATGTAGCTCCAGATGTCCTGGAACTCACCATATAGACCAGGCTGACCTTGAACTCAGAGAGATCTACTGCCTCTGCCTCCCAAGTGTTGGAAGGAATGGTTTGTGCCACTACACCCAGATAGAGGGCATTTTCTTAATTAGTGATTAATGGGAGAGGGCCCAGCCCATTGTGGGTGGGGCCATCCCTAGGCTAATGGTCCTGGGTTCTATAAGGAAGCAGGCTGAACAAGCCATGAGGAGCAAGCCAGTCAGCAGCATCCTCCATGGCCTCTGTCTCAGCTCCTGCCTTCAGGTTCCTGCCCTGCTTGAGTTCCTGCCCTCACTGCTGTTGGTGGCAGACTGTTCTATGGATGTGTGAGTGAAAGAAACCCTTTCTTCTCCAAATTGCCTTTGGTCATGGTGTCTCATCACAAACTAAACCATTACCCAAGGACAAGAACACAGTGAGGTAGCACTGTGAGTCAGGTTTATTGCTTTGGTCACAATGAGATGTGAGGACACCATTGCTGCCTTCAGACACACCAGAAGAGGGCACCAGATCCCATTACAGATGGTTGTGAGCCACCATGTGGTTGCTGGGAATTGAACTCAGGACCTCTGGAAGAGCAGTCAGTGCTCTTAACCGCTGAACCATCTCTCCAGTCCTGTGATGAGATTTTTAAATGAAATAGAATTGTTGGATGGAAATAGTTAGGTTAACAAAGTGTTTGCCATGTAGACGTGAGGACCGGAGTTTGATTCCCCAGAAGCCTGGTAAAAATCCAGCCATAGAGCTCATACTTGTGATTCCAGTGCTGGGAGGCAGAAACAGGTTGGTCCTGGGGATTGTGGATCAGCTAGTACAGCTGCTCTAGTTGAACTCTGTTGCTATGAGAGGACATTCTGATCAAAAGCAACTTCAGGAAGAAAGAAAGGGGTTGGTTTACAGTTCATAGGGACACAGTCTATGGCCATGGAGGAGCGGGAGGGAGGGGCAGCCTGGTAGTCAGGGAGTAGAGAGATTATCTTTCCCCCCACACAGGAAGCAGAGGGGAGTAAGTGCGACAAGGGATATAACCTCAAAGCCCACTCCCAGTGGAATCCTTCCTCCAGCAAGGCTCTACCTACTCATGGCTTCGTAAACTTCACAGACAGCACCACCTGCTGGGAGACAGAGCTCAAAGCATGAACCTATGAGGGACATTCCACAGTCAAATCATAACACTAGCCTAGTCATGGAGTTCCGGGTTCAGTGAGAGACTGTAGCTCAAGGAAACAGGTTGGACAACACCTGGGGACCAACACCGGAACTCGACCTTTGAACTTACTACCCCCAGGGAGAATTGCCACTGAACTGCTGGTGTAGTCGGTTCGGCTGCTGGGTCTTTCCACAGGCCTGCAGGCTAAAGTCCGAGGGGCTGCAGGCTGGTCCTTGTAAGGCCCCCTCGACTTGCAGATGGGTCTTCCCCAGTGCGCTCTCATGCTGGTTCCTTTGTCTGTCTGTCTCTTGTTGCTTCCTGCAAGGATACTATTCATTTTAGTTCAGGGGCTGGAGAGATGGCTCAGTAGCTGAGCACTGACTGCTCTTCCAAAGGTCCTGAGTTCAAATCCCAGCAACCACATCGTGGCTCACAGCCATCTGTAATGGGATCTGATGCCCTGTGAAGACAGCTACAGTATACTCACATAATAAATACAAATAAATCTTTAAAAATTTTTTAGTTCAGGGTCCACCTTAAGGGGCCCTCACCTTGGCTTAATCTCCTCTTCAAAGACTCTGTCTGTGAACACAGCCTCATTCTGAGATTCTGGGTCTCAGAGCTTTAACTAATACACACCAGCCCATCACTCCTGTCCCACTGACTTATAGACAGGAAATGGTAGGAATCATGAACCTGGCTGGAGTGAAGTCACAGGGGGTAAAGCGGGCGCCGAACAAACAGGAGGATCTGGGCATGGATCTCCTGTGTCTGTGTAAAAGCCGGGTGTGGTGGCACACATGCGTGATCCCAGGGTTGGGGGCAGGAGGAGACAAGCTGGAGTTCTGTGGTCAGGTGATCTAGCCGAGTCAATGAGCTCCAGGTTCAGTGAGAGACTGTTGCAAAAATGAGGTGCAGAGCGACTGAGGAATATGCCCAACATTGGCCTCTGTCCTCCAGATGATGCAAACACATGGCCACACACCTATATGAATGTGTACGGACCACACACACACACACACACACACACACACACACATGAATGTGCACACACCACACACACATGAATGTGCACACACACCTATATGAATGTGCACCCACTGCACACACACATGAATGTGTATACTCACCTATATGAATGTAGACACACACCACACACACACACACACACACACATGAATGTGCACACACACCTATATGAATGTGCACCCACTGCACACACACATGAATGTGTATACTCACCTATATGAATGTAGACACACCACACACACACACACACACACACACACACACACACACACACCATATGCATACACGCACACAATCATGAAAGAAAATCATGCAGGTAGCCGGTCCTGAGCGCTCCTGAGAGCATCCATCTGCGGTACGACCGGGCTGTGCTTCTTCACTTCCGTTTAGCTCCACGACTGGCTCTCGGCACCCTTTAACATCAATAATGGGACAATGCGGTGCCCTGGCGAAACTGTGCCGGCACCGGAGCGGTGACATTTGAGTCACTTGGGTAATGTGATGAATCAAATCAATAACTAGAGCGGATGTTTACTGTACGTCACCCTTCCTGTCCCCGTCATGCGGGTGTGTGACACATCAGTGCTGGATTGTACCCAGACGCGGAACACCGTTCCTTTGGCAGCTTTGTGAGAGCCTGCAAACGTTGTCTGTAGCACTCTAGGGTGGCATAGGGTTCTAGGGGCTTGCACCAGTGTTTACAGCAACATCAGCGTGTGAACTAGGCTCTGACTGTGCCCTGTGGCCATCTGTCCCGTGTGCTTGCCTGTTCATGATGGGATGGACAGAGAGCCACATGGTCTAGTGCACACAATTGCTCCATCTGGGTACTCTGCAGTGGCAGGCCCCTGGGACCAGCTCCTACCTTTAAAAGGGCTTAGCACATAACTTCCGATATCGTCAAGGTCATGCCAAAGACAGCAAGACAATCAAGAGTCCCGCCTTGCCTGAGCCAGCATCTGTCACTTGAGAAGTAGGGACGTCATCACAGCTTTGCACCTCTTTCCTCGGCTCTGGAGGCTTGCTCTGCCTGCTGTTGTCGGTTCCATTCTCCAGAACGGCATAATAGAGTCTCACACACAGACATGCCTTCCTGTCTTGGAGGCTCGATAACCACTTACAAAGTGCTGGCACATTCAGTCCTGGTAGGGCTTATGCCCCGGTTGGAGGGCAATGGACTTCTTTAACTGTTTTTACATGCACAGAATTCTCAGGCCTTTCTTTTTTTTTTTTTTTTTTATAACAGCATTAATCGCACTCTGAGGACACCACTCTCCTGGTCTGATCTCACTTTGCTTTTCTTCTGTGGCCCCCATCACACTGGGGATCAGAGTTTCAGCAGACAAACATGTAGGGTGTGCCCAGAGCCCTGGGACTCCCGCATGTCGATGCCAAAGCTGTGCACCTTAGAGAGCGAGCTTGAACACGGCGTAGGCCATCTGCTTCAGTCACACAGGATGATAGGGACATGGGCATTCTGAGGGAGACAGGCTGGGGCTCAGGGGTTGACTGTGGAGCTGGGTGTCCCCGAGAATGCCCATCAACTTGTTTCCCTCCTGTCTGTGCTAGCCTGGCACCCAGAACTGAGCCCTTGTGTGAAAGTCCAGTAAGAAGAGGTGCAGGAAGCAGGTGGGAACAGAAACGAGGGCACTGAGGAGAGGGGTGGGAACAAAATGTAATGAAACATGCGTATGAAGATTGCCATGGGGGTTGGGGATTTAGCTCAGCGGTAGAGCGCTTGCCTAACAAGTGCAAGGCCCTGGGTTCAGTCCCCAGCTCCGAAAAAAAGAAAAAAAAAAGATTGCCATGATAAACACATTATTCTGTACATAGAATCTAAGCTTCACAACTTCTGATTTTTATCTGCCATTTGCCTCAAAAAGCCCTGTGAGTTCTCCAGGTTAAGGCTGCTGGTGGTGGTATAAGGGGAGAGAGGCTCAGTGGTCAACCTGGGCTAACCTCCAGGTGGACAGTGAGGTCACTTTCTCGGTGAGGGCAGCTAATGCCAGAAGAATGAACTAGTAGCAGGCTACTAAGTGAATCATATTTTAGGGGTGTGTCTCTGTCACTGTTCTATTACTGTGAGGAGACACAGTGACTGAGGCAGCCTTTAACTGGGGGGCTTGCTTAGTTTTAGAGGGTTAGCCCAAGGCCATCATGGCAGGAAGCATGGCGGTAGGTTGAGCAAGGCAGGGGGCGGGGGAGAGACAGAGAAAGAGAGAGAGAGAGAGAGAGAGAGAGAGAGAGAGAGAGAGAGAGAGAGAGAGAGAGAGAATATGAATATGTGTATGGGTCTAGAGTGGGCTTTTGAAACCTGAAAGCCAGCTCCCCAGTGACACCCCTCCTTCATCAAAACCACACCTCCAAAAAGGCCACACCTTCCAATCCTTCCTGAACAGTTCCACTAAGCGGAGACTAACCATTCGAGCACATGATTGGGCCATTCTCATCTAAACCACCATGGGTGTGATAGATAAACTTCAGTTGAAAGGACATTCACAGAACCCAAGCACTGAGCTAAGGGATCTGGCATTAATGGTGCTTAGGCACCTACTGTGTGTGAGGCAGGCACTTGGGACAGCTCACATCCTTGTGGACCATAACCCCAATAAGCAAAACACACCAACAAAACACGACATGGGCTACAAATATGACATACTCAACGCGTGAAAGAGGGTAGGAGATGCCAGCTCGCAAATTTAAGTAGTTTGCCTATTACAAGTTCAGAATTGGGGCCTGGAGTGATGTCTCTGTGGGTAAAATACTTACGAGACACACATGAGGTCCTGAGTCCGTATTCCCGCAAAAAAAGGACAGGAGCAGTTGCCACTCCCATTACCCTAATGGTGGGAGCAGAGGCAGGAGGATCCCTGCAGTTTGCTGGCCGGGCAGCCAACTGATAAACTCAAGAATAAGCTAAGAGCTGTGGGGAAGATACTTGACAGTTACCCCGGCCTCTGTATTCTTTCAGGGACTCACGTATGAATGTACATGCATGCAACACCTCCCACACACACACGCACATGCACAGGGGGTAGGGAGGATGGGAAATACAGGCTGCATTTTTTTTTAAGATTTATTTATTTATGATATAGAAGTACACTGTAGCTGTCAGACACCAGAAGAGGGCATCAGATCTCATTACAGATGGTTGTGAGCCACCATGTGGTTGCTGGGAATTGAACTCAGGACCTGTGGAAGAGCAGTCAGTGCCCTTAACGGCTGAGCCATCTCTCCAGCAGGTGTGGACCAGCGCATCTGGATCCCTCTGCTTTAAGGAAGAGCTTCGCAGCTAGCTAAAGACAGGATACCTTTCAGGGGGTCGCTGTTCACGGATGTCCCAGCATACATGTGAAGCCATGACTCTTGCGGTGTAGTTCGAACTCTCCCTGGGCAAATTCGAACAAGCATGTGCTTCCACCAACCACAGACCAAAGCCGATTCCAGAGAAGTTCAACCCGGTGAACCGGGTTCCTGGCCGGGCTTATAGAGCATGCGTGAGGGGTGGCAAACAGGAGCAGGGATCACCCCAAATCAGCTGCATGAGTGAGGAGAGACTCACCCTGGTACAGGTGTCGTCCTCCGTTCTGTTAACCCTTCACACGTAAGCGTCTCCCGAGACCATGTATAGCTGGTAGGCGGGCACGGGAGGGAGTGGCTGGAATCTCAGGTGAGGTCTCCTTGACCTTCCACAGCCTCCTTCCCCTTTCTGTGAGGGGTCTCTGGTGAGGATGGCTGCTGTGCTCAGAGGGCAGTGTTGTAAAGCAGCAATCCTCTGCACACCCTTGCACACCACCTGTCGGGGGGCTGGGCGAAGACTCAGAGCCTTTCTGGGACAAGGTGACATTGTCATTGACAGCCTGTTGAAGAGAGGTGCTGATTTTCATTGAGGCCTATGCCTTCCAACCTAACTTAATTAGGCCATGCCGTAAAACCGTCCTAATAACTGTCAGGACCCCTGAGTCACCAGGGAATGACAAAGCTTTGGCAAGCACCCTCTGGGGGAAGGGACAGTGTGACTTCAGTGCCGGCTCCCTCCGCAGCTGTCCTCAAGGATCAATCACCGAAGACCCCTGGATTGGTCGTCCTGCTCTGTACGTGTCGGCAGACCGGGAGTGACTTACACACGCATGTGCACAGAATATGTTTGTGCAAACATTCCATCATAGATTTTTAGTTTTACTTTTAAAGACAGGTTCCTGTCTGCAGCCCTGGCTGTCCTAGAACTAACTAACTCTGTAGATCAGGCTGGCCTCGAACTCAGAGATCTACCTGCCTCTTCCTCACCGAGTGCTGGGATTCAAGGTGTGCGTCATCAGTTAGCCCCAGCATAGACTTTTAAAGAGATGTACAGAATTTGAACTACTGGTCCCCCTGCCTCCATCTCCCAAGTGTTGGATTACTGGCCTATATCACCATACCTGGTTTATGTGGTGCTGAAGACTAAGCCAGGTTTTCCCAGAAGCACTCCACTAGCTGAGCTGTATCCTAGACCTGTAGCACAGCATCCTACACCTATAGCACAGCATCCTACACCTATAGCACAGTATCCCAGACCTATAGCACGGCATCCTAGACCTATAGCACAGCATCCTAGAGCTATAGCACAGCATCCTAGACCTATAGCACAGCATCCTAGACCTATAGCACAGCATCATGATCCTATAGCATGGCATCCTAGACCTATAGTACGGCATCCTAGACCTATAGCACAGCATCCTACACCTATACCACAGCATCCTAGACCTATAGCACAGCATCATAGACTTATAGCGCAGCATCATAGACCTATAGTGCAGCATCCTAGACCTAATAGCACAGCATCCTAGACCTATAGCACAGCATCCTAGACCTATAGCACAGCATCCTAGACCTATAGCACAGCATCCTAGACCTATAGCACAGCATCATAGACTTATAGCACAGCATCATAGACCTATAGTGCAGCATCTTAGACCTATAGCACAGCATTCCAGACCTATAGCACAGCATCCTAGACCTATAGCACAGCATCCTAGAGCTATAGCACAGCATCCTAGACCTATAGCACAGCATCCTAGACCTATAGCACGGCATCCTAGACCTATAACACAGCATCCTAGACCTACATCATAGCATCCTAGACCTATAGCACAGCATCCTACACCTATAGCATAGCATCCTAGACCTATAGCACAGCATCATAGACCTATAGCACAGCATCCTAGACCTATAGCATGGCATCCTAGACCTATAGCACAGCATCCTAGACCTATAGCACGGCATCCTAGACCTATAACACAGCATCCTAGACCTACATCATAGCATCCTAGACCTATAGCACAGCATCCTACACCTATAGCATAGCATCCTAGACCTATAGCACAGCATCATAGACCTATAGCACAGCATCCTAGACCTATAGCATGGCATCCTAGACCTATAGCACAGCATCCTAACCTATAGCACAGCACTTTAAGAAAAACAATCTCCTTATCCCAAGCCAACTACTTCCAGCTCTGTAATATTCCATACCAATTCTGTACAGCACGTCTTGGGGTGACTCTTTGGTCGGCATTCTCTGTAGTCATTGTCATCTACTAATTTATAGTCTCAACTGGGATCGCAGGTGTAAAATTGAGAACCTGTAGGTTGAACGAAGACTCAGGATGTAGCCCAGATTGGCCTTAAATTCTGAACCCTCTTGCCTGGGGCACACTGGACCATAGTTGTCAGTTACTTCATGCACACACTCTTGAAAATGCATTTGTACACATGTACAGATGCGCCACATGTGCACTAGTGCACATACACACACACACACACGCACACGCAAACGCACGCACGAAAGCGCCCATGTGTGCACTCACACATACGTTCTTTAGAAAAAGCAATGTTCTAAGCAAAGAACTGAGGTGAGCTAGCGGCTCACAGCACTTTGCCAGGTTGAGTCTAGTGAAGTCATTGGTCAGCAGTGTGGGGACGTCCTTCAGTCCCCCTTGCTGGGTACTGTCCAACCCTAAGGAAATCTTGTTCTGGGGACCGAGTGCTTGTGATTTTACACACAGCCAAGCGCGTGTGCTGGACCCGAGTTTTGAGCAATGCTCACTGTGTCTTTGCTATCTGGAACACCTGGTTTAGTACACCAGACAGCTCCTCTATCCGCCAGTGAAGGACTTTTTGAAAAGGAAGCTGAGATATTTCACGTCATACCCAGCATCGCTTCTGCTAACATTCATAAATCCTTGTCCTTCTGCCTTGGCTACATGGTGTCTGTCCCTGTCCTTCACCTGTGATTTATCGCTGAGTAACTTACTTTGCCAGACTTATAAACTCCGCAGTGCTTTATAGAATACCCACTCTGAACACCCAGTCAACAAGCCAGTAAATTTATTGTCTACGAATTGTTACTTTGAAAAATTACATCAATGCAAAGTGATTGCCTTTCAGCCTCTCTAGCCAATAAATTCATTTTTTTTTTTTTTGGAGGGGACATATGAGGTCACAGGATGATAGATAAAACGGGCAATCCCTCAACGAGGAGAGTCGGAAGTCCTCCGGAGCAGACACCCAGCCAGACTTCTTCCCGTCGTCATGGACAGGGTGCCCTTCTGCTGCCTGCTCTTCGTAGGACTCCTGAATCCACTCCTGTCTTTTCCCGTCACGGACACTGGTGAAATGTCTCTTCAGCTTCCAGGTGAGGTGACCGTTTTTTCTATCAGTTCTGGGTGCCGCTCGGGTACAGGAGCAGGAGCGGGATGCTGGCTGGAAGGGGTCTCCTGGAGGTGCTTTGAATAGAGGCTTAAGGCGTCCTTATTCCAGGTCTTAGGTTGAGCAACGGGCATGGCCTTCTCTAAGCAAACTGCCCGTTTCATGCTACGAATGCACTTCTAACGTCCCTCATCACTTTTGCTTATGAACATTGGACCGACTTAAAACGTTGCCTTGGATTTTGGAATGGCCTGGTGGAGTGCAGGAGTAGTTTCTCCAACGACAGATAGTTCTTTTTTTTTTTTTTTTTTTTTTTTTTTTTTTTTTGGTTCTTTTTTTTCCGGAGCTGGGGACCGAACCCAGGGCCTTGCGCTTCCTAGGTAAGCGCTCTACCACTGAGCTAAATCCCCAACCCCTACAGATAGTTCTGTGAGCTGGAAAGCACGCCTCCAACCAACGACCGACAGTGGAAGGAAAAGGCTTAATTAAGCAGAGTGGTGGCTGAAGCTGGGCACCGCATAGCCATTCAAGCAGTTTGTTTTCCTTTGGACTTAATGTTCCTCTCAAGTTCAACTAAAAGGGGAAAGATTAGAAATCTTACCACGGCCTTTTTTTTTTTTTTTTTTTTTTTTTTTTTTGTTCTTTTTTTCGGAGCTGGGGACCGAACCCAGGGCCTTGCGCTTCCTAGGTAAGCGCTCTACCACTGAGCTAAATCCCCAGCCCCTACCACGGCCTTTTAATTTGGTTATCAGGTTGTATATTAGAGACCACAAAAAAATTGTAACCGGGTTTAATATTTGGTTTTGGATACTCAAGCAAAATTTCCTTTACTTTTATTATGTGTGCATGCACACACCAGGGCCCAGAGGTAGAGGTCAGAGATGACCTGGTTCTCTAGCACGTGGGCAGGCTTGGTGGCAGGTTGACTGGTGGCTCTTGGGTCCTTTCAGACCTTTTCCTGAGTTCTCTCTCAAACACTGCCATTGGACCATCCAGCCTCCACCAGCACTCTGAGCGCCTCAGAGCATCACTCCTGTTCTGTCCATCAGCTGCTGGGGCCACTGAGTTCATACTGGCACTGGGCCTGATGCTCAAGACCAGGCACGAACCAGTGCTGTTATTTTAAAAGAGCAGTGCACCCTGCTCTTTCTCTCTGAAGGGATCAGGAGTATTCAGATGATGACGCTACTTTAAACAGCTATGAGGAAAGAGCTGAGAAGAGGGCAGTCTCACATTCAAATTCCAAACAGGCAGAAGCTTAGTGTTTTTGTCAGATTCCCCCCCCCCCCCCGCTCAGGTTTCACCACACACATCCTTCGTCCCAGGCATTTACACATCATCACAATATGGAGGCTGTCTCCCAGGACTACTGTGGCTGCCCACTCGGGTGGGTGCCTTTAGTGGCTTTCCACTGTCTTCCATCAAGGTTGAAGAGGAGTATTTGTCAGTCTGCAGCATTCCAGGGTCTTGTGTGGCTTTCAGCCAGACTCCCAGAGCATCTCAACATGCCGGCACTCGGCCAAGGCACATGTCCCACTGCCAGCCGCCACTGGTCTCTCTCTCTCCTCTCTCTCTCTCTCTCTCTCTCTCTCTCTCTCTCTCTCTCTCTCTCACACACACACACACACACACACACACACACACCCTGTGCACACTGGTCACATATGTCCTGCATACACACACACACACACACACACACACACACACACACACACACACACACCCTGTGCACTCCGTACGTTCATACCTGTTACTGTGAATGTCACTCCTCACATGGACTTGCCACAGTTGCTGCCTTGCCTGCACTTACACCTCATACCACACAGCTTGCACATAGCATACACCCACACACACTTAACCTTGCATACCTTACATGCATTTACCACACTTCCCTCGGCATACACACCTCAGACCACCGTCCACGCAAAGGTCACAATACAGTGTTTGAACTTCATGTGAATGTCCACCGTGAGGCGCAGTAGAGGTGCCACCATCAACTTCCCCATGGGGACACAGGCGATCCTTCCTTTTGCCTCCCATTCAGATACCTCAAAGCAAGAGGCAACAGGTCTCAAGGGGTACACGGAGGTGAGGGCCAGTCAGACTTTCTGAACCAGACTGGCTCCTACCCAAGGCAGGTGCTAGGGTGACCACAATGGCAGGGAGGGGTGGCCCATGATTTCCTCCGTGGACTCCTGATGGCTTGCGTAGCATTTTACATCTGCTAAGTGCCACCGTGACATGTCACCAGTTCTGTATTTGGAATTCCAGTATCCACCTCCCTGTCCCTGGTACTCACGGGGAACAGAATGGCCGGGTGAAGCCCAGGGTAGGCTACTTGTCTGTCTCTCCCTACAGTGCTTGAGGAAAATGCTCTTCGGGCTCTGGAGGAGCTGGAGAGGACTGCCCTCCTGCAGACGCTGCGCCAGACCGTGGGCACAGAAGCAGAGGGAAGCCTTGGCCAGGCAGGTAAAGACACCCTTAGGCTTATGGGTGGATTCTGCAGCTACTAGATTTGCTCTATTCCAGCTCCTAGAGAAAGCTCTAAAAGCTGAACTGTATGACCCTTCTTAGCCTATTCTTCTACCACCCTCTGTCTACCCTTCCGTAGACTCAGGCAAGCCTCGGCTACACAACAAGGCTATATTAAAAAACAAAATAAAACAGCAGCAGGAGCAAGGAGAAAATTTCCCTCTTGGGGTGACTTTGAAGTAAAACGTAAACAGGGTTGGAATGGTGGACGACAGACATGGGGACTCACGCCTGTGAACTGAGTCTGAGGCTAGCCCGAGACCCTATCACAACACCAACAACTGATAGGAAAGACCACAGCTTTGACTGTTTTCTTCTGTTGCTCAGAACATGTGGGTAGAGGATGTAGTCTCTCAGTAGACATTGCTGACTGACAGTCCAGGTACAGTTTTTGACAAACTATTAAAACGCAGAGGTCAGAATCCTTGCCTGCTCTGGACGGGACTGGAACTGAGACACGATTTAGGGGTGCTGTCTTTGTTTTGTCTTCTCTGCATGTGTGGTGTGCATGTGTGAGGGTGGGCCCATGTGGGTGTGTGGGAGGCCCAAAGTTGACACTGGCTTTTTTCCAACTCTCTTCGATTTATTTATTGAGGCTGGGTCTCTGGGCCTGGAGCACCTTAATCCAGCTGTTTTACCTAGCTGCCCTGTCCCAGGGATCCTGTCTCTACCTTCTGAGTGCTTAAGGAACGAAGGTAACCTCTACGCCCAACCAGCTTCTACCTGGGTTCTGGGGATCTGAACTTTGGCCCTTTAGCCTGTTCACCACGAGTTATCTCTCGGCCCTGCAATCTTAGATTCTGTATGTTTTGCAATAAGCCTAACTGCTGGGTGTGGTGGCAAATGCCACAGGTGGAGCTCTGTGAGGCCAGCCTGGTCTACATGGTAAAGCCAGCCTTGTCTACATGGTGACTTTGAAAACACAGCAGTAGATCTAACGACAAGGCGTCAAACTCTTTTCCAGATCCCAGTGCCGAGACTCCCACTCCAAGGGGAAGCTTGAGGAAGGTAAGGAGCGCTGGCTTTTGAGAGAGAAAAACTGAACTTCTTATAATTCATAACCCAAGAGTGATCTAAGGAATCATACCTTAAAATAATTGCCCAGTGCTCTTCCGAAGCACTGATTTTTCTAAACCGACTCACAGAATATGTAACTGTAACAATGATGTAACAGGCGGCTGTTCTGGGTCAACTGTAGTAGGATGTAAGAGAGAATGTAACAATGATGTAACAGGCGGCTGTTCTGGGTAAATTGTAACAAGAACGTCAGAACAAGTGCCTGTCCTGAGTATGTTGTGGTAGGATGTGAGAGAAAGGAGCAGCAGGTGAGGCTGTTGCAAGGCTTGCTGTCCACGTGGCCTCAGCTGCAGTGCCATTCCTAGAAAGCTGGTGAGAAATGCTCAGTCTCCACTCACAGACCCTACTAGTCAAACCTGCGATTCAACAGATCACCAGGGGAGTGATACATTAGTCAGCATGGGGCACCAACAAGGCAGCACGGGAAGGGCTGAAGGATGCTGTGCTCCCCTTCCCAGGGTGAAAAGTGGTGCAGAGGACAGACCAGAGATAGCTCTGTGGCTGTAATCGCCACCAGCATCCTCCTGGTAGCCATCACGTGACAGGAGATCCTAGAGACAGGGTGCACTACCTGAAGCCCTTAGAGGACTAGTATGGCTTCTGTGCGCAGCTGAGGAAAAGTCATCATGACTCAGAGGAGGCTTATATCCTTTAAAATAGGACAGTGTCAGTTGGGGCTACTATTGCTGTGACGAGACACCATGACCAAAGCAGGAAAGGGTTTTTATTCAGCTTATACTCCCACAGCACTGTTCATCATTGAAGGAAGTCAGGACAGGAACTCAAACATGGCAGGAACTTGGAGGCAGGAGCTGATGCAGAGGCCATGGAGGGGTGCTGCTTACTGGCTTGCTCGGACTGCTTTCTTATGGCACCAAGACCACCATGCCAGAGGACAGTACTACCCACAGTGGGCTGGGCCCTTCCCATGAACCACTGATTAAGAAAATGCCCTAGAGTTCTGGTACAGACAGATCATATGGAAGCATTTTCTCAAATGAGGCTCCCTCCTGACTGATGACTCTAGTTTGTGTCAAGATAGCATAAAACTATCCAGTACGGGGATTATCCTGAAGGCCTAAAGATGTACATGTAGGATGTGCCTACTGCATTCTGGACTCAAAGGAAAACTATGGCTTGACCTTTAGAACAGGCCAATTTTTTTTTCTTTTTCTTTTTTTCGGAGCTGGGGACCGAACCCAGGGCCTTACAGTTGCTAGGCAAGCGTTCTACCACTGAGCTAAATCCCCAACCCCAGAACAGGCCAATTTTAACAGATATGCTCCATGTTACTCAGAAGGCAAGCGTCTAGAACCCTGACAGAGCGGTGACTGAGAGGCCACTGAGAAGTTAGGGGAACTCAGGACAACCATAGAGTTAAGTCAACTGGATGAGAGCTCCAGAGCCCCAGCCCGGGGAGCCCCATCGAGGACTCTGACTCAGGGCTACTAATTGTTCTGCTCTTGTGGTTTCAGGCTCTCACTGGGCAAGATTCTAACACTGTACTGAGCCGTCTTTTGGCGAGAACCAGGAAACAACGTAAGCAACACGGGACTGCCCCAGAATGCTTCTGGAAGTACTGCATTTGAAGAGAGACGTCTCCTCAGAACCATCACTTCAGGAAACTAAAGAGCAGATGCTTGAAGAAAAATCGTGCCAACAACGCCCCGTTCTCCACTATGAGAAATAAACCCTCTATGTTTCTCAAGTATCACACACAGTTCTGTTTACTTGTGTAGATATCCTGGAAAATTGGTAGCCCGCCTTTGCCCCATTTAGCTTAGAAATAAGAGTTGGGTTGGAGGTGTCGCTCAGTGGCAGAGCCTGCCTAGCTGCGTGAACTCTGTCCGTCCTGGGCACAGAGGAGGAAGAGAAGGCATAAAGACAAAGATTGGCCAAGAGCCTCTGAGGTAAAAAATGATTTAAAAATAAATCACTTTGTCGACATCTTCTCAAGCCTTAAGAAAGTGAATACACACACACACACACACACACACACACACACACACACACACATTGCCTTGGGGTGGAACTGGGGAGACAGGGTCTCATGCATCCATCACCAGTCTTGAACTCCTGATTCTTCTGCCTCCCTACTTCCTGAGTGCTGGTTGGGAGTGGATGTCACCATGTCTGGAGCGGATATCACCATATCTGGGTCAGTCGCGCTGAGGCTGGATGGGAGCAAGGCTGGATCTGGGAGCTCCACTTGCTCCTGAGGCAAGCATTCTGCTAAGCTCTGCTTCCCAGGGAGGCGGTGCCTGAGTTTGCAAAGCTCTAACGTAAAGGCAGTGTCAGGTGGGGGCAGGGATGCTCTGAACTGTTTCTTGGGGACAAGTGTGCGTGTTCATACTCTCAGCAGGCTCAAGTACTTCTCAGACGCTTGAAAATGTCCCTGCTCTCAGTCTCTGTGAGCCTCGGTGTCACAGCTGACTCACTTTGAGTAAAGGAAACTCACTTCCTTTCTGCCAGCGAAAGCAAAATACCCAGTGTTCTTAGAGCTGGCGCGGGGATTCACGCTGTGGAATGGAATCGGCAGGTTATTAAGCTTCAAGACCCACAGATGTGTGAATAGACCAGCGTTTCATGCTACAACTGTGGCAGTCTGTAGACGGCCAGACACCTTGTCTGGGTGTCACAGGTCTGCACCAACCATGAGGCGCTGTGTAAACCTCACTCACCCTTGTCACCAAATATCCCCAGTGTCTTCAAGTACATGTGACAAAGCTTTCCTAATCTCGATACAACAGCACGGCCCAGTAGGGGACGCAGGTGGGCACGTTCGAGCATTCCACCATCAAGTCTGGCTATGAGACTGTGGCCTCTCAGTGTCAGAGTCAAACTAGCTCTCGCTCCCCTTTGGCAATCCCGAAAGCCTGAGTGGGTTTCGAGTATACTAGCATAATCTAAAAAACTGTCACTAGGCGTAGTGACTTGGGGCGATTATGTTATGGCAAACCGCTAGGCCCAGTCACAGGAGCTGCGTCCTCTGCCTTTGCAGCAGCCTCCCCTGTAGAGTGAGAACTGCCTCCACGGGCTGCTGTGAGCTGGAAGGAGAGTTTCTACAGAGCACTTCCACAGGTCAGGCTGGAGGCAGAAACTGTAAGTCCTGGGCCATGTTGCCCTTGCTAATGGCATGAGAGGAAGGTACAACTGGACAGGCATGAGACTTAAGGCCCTGCTGCCTGGGCTCAGGTTCTATATTCTGGTGTCTTGGTTTTGCTCTAAGTGACTCAGACTTTGTGAACTACAAGCTTACCTACGAAGCTTCAGGAATACTTCTGATAGTTTACTGGCATAAACGAATAGCATCATCAGGATGTTTAAACGTATCCAGGGCTCAGGAAACTCTCAGGGCTACAATGGGGACTAAGCACAGTGGCAGATGCCTGTCCTCCAGGGTGGGCACAGAGACAGGCAAACAGCTGTGAGCTTGGTGGTGTGGACCTAGCATGGGACCTTCAGGGACAGCAGCGAGCAGGCGGCTCTAGGGGACACCAGTCATGCTCAAGGCTTCATTACACAATGAAGAGCATTCTCCACGTGAACACAGACACTGTTTATTGTTTTTACTCAAAAAGATACCCAATGAAAAGATAAATATCCATACGTATGAGCAAATTCACATTTAATTATGAACAAACTGTCAATCTCGTTAAAATGTGCCACCTTGTGAATTATAATACCTCATTTAGTCCATTTATACAACATCTTTTCATAAAATTTGACCACTGACCCAAGAAAATTAAGCTTTGGGGGAAATATTTATGTAGACATTCAAGTCTACAGTGCACGCTTTTCTTACCAGTTCTCTGGTTATTGATACAAAGTCAGTGAGCTTGAGTTTCCACTGGGTATGACCCCCATGGGGGGTAGCAGCCTCTGCTGGACCGGCCCTCAGCAGCAGGGACTGCTGGGTGTACTGATGGCATCCTAGCAAAGGTGAGATTTGGTAGAGGGCTTTACAGACCTGACTACAGCACCATTTTCAAATCAAGCCTGGCATAACAGACTCTATCATAAAGTGTGGACGAAGGCAAGGAAATAAGGAACTGTAGAGAAAACAGGGATCCAGGACCTACAGGAAAGGGCGTCTCTCACCAGAAACCTTCAGATGTGCTGTATGCACACAGATGCAGGAGGATTCTGGAAGTTCCAAACAAGCATAACCCTTCGCTGGAGAACAACCTGACCATCCAGGCCTCCACAACCACTGGATGGAGTAGGCTTTGTGAAGTCTCTATTCACACAGCAGGAACAGGTGTCTGGATCTGCTCAACACCAGAAAGTTCCAAGAAACGTCACAGGCAGCATTTTAAATTGTTTCCGATACTTTCGGATAGGACTGCTGTCCAGAAAAAGCATTATTTTAGAAAAGTCTGAGCCACAGGATTGGAACGCTGGGCACAGTGGCCTCTGCGATGTCTCCTGACCACAGTGACAATACAGTTATCAACAGCTATAAATTGTCTGAGGAAAACAAAGTGTCTTCCTAAAACAAAACAATAATAACAAAAAAAAAAAGGAAAAAGAAAGAAAGAAAAATAAGTTAGACTACAGGAAGTGAAGCAGGAAAAGGCCACTGTAAACCTCCTCCCTGCCAGTTCCTTCCTGACCTGCATGGGCGGATTCCATAGCCTTTCCGCATTCAAGAAGGAACCTGGGGCTTCTTTAAACTAGAGCACCGGACAGTGAGTGGACGAACTCGTAAACAATCGCACTCACTTCTGAGACGAAAACGCTTGGAGAACACAGACTCATGGGACGCTGCTGTCAATGAGCTGGGGTCTCCGAGCTTCCCTAAGTGTAGTCTCTCACGCTGCAGACCCCAAACACTTTGTTTGCCGTTCAAGGGCAAACAAAAGGCAGGGCCAATCAGACCGTTGGGTGGCATGAGGACCTCATTGTGTAATTCAGTGAAAAGGAAAAGTTAACTGTCTGTTTTGGTAAGCCTGGGTACACACACACCTCCACGATAACATTAACGTAATATTTAAAACTTTTCACATTTATTTTATAACCAAAACAACTTTAAAAACACTACTGTTTGAGTAAGACGTTTTTTAACATGCAAGGCTTAACTTCAGTTGTCCAAAGAGTATGTGCTGTCTAGCAGACAGATCTTAAGGAAAGAGCTCCTATGAAAGGCAGCCGCCATAGGAAGTGTGTGGACGAGAATGGGGTCAAACACAGAAACTGCGATCCCCACAGTTCCTAGAGAACCATGCGCTCTGACGTTGTGGGAAAGCCGGAATGTCTTACAATCAGGAAGAGAAGCACCATGCTGTACAAAACCTACATCAATGTGGTAAGTTCACGGAAAACACCGTGAGAAACACACAACCCACAGATAGAAGTTCTTCAAGTATTCTAGTGGGGAAATGATTTTGTAACAACAGAACAGAACAAAGGAGACTAAGGCATGAGACTCACTCCAACAGTGACTTAACTCAGGGTAGCTTCTGAAATCATGCCGTCAGATGCAATCCAATGTCTTCAGGTGACGGCTGATCTACAGAAGGCTCTGGTTGGCAGTTTTAATAGCAGGAACAAGAACCTACACAAATCCTGCTTTGGGAAAACGTCATCTGTTGGAAACCAAGAAGGGAGGGCTGGGGATACAGGTCAGCAGTGGGGAGTGCCAGCCTGGAGGCGAGGCGAGGCGAGGCCCTGGGTTTGATCCCCAGCGCCACTGAAACCAAAACCAAACCAGAACAAAGCCAGGGAAGATCTTAATGTTGATGACTGCCATTTCAGAGACTGTAATGAGGTAACACACGTCTCTGTGTTCCACATGACCTGGAGAGGGTGGGACATCTTCACAGCTGCTCAACTGGTGTCTTCTGCTGGACACTGTTCACAGGCCTCTGCAGTGTCACCAACTGAACCTCTGTTTTCACAGGTGACATAGCTCTCCAAAAGAGAACAAAGGCAAGCGTGTTATTTGATGTTAATGTCATCTAAAGAGTTTAAAAATAAGGAAAAGGCTGAATTAAGGGAAGATTTACTGCTTGGTTTCTGTAAACTTGACAGACATAAACCCAGACATGTCTGGGAAGAGTGAACCTCCATTGAGAGAATGCCTCCATCGGACTGGCCTGTGGACAAGTCTGTGATGCACTTTCATGATTAATGATGGATGTGGGAGGGCCCAGCTAACTGTGGGCTGTGTCACCCCAGGGAAGGTGCTCTTGGGTGCTTTAAGAAAGCAGACTGAGCAAGCTATGGGGAGCAAGCCAGTAAGTCGCACCCCTCCATGGCCTCCACTTCAGTTCCTGCCCTGACTTACCCTGTGGAGTGAAACATTCTGAGTGTTTTTGGTGCTTCTATCACAAGGTTAGAAAGCTAAGACAAAGCAGAGAGAAGACACAGACAAGCAAACAGAAGCATCGATTAAGTGAAAGACACCTACAAAGAAAACCTTCTAACCCTGAGAAAGACAGAACTGAGATAAAGCTCCCTGGAGGAATAAAGGCAAGTCTGGGGAGAACGTAGAACTGAAACTTTGAAGACTAGATAACGGTAGATAACAGATGCCATCATTATCATCATCATCACCACCACCATCACCACCACCACCATCACCACCACCACCATCACCACGACCATCACCACAACAAACATCACCACCACCACCAGCATCACCACCACCACCATCACCACCACCACTATCATCATTGGGAGGAAAAGACCCACAGGGTGAGCAGTGCTTGAAGCTTCTCTGGTCTAAGTGCACTGACAGCTGTTAGAGGGACCAGAGAGAGGGAAAGAAAGGAAAAGGATGTATGTGAGAACAAAACGACTGAAAAAAATCTCCCAAATTTAATGAAGATATGAACACAGCATCCAAGATGGGATCAGCTCAGACACACACACCCAGACACATGATAAGCAGTCAAACCAAAGCAGGAGAGGACATACCACACATGAGATTCTTAGAGGATCGTCTGCAGATGTCTCAGCAGAAACATGGAGGCCAGAAGACAGAATGCTGATACAGTCAAAGTGCTTAAAGAAAAAAACTTCCACCAAGAATCCTTTATCTGGGAAAACTTAAACAGTAAGGGAGGAGTCGGAGAATCCATGAAATCAGAGGCTGGGATGGGGGCATGATGTCACTCTCTGCAGTGTTAGACGTGCTGAAGGGCGTGTACTGGAGAAGGCTGGGTGGTTAGACTCCCAGCAGACACATCAGCTCACAGCTACGCCTCTGGAGGATCTGGTGCCCTCTTCTGGCTTCTGTGGGTACAACACATGCGTGCAGGTGTGCAGACATGTGCAGTGCTACACACAAAGCAGCACAACGGGGAGGAACTGATGAAGGGACACTACAGACTGGGTTGGAGGGATGGTAACTCAAGGCCGTATGCCGTTACAGCCCTAGCTTGCCGGTCCTTGGTCTGGGACACTAACACATCAGAATGACTTGGGCTTCCGTGTCAGGGTTCTCAGTGTACCAACAAGCTGAAGGAAATGGATAAAGAGCTCTGTGGGGTGAGAAAGCTTCCTTCAGTGTGGGCCTTTCTTATACTTTGAAATGAAACTTTTAAAGAGGGATGCATATTTGAACCACGTATCTCTGTCCGTCCCCTCAGCTGTCAAACTCTAGGGTGGTCTTTATCACCCTAAGCATTCCAACTGGTGGGAGAGAACTATCTCATCACGGCTGCAGACTCCTGCTTCACACACATAAGGGAAGAACTGTGGCTACTCACAAGAGACCTTTAAGATCGGGACTGCTAACACTCCCTGACAGGAAGTGGGTAGGGAGTCACTAGACCGTCACTGCAGACCCCAGCCTCTTTCCTACGCTGACCTCTCAGTTCTGTATGATTTCACCTCAGGTGTCCTGTGTTCTCAGGAGGCGATGAGAGTCTAGAGTGCAGAAGGGACTGAAGGGGTGGAGGGCTCCATCTGTGGAGCTACCACTCATGCTGGGGCGAGATAGTTTCAGTGATATGGCTGTCTTGGGATCGCCCATGCTCTGTAATGTAAACTCCATGAACTCACTGGGTCGCCAAGTCTGCCTTTACTTTAACTGTATTTGGTCTGGGGCTGGGCCCTACCTGGGATGGACAGACATTAGTGTATGCTTCTCCTAGGAAACTTCACAGTGTTAAAAAGACCTGTATTCAAAACCCAGCACATACTGTACAAGTTACATAGCATGTGACACTTTGTATTTAAAGCACACAGGCGATGGTTTAGATGGAGGACACCCGTTACCTGACACAGAACAGTCCTGACGTGAGGGATGCATGCTTACTTGGAGCTGTCTTTCCTCAGGGGCAGGGCGGCTGTGGATCCAGGACCGCACCTTGGCCAGCTCCTCCTTCTGCGCAGAAGAGAACTGGGGCTGCTGCCGCTCCATGCTGTGAAGTTTTTCCAGGTCTTCCCTCAGCACCGTGTCTCTACCCCTAAGACCGAGAAGGCCTCTGAGCGCCCAGTGCCGACGCACTTCATCTGTCTGCCATGGCAAACCTTTGCTTCTTGGTGGAAAACTGTGATGCTTAAATGAAGCGCATCAAGAAATGCATTCCCCTAGCTCTCCTCTGCCAGGGCGAAAGCAAACATCTTAAGCGTGTGCATCCTGGAAGGACAGCCCGCAGGCTCGTGTCTGGTTTGTATAGGTCTGCACACGCGTGGCTGCCATTTTTCCTTCAAGGATCATTTGTTGTTTGAATTTAAATGAACAAATTTGTAAACACATTTTCTATGATGGTATCTAAAACATTTAAAAGTCATTTTATGTAGAAAAGCCACATTAGAAACCAAAAGAAGAGCTGGTGTGATGGCCTGAAAGAGCTGGTCACTTCTGGGCAAACCCTCTGTCCTTAGGTACACGCCACAGCTTGGAAGGAGCTTCCCCTCTCACCAAGCCTGGGTCTGATCTCTGGGACACACAGGCTAGACAGTGAGAACAGGCGTCCACACTCGTGCCGTGGCACACTCACACGTGAACGAGATAAACGGTAATATGGAAACTTTAGAAATAAAGAGAGATTGTCCGAACACTAAGTGGGGTTTGCAGAGTGCTTTCGTACCTCTCCGGCACCTGGTATGTCATGAGAACACACTCTGGCGTCCGTTCTATCATTCTCCAGATAGATTCTTCAGCCGCCCCGGAAAAGGCTCTGTCTCTCTGTCTATCCTGTGACCTCTGTCCATTTTCAGAGACTTCAGAAGTGTAGTCACTGCCACTGCCGTGTACACTGCTGGCACTGCTTCCTGCCAAGATCAACAGAATGGAGAAGACCCGTCAGAAGTTCATTTGTCAGAGACGTCCTGTTCCGACTTTGACACCCACTTGCCCATCTCAGCAGTGGCAGTTCCATAGGGTGTTAACCAGAGACTCACCAAATGACCTTACAATTTCAAATGGCTCATAGCCTTACTGATCATAGGCCCAGAGCAGAGGCAGCCCAGTAACCATCTACATGATGCGATCCCAGTAACCATCCATCCATCCAGTGTGATCCTCTTGAGCAACAGAAAGGAAGGCTGCCAACCCATCTAATGAGGGTCAACCGTAACAGCATTGCTGAGAGACTCTTAAAGCAAGAAGCTCTCACCCTGCACTGCAGGAACCCAAAAAAAAGTGCACCGGTGTGTCAGGACGGACGTAGTCACTGTCGGTCTGACTATGAAACACTCTCATAGGCACACGTATAACACTTGGTCCCCTGTTGGTGGAAGTGTTCTGGGAAGTGGTAGACCCTTTGGGGCAGGATGCTGGAGAGGTGGGTTACTGGGGGGTAGGAATTTGAAGGTTATAACATGGCCCCACTTCAGGTCTGAGCTGTTTCTTGTCAGCTATGCCGAGGTCCTTCTGCCTCAGACCGAGATGGTCTAGCCTCCACCCCTTCCCTGCCGCAGTACACTGTACCCACAGATCCAAGAGCCCAAGCAAGTCCTTTCTCCTGTAAGTTGCTTCAGTGGGATATTGTCTCAGCAGTGAGGAAAGTAACTCACATAGACTGAAGACCATTACAGAACTTTCTAGAAAAGAATACTCTAAGTGCTTGTAACAGTTACACAAGTATAAACCTGCCCGAAAGGAAGCCTACAAAATGAGGAGGGGGGTGTCCAAAACTTCCTTTCTGTGCCCGTGTCCAAGCTACAAGGCCTTGGATGGAGTGATCTGGTGAGAGTGTGAGAGGCTGTTTTTCCTGGCCACCTACCTGAGGCAGCTGCGGATGGAGATTCTTGCTGTACTGATGCTGTGGCCAGCTCACCTGTGGCACAGGGAGGGCTCCTACTGCCACTGTTACCTGTAACACAGAGCTGGAGGGGAGGACATAGGGCTACTGAGTGCTGGCTAGCGAGCGGGCTGCTCTTCAGCTGCACATGTCGAGTAGGAGGGATTCACATGTGAGAAGGGAAGACTTGGGGCTGGCGTCGAGAACCTGGTCAGGGTTTCTTTGGAATTACTGTGTCCTGAACCCTGGCTACATGCCAGGCACTGCACAAGTGTGGGCTTCCAGACACTTCTGCCATTTTGCAAGCACACGTGGACCCTTTATATGTTCTAAGCTATGCTCTAAATCCTTTGGTCCTCAGCAGAGGCTGTGAGGTGGGTATCTTCCCAGCTTTCGTGTAAAGACACACAAGCCAAGCTGAATGCACCACTGAGGCTAGCCCATCTCACTAGTGGCAGAGCTCATGAACCAAAGTCATTATATGTACTTTAAGACGTATATTATTAGGTCAGCAAGACTGAGTGAAGGCGCCTGTTTCAAGCCTGATGACCCGAGTCTGATCCTCGAAACCCACATTGTAAGGAGGGAACCAATCCCCCAGAGTTGTTCTTCGACCTCTGCATGGCTACTGTGGCACCTGAGTACCCACCCGACAGTAAGTAAAATGTCTGTGAACTGAAACTATTCACTATGCCTCTATGCATGGGTGTACGAGTGTTTGCAGGCACCTGAAGAGGCCAGAGAAGAACTTGGGGTCCTTTGGAGCTGAAGTTATGGGGGTTTCCGGGACAGCCGATGCCATGCTGGGGTCTCCTCTGGCCCTCCTGACTGACTGCATAGCAAGCACTGTAACCACGGAACTGTTTATCCAGCTCCTGAGCTGCTGCTGTCTTATTTTTGAGCTCCTAAGCTTTGTTCACTCAGGCTATCAAAAGCAGTGACTGGGGAGATGGCTCATGGGTTAGGAGCCCTTGATGTGCCTCCAGGGGCCCTGGGCCTGGTCCCTGTCACCCACACTCAGAAGCTTATGACTGTCTGAGACTCAGTTCCAGGGGATCCAGCTACCTCTGCTGGTACGCCTCCAGAGCATACCACATGCTTGCTGGCCAAACACTACTACACATAAAATAAAACACTTTTGATTCCACACTAAATGCAGCAATGCCAGACTCAGGGCTACACAGGGGAACCCTGCCTCAAACAAATAAACACACACACACACACACACACACACACACACACACACGAGCGTAGTCCTAGGCACAGCCATGTGATATGGTCGCCCACTATGGCTAGGCTGTGGGTGCTGAGCCCTGGCCTGGTAAGAGGACCCAGGCTTCTCAGGCCCTCGGTGCTGACAGTTGCACTCACTTGCTTAGCGTCTGGGCAGGCGCCTCTTCTCACTGCATCTGCATACTCTGATGGTGCAGGCATTTCTTCCTGGAGTAAATTTAACTGCAATGGTGAACTGCTCCGTGAGCTAATAAACGGATGCTCTTCTTCGCTGTGTGTCTCCCAGTTCTCCTCCACTCTCCTTGGGCCGTGGTCTGAAGGGGTTGGTTCCAGGTCTGGAGCCATTGCTGGTACTAAGGGTGCCATTTGAGAAGGACCTGTGGCCCCCAGGAATGGATATGGAGAGAATGATGCCGGCCACAGAGGAAAGAGAGGGCTGTTGTGCAGGAGGACGGTCATGAAAGTACCCATGTAAGCAGAAGGGAACATGGAAACAGGCTGGGGACCAGCGGACAGAGGTGGACACTCGGCTGCAGCACCCCAGGCTGCGGAGTCCCCTACTCCCTGAGGGGCCATGTCTTGAAGGGGAAAAGAGGAGAGGAGATACGGGGTCTGGCTGGGAACCACCAGGGCTGAGGGGAGAGCTAGGCCTGTAGCACAGGGAGAGGTAACGGAAGCGCTCCAGTGCTGCACATCTGGAAGGAGTCCTCTGACATGGGGACAGAGGTGGGCACTGGAGCTGCTGCTGTCCACAGGCGTCGGCAGCTTCTTCCGTTTGTGCTTCCGTCTCTCACTTCCAGCACATCTGCTGTGCTTAGGGGTGGCCCCTGCTGCCGATAAAGATGGAGGCATGTTACAGAAAACGTAAACATCACGGAGAAAGGCGCCGCAGTAAGTATTTCCTCACGAAGTAAGCACCTGCCAATACTCTTACAAATACAAAAGGCTGTTCTAAATCAACAAAAATTCTAGGTAAAAATTAGTGCTCTAAAGTCAACCAGATCCAGCACCTTAACCGGTTTCTTCTTATTCTAATTAGGGCTCCTTCATAAACTGTGGAGTGGGTGCAATCACCTGTTGTCACCCTTCTCCTGGGTTCAGCTGGCCCTGCACAGCCACAGGGGCCTGAGCTGTCCACCAGGCCAACTACAGACTGAAAATACTCAGAAAAAACCATCGCTAAAATGAACACGTACAGATACGCCACGTCCTTCAAAGGCAATGGCGAGTGTGCTGAGTGTTAGATAAGAGACGAGGATGAGGACACGGCCGTCTGAGTAGGTCATGCACAAATATTCTACCCTTTACTTGAAGGCCTGAGTGTCCGTGGATTTGCGCGTCAGTGTGCCAGGCAGTTCTTCCTGGAAGCATCTCCCACTGACACGGAAGGACAGTCCCGCCTGTGCGTGAGTCACGGTAACGTAAGGATGGAAGGGGCGTACACTGAATGTAGCTACCTCCCACGACGCAGGCGTACTTGGCATGGTTCCTGCCTTCTTGCTGAAGATAACAGCCGTAGGGCGAGGTCAGGATCTTCTCCCGGAACCTGTCAACATAGTTCTGCTCTTCCTTCTGCGTGTGCGCGGAGAGGACGGCCGCTGTGAGCCCCACGGGCTTGAATCCTTCTGCGGTCACGTGAGCCTTCGTTCTCAGGGCCCAGGGCTCACACGCTCCGGCAACACTTTCTGCTGGGATCACAGAAAACAGAATTAATTGTAACTAGTAGCAACGGTTTCTTTTTATTTTGTAACTGCCCTTCAATACGTTTCTACAAACATAATTGTTGGAATATAAAAACTTATCAGTACAGCACAAAAATTCTTTTCATCTTTCTTTACATATATATTACTTTATGATTGAATATACAGATACTATTTAGGTCTTGATTTACATTTTCCATGTTTTTTACATTCCTTTTGCTTGTTTGTTTTTGGTCATAATTATTAATTTAGAAACAGAGCTTGGAGTTTCGCAACTAGCTCACTGTCTTGAGTTTGTCGGTCTCTGGAGCACTGGATTACAAGTGCGTGCGTGCGATCACCTCTAACCTTTGAATTTCTTTCTATTTGTTATTTGGAGACACTGTCACTCTATGTAGCCCTGACTGTCCTGAACTTGCTAAGCAGACCAGGCTGTTCTTGAATTTGCAGAGATCTGCCTGCCTCTGCTTCCTGCGCACTGGGATTAAAGGCGTGCACCACTGTCCTTGGCTCAGTTGATTTTGTAAAAACATACTCCAGTGGTTCAAACACCAGGCTTTAAAAATCAATTAAGCACATTCTTCCTGTGCCTTCCACGCTCTACCCAGCTTCTTTTCATTCTCCCCACAGAAAACCATTCTTTCCTGCCCTGCAGGCCCTGGACGCACAGACAGACAAGGGAGCACGAGTGCAGAGGCTCGTCGGCTGCCAGCCACCCTGTCCTTGAAAAGGCACACACGGACGCTGGCCTACGGCTCAGCTCCACTTCCTACTCCTCAGGGAGTTGGACAGTGCACAGCACCTCATCCTCTACACAGATGCACAGGGCATCCGCTTATTCACACGTGCAGCCGTACGCGCTGTGTGCAGATCCTGCGCTGTTTCTAGGTTACTGCTTTCAAGAGAGAGACCACGATGGGCGCTGTGCTGGTTACCTAATGCCCTTCCCACCTCTCAAAGCTGTGCAATAGTCAGGCAGCCTGGCTAGGCTTGGGCCCGTGCCAGCTCTGACTTGGTTTGAGTGGACTTAAGAGCCGCAGTCAGCAGAGCATCAGGGAGCAGACTGACTTTCTTGCCTCAGACAATGAACATAATGGACGCATGAAATAAAAGGTTTCAGGGCCCTGGGCCTCAGTACCTAATCAACTCCCTCAGAGGCGAGGCGAGAGTGTCCAGGACAGTGGCAGAGAAGACAGACAGGTGAGGGAGAGGCCTCCAGAGAGACAGACAGCCCCCCGCTGACCCTGGCACTCAGGGGAGGGTCTGCCTTGAGTTCTTGGATGGGAAGCACCCAGGACAGAGGGAAGGACAGCTCAGGCCTAAGGAGTGGTGCTTCCTTCATTGGTCAGAATAGAAAACCTCATCTCTGGCAGGCAGGATGGCTCAGCAGGTAAAGGTGCCTGTCATGCAAGTCTGGTGACTTGAATTGGATCTCAGGAATCCATGTAACAGGAAAGACCTGACCCCAAAAACTTGTCCTCTGATCTCTATACATGTTCTCTCTCTCTCTCTCTCTCTCTCTCTCTCTCTCTCTCACACACACACACACACACACACACACACACGAACAATGCAGAAGCATACACACATGCTATATACACATTGAGAGAAAAAGGCAAGCGCTGGCGGGCCTTCCTGTGGTTGAGGCAGGGATTCCAGTAGCAGCCGTGTGGTTGCTCTGGCCCGGCTGAGTCAATCTCTGGGTCTTGCATCTTAATTAGTTCCTGGTCCTACAATGGAAACTGCTGAGGACCTGCTTACCACTCACAGGCAACCCAGCGGGCGAGCGAGGGAAAGTTGCTTCTTGAGTTGAGGCCTTGGCTGTCCCTGTACGTAATGAAGGGGGCAGGGCTGCCCTGTGGTCATCTCTGTGAGCTGGAGTTCCTCCCAGGGTAAGGCTGGGAAGGGGGGTAGTAAGCTTTCCCGAGAGCAAAGACTCGTGAAGACTAAACAGTCCAGCTGGCCAGATCAGTCTTCGCTGACAGGACTCCTCCCAGTAGCCCTCTGAGATGCAGGGCATGGAGACAGCTGTGAGAGCGGAGTGTGCTCTCATTGGTTAAAACCGTTATTAGAACTGAGCTAGGCTTCAGGACAGGAGCAAATCCATGCTGTTTGGGCACTGGGGTGTGTGTGAGTGGGTGGGGCATCTCGTTGGGGAGGTGTCTGGGCACTGGGGTGTGTGTGAGTGGGTGGGGCATCTCGTTGGGTAGGTGTCTGATTGGGCACTGGGGTGTGTGTGAATGGGTGGGGCATCTCGTTGGGGAGGTGTCTGATTGGGCACTGGGGTGTGTGTGAGTGGGTGGGGCATCTCATTGGGGAGGTGTCTGATTGGGCACTGGGGTGTGTGTGAGTGGGTGGGGCATCTCGTTGGGGAGGTGTCTGATTGGGCACTGGGGTGTGTGTGAATGGGTGGGGCATCTCGGGGAGGTGTCTGATTGGGCACTGGGGTGTGTGTGAATGGGTGGGGCATCTCGGGGAGGTGTCTGATTGGGCACTGGGGTGTGTGTGAGTGGGTGGGGCATCTCGTTGGGGAGGTGTCTGATTGGGCACTGGGGTGTGTGTGAGTGGGTGGGGCATCTCGTTGGGGAGGTGTCTGATTGGGCACTGGGGTGTGTGTGAGTGGGTGGGGCATCTCGTTGGGGAGGTGTCTGAAGAGGCAAGGCAGCTGGTCTGCACCCTCAAATCATAAGCTAAAAACACCCCATGCCCCTCAGGTTGTGGTAATCAGGAATTCTGTCACTGCAATGAGAAAAGGAGCCAGCACAGCTCGCAGAGTGAAGAACAGAGCTCCCACAGCGACTACACAAGTCAACCCCCATTATCCGATACACCAGTGAAGAGGACCAAAGTAGGCCAGGGACATTCCTGACTCCCAACTTCAGAGATGTGTCACCATCTCACCTACCAAGTCCCCGTGAAAACCCAGAGTCAAAGAGCATGAGGCAGTGAAAAAGTCCGACAGTCAAGGTCAGGGTAACTTACTGAGTAAGTAAGAATGCTGTGAAGGACGGGTGTGCTGCCGAGAAAGTCAACACGAAAATGAGAACACACATGTGACTCATCAAGTTGCCAGTACACATCCAGCATGTGAGAGGCACCTTTCTAGAACATCAGTGAATGGGGCTGCGAGGACCGCAGAGGTTAAGACACTTGCTGCTCTGGCAGAGGACCCAGGTTTGGTTCCCGGCACCCACAGGGAGGCTCACACCTACTCTAGTTCCAGGGGATGTGGCACCCTCTTCTGGCCTCTGTGGCCAACGGGCACACATGATGCACATACATACATGCAGGCAAAGCATCCATACACATAAACACAATCCCCAAACAGACACACCAACAGCCACACGCAACCCGATGCGGTCCCCAGGGAAGTGCAGTCATAACGGTGAACAGAGGCCCTCAGCACCCCAGTCCCCAGCAGCTCTAAGAGCTCCACGTGATCAACTGATCTATTAACAAATAACATGCTCAATACAGACATGCTGACAGCCTGTAGCACATACAGACATGGTGGCATTTCTTAATTAGCTTAACTGAAAGACAGGGAAAGTGGTTATGACGCAGACACTGTAGTAATGGTTTCTTTCCTCCTCAAGCGGTACCTGACTGTAGGGGGGGGACGTGGTCCGTGGTGCTGCTGCAGCTGCACTGGCTTACGCCAGACGCCATGCTCAGTGCGGCAGTGGACAGGGTCCGTGCAACACCTCCCTCGGCGTCTGCGGATGGTGCGGTTGTTTCCTGTTCTGGAATGTCCAGGAGCTGTTCGGTGTCTGGTGACAGAGGTGACAAACTGATGGTGAAGAATACTAAGCAGAAGCTTACGGAGTCAGTGACTGACCATTTAAGTCATTAGCCACCGAAGGGAAGACACCAGGACTCATGATTCCAATGGCATCATCCACCCCAGAGCACTCAACTCCCGCTACCTCGCAGGCTGCCGTCTGCCTCTGGGTTTGGCTTGGCTTCCTCTGAGGATGAAGACGTGTTTGTGCAGGAGATGCACTTTCTTTTCAAGGCTGGGAAACTGTAGCTTGTCAGGTACCTACAACGACAGAAGAGGGCTGAGTCTTCTTATTGGCTGCACCAGGCCACGCCCACTTCTGTGCTTTGTTTGTGCCACTGAGGCATGGGGGACTTGGGCCTTTCTTCGTGGATGAGGTCAGTCCTCAGCATCCCAGCCTGGGTTACTGGCTTAGAGTATCTATTCCACAACGTTCTTTAACTGGCCTTCACATCTCACACCGTTTAACTCTGACCAGCATAGGTGTGCACTGTCTACAGCGCTTTCCCACAAGAGACACAGCATCATATTTTCTGTGTCCTCCATTATGGTCATCAAACTGTGAACTGTGTAACAGGCTAACACAGAGGACTCAGTACCACTGTCCCCAGCAGCTCTAAGAGCTCCACATGCAGCAACCGATCACATGGATATGTGTCTGCGTTTCACAGTATGAAACCAACACAGACGTCTCTGAGAGGGCTCTGTGGCTCCACACTGACTCCCTAGGCTTCTGCCCAAGGGTGACATCGCTGAGACTTGCACTTCTCACCTGATGACACTGTCGATGCAGTTCATCTGCTGATAGGACGAGCTATGCTGCTCTGGCCGCAGATCGCCTCCAGAGCCGGTATCTGTGCTTTTATTTTTCAGTGTCTGAGAGGAAGAAAAGTCCTTCTGCTCATCTGAAAGAAAATGGAAGGAGATGCAATTAAAGTCTAGCATGCAGTGAGAAAATATTCGGCAAATCGTAGTAGGCTCATAACACATTTATACAGTACCACGTAGTCTATTTGATATCATTAAACGTGAGCTCAGATCTAAATGACCGACACAAACATATCAGTAAAGTGAATAAGGCATGAAAGCAAGCTGCACACAATGATTACGCTGATATTTGTAAAAATGAGTGAAGCATGTATCTCGGGCAAGGATTACCAGGGCGACTCTCGGATGAGCAGTTGGTGGGGGACGCCCAATGTCAGGCTAATACTACTTGTTACAACTGGTTAAGACACCTAAATGCCACGAGTCCCTCCCCTTGTGCACCACCTGTCTACTGGACCTGAACCCTGCAGAGTTGGTCAGTGGGCACGGAGACCGGAATATCTGGTATCACACATATCTCATGTATTGCAGGGTGCAGCACACAACACAGCATTGCCCACACCAAGCCACGATGGTGACTGATGGCTGTGATCCTGCTGTCCCCCACAACCAAGGGATGATAAAATGATGCTATACCTATTTGAATTTGGCAGGGGCATGGAGAGAAGGGAAAGCCTCCAGGCTTGAGCGCTGGAGAACCTGAAGCTCCTATAGAGAAGACAGAGCCCAGGAAAGGAGACAGGGAACCTGGCAGCGCCAGAAGCTGGGCTCTGGCTAGCAAGAACGGCAGGGTTCCGGGGGAGTGAGCAATTCTGTCACATGACTGACAGACTTGTGGCCTCAGCTGCTTCTGTTCTTAGTGACAGGCACTTCTAGCTGGCCTGGAGAGCCTATCTTAACATGACTTCAGATAGCCTCCTCTCAAGTCTACAGGGATGGTAGGAGCGTTTGCTCCCCATGCCCCTCCGAGGAACTTCCACTAAGTCCACAATGATGTGGTGAACCATAAAATTCACAGTGGAGGACGGCTTTTCACTGAAATGAATACTTTGCTTGCATTTTTACTGTGTTATCACTAACCGTAGCTTTTATCTCAGGATCCTGCCTGGGAGTTCAGTGAATCTGGTGGTCCGATCTTAACTCCGCTGTAACCTGGTCCCTGCCTTGACTCATTCTTCCAGTCATCGCTCAGTACAGACACAGGTCACTTAATTTGGTGGGTTATAAACCAACACTATCATGGTGAGTTTTGTTACTCAAATTGTCCTAGCCTGAGCTACTTGTAGCTCTTCCAAGCCACCCTGTGCCCTTCTGATGTCTGTCTGTCTGTCTGTCTGTCTCTTGACTGTCTTTACTCTCTGGCCCTAATTCCTTCTCTTCAAAAACACAGACCCAGCAACCAAGATCTTGGTGTTAGGCGTGTGTCTATGCTTATAAGTTTTCTCAGTGGTCAGAAATGACTATACAGGTCTGTTTGCTAACCCTTGTCCATCTGTCCATCCACCTATCCAGCTGAATGACTCACTCAGTTCCTCCACATGCTTCTACCCTTGTCTAGGACAATCTAGTCGAGACTTCCTCCTGATTACTTAAAACTTCTACAGTGGTAGGAAGCCTTGTTAGCTTACTAGAGCATCTGCAGTTTGTTCAGCCGTGGCGTACACACAAAGTGACTTGAGAGTTCCGCCGCTGATAAACCCGACAGCCTGGGTATGGCTTTTGGGCACTTCAGTATTCTCTACTTGGCATCTAGCTGAAATATGGTTTTCTTCTCTGAAGCTATGTAAGTAAGCTCACCTCCCTGGGCATGGCTCTGATGTTCCTGCTTGGCAGATTTATCTGCAAGTGGCCTGGGGTTCTCTGTATGCTCCGAGATGGGATTAATGTTTATGGCTCTTGGCAAATGCACGCGCTCTCCCAGCTACCCCTTCGTAGGCAGCTCCTCCCCGCTTTCAACCTCAGTGTGTGTCGCTATCACGGGTGGCTAGGTTTGCTTCCTGTGCGTTCAGTGGATGACGTTTCAGTTTTCTGGAGAGCAGGACTGAGCGCAGAGCCTTTACCTCCTCCGCCGGGCTTTACCACCAGCACCGTGGTTTCCCTTACCCAAAGTCACATGGTCACTTGTCAAGTGGAAACGGTTAAGCAGATGTACAGTTCCTGTCAAACTGCACTACTGTAAGCAGTGAGACGCAACCTCTCTGTTCCGCTCCGTCCCACACGGGATGTACGGCATCTCTCTGCCCAGGGTATCCACACTCATGTGCACGTAAGTGTGCATGCATGCACACATATTAAAATAGTTAGAAAAAAGAAATTCCCTGGCATTTCGGGTAGAAAAGTGCGCCGTCTAATTCTCAGTTGATTGAGACATCTGGTTCTGAAGGATTCCCCCAGGTGCAGATCTGACCATCTTTCGTGGGAAGGTGCCGTTTCCTGTCTTGTGCGTGGTTGCTGACAATGCACTATTCCATCTTACCTGTCCGCCTGTCCTGCTGCCTTCAGCCATGTAGGCTGATGTTCTTTGAATATCAATAAGATCTTGACTTTCTGTCTTCAAACACCTCTCCTAGGATCCCGGTCAATCCCGTGTTAGATGGTTTGATATGACCCCTGGACTGGCACTGTCTGTTTCCGCCTGAGATCTCAGTGGGATCTGAAGCAATCCATCTGGGAGCTTACTGAGTCTTCCTTCTGGGGTGTCGGTGGCAACCATTTCTCATTCTGATCTAACGTACACAGTAACGTTAGTCTCTTAGACTGAGGTGGACGCTTGTGAATCACTGGGAATTCGGTGAGGACACACAGTATCTCTGGCCTGCCAGCAGGCCCTTCTGCTCGGCTCCTCCTCAGAGCTGGCCCCGCGATGTGCCATTTCTACTTACTTTACCTGTCGGGCACTTCTGCTGCAGTGTTTTGAGTCTTCTTTGAGTGCCCACTTTGTCTCTTGTCCTTCCATAAAGTGTGAACCTGTGCAGAACAGTGGGGACTGAAGAGCTGTTTCCCTGCCCAGGCTGGGTTTGGACTGACACAGGTTTGCAGTCTGTGGATATGGTTTCATGGATGCTTCAGCTCCCAAATTCCTCTAGCCAAATTCTGGCTGTTTTGAGAGTCGTTTGAGTGTCTGCTCCACTCTCGTTATCCCTGTGCATTTACCTGAGCCAGGATTTGTCTCTTGCAAGGTATCTGGCTCAGTAAGCAGTGCGCGGCAGCCCAGCGTTGCCTAAGCCCGAGTCTTTCCTTGGATTCTAGCTGTGCTTTCTGGTGCTGCAGGACTCCAACTGGGTGGAGAAAGGCTGTGGATTTGCTGTGGGCTGATGCTTTTTATTTATTCCTGAGCAGAAAATGGAAGCACTCTTGTATCCCTTTGTGAAGTGACCTTAGAGAACCAGGTGGGTGTGGTGACATGCATTTAGTCCTAGCATGTCGGAGGCTGTTACAGAAGGATCATTTTACCTCAGGAGTTTGAGATAACCGAGTGACACCGCAAGGCTCCATCTCAAAACCACATGCTAAGGGAGGGAACCAGCTGAGTTCTTTTTTTTTTTTTTTTAAAAGATTTATTTATTTATTTATTATATATAAGTACACTGTAGCTGTCTTCAGATACACCAGAAGAGGGCATCGGATCTCTTTACAGATGGTTGTGAGCCACCATGTGGTTGCTGGGAATTGAACTCATGACCTATGGAAGAGCAGTCGGGTGCTCTTAACCGCTGAGCCATCTCTCCAGCCCGAGCTGAGTTCTTTTTGCTGTCTGTCCTTCTGTCATACCAGGAGAGCTTTTCCTCTGGAGGATGTGGGGATTCAAGCTCATTCTTGGAAGCAGAGTCGGTTCTCACTGACTACTGTCCTTTTCCAACCTTGACCCTGGACATCGCCCTTTCTGTATTATGAGAATAAACACCTTCTTCTTTTTTTTTTTTTTTTTTGAAAAAAATTATAGGGAAGACAGGGTCTCATTTTGGAGCCCTGGCTGTCCTGGAATTCACTAGGAAGACCAGGTTAGCCTGTGCCTCCTGATTGCAGGGGTTAGTACACCTGGAAATCTCAGAAAGGAAACAAACTAAGAATCTGATGTTGTCAAAATAGTTTCTTCTTTATTCAAGTGTACTGAGCTAAACCATTTAGCTTGCCAGTTTACTCTGCAGCGGCCATCTTGCTGTTATCAAGACTGCTACTATTTCTTGCGTAATCAGCAAGCTGGAAAGAGCTCAGGCCTCAGTCTGTCTGCTCAGCTTGCAAACGTATTGCTCTCTGTGAAGAGATAGGTAGGAGAGCAACCAAGGTCACTCTGACGACTCACCACTACCCTGCGGTTCCGTGCACGTCTCCATCACTGGCTTCACCGACGATCTGGCCATCGACTCGATGTAGAGCTGTTGGCCCACATTCTTAATTTTGTTTACACTGGCATAGACCTGCTGCAGGGTCATCTTGGGGGAAAGAATGATAATGTAAGGGTTAACAATGTAGACGTGTGTGTGTGTGTGTGTGTGTGTGTGTGTGTGTGTGTGTGTGTGCGTGCGCACACGTGCTAAAAACCACACAAACAATACATGCCAAACCCTGGGCTCCCTGAGACATGACTAAAAGCACTCCTCACTCTAATTCTAATTCTTCCTGTGCCGTGATACACTGATGCCAATCAAACTGTACTTCATCTATCTGCCCGTGGTACACCCGCCACTCTCAGAAAAGCAACAATGATTCTAAGAGTCTCCCTGTAAAGGTGAGTTTTCTCTCTCTCTTTTAAAGACAGGGTTCTTACCATGGAGCCCAGCTGGTCCCAGACTCTTATAATCCTCTGACTGCTGAAATTTTAAGTGTGCGACCAAGCCTAGGCCAGACTTTCTTTTTAGATGTTTATCTATATCCATTCAAACTATTTTCTGAAGTAAAATGAAATTTGTAAATGACAAACAAATCCTAAGGTGTCACCAGGCGCCGGGCCGCCACTGGCACGGTACAGAGAACGGCACCTGCACAAGGCTCCCACTGCCACGCACCTGCTCCTGCTGGGCTTCCTCCACACAGTGTCCGCTTGACTCACTGGAAGAGGTGACGCTGATGTGCTGCTCCTGCGAGCCACTGCTGCCCAGGCTCCCGTAGCCACTGGAAGCACTGGCATGAACCGGCTAGGAGGAAGGGACCAGTTCAGTTACTGCTGTGCACGTGGTGACGACATTCACCTCAGCTTCTAGTCTACGATCATCACAAAGCTAAGAGCACCCTCAACGCTACAGCGGGTGTAGGGAGGCTGATGCTGCTAGCCGGCTGCTGGTGTAAGCCATTTCCCAGTGCTTTCCTGTTCTCGGGGCAGAGCCTAACTTTTTAGTTTCGGTGGGAATTACAGCAACAGGTTTTTTTAGATGCCATAATACAGCACTTCAATAACTTTTCTAAAATCATAAATAATTTAATGAAATAAAATAAACTTTAGTTCTTTAAGACTAGACAGAACACTTGAAATAAAAAGATGGCTTTTATAAAACCTCAGACACTTCATGAACCCTAGAGACTTTCTGAAAGGCATTTTGGAAGACGGCTGGCCTCACGCACTGTGGACGGTCAGCTTGTTTTACCTACACAGCCCCTCATTGGCTGTTCTCTTCAACAGGTCACTTTCCCACTTCCCTTACAATGCCAAGAGATACTGAGACCAAGCATAACACTCTTCTAACTGTAAAACCTAAATCATCTAAATAAATAAATAAATAAATAAATAAATAAATAAATAAATAAGAACACTGAAGCCCAAACTCAGGAGCTGAGTATGCTGTTGGCATCTGAAACAGGAAAAGGCTTCTTTCATCCAGAGAGCACAGGTCTCTCCTGCAGTGCAGCTCGGTTTGCTGTGTCAAATCCAGCACAGCCCAAATGTTCTGCACACCTCACCCAGAGTAAGGGAAAACCCAAGCGGGACTTAATCCACAGAAGGAGGAGGAAAGCACTAACGTCTGGGAGGTGGAGGAAGAGACTCCTCTCTCCTCCCAGTGCACGCTCGCAGAGTGACGTCACCAAGACTGAGCCAACATAAAGCACAACTTTGGGAATGATGTCTTTTTAAACACTTCTCACTTTACCTGCAAGAGAAGTCTGTGAATTTGTTCTTGTAATTCTGTTATGTCTTCGTCATGACTGGTTGCCTTTTTTATTCTGGTGGCAAAAACATCTTCATTTAACGGGCTCCTATAAAACACCAGGGGAGGCCACACATCAGGAACTGGGTTCACTTGAAACAGAGACGAGAACACTTGCTGGGACTGCTTAAGGAATTAGTTATTAGTCTCGATGAAAGAACTCCTTGACTCTAAATACAGAAGGTATGGGTATGGAGTTAAAAAGATATAACAGGGGGTTGGGGATTTAGTTCAGTGGTAGAGCTAAGCAAGCGCAAGGCCCTGGGTTCGGTCCAGAAAAAAAAAAATAAAAAAGAAAAAAAAAAAGATACAACAGCCCCTAACCCACATGGTGCCGGGGATAGGACACAGGGTCTTGAACATGCTAGGAAAACACTCCACGACTAAACTACATCCCCAGCCCTTGGTTTTGTGAGACAAAGTGTTGCTTCAGTAGCCCAGGCTA
Organism: Rattus norvegicus; assembly: GCF_021556685.1. Taxonomy (NCBI): domain Eukaryota; kingdom Metazoa; phylum Chordata; class Mammalia; order Rodentia; family Muridae; genus Rattus; species Rattus norvegicus. The sequence continues at coordinate 167,551,804 of NC_141538.1, forward strand.
GCCTCCTAGCTCTGCCTCCTGCTTGATCACATGCACCTGGCACAGCTTTCATTTCCCCACAGCACTGATCTTACGAACCATTTCAGAACTACGTACATATTGTCTAGTTAGCTACTTCTTCTACCCTCAAGAGCTTCAGTAAGGACTGGTTTCAAAGTCTGACTGAGTAAACCTCTGTAGGGATTTTAAGATTCTGAAGCTGCTGGGCAGTTACAGCTGGGCTGGAGACGCTCAGTGGTTAGTGCGTGCTGTCCTTCCAGAGGACCTGAGTCTGATTCCCGCCACCCATGTCAGGTGGCTCAGAACCATGTACATCACCTGCTCCTAGGGGATCTGATGCCTCTGGCCTCTGAGGGTGCCTGCACACAACCACGTGCAGATGTACACAGCTACACAGGATTTAAAAACTCGTAAGAATAAAACTTAAAGCTTAATGGGCATGGTAGCATGTCTTTAATTCCATTATTCAGGAGGCAGAGCAGGAGATCTCTGTGAGCATGAGGCCAGCTTAGCCTATGCAGGGGGCTCTAGGATAGCCAGGGCTACCCAGGGAGATCCTGGTTCAAAAAAAAAAAAAATCAAAAATAAGTAAATAAAGGTTAAAGCTGCTAATCACTGGCGCTACCTGATGAAGACGACTCTACGGCACCTGAGGTGGTGAAAAGGAGGCCTTCCCAACGCTACTTTACCTGTCATTCGATTCAGAGGATTTAAAATGCTCAGAGGTGGCTCAGCGCGCAGCACTGTTTGTTGTGCAAACCTGATAACCAGGATTTGATCCAAGAGCCCTGGTGAGAGGATGTTCCACCCAAGGCGTCCTCTGACCTCCACATGTGAATGCTACGTTACACGTTTGCTTGTTCCCCTTACACAATACCTCACTCAATAAATGAAAAAGCAAGGGCTGGAGAGACGGCTCAGGGGTTAAGAGCACTGACTGCTCTTCCAGAGGTCCTGAGTTCGATTCCCCGCAACCACATGGTGCTCACAACCATCTGTAATGGGATCTGATGCCCTCTTCTGGTGTGTCTGAAGACAGCTACAGTGTACTTATATATATTAAATAAGTAGATCTTTAAAAACAAAGAAAGAAAAGAACATCTTTAAGAAGCCTTAAAACAGTAGTTCTCAACCAGAGGGTTGTGACCCCATTGGCAAACCTCTATTGCCAAAAATATTCATATTATGATTCATAACAGTATCAAAATTACAGTTATGAAGTAGCAATGAAAATAACTGTATGGTTGGGGTTGCCACAACATGAGGCAGTTTACTAAAGAGATTAGGGAGGTTGACAACCACTGCCCTAACTTGTGTAGCCATTGTTCCAACTGCTTTACAGTATTATCTATCCAATGGGATTATCCCTCCATGGGACCTTTCCCAGGTCTCCTGGTTATTAAGGGGAGAGGAAGGGACCAGTCTGGGTACCAATGAAGAATACTGAGACAGACATATCACCTCATAAAGTCTTATGATGTAGGCATTGTCCCTGACACTCAGTGTGAGGCTGGGTGGTGTGGTCCAGGACATTGTCCCTGACACTTGGTGTGAGGTTGGGTGGTGTGGTCCAGGACATTGTCCCTGACACTCGGTGTGAGGCTGAGTGGTGTGGTCCAATGGGAGTCTGTTTGCCCAGCCCTAGGCTGGGTGGAAGAAGGAGCCAAGAAACAGCAAAGCCAGTGGTCCAAGAGATGGCTCCACGGTTAAGAACACTTTCTACCCTTGAAGAGGATCCGGGTTTGGTTCCCAGCACTCACACAGCTGCTTACCAGAGCTGTAGCCCCAGCTCCAGGGGACCCAGTGCCCCCTTCTGGTCTCCAGTGCCCCAGGTACACAGTCATCATACATACACGTAAGCATAACACTTATATATATATATAAAATTCACGTGAATATTAGTTTAGGTTTTTTTCTTACGCTATGGTGTTCTGCCCGGTGTGTATCTGGGCACCACCCGCACGCGGGGCACCTGCACAGGCCAGAAAAGGGCGATGGAGCCCCTAGATCTGGAGTAGATCTGCTCAGATCTACAGTGCAGCCACAGTGATCTAAAAGCTGAAACCCTGCCCCAAGACTGCAATTACTGTCAGAAGACCGCAGAGTGCTGGTAGTGCCATGAAGGAAGCTAGAGAACTCCTGAACTTTTATACCTGCAGGCTGCTGTCTGCGCACAGGGGAAGGCAGGTGAAAGATAAGGCGAGAGCCTGTGATGGGGCCTTGGAAAAGGAAGGTGGGAGGAGAATTTTCAAGACAGGGACATAGAGACAGAAAGAGGAAGGAAGGAAGGAAGGAAGGAGGACGAGAAAGATGATCCAGATTGTGTATGGCTTTAAATAGTCACAGGTAGCTATGAATGTCTTATAAGGGACAGATAATTACAGGACAATTTGTCTTATCTAGGTGGGCGGTTTATATCAGTATCAGTTGGCTCTGAGTTCATTGTGTGGACATTCTGTGGGGTGAGAATTTAGATATAAATCTGACGATAAATTACAAGCCTCTAGAGTTTTGATTTTTACCAGGTTTTACAGGGATTTGTGACAGCTAACCACAGGGGGCAGGTGGCTGGGAATGTGAGCAGGATCCACCACAGGAGAATGGCAGGTTGGGCAGCTCCCATGGGGAGACCCTAGTGGCAGGGAAACCTTGGTACTAGAAATTAGCCGGCGCCAGTGTGGGTGCCTTTGTATCTGTGTGTGTGTGTGTGTGTGTGTGTGTGTGTGTGTGTCTGTGTTCATATTTATTTCATGTAACACACCCAATCATGTCAATCTTCCCATGACAAGCAACACCTGCCCTACTCACCCCTGTACCCCAGAGCAGCAACTGATGAACTTACGTTCGGACTTTATGTCGACCAATGATGAAGGAGACCTTCCGGCTCCAGGGGTTCACAAAGCTGGACCAGCTGGAATCCAGAATGACATAATCTCCATTCTGCGTGCAGAATCTTATGGGTGAGTGTTCAAATGGAGGGTGGCCCACGTACTTTAAAACTATACAAAGCAACAGGATTAAAACCAAACTCAACACAGATAGGATTTTAAGTGTCCCCACATGCTATCTGCTTGGGATTTTCTTTAGCAGTTTAAAACAGGAAAACAATGATTTTAGCGGTTTCAACGCATTTCTGATTTGGGTGAAGGCTAAACTCTAAGCAGAAATGAACTGAAAAGTTACAACCAATCAGTGGCAGATAACAACTTCCATACAGGAGCGGGCCCCACCTTTTTGGTGTACTGCAACCATCAGAGGCCGATCTTCTGGGTGCAAGTACGTTAAGATCGACGTTCCAATCAGATCCTGAGGTAGGAAACCCAGCAAAGGCACTGCTCTGGGGCACAGGCACACACACAGGAAGCGTGTTATATGGGGCAGGTAATTAAGCAGTTTTTACATACTTAGAAACACATACCCCGGCTGGCCACATGGCTCAGTGGTAGACTATGCTTAGCATATGTAAGGATTCTGTCTCCCACTCTGCAAAACAAAACATCACCATCAAACCCTAGCCTCTCTGTCAGCTCTACACAGGAAGAACACTAATGAAAAGATGCCCCTTAATGCATCCAATGAGGCAAAGCCCTAAGTGCCTGTTTATGGGGAACAAACACGAGCTATGTCCATGGCCTTCTGCCACATTGTACCAAAAGCACCTCGTACACTAAAACAGGCTTGCAGGCTCACTGTGAACTCAGGAGTCAGAAACTCCAGATCACCCGCAGATACTCTCAGCATGTGTGCTCTTCACCACGTTGTCATATGGTAATGCAGAAGGTGTTAGTGAGGAAGGGGTTGTTGTATGAATGTGTGCATGTGTATGAGTTTATGCAGCACTGGTGGGCCTTGAATACCCCCAAGAGTTAGTACACAGAAAGCCTGGTCCCCGGCCCATGACAATCCTAGGAGGTGGCGAGACCTTCAGGAGGCAAAGCCTGGTGGGAAGAAGTTAGGTCACTGGGATAACCCCTGGGGCCCTGTCTGAGTTGACATTAGCTGTCAACTTCATCACCTGAAGAAAGTTTCAACTGTGTTAATGTCACCATCACATTAGTCTGTGGACATGTCAGAGACCCAGTCCACAGTGGGCAGTGTCACTTCCTGGACACCCCAGGCTGTGTAAGAAGGCTAGCAAAAAGGCAGCGGGCAAGTCATGGAGTGAGCCAGCCCTCCTCCGTGGTTCCTACAGTTAGGCTGACTTCCTGCTGCTTCCTGGTTCCATGAAGTAGATTTCCTTCACTGTCTGTGTGGGGAGCTATGCCACCACCACAGTCATGTCCTATCCCACAGAGGCCTTAAAGCAATAAGCCAGCCATGTGATTGTGGACTGAACTGGGTAGTGAATAAACCTTTCCTTCCTCCTGACAAGTTGGCCATTCTAGTGCTTTACGACAGTAACAAAGGCTGATGAACAAAAAACGTCATAAACGTCATTAATAATCGGATACATTGTAATGTCAAAAGTGGTACACAGTATCAAAAGGAGTCACAGAAGTGTGCTCAGGGTTAGGAAGTCTTGTAAGGGTGACTTAGACAAACCAGGCTCCATTAACAGTGTCTGGGTTCCCTTTACACTAATGTATGGCTCAGTTCGATTTCTCAGATTTTCCAACTTCAAGACTAGAATTCTAAAATGTGTGTGTGTGTGTGTGTGTGTGTGTGTGTGTGTGTGTGTGTGTCTCATACACTAATGTGTAGGAATGTTTGCTTTATCCAGACAAAAATACTGAAGAACAAGAGCTGGAGAATGGCTCGGCAGTCGAGAGTGCTCCAGCTCTCCCAGGGGACCTGAGGTAGGTTTGCAGAACCCACGTGGTGGCTCGAGACCGTCATCTGAGACTCTCTTCTGGCCTCTTTAGAGGTTCTCCATATGGGGCACAGATATACGATACGCTCTGACAAAGCAGCCAGACACATAAATATTTTTTTTCTAAAAAATACTGAAAAAACAGCAATACGTACCATCTGTTCTATGTTTAAAAAATAACAAAAATCATTTTAAAATTGCCCTAAAAAAGAAAGGTAACATAAGTTCAAAATGGAGAAAAATTCTTTAAACAAAGCTAGCCTTTTTTTTTTCTAAACTTATGTTCTCTTTTTTCCTTTTCCAACTAATTACAATAGTTAGCATGAATTGATTTAAACAACATTTGTCACATGGAAACACTACTAAAGTAAATGCTAAGAGATTTGAGTCTTAGCCAGGCACAGTGGCGCATGCCTTTAGTCCCAGCACTAGGGAGGCGGAGGCAGGCAGATCTCTGAGTTGGAGGCCAGGCAGGGCTACACAGAGAAACCATCTCAATAACCCCTCCCTCCCCCAAAAAAGACTGAGTCCTGGTCCTAAGTTGAATATGGTCAGATGTTTTTGGTGAACTGGCCCTTGGTTTATGCAAAATAAGAACAATGATTCTCCTGCCACCTGTGGCTCATGTAAGATAGCTTGGAATTCGCTTTTACAAATACAATATGCAAGGTGTTTGCACTAAAATTCAGCCAACTGGGGCAGTGAGAGGACTTAACAGGTAAAAATACTTGCCACCAAGCCTGCTGGATCTGAGACCCAAGGCCAGAAAGGTGACCCTTGACCTCCAGATGCGCATGGCAAACACACACATAAACAAACAAACGTTAACTTGAAGATAGATTTACTTAAGAGGGCTCAATTTAAGCTGGACTGTGACCAGCAGGAACCATGCAGGTGACGGAACAGGCTGTCACAGGATACACGACAGCACGCAAAGCACACCTCAGACCTCTAGTACCTTGGTTCGTCTTCAGAAACAAATTTCTTTTAGGCTCGAAAAAGTGTTTACCTTTCATCTACTTCAAGAAACACACATCCCGGCGTGTGTGTTGTGGTAAAAACTCTTTTATCTACAGGGATTCGAGGAGCTATTGAAAAAGGAAAAAAGATTGATTAAGGGTCAAACGGCCAATTAGTCATCTACCCCACCAGCTACTTAACATACAAGGAGAAAAAACCTGCATGAGATGGCAGAAATCCAAGTCAGAGGTCTGACAGGTCTGGAGTCCATGCAACAGCACAACAAACCGTTTCATCCCTAACTTGATTTAAATGAGGTCAGAATACAATGACCGCATCATGGTTAATTCTAATTACAGAAAGTTTGTTGCGTCCTAAGCAGCCAGCGCCTTCATCCTAAACGCTAACAGCTAGAGCTGGAGGGAGGGAAACCACGTCAGCTCTGCTCTAACCGTGCAGGGGAAATGCAGGCAACAATCCGAGAGCGTGGCTTACCTCAGTTACCTGAGCATGACTTCAGCTGCGAGACACCTTAAGTGAATGCGTCAAAGCCCTGCTTGGAGGTACTCAGGGTCACGGGGCACGCACGCTTTTCAGCTGTCTGCGGCTACCTTGCTTCCTCCCAGGTCGGTTATGGTAGTGCTGGGGTTTCTCTTATCGTTTAACATACCACAATTCTGAGACCCGTAAATACAGTTCCTCATGCTGTGCTGACCCCAACCATAGAGTTACTTTTACTGCTACTTCATGACTAATTTTGATACTGTTGTGAACAGTACGTGAGTATCTGATATGCAGGAAGTCTGATAAGCAACCCCTGAACTCACAGCTAAACCTCAGAGGGGTCACGGCCCACAGGTTGAGAACCATGGTTTGGCATGTGGCTTCAGGGTTCTTTCTTCTCCTTAAAAGTATTGTTATGTGCATAGGAGCTACCCTAGACTAGAGTTACAGACGGATGTGAGCTACCATGTGGGTGCTGAGAACTGAACCCACGTCCACTGGAAGTGGTCGGAGTTCTTTTTTTTTTTTTTTGGTTCTTTTTTTCGGAGCTGGGGACCGAACCCAGGGCCTTGCGCTTCCTAGGTAAGCGCTCTACCACTGAGCTAAATCCCCAGCCCCTATGGTCGGAGTTCTTAACTGAGGAGCTATTTATCTCCTTGTCCTTTTTTTTTTTTTTTTTTAAATGGAATGAATTTTTTTTTTTTTTTGATCATTGTGCCTCTGAACTAACTTTCACCATGGCCCTGTTTCTCCTGTGACTTTTGAACAAGGTGCTAATTTGTAGGAGAGAGCATGTATCAGGTATCGTAAGAACCAACTGTGATTTTAGTTATTAAACGGAAGCTGCTTTTATAAATGTATTTCTGTCTATTAAATATGCATACTGAAACTTCTGGAAGTTTCCAAACATTTCTATAATATGACATCTCCCCTCTCTATCAACTGCTGAGGATCAAACAATCCAGGGCCTTGTGGTTACACAGCAAGACAAGCATTCCACCACTGTGCTTTACCTCTGGTTATGGTTGGCTGAGACAGGTAGTCACTATGCAGGCCAGGCCGGCCTTGAACTTGTTAAGTAGTGCAGGGCACACATGCCTCAGTCCCTAGAACATGTGCTACCTGGCAAACTCGACCGTTCTTGTGGCCTTTTCATGTAATGATTTTAGTGCTACTATTTCATACATGACAGATAAAAGGCCATAGAACAGGTCACCAACAGAGAAGGGACAAAGACTATGTGTCTATCCGAGTGTGAGGCACAGCCTAGGAGGCCACACTGTGGCAGTGATAACAGCACCGGAAGACAGGTCAGCAAACACCAGCTACAAGTGCTTCCAGGGCTTATGACCCAAATTGGAAACTGAAGCAGTCTTCTGTCCCAGAACCACAGAAGCTGCTGTCCCCACACTGCTGTCTGAACAGTGGCATTCTGCATCTTGCTGAGAGAGAGCAGGGCGTACTTACTGACTTACCTTCATAACCAGAGTGAATCTTTTCAACCAGTGTTAGACAGCAAGGCTCTGGCTCTGGCTGGGCAGGGCTGTGTACATGAACCAAGTAGGGGAGGATCCGGAATGGGGAGTAATGTCTCTTCTGCTCCCTGTCTCCACCGCCACTGAAGAGATCGAAGGAGATTAGAGCTCGTCTGGATACACAGCTCACTGCGGACAGGCTGGCAAATACTCCACAGTAATTCCCAAGGCGGAGAGGCCCGAATCTAACATTTAGAGACGTCTGCTTCCCCAAAGGAAGGTTGGCTGGATTATCAGGCCCCCTTGGCTGTGACACACACCCACTCTCCACTGTGTAAGAGGTTTATGGGGAGCTGTTTACTTCACTGTCGGTCACCCCGTGACTGGCTCATGACTCTGCCCTGCTTTACCCTTCTGCTGTGAGGCACATAAGCACTACTAAATACAAAATGGGGTCCCATGCCCAAACTCTAAGCTACCCCTCCTCCCCTTTTAAAGAACTGACAGTCTCAAGGCTTCTTCAGCTACTTCCTTGGCTGCTGCAGGTTCCGCCTGAAGGTAAGCTCTGTCCTGCAAAGTGTCCCGGCTGGGAAAGGGGGGCGTTAGAACCCAGCTGCCCCACCTGGCCTCTGCAGCAGAGCCTGACCTCTTCTCAGTTCTCACCAAGGACGGCTCTAAGGACCAGCAAAAATGTGGCTACTCTGTTGCTAGGGGGAAATGCCACCATCCTATAGAGTTCCAAGTGTGTGAACCCCTTTCCTGTTTGTCTGCAGCCAAGCCTCTCTCCTAATGTAATCTAGATTAGTGACCCCCCACTCCCAAGCTCCAGAGCCATTGGGGAGTGTGGCAGCTCCCCTCACTCCTATAAGCCTGTTTCCTACTTCAGTCATTTGGATGAGGGCCTTCCTCTAACCAGACAAGAGTTCATGCTTTATCTGTCTAGCTTCCCTCTGACTGCTGTAAGAACTTCTTTAGGGCCAAGGGCTAAGCGTCGTTTGTAGACATTTGCCCTAGACCTGTATGTCTAACTAGAATAGACTGTCATACAGTCTCAGTGTAGACCTCAGATTAGCCCTGACACAACTAAGCACCTTTCCAAGAAGGTGCTTTTGCTCTGTGCTCCCAGGCCTCAACTATCTGCACCCAAGATTCCTACTGCCTGCCTGCCATCCCTTACTCCTTTTTGTGCCATCCCCCGGTTCTAACCCATTAAACCCCAGAAAAGCATCCAGATAGCTTTCTTCCACCAGCCCCTCGGCCTGACCTTACAGCCCAGGCTGGTCAATGCTCTGGCTGAGCTGGTCTTTCTCAGCATCTCTCTCCATACAGCAGCCCACAGTCCCTTCCAACGCAAAATATGCCTTAATAAATGAAGCCCCCCTAGCTCTGTCTGCAGACACCCTCCTGGTCAAAGGTGGGCAACTTCGTCATTATAAAAGTGAACGGCAACTTTGTCTTTTAGAGGCATATTCCAAAGTACTAACGGAGGGAATGTTTGACATCGGAGATTAAAGCAGACGGGGAAGAAATGGAGGCGCTATAGAGATGGCACCAGGTTGGCCACGGTTTTTAGTGGGCCCATCAGCGCATACTGGTCTGTAATACTATTTTCTCTGCTTTTGTTAAGTTAGAAAGTCCTAAGGGAAGGATTTGAAGATGATCAATCTCAACAAAACACTTGTTTCTGAAAGTGAAGTCCCCTGTGGTTTCCCCCTCGCCGCAGGCCCTCTCCCTTCCCTTCAGTTCCAGCCAGGTTCCGGTACAAAGGCACACCTCACTCTCTCCTTTCTTGTGAATGACTCAGCAGAGCGCGCAGGCCCCTCCCACCTCCTATGCATTCAAATCCTATCGGCTTCACTCCTTTGGAGTAATTACTGACTTCCACACGGGTAGTAACTGTGACACGTTCAAAATGGTTTTTCTTGCCTGGAATGGTAGCGCACACCTTTAACTCCAGCCCTGGGGAAGCCTAGGCAGGAAGATCTCTGTAAGTTTGAGGCCAGGCTGATCTGCATAGTGCGTTCCAGGACTAAACAGAGAGACCAACTCTCAACAACAACAAAAAAGTTTTTCTTTTTCCTTTGAAAGCAACACTGCAGTAGTTAAGCTCAGAGGTGAGAACTATCCACAAGAGTCAATTCCTGTTAAAGTGTGGCTGATTTTCTTCCCTTTTTAGGCGCTGCTATTAAAAATTCTAAAAACGGAGGGGTAGGTGTGAGGAAATTTTATAAATTAATTTTAACTATGACTGCACTGAAAAGCAAAATGCAAGCAAAATGGGCCCTGAAGCATGGCCGTTTTACAGTTTACTTCATTCAAACCATGGGCTCTGACGGCATAGGGCCGGCAATTATATCTGGGCGTTCTTATTTTTCTTCTAAATTCACAAATTCACCTAGCAACACTCGGGTTGTTGTCGTTGATGTATCTAAAACAGAACCTAGCTGAATACAAAGGAATCACGGTAAGGGCTGAGCAGAAGTCAGAGACTGAGCCACCACCGAGCCCCGGCGTGGTTCACTTACCAGATTCTGCAGAAAAAGGGCTTCACTGGTGCGCATTCATACTGCGAGGCTAGAAAGAGAGAGACGTGATCGCTCTGTCCCTTCCGGGGCAGCTCCTCAGTGAATCGGTCCTGTCCTACCACACTGATGCCCAAGTGCTCCTGAGAGCTGTTCTCCTGCCTGCGAGAGTCCCACTGGCCTTTCCTTCATTTGTCTGCAGCCTTTCCCTCACTCAGGGCTAAGCACCTGTGCTATTCTAATGTCACTGTGATCACCTGATGACAATGACTTGGGGCCTCTGGATCTGGTCCACTGTAATAGTTGGGGAAATACGAGTATTCTCGAATCTCAGTACTCTGACGTGTAGATGGGAATGTTCTTCTCCACTGTAGTTCTGACCTTCTGCCAGCTGTGCTCTAGGTTCCATGTATGATCCTCTATGACCCTCAGGCACCTCTAAAGTCATCTCCAGAGGGCTAGACCAATCCTCAGTGGCCTCATTGTCTTCTCTCCCTCAGGACAGTGGTTTTTCACCAGCCTCTCTTAAATATGAAGTGACAACCCAAAGGTAAAAGCCTTTTAGAGTCAGATGAGGAATTTGGGCAGAATCTTTGCCCAAATGTTTCACTGAAAAGACCTAAGCTACTGAACTATGGAAAACTGTTCAAACACACACATCGATAGTAATATAACCAGTGAGAATCACACAGGCCGGAAATACCAAACAGGGCTGTGTCCCTGCACATCTAAGGATCATACGAAGAATCAGAAAACTGCCTCCTGCTCACACCACTTACAGATTACTTCAGGTTTCCATGTTCACCACAAGTCACTGCAGAACCATGAGCCGGACTCTGATCTCAGAGGACACAGGCCCATAAGGTGCCCAAAAAGCTGTGAAGGTGTGAGTTCTTCCGAACCATCAGATCCTCCCGGGAGGTCTATACAACCGACATTAGGCGGAGACATGTTCTAAAACATGACCAAATGGACTGCGGAGTAAAGAGCATCCTGTGTCCTCTCAGGTCCCGGAAGCTCACAGGAAGACACTGAAGCAGGGGAGCGAGCGGTTACAGCCTAAAACGGGCCTGGAGCTCATTAACTGTCCTCCATTGAAGCTTGAACCTGAGATGGACACAGCAGAAGTGCGGTATCTGAGGTAAACTAGAGGCATATCGTGTCTGAGGGGCAGAAGTGACCACTTCAGCATATATTAAAGTTTTAGATGGGATGAAGATATCACGCAGTGATTAACCAGCAGAGAGCAAAGAGGCTAAAGATGCAAGAACTGTGAAGAAAAAACAAACCAAAGAAACGACGAGAGAGACAAACACATCTAGCATCCCAGCATCCAAAACAGCTCCTGGCCCCACGTTATCACGGAATGTCCTTAGAACGGGTGATTAATGGAAGCCGAAAAACAAACAGACAACTAACTGAAGGTTGAGAATGTGCCTTTAGGAAAGGAAGATACACAGTACCAGGATGTTTAAGATGGGAAAGGAGAGAGGTTAGAGGTTACAGTTAGACAAAAGTAGATATACTTGACCGGGCTGAGTACCTGATGGTGAAACTCAGAAACGCAGCGGCTGAGAGATCATGAAGCAGCAGTCTGTTTCATAAGGATGTAAGCAGGCTCCATGCCGCTAATCCCTGAACGTAAACACGATCAGAGATGGCAAAATTGGTGCTACACTTTCTTGGGGGTTTCCCTATGTGGATGACAATGGCCTTGAAGTCCCATCCTGCCTCATCCTCCAGAGTTCGGGACGAGCGGCTGTGCTCACCTGTTCTCTACTTTTAACACAATAAAAGGAGAGCTAGGGAGAAGACTCAGTGGTAAAGAAAACTAGCTATTCTTCTAGAGGGCCCAGATTCAATCCCCTGAACCCACATGTTAACAACCATCTATAAGTCTAGTTCTAGGGTGCGTCTAATGCCCTTTTATGGCCTCCACGGGCACTGAAACCCATGTGGCGCACAGACATTTATGCAGGCAAAGCACCCACACATAGACAATCTTTTAAAGCAGTTAAAGTGGTCCTGGGCACGTAGTTCAGTCAGCAGAACGCTTGCCTAGCCTCACGAGATCCTAGGTTCGATCCCAGCACTGCTGACGGTGGCTTGGTGGTATATGGCTGTAATCCCAACCCTCAGGAGGTAGAGGCAGGGAGATCACAGTTGGAAGCCATTTTGGCTCTAAGACAAGTTGGAGGGTAGCCTGGGTTACACGTAACAAACAAACAGTAGAGAAAAGTAACTGAAATAAAAGAAAAGGCCAATGCCCATGGTTTATGTACACTGAGCTCTTTAGGAGACGACTCACAAAGAATGTATGGAACAATGAGCGAAAAAGAAAATCACACGAACAGAATGCCACCGAGAAAACTGTGGCCATGCAGATCCGTTCAAGTAAACAAGCATTTTACAAGGCAACCAAGTTATGGAACCCGCGAACTTTTCGGGGCCAGAAAAACGGAATTGGAGCTCTCAGAATCTTACCTCTAAAGTCCCATCTACCACACAAAGACGTCATGGAGTCAACACAGAAAGTATGTCCTTTTAATTCGGAGGGAAGAGAGCCTGTACCGATCGAAGCTATGTTTCATAGAAAATATGTGGAATCTCACCAAATAAGAAAAAATGCATTGGTCTGTTACGTTACTGAATGGTAAAAACCCCATTTTGCTGCACTCTTTTCAAAAAGAGTTAGGTCTATAGCTGTGGCACATGTTTTGACTCCACACTCAGGCAGAGAGGGGCGGATCTCAGAGTTTGAGACCAGCCTAGTCTATGAAGCAACTTCTAGGTCAGCCTTGGTTACACAGAAAACCTTGTCTCAAAACAAAACAAAACAAAAATAAAATAAATAACTACATAAACTAAATAAAAAGAACGAGGGAAATGACATGGGCTGTATGGTGAAAATAACATGTGAATGTCTGTTCTACTTCTGTGAGAACAACCTGATCTTGGCGCAAGCCACTCAACCTGACATTGGCCCCATACCTCTTTGGGTCCAGGTGTTCCAGAAAGGGAGTTGAGTTGGAGCGGTGTGAGCGTAGAACACCCTCACGTCCCGAGGGGCAAGCAGGTCGACGAAGTGCAAGCTCTTGAGGAAACCTTTCTTAGAATTCAGGATCCAAGCAGCCTGTTCAGAAATGTGCACCAGCCTTCCAGACAGAAACGAAAACACTGCCACGAAGGTATCCTACGGGAGACATTGAAAACAGACACTGAGGAACTTACAAACAACGCCTCTGCTAAGTCAGTTTCTTCTGCGTCTCTACCACAGTATGAGGCATACACCACGCCCACAACATGCACGCACGCACTCACCCCTTGTAAAGAAAAAGAAAAGCTTCCTAAATATTTTTTCCAGCGTGCTTCTTAACAACAATTATAAAAACTGTACCATGCCTCCTGAAACTAATCTCTATGCCAGTCAGCCCACGCCAGCTTCCACACAGACTAAATATATACAGTGCACACACTTTCTGAAAACTGCTCTCCACCGGGAGGGACGCTCCTCTTGCCAGCAATGCAAATTCCGTGCTTCGGGATCACGCTCAGGCTCTCCTCCTCCACAAAGCTGTCCGGGACAGACCCCATTAAGTAAGAACTGCATCTCAGATCTGTTCCATTAGCTGCTGGCTTCTTTTATAATCGGTTATTGTGCTTGTAAGCACGGACCTGTTTCCCAGTCTTGGCTTACTCTGAGGGTTTTGGAGGGTGAACGTTTCCTTAAACCTTGCCGTTGACACACCTACTACTTCACAGTGCGTGTGAGCAGAAGAAGCTCTATTATGTAACACTACACAACTCCTGTGGTAGAACTGTAAAAATCGTCAGGCCGATGCTGGAGTCCCAACGCCAAATGAAGGGACCTCCGCCATCAACACAGGACGAGGCTTAACTACTCTGTCAGCAAGAAGAGATTAAAAACAGAAGTATACCACTGAAGTTCTCTTCAAAGGTCTCACTGCAAAGATGACAGCCCAACTCACCTGTATTACAAAATCCAGTTGTCACAACCTGAGGAAGGAGGTGTCGGAACTAAGAACGGTGTACGTAGAAAGGAACGGTTTGGAGATACAGAGAAATCCTCTGCCACGCTCTCCTTGTTGCTTTTTTTCTTTCTCTTTGAGAGAACAGGGAATGCTAAGGGGAGGAAATTACCCGCCGGCTAAGCACAGGAAACTATGACACGGCACAGGCGTCAACCTTCAGACAGGGACACTTTTTTTTTTTTTTTTTTTTTTTTTAACCTCAGGTGAAGCTTCCAGTGACTATTTTAACACCCAGAAAAGATTCTTAGGAAGTGTCACCTGGTGGGGAAGGCAAAACTCGTGAAATCTTACTGTGTTCTTGGAAGTATGTTCAGAAGCCAGAGAGGTCAGCTCCTCGAGATTATATACAGTCGCTTCTGCCTGACGTGCTCCACGTGGACTGAGACTCTGGAAAAATTCACTGTTTGCTAAGAAACACAGGGAGATAAACAGACAGTGTGGTGACAAGGGTATCTAAGAAGTCATTTCTTAGCACGATAAAGTTGGTGTATTTCTTTGGATGAGGAGACCTTAAGTGTGTTTCCCTCAAAACCAGATGATTCTTTTTTTTGTTTGCACCAAGAATACGGATAGTTATGCAAACTTAAAGAATATGAGCTTTATGAATCCGGCCTGTTCTAGGTTACAAGGAGCAAGAACCATTTAAACCAGTTCTAAAGCTGGTTAATAAAATCAGAGTCCAGATATCCATACATTATTTCTTTTAATGGAGGAAACGCTAGAATTCACAAACTACCTCCTTACCACACGCTGAGCAAAGCAGTTTATGTCACGGAAAGGAAAGACACTTGTTCCTTGATTTAGTCAATTTTTTTTCTTTCTTTTTTGCAGAGCTGGGGACAGAACCCAGGGCCTTGCGCTGATTTAGTCAATTTTTAATACACTGTAACTGTATTTCCCAAGTGTGTGCATGACATAAAAAAAAAAAAAATACATGTTTCTGCTCTTGTAGCCTCCATAGAAGGCAAAGTTCCTTGCAAAAATCTTCTGAGGTTTACTTAAACTGCTCAACTCTTAACTCTTGCAACAGACAGACACAATGTTGCATAGCTACTAAACTCTCAGACAAGTAACATTCTCCTGGCTTTTCAAACTTGGAAAGCCTAAAGCACCACTTACATCAGCGTTAGACTTGCTTATCTTGGCTATGAATAAAGCTCACGCCTCAGGACTCCCACTGTACATGAGTACTGGGCCCAGCGCCACCCTACTGGCTACAACTCATTTACCTTGCACACTATGTACACAGCGTAGGGCATAGTTAAGGGCATCTAGGGTGCTGGGTTTAGTGTGTCTCTCGGCTGGGAAATACTTTTTCATTTCTTGGACAACCATTATAAGCTCTTCAGACATTCTGTTTCGGTCTTCATGTTCACTAAACAGAAAAAACAAACAAGAAACGGTAATGGTGAAGACTCCAGGAATACCTGATTTTTAGGGATGTCAGGGCGCCTCAACTAGCCCAGGTCACAGGTCTAATGTCCTTTCTCTTCCAGGTAGGGTACATTTTACACTTTCATTCTTCCTTCAGACCTAACTCCGTCAATTCTTTAACTACTTTCCTCTTTCTTTCCGTATTCTGGTCCTTTAGTAACATTCCCCCTCCCAGCAATCCTCACTAAACTATCTGAAAGTTCCCTCTCAGGTCGCCTCCCGCCTACACCTCCCCCGGGGTCAAAATTACAATTAAAAAGTTGTAAATCCTGCTTTCCCCGCTCCAGGGTAGGGCAATAAACACAGAGGGTGCTGGGGAGGCGTCCTAGCGTCACCTGTGGCTGCTGTCCACGCAAATGCCCTGCAGAGGACCCTCCTGGCCAGACGACCCTTGGAGCCCCGGTCCCCTAGTTTGGGGACAGTCGCCACCAGGCACTGCCGGGTTTCCACAGGGATCCATCCTGCCTGGCAGCCCTCAGCCTGCTTCTCTCAGTTTGCAGCAACAAACCAAAACAGGCTTGTTTTGGTCCCTGCCATCGCCTTCGGGAAAGACTGGTCGCCGACCACGCTCATCTGAGGGGCACTTTTCTCCTCAGCATGTCCACAGAATCTGCTCGGGTGACGAGCTACATCGACAGTTCGACGCCGGAAGCCGGCTGGCCGGACCACCCGTGTGGCTCTCAGGGAGCGCGTTCAGCCGGCAACAACTTTTCCACGGTCAGTGCTGGGAAGCCGGCGAGCATCCAGAAACACCTCAGAGCGCAACGTCCGGGGTGACCGGGCGGAAGGCAGGGGCAGCAGCGCCGGGCCGTGCGGGCTCGCAGGCGTCCCGCCAGCCGAGCACTCGCCGCCGCCCCGCCGAGCCTCGCCCACCCGCGGGCAGCCGAGTCTCGAGGCCAGCCGCGTGCAGAGCAGCCGCCGGCCCCGCCCCCCTGCGCGCCAGGGACCTGGCTTCCCCCCTTCCCTGCGCGATTGGTCGCCGCTACCGGCCATGCGAGCTCCCATTGGCCAGGGGGCGGGCCCAGATCGGGCACCGCGGGGGTTACATAACCGCGGGCGGGTGGGCGGGTGCAAAGGCTCTGGAGTACCTTACATAACTCACGGGTCGGGCAAGGGCGGCTCTCGGCCAATCCCGGCCAAGTGGAGTGGCCTGGAGGACTACAGGGCTGGGCCGCGCAAGCCTCCTGCTGGGTTTTTCCGGAGGCGGGGCCTTGGGGCTGTCAGTCACGAGAGGGCGGGGTCTGCGCGGACAACACGTGAATGGAACTGGTGGCACTTTTGGGTCCGCAGGCCTTTGGGGCTCCCCGGTGTCCCAGGAATGCAGTGCTTTCGGGTTCCCATTGTTTTACTCTTACCTAAACTTGCTGCCTTCTCTCTCCCGCCGATATAGGTGGGCGAACCCAGGTAGACTCCAACCGTATTTTCAGAAATACAAGTTTAATGGTACAAAGTAACTTCCCTGGCTGCCCTCAAGTTACAGGTTCATTTGGCAACCGGAGGAAGACAGCATTGTAATCGACGCTCCGTTTTCGAGGAAACAGCCGGGACGCTCATTTTACATAACCATCTCTAGTCGTCAGAAACGAAAGGTACAGGGCTGAGTTCCAGCCTTCTGCGGCCCGGGTACATCAAGATTACACTCGGTAGAGGGTGGAGAGATGGCTCAGAGCCAGAGAGACCAGCACCTATTTCTCGTCCGTTGCATGATTCCCAGGCATCCTCTAACAGGTGTCTCACAGAGGTGCCTGTAATTGCAGTTTTAGGGGATCCAATGCCCTCATCGATTGAGACACCTGCACACGTGCGCGTATCCAAACATACAACACATAAATAATAAAACCTAAAAAAAAAATGCAGCATTTGTTGGATGAATGAAAAGTGTTCAGGTCAAACGAGAAGGGGAAAATGCTAAAGGGCGGGTATCCACAGTTCATATCGGACAAATGACCAATTTTTAAATAAAGCCTTTCTCCACACTGGATCACTCTACTCTGGAGCTCTTCAAGACACATTCATTGTAGAACCATTGAGTACACACGTGGGCAGGGATTATTATACTGAGAACAGAACCAAATTCTCTCATACTTAACATACAACACACGGATGATGCCTCAAAGTCGAGAAAGCCCGAGATGCTGGTAAGGAATAAGCTAGTGGAATGGGAAAGACAGAGGTTAAGGAAGGAGGGATGAGCCCTGGGGAATACGCTGGAGGATAAAGGAAGGCTATTGAGAAGGGGAACTGAATCTGAGTGATGCCTTGGGCTCAGGGAAATGAGTGGGCCAACAGAACTGAACAGCACTGACCCTGCCAGGCCATCCTTGTGCAGAGCAGTTTAGTCATTAAGAACCTTAACATGAGAACAGGTGAGAAAGGAAGGGCCAGACTGATGGGAGCTTGTGCTTAAGGAAAAGTATTTAGACTTTGGCGTTGCAAACATAAACAAAAACCTACCTGGTCCACATTACATTGTTTGCAAGAGTTGGGAAATGAGGAAGAATGTATTCAAAGGCAGGCAGATGTAGAGAAAAGCCACACATCTGGAACATCCCTCACCCATCCAAGTTGACCTATGTGATTGGTGGCTATGTGGTGTACCAGGGTCAGCTCTACAGATCACTTCCAGAAGACTGTATTTAAGAAGCCCAATGGTGGGCTGGACAGATGGCTCAGCAGTTAAGAGCACTGACTGCTCTTCCAGAGGTCCCGAGTTCAATTCCCAGCAACCACATGGTGGCTCAAAACCATCTGTAGTGAGATCTGATGCCCTCTTCTGGTGTGTCTGAAGACAGTGACAGTGTATTCAAATACATAAAATAAATAAATCTTAAAAAAAAAAAAAAAAAAAAAAAGCAGCCCAATGGCCAAATCCTGACTGGTCTGGTAACTCCAAATCAGCTACAGACTCTTCTCTGCTCTGAAAAGCCCTTTTCGTTTAAGGTATGTGATGGTTAATTTCAGTTGTTGACTCTGTTGGGTGTGGAATCAACTAAGCCGAAGCCTGCCAGGTATTCCTGATGATTTCCCTGCTCAGACTGTGTGAAGTGGGGAAGGCGTATCCTAAATGTAGGCAGCGACCTTGGGTGGCCGTCCAGATAAAGATGGGAGAGTGAAGCTCTGCTCTTTGCCTTCACTCACAGGCAAATTAACCCACCTTGCTGCTGCTGCTGCACTCTGCTGTTATCAGAACTCAACGTGTTATCATGGCTTCTGCACGGGCTGAACACCAGATGTTTGCCAGGAATCCCCCAGGCCAGCAGTGCCACATGGGAACTTCTGATCACTCAGGCCCATGGACCAAGCAGCTATCAGCTTCATAGCTTCCTCAGTGTGAGGTAGACCATATACATCAGCCAATCTAAAAATCAATCTCTCTCTCTCTCTCTCTCTCTCTCTCTCTCTCTCTCTCTCACACACACACACACACACTTCATCTTATCTTCTGTTGCTCTAGAGAACCCTAAGGACTATGTACTCCTAGGAGAATAGAGCAGAAAAAAGGTAGTTTGTCAGGGAGCGAGGGAGAACATCAAGGGTTAGAAGTTTAGGACATGCATCAGGTATATCCCCCACTCCTCTCCAAGAAACAAGACACAGGTTCATGTTAATAACTTTATTCCGGTCACCATAGCGGGAACATTCCCAGCTAAATGCACAGAGAAGCGAGGTATTACTGTGTTAATACAGGAGCCAACGACTTACATGGGACAGAGTACGAGGAGACAGCACCAAAGTTGTGGGGTCAGACCAGGACAGAGGCCCTAGCTATGTGGCAAGGCATGTCTTCAACACTTGTTTTGTTTCAGTAATGTTAGGGGATCAGATAAAAAAAACTAGAACCAGATCCTATGACATTTTGGCTAATGCTGCTTTGCACACAGACACACATTTCAGGACATCCTGGTGGCACTGCCACAGTCTCCCAGAACTCTGTGCAGACTGTTGCCTTTGTGAGGCTTCAGATGCTGCTCTCATCACACTAGTGGCCACAGGCTAGTGCAGTCTGCAAACTACTATCTTGCATACAGGTGTGATTTGAGGTCACCTCTATAGCTCTAGGAAAGAAACCACATCAGGATGAGAAGCTGTACCTACAGCATTCCACAGGAAGGACTGTCAAGATGCTGCGGGCTCAGACAGTACTAACATTTTTTCTTAAAGGGCACCTTGAGTTACACTTGGCACTTATTTGAATTTACTACTGGGGGACAAACTTATAGACAATTCATTTGTATTTAACTTTTGGCAAAATAGAAACTTTGGTCACAGTTCTATAAAAACTTCCTAAAGGGTTATTTCTGATTAAAATACTGTTTTAGAAGTGATACACAACAAGAACTAGAAAGTGAACATCTCCGTATCTAACATAAGAGCATGAGCTCTTCACCAGCATCTTAAATACAGCGGGGTCGGTAGTGCTTACAAAAGTACTCTTAATGAAAAGTTACCTAGTTATCAAAATAAGGCACGCCCTGCTGTTGTCACTGATTTTTGTTAGGCAGTAGTGTTCTTCTTGGAAGGTCCAAGTTGGGAATCTAATTACCCAAAGGTTTAAACTGTGGTTTTGAAGTCCATGTTAGGTGTGGGGACAGCTGACTTGAACAAAATCCTCTTCCTTGAATCCCCAAGCCATCAGTGACAACATCCACCTAGATCTCAGCACTCTGAAACACACAAGTCCTCTTTCCCAGTCCATAAATCTGTAAAGGCACTGTGCAAAATGTGGGCAGGGCAGGTCACACCTCGAGTGTATATGAAAAACAAAGGCACATTTTCTAGGCACTGAACTGTATGTAAACTAACACAAATAATCATTTGGGAAAAAAAAAAAACAGGGAAGTGCGACAACACGCAGTTCTAAGTAGAAAGTCTCGAAGAAGATCCTGCCGTCAGGCTTCATTTCCTCTGTTCTTCATTAAGAGACACACCACACTAAAAGGCAGGGAAAATTTAGAAACAAGGAAAGGAAAAGGGCAGTTTAGTCTTTCTGTGTAGATACTAAGTAGGGGTTTCTATTGTCTAAACAGGGGCAAACAGAAATTGATTTGGCCAGTTTTCTACTGGTAGCTTCTTTACATACTACAGGATTCTGGGGAAGACTGAAATCAAAAGAGGAAAAGGAAATACCTACTAACATTAACGAGCAAAGAAGGCATGCTTTGCTAGGAAGTTCCCATAGACTGGACTAAAAACAGAATGAGTTCTAATATATAGCGATGAGAGTGGTGGTAGTAGCTATGTGCTACCTATATACTGTATGTACTATGTACTGTACGTACTATCTAACATGCCCTGTCGTCTACATATACACTGCATGTACTATGTACTGTATGTACTATCTAACATGCCCTGTCATCTATATATATACTATATGTACTATGTACTGTGTGTACTATCTAACATGCCCTGTTGTCTATATATACACTATATGTACTATGTACTGTATGTACTATCTAACATGCCCTGTCGTCTATATATATTATTGACATAGTTACTATTCCTGTTCTCTTATGCCAGGTGATTTCTTATGTAGCACCCAGGTCTGTCCTAACAACACAAGGTGGACGCCATTACTATCTTCATTTATTCATGAGGACCCCGAGGCTCGGATAGACCCGACTGCTTGCCCAAGGCCATAGAACCTCTACTACAGGTGGCAGAGCTGGGATGGATCAAGGTAGTCTCAGCTAATCACTACATTCCTCGAAAGGCAACAGACATAGGAGAGAAAAATTGACCACATAGTAGGAATGAGATCTGCTATTCTTAGAGGATGAATGCATCCACCTATCCATCTAGCCAGCCATCTAGCCACCCATCTATCTAAACAAAACACCAGACTTTAGTTATAAAACTCAATTATTTAGGGTCAGTTTGGTGGCACATGCCTATAATCCTAGCACTTGAAATGCTGAGGCAGGAAGATCACAAGTTCAAGGCCAGCCTGGGATGAACACTGAGACCCTGCCTCAAACTTCCCTCAATACCACCATCTCAAAATACGCATTTGGTAAAGAACAGTATTTAAGCCTCGGACTGAATCCGCCCTTTGCTGCTGCACAGGCGACCCTCGATGACCAGGGGTAACTCACCAATGATGATAATGACAATAATCACCAGGACACTGATCCCTATCGCCCACATCTGCAACGAGACAGATCCATTAACACTGCAAAACAGACAGGGCTTGCCGCAGCAGCTACAGCATGGAATAACATATCATTTCAAAAGCCTAAATTCTGTATTTTCAGTTATGGCCTGAAATTTAGTTATGGGCTTTCAGACGTGTATCCCAATCCTCTGTGACCCCTGGAAAGACAAACATTTCCGCACAGGTTCCTGATCTTGTTCCATCATCTCAGAGTGTCCCTTCTACACAAAGCATGACAGGAAGTGTCTGAGCTCTGGTCACAGACTGACTTTCTCATTTGCTAAGTCTGATTTGGACGATACTCAGATGTTGCTTTCTCCTCTCGTTGAACAAGGTGGGGTTTCTTAGCATTTAACTTCTGAAATTGGAGCCATTCCCAGAATGGGCAGCAAACTGAGCATCAAAGCCAACGCCCCCATCAGTGTGTTCTCAGGTACCTGGGCTGGGGTCTATTCCTCCTGACTGCTTTGAGCAGTCTGATTCTGCATGGCTTCTAACTTTAGCCACAAAACATGGGATTAGATTCCCAGCTGTGGGCAAGGAATAGGGATGCAGACTCACAGTTGGCCCAGGTTCTACCCACTACCCAGAGTCCCCCAATGCAGCAGTGTGCCCGTGTGACACTCGGGGAATGGAGAGGCCGCTGTGAAGGTCTGTCACATTACCTTGCAGTTCTTCCACCAATACTTTCTCTTCAACTTGGCAGCACTTGTTTCAAACTGCGAGGCGCCTGCCTGCAGTGCATCTGCGCGGTCGTCTAGCTCTGAGAGCTTCTGGTCTCTTTCTAACACCTTATCCACATTGACTCTCATGATGTCCACCACCTAAATGGACATGGTCACAGTTACACAGAAAGGAGAGGAGAACAAAACTCCACATGAAATCTATGGGCACTGTATTTTCCCCAGGTCAGTACTTTATTGAGCTAAACTTTCGACTCAAAAGGAGGCCCAGCCTTTGTGGAAAATCCACTCAGCAAACCAGGAATAGAAGGGAACTTCAATAATGGGCACTTACAGGGAAACCCACATTAGTATCACATGCTATGGTGAGAGACTCAACTTCCTTCTAAGATCTGAAGCAGAACAACGGGGTGCTTCACTTTCCTGGCTGTTCAACACTACCCTGGTGTCCTGGTTAGGGCAATTAGTCAAGGGAAGAAAGGCATCTGGGTTGGAAAGGAGGAATATAACAACTATGTACGCCACATGTAAAACTCTACAGAGAACCCATAAGACTCCTTCACAGGAGGCTGGAGAGATGACTCATCAGGTAAAGTCCCTGTTGTCAGGTCTAATGACCTGAGCTCAACCTCTGGGCCCACACGATGAAGAGAGGAAACCCATCCTGCAGGTGGTCTGTCTTCTGACCTCTGCATGTGGTGCATGCATTGTGTGTTCCCACCACCAGTTATTGTTAGAGCCAGGTGGTCTGTGCCCATTAGTGATTCCTACACCCTTAAGGCAAGATGCGAGGTGGAGACAGGAGAATCGCCCGCATGTTCACGGGCCAGTTAGCCTGCATTTCATAGCACAGCATGGCAGAAACAAGAGACATCACCTTAGCAAGGTAGAAGAGAACCAACTTCAAGAAAGCTGTCCTCTGACCTCCATAGCATACCTGTGCCTGCTGAGTGAAGTACCTTCCCTCTTCAGTGCACGTGAAAGCACATGCACACGTGCACACTAAATAGAGATATTTAACAGAATTTTTCAAAAACTACAAGGAATAAATTCAGTCAAGTTGCGGCATCTAAGATAAACACTTATTAGTTGCTTTTCTTCATGCCAACAATGAGCAATCCAAAAAGGACATTAAGAGAACAGTGTCTTTACCAAAAAATCTCAAAAATAAATCATAAGCAATATAATTACAGAGTTGGAAGTCTTGCAGAATAAAGAAACTATACATTAGATTGAGTAGGTCTGCTGGATGAAAGGCTTGCTGCACAAACATGAGGACCTGAGTTTGGGTGTGGAATGCTCACAGGACAAAACAGGTGTGGCAGTCTGCTCCTGTAACCCAGCCCTGGGGTAGGCAGGGAGAGGAGGATCCCAGAGACTCACTGGTCAACTAGTTTAGTCAACAGCTGAGCTATGGGTTCAGTGTAGGCCCCTGCCTCAAAAATTAAGGTATAAAGAAAATAGAAGGGTTGGGGATTTAGCTCAGTGGTAGAGCGCTTGCCTAGGAAGCGCAAGGCCCTGGGTTCGATCCCCAGCTCCGAAAAAAAGAACCAAAAAAAAAAAAAAAAAGAAAAGAAAAGAAAATAGAAGAAAATCCCTGATTTTGACCTCTGGCCACATGTGTACACACATGCATATGCTACACCCATTCACAAAAGAGAAGCCAAAACAACACAGAACACTGCTCTATGCTGAGTACAATAGCACATACCTGCTATTTGGGAGGCTAAGGCAACACACACACACGCACATGTACACGCACAGAGACACAGACAGAGACAGACACAGAGAGACAGAGAGAAGAATTAAAGTATTACTAACGGGAAAGACATCCACGTTGGCACATTGGAAGACTTAATACTGTGGAGATGGCAGTACTCCTAGAGTGACCTACAGAGTCAATATAATCCCAACAGCCGTTTCCCTCAGGAAGACTGTCATGTAATTCCCACTCCGGTGTTTTTTTTCCACATGTAAGCTCAAAAAAACTGAGAATAAATAAACCAATATTAAAAGAAAGAATTATAATAGTCATTTCAAAACTCACCACAAAGCTAGAATAATCAAAGCTGTAGTAGCGGTACAGTGAGAGCAGCGAGGAAGAGAGAACACTGAGAGCCTACATACATGTTTACAGCCAAATGAACTGATTTATTTACTGACTGATCTGCTTTGGTGCCAATGATGCTTGTATAGGATAGCCAAGTGCTCTACCACTGAGCAATACTGAGGCTGCCATTCAAAGAGATGCTAAGACCAACAAATGGAGTACCTAAATGAGTCTTTCCATAAGGAAAGACTAGACAGACCAGGGAGCTGAGTTTAGGTGCTAAGACTATAAACATTCTTAGAAGTAAAACAGTAAAGCTTTTCTGTTGCTGTGCTACAACACCATGACCAAAAGCAAAAGCAACCTCGGGCCGCAGAGGCTTATTTCATCTTAGAGTTTGTAGTCCAGCATCCATGGAATCAAGGTAGGACCTGACAACGCAGAAGTCATGGAAGAATGCTGCTTATGGGCTTGCTCCCCATGGCTTGCCCGGCCTGTTTTCTTACATCATCCAGGACAACTTTCCCAGGGTGGCACCACACAAGAGGAAGTTAGGTATCCCACATCAATCCTCACTTATGAACTGCTTGCCCACAGGCAAATAAGCAGGGGTATTTCCTCACTTGAAGTTCTCTCTTCTAAAATGACCCTAGCTGGTGTTGGGTTGACATAAACCAGCCAGCATTTAACTTCAGGTTTGGCTCTGGGCTCTTAGATTTAATATCAAAAGCAAGAGCAACAAAAGAAAAAAATTCAAGTAACTAAAGCAATAAATTGGGCTTTTTCAGAAGTAAAACCTTTTGGCATCAATGTGTGCTATGAAGAAGGTGAAACGCAGCCAATCCGAGGAGGCAGATACTCACGAACTACATCTCTGGTAAATGTCAGATGTGAAGAACACATAAAGATCCACAAGTTAATGACAGAAAGACAATACAATAAAATTATTTGCAAAACAAGTATATATGAGAAATGTGACTGTAATCCTAGAACTTAGGAGGCTGAGACAAGGTTAACATTAGCCTGGGCTACACACTGAGTCCCAGGTTAGCCTGGGCTATATAATAAAACCCTGTTTCAGAAAACAACAACAACAACAACGACCCAGCAGTGACACAAAAGGGGGTAAAGGACATGAACAGTCGCTCCTTCAGAGACACACAGGTGGCCAATATACACCAGAAAGGTGTTCACTGTCACTAATCATTAATCAAATCATTAATTCAACCACATGCAGATTCCCCCTCCTGCTTGCTAGGATGGCCGCAGTCCCAAACTCAGAGCACCACTGCAATGGACACCGCTGCAGAAAAGAAGCTACTGTGGGACCACAGCCTAGGCTGCCAGACACTACTGTGTGGACCGGGAAGGCCCACGCCCAAATGAAGCCCATTTAAGATCTGGCTCCTGGATAGCATACAACTTTCTATCAGCAGAGAGGTCGGAAGAGCGCAGTTACCCACTAGGTGTGAAGAGGTAACAAATCATGGTTTATTCAGAGCATGAACCAGCACTCAGCCAAGAGAGGAAACGAGGTGCCAGCAAAGACTAAAACTTCCACGAACATGGAACACACAGAGAAGGGAGAAGCTCACCCTGACCCTAGAACATGCTGCACCTGGAATAGGCAAACCCAAAGAAACAGCCAACTACAGGTTACCAGGCAACCAGGAAAACCAGGGGTGAGTGACTGTGAGATGAGTGCAGGGTGCTTCTCACAGAGACAAGAGTTCTGAAAGCAAGAAGAGGTGATGACTGTACAACCCACTGAATATACTCAACATAGTGTACGCTCAATGGCAGACTTTAAAAAATGCTTAATGGTATGTTACATGAATTTCTCCTCAAGGGACAAAAACTAGATTCTCTTTAAATTTTCTTTAATTTCTAAAAAGGACAGAATTTGAGTTTTTGAGTGACAGAATTAGTGTAAAAGCCTAGAATGTTCAGAATTAAGTTCATAAAGAAACCATCCTAGCAAAATCTTACTGTCTGACTTAATAATAGTATCTAAGATAACTAGTTTTAGGACAGCAAAAAGTAGAAAGATTGTGTGTATGTATTATATATGTATATGAGTGGGGACATGGTTCAACGTGGGTTTAGTTCCCAGCAGCTGACAACCTTCTGTAACTCTAGTTCTAAGGGTTTTGATGGATTCTGCAGAGACTGTTCACACCCCCCCCACACACACACAGTATACATGCATGTAGGCAAAAACCTCATACACTTAAGTCTTAATAAAAAGAGTATGGAAACAGTGGTCCATCTCACAGGCTCTTCACTGTGGTTCTACACGTACATACCCAAACAAAAGTTGCCATAGGACTCCACTAGCTCAAGAATTCCAGGGAGAGCTGGGACTACAGCAGTTCCACCTTCTATGGCTCCTTCGACAAATATCAGAGAAAGCTTCTACAAAGACCTGCCTATACCAGATAACTAGTAAATCCTGCTATAAGACACACAACAATTTGGGAGCAAAACAAAACCCAGCTCAGAAAGACTTGCTCCTGGCTTGAGCAATCCAATTACCCTATCTTACAAGTGGCTCTGGGGACAAACTTTTGGATATGTTTTAGGTTTGTGATTTGATAGTAGAAAAATTAGTATGAAACCAGGAAGAGTCTCCTTTGTGCTTGGCAGATGGCTTCTAAAACATTCAGGCAAAATAATCATATACATAAAAAGAAAACTAATCTTTAAGAAAAGAATATGGAAATGCTGGTTTGAGTTTCTCACAGAATCTTTACTATTGCCCTGCAAATACACATTTAGAAAGATGACTTCTGACATACTCGAAATTTATGCTCACATGTCAGTGATGCTTCCCCCCCCCCCAACGTTTAAAAAACAATGAGTTATGTGTGTGTCTGTGAGGGAACATGCATGTGCCACTGGAGTCCATTACAGGCAGTTTCATGGTCCAGATGAGAGTGACTGGAATCCAGGTGGATCCTCTGCTAGAACAATACATGTTCTTTCAACCCGAGACACCTTTCTAGCTCCAATGACTCTTTTTCCAAATAAAATTCTAGAGAGAATTCCCATGTGTGTTTAAAAGTCACACTTGAAACTTTAGAGCAGTACCTCATCTACTTGATTCTGTGTCTGCTGGAGTCTTCGATTACTGCCAGTGGCAGCACTAGACCCTGAAGGCACCCCTGTAGACCTGAAAGGTATAAAGTCACAGGTATGAGTACATTGTGATTCCTGGTGCCCTTGATGAGGCAAACATAATCCCGACACTCCGACCACGACATGGGAGGTGGACACAAGAGTCCTGGAAGCCTGAGGGCCAGCTCACCTGATACGTGCAGCACTGGACAAGAGATACCGTCTCTACTAAGGTGGAAAGAAGGGCTGCCATGTGAGGTTGTTCTCTGCTCACAAGTATCCCGTGGCATGTTTGTGTGTACAAACTGTTATGCTGGGATTCAGTCTTTTTTTTTTTTTTTTTTTTTTTTTTTGGTTCTTTTTTTCGGAGCTGGGGACCGAACCCAGGGCCTTGCGCTTCCTAGGTAAGAGCTCTACCACTGAGCTAAATCCCCAGCCCCGCTGGGATTCAGTCTTACTGACTCCTTATACTGCAATCATTCCTAAAGCCCTGCAGTAAGAAATAAAGGCACTAATGTGTTTTTATAATTCCTCAATAATTCTTAAGACTGTATCACTGGGGCTGGAGAGATGGCTCAGCGGTTAAGAGCACTGACTGCTCTTCCAGAGGTTCTGAGTTCAAATCCCACAACCACATGGTGGCTCACAACCATCTGTAATGGGATCCGATGCTCTCTTTTGGTGTGTCTGAGGACAGCGACAGTGTTCTTATATATAGTAAATAAATATATCTTAAAAAAAAAAGACTATCACTTCATAGTGACCAAAGTCTGAAGCAAAATAAGATCTGTTTTGTGTCAATGAAGTCCTCTTTTTAAAAAAACTTGCTTTAAGGCACTCAGATGATTAAAGGCACTCAGTAGTCTCGTGACCTTTTTGCTGTGGCAAGAACTGCCTTATGGTTAGGAACAATCACAGAACAGCCAATGTGCTGAAGTAGTGCAACCGAGGGGTCTCTGTGAATGGGAAGGTGGCTGAAGCAATTGTCTCTGTTGGAAAGTCATCTCATGTTGGTTCAGTGAATCTGTATTTTCATTCATCCCCACTCTTCATGACTACTCTGGCTTTTAAGTCCTTATTAACTCCATTAAACTCTTCCTGTATCTAAGACAGTGCTCAACCTGTGCCTTCGTACACAACTGTCACCCCAGGGTTGACTCAACAGTTTTTTTTGGGTTTTTTTTGGTTCTTTTTTTTCGGAGCTGGGGACCGAACCCAGGGCCTTGCGCTTCCTAGGCAAGCGCTCTACCACTGAGCTAAATCCCCAACCCCTCAACAGTTCTTTTAAGTCAGCACTGTGTCCACCATCAAGGACACACAACACTGATGGCTGTCTCAGAACTCAGGGTCCGAAAGTTAAACAGCTAAGGGCCGTGCTCTGGAAGCACTATGCATGTTTTTTTTTTTCCTCTTTGAAGCCTGATAACTTTATGAAGAGGGTATTACTATCCTCCTCATCTTATTAAAACTTAGGATAAAACATGCAGCTGGCTGAAGTGAAACCAGGTCCACTTTAATTCTCTCATGCATGGACGGGACACAGTCATTTGCACAGCAGTCTGACCAGGTACATCTTAAGTAGTGACAACTTCGAGAAGTAGATACATCAATTCCCGCTGAAGGTTACTATTAGAAACCAATTTCAAAACAAGAGTGTGTTTGCTTAAAACGGAAGCGAAACCTTCCGCTGCCAAGGTGCGCTAGCAGCGCGAGAGCTCCTCTGAGGACGCCAAACGCTGGTCTACCATGGGCTGGGCCTCAGCTCCGGGCCACCTCCCGGGCTCCCGCTCCTGCCCCGCACCGCGGCGCAGAGGGCGAGCGCCCCCGCCCCTCTCGAGGAAGGAGAGGCAGGGTGGGGCGGCCGCTTCCTCGGTCAGCCGGTGCCCCCATCCCCGCCCTTCCGCGTCTGCCCGCCGGCCTCGAAGCACTCGGGGACGTCGCGGCGCCAAGACTCGTCCCGCAGCGTCCGGGGGCAGAGTGCACCGCGGGGCCGCCGCCCACTTCAGGGCCCGGGACGCTGCACCTAGGCCCGCGAGGCCTCCACTCGAGTCCGAGTGCCGAGCAGCAGCCACCGCGCCTGAAGCGGGTCCCAGGAGTGGGCCACGGCCCCCGGAGCCCGCCTCGCCTCGCAGCGCAGCGCGTCACTCACATTTTGGCGGCGGCGGCAGCGGCAGCGAATGGCCGAGGGTCCGTGGACTTGCGCTGCAGGCAACCGAGGCTGAGGAGATGGGCGGGGCTGCGGTGACGTCAGGAACAGGGGCAGGACCGGAACCGGCGATGCGCTCTCAGCCGCCGAGGGCGCGCCGGAAATGGGCGGGGTTACATGGGCTGTAACCTCCGGGCTGACCAGAGTAGGAGGGGCCAGAGCTTGCGCTGAAGTAGCGCCCACGCTGACGAGTGGGCGGGCTTCTCGGTGGACAAGTGGGCGGGGCTAGAGCGCGGCGCCTGCGCCTTTGGGCTGGGCTCTTCAGCGCCTTGGAATCACAGCAGCTTCCTGCAGTGTCTCCGCTGCCCTGTCTCTAGCCCTGGAAAGGCAGTTTAGAGTGAGAATGGGTGCGTTTTACATTACTATGAGCCCGCATACCTTCTCTCTGGGTCGTGACCATGTTAGAAACTGTTTATGAGCCTAACGTTCCAGAATAATCTAGTGGACCTGAGGAGACAAAGTTCTTTTCTGAGAAAGAGGCAGTAGGAAGTCCATTTGGAGTCTTGACCACAGGGTTTGGAAGAAATCCCCTCTCAGGTTCTCACATGACAAGTATTTGCCATTGCACGGCTATTACAATTCCTGAAGGGAGCCTTGGACTTTGAGAACTGTAAGTTTCTTCATTTCTGTAATTCCCTGGTCCTAGCAGAGAAGAGATACTCAACTTTTGTTCAAAGGGGGTGAGTAGTATACGTCGCAAAGAATCCAAACAGTCTCTTTAAACAGACTAAATAAGTTCAGTTGGTGGATTCATTAAGTAAAATACACCTAAGGTATTTTCCACTTCAGCGTGGTGAACTCGCAAAGGTGAGTATTGCAATAAAGCACGCCACTTCAGTGGGTACTGGGTTGAGTAGTAGATATAAAAAAAAAACATTCTAGGTAGGAGCACAGACCAACTGGAGAGTGTGGGGCTGCGCTTAAATAGTGAACAGAAACTGCAGTGGGCTCCCGGTGGGAGGTTCAGAGTGTGAAACTGGCACTTATTCTGAGGTAGATCAGAAGTGAAGTACTCCCAGAAAGATAGCAGAACTCTGCAGCGAAGAGGACTGGAACAGTAACGGAAAAAAATACCTGCAGGGAAGCCTTTGTGAGGTAAGCTGGAAAGGGTCTTTAAAAAAAAAAAAAACAAACCTACCTAGTAGAGCTGAAGAGTAGCTTAGTTGGCAGGGTGCTAGTCTTAACATCCAGTCCTGGGTCTGATCCCCTGGAACCAGATAAGACCCAGCCTGTCGGCACACCCGTAATCTCAACAGAAGCTTTTTAGGTAAACAGTTAAGAGGTTCAAGGTCATCCTTATACGTAAGCGTTGGGACTTCATGGGTTCTCTGAGCTACATGAGAAGGGTTAATGTAAGATCGAGATCCTTATCTTCCAAGCAACCCATTTAAGAAGAAAGACTCGAGGTACTGAGGAACCAGGCAGGGTAGGCAAGTGCTTTGGGAAAGTGGCTCTAAGTGAAACGCTGGGTGGGAGGACACTGTGTGTGGGAGGTGAAAAAAAAAAAAAACAAACAAACTTCCCACCCACAACACCTTGGGTTTTAGGTCAGGTTAAAGCAAAACGCGGATGATATGGGGAAATTTTCTTCATTTTTAATTTACAGCAGGAAGAATAGAAAGCATTCAGAAAACATTTTCCATATTTTTAAGGGCAATTCAAAACATTTTGCATGGTTTCCAGCAGCTGAGTTCTTCAACAGATCCATTGACTCCATGATGCTTTACATGCACAATTAACAAAAATAAAACTTACAAAAAAAAAGAAGACATCTAGACTAGTTTTACATGCAAGTCTCAGGGACCCCCCGTTGGGCGCCAACTACTGTGTGGAACTGCCGTAAGCGACCGTGCAGCCAGAAAGGGGTTCGTCTTAATGTCTTTATTTCATTCACACAGTACAGCTGATTTTTGAATGGGTAACAAGGATAGCAATTAAATCTTCAGGAGACAGAATAAGATTAGCTATTAATTTTTATCATGAAATCCTACTCCTGGCACTTGGGAATTCAGATTATCCAAGAAAGCTGCGCCTACCTATCACCTTATTCAAAATTAAAAGAGTCACAATCAAAGAAGGTGGTCAGAAATGCTTTGTGTCAGTGGAAGTACGCTTCGACTTCACCTAGAATTCACAGTCACACTGGTAGGTTTTGACCCTACTTCTATCCCCTCCATAAGAACTATTTCTATGTAAGTCTCTATCTTCCAGAGTTTTCCAACTCATTCAGTTAATAATGTGGCATGTGAAACATTTAGTTTTGAAAAATAAATGTGAGGGTTTGAAGCAAATCCACCTAGGTCACCGCTCTGGTCAAATGATCATTCATCTGAACCATAAGCAATGGAGTGAATGTATCCAAATCCATGACTGAGATAGGATGTTCTGAAAGAGCTGGCTTTATGTTCTACTCTCTGTTATGAATACAATTGTTTATGTAAATCACTCAGTGTCCTCAGACAGGTCAAATTGTGTAAAATAATGGGTATGTCCAGGGTGGGGGGGTGGGGGGGTCGAGGATTGCAACAGCTGCAACATAACCCACACATGTAAAACCAAAATTGGGTCAGGTCAGCTTACAAATGTACAGGTGGCTCCTAGCTGTGGGGCTGTCGCTGTTCCAAGCTGATCACAAGCAGAAAGACATGTACTGTACAGTAATTTGAGGTTGGCAGTGAAAGGAAGTAATTAAAAAACAAGTACAATTATAGAAAAGGCACCGAGAGCACTGACCCCAGTTTTATTTATTTATTTATTTTTACCACAATCCTTTTGTTTCTACCTCCCTTCTGAAGACACCAGCTTAAAGCTCATTTGTGAATATTTTTAGGCTTCACAACAAGCCTTGAGTTTTAACTCACGGTTGGCAGCCAGACCATGTTGGTTTTTTGTTTTTTGTTTTTCTAAAAGAAAAAAATCTCATACCAACCATTTCTCACACTTAACCTGGGAATTTTAAACTGGCAATTAGCAAATGCAAAATTGGTTCTCTCCGTTTGACATAGGTTAGCTTTGAAAGCATTGGAATTCTTTGGCTCCTCATTACCTGGAAAGTACTGTACCGTGGCACCCTTCCTTCAACACCAATCTCCACCATGTTTCACTTTTATTTTGTCTCACGAGCAACTTTTATTCTTTTTTACTTATTTATTTATTTTCCAGCAGGAGATATGAAAACGTGTCATTTTTCTCATTTTCTAATTTTTTTTTTTGATAAACGTTGATCGTCCTAATGTTCTTTGTTGGTGTGAGTGGATGGTGTTAAGGTCTCTAAGGATTCATCTTATGATTATCTATTTTGCAAAAGTAACTTAATTTTCGTAAGCAATATCAGCATTCACATTACTTGGCACCTTTGGCAAAAAAATTATTTTTTAAATAAAATAAAATAAACTCCTGATAGCCAAAATTAAATGTAAACATATCCTTTTTTTTTTAAAGTAATGCTACTCTGCCTCTTTTCCTAAGTCTAAATACAGTAGCTCTTTTTTATTTTATTTTTTTTTTTGCAGGTCATGCTTTTGCAAAATGTTCTTCTACAGAACATTTAAAATAAAGTACTCTTATAGTGAAATAAAGTTTTTTTTTTGTTTCATTGTACAGACCATAGCCACTAATGCTTTGCTTTTTTTTTCTTTTTCTGGATTTCATGCACATCTTTGTTTTAATATATACAATATATACAAACAATACATCCACATTGTTCTCGCTCATTCGGAGAAAACTATACAAATAATTTCATCTTGCCATGTTATTGACCTCTGTGAATAAAATATTTAGCAATTAATATAACCCCTTTCAAATATTCTCTCGCTTTCTTTTTTTTTCATTTCTACCTTTTTGTATGTACACAGAAACCACTCCACTTGGATGAGATAAGAGCCAAAACATGGAATTTACTGGCCAGAATGCAGCACCACACTGGTCGTTTAGGTGGCGAATGTCCAGGCAAGGTTTATGACCCCTTGGAATTACTACTGTTTCCAAGGTTACTAAAAAAAGGCTACATGCGTTACCAAGTCTTAAGTAATCCTCACTGCAAGAGAGTGGGGCAGACAAACTAAAGTGCTGACCATGAGAAGGGATGGGGTGGTCACTATCCTTGCAGGTTCCTGGGAGGTGGTGGTTGGGGGGCAAGAAAATGAATTTAAGTTACGTATGTTGTTTCTCATTACTTCCCGTGCATTACCCGTTTGCCACACACACCCACCCCTCTGCAAATTTTCACAAGACATTAAAAACCTGCAGATTTCAAAAGTTGCATTAAGTGTGCTGTAGAGATTCAAACGGACGGACGGACAAACCAACGGACGGACGACGGAAAGGAAAACAAAACAGAACAGAAACTCAAAAGTGAACAGTGAAGATGAGGACAGGCGGACTGGCACGACTCGGGTGATCTAAGCCCTCCACTGAGAACCAAGGATTCAGCTTCTTGGAAGTCACCGCAGGTGCAGGCGCAGCGCTCCTCGTGTGGCTGACGTCGCCCCGCCTGTTCTTATCTATATTTTTGGTATAAATATTTGTACAGTTCCACACGATGTTTGAATACAGCCCTAATGACAAGGAAAGCGGCTTCCTCCTAAGATGAAGCCCTTCCAGTTCCTCCTGGTGTCTTGTTTTTTTTCCTGTGATCCAACAGAAGATTGAGTTCCAAGATGTCTTGCTGATCAAATTAAAAGTTGTCCATGAGAGTGCAAATGTAATGACCAAACGTTCTCGTTAAAATCCTGCAGCTGACTCCCCAGAACTGCAGAGGGATTGTGTGTGTGTGTATGTGTATGTGTGTGTGTGTGTGTGTGTGTGTGTGTGTGTGTGTGCACGAGCGTGTGTGTTGTTGCATGTCTCTGCTAAAAACAGAAATGGAAAGTCTGAGAAGCAATGTCACATTGCTAAGGGATGCTGCTGTGTGTCTTCAAGTTCCTTGGCCTTTTTCAATTCTTTCACTCTGGAAGAGAAACAGAACACAACACCAGGTGATAACTACGGAGTGGAACTGTGACCAGATCAAGGAGAGGGGCTGTTGCCCCCGAAATGAGACGCCCAGACAAGCCCCTTCTGAAAACTGACAACAAGAAAACTTGTGAAATTGTTGGGAGGATCTTCAAAGAGGAAGATGTGACCCTACGTAAAAACATGTAACATTTCACAAAGGGTGCTCCCAGAAGACAGCAATGCTATTTGCTCTGTTGTTCTGAATCAAGGGTGACACTCCTATCTTTAATTACTTGAGGAGCTTCTTCCTGTCTGATGGACTGCTATGAATGCCCCGCAATTCCATGTGATGTCAAGTAGGGAATCAGCACACAATTTATAGACCGAGGGACTGAATCATTATTTCACTCATAGACGCCAGGCTGCTAGCTAGCTGCCTTAAACCTGACCTGACAACCTACACCGAGCTCCTTCCCCAACTCTGCTATATCACTGGGTCTTGGCTCTTCACAATTCTTGGTTCCCTCCAGTTTCGAACTGTAACTTTGAAGCTCACATTCCTTCTCAGAGCAGCATTAGGATCAATGCCAGACAGGGACTTTGTTTTGCTAATCAGAAATACTAAACATTTAAGTGAGACTGCTCAAAGACTGCTGTGGTGAGCTCACACCGTGGAGAGCTTTATAAATTGCTGCTCCAACTTCCCATTTCTTAAATGCAAGACTCTGCCTTAAAAAAAAATGGTACCTGATGAGATGAGGTGCCGGGAAAGTGTAGGATCTGAGGCTATCGCTCTTCGTGGATGATGGCAAGTGTATTAATGGCAGAATGGTCAAGTGCAGGGGCAGTGCTCGCTGGCTGAGTCAGCCAGTTTCCAAGTGCCACCTGCCACAGAGTGACATCTGCTCCCCAGAAGTTGGCACCAAAGGACGGTTCAGTCAGACAAAAGCAGGAGTAGCAGAGGACGTTCCTACACTGCCCCAGTGACAGAACAAGGGAATGTTTGATTGGGAGTGGGCTTACTTGGACATCAGTCAACTATGGCCTCTGTTTAAGGTCTCTCCTAGTGGTTTAAGATGTGCCGGTCCATTAAAAGTTATTCTAGGGGCTGGGGATTTAGCTCAGTGGTAGAGCGCTTACCTAGGAAGCGCAAGGCCCTGGGTTCGGTCCCCAGCTCCGAAAAAAAGAACCAAAAAAAAAAAAAAGTTATTCTAGATGAGTGCTAGTATTTTCTAAATATATTCAATAAAACACAGGTAAATAGGAATTTGGGCAGGGGCACCAAACTATTGGTGGATCACACAGGTTGGCAATGAATGGAAGGAAACATATTCTGAGCAATTTAAGAACTTTTAGATTTACAACCTTCAAATGAAATCATTTCTTAGGAGTGTGAAAGCTGTTGTGATGTCTTCAGAGAAAGATGATTATATCCTTCGAAAGAAAACCTTTATCCTTTATATTAAATTGCTGAAAACCTGCTTATCTAATTTACTTCATTCACCCAGACCAGCTTAGCACAGCCTATTTACAAACGGCAGTGCATCTCCTGAACTGTCCTTCCTTTCTTTCTCTCAAGAAGACCTACTAATTTATTATATATAAGTACACTGTAGCTGTCTTCTGACACACCAGAAGAGGGCATCAGATCCCGTTATAGATGGCTGTGAGCCACCATGTGGTTGCTGGGATTTGAACTCAAGACCTCTAGAAGAGCAATCAGTGCTACAGTCAGTGCTATTAACCACTGAGCCATCTCTCCAGCCCTGACCTGTCCTTTCTGAAAGCTACATTTAATGTGTTTGCTGTTGTTAATGTTCTTTGTTGGCGATAGGGTTTTTCTGTGTAGCACTGGCTGGTACTCATTCTGTAGACCGGGCTGGCCCTGAGACTCAGAGATCCGCCTGAGTGCTGAAATAAAAGGTGGGCTCCACCACTGCCTGGATTAATATATGCATTTAATGGTTCAGCATACCATAGCGAATTAGGTCCTAGGGTGTGGCACCACATTGCTGTGTAGAATAGTACAGGATTATAGGCCCCTACTTTTGGACATGCATACTTGGTAAATGGCTTCTTAAAAACTGAAACATGCTGTAGATCTCTGTTCAACTCTTAGACATGCAGCATCTAGACTAACATCCCTTTCGGCCGGAAGAATGCAAGGCATGCATGGGTGCCAACCTCAGTTGCAGACATGCAGTGTCTGTGCTCACGCAGACCCATCTGCCAAAGTCCTGCAAGATGTGCATGCTACATCAAATGCCACGTTTTGTTTGTGCGTTGGCACAGAACTCACTCACAGCATCTCTGCTGAGACCTCTAGAGTTTCAAGATGTCTGAACTCAGAATCTGGTGGCATCACCACAGACACAGGCCCTCACCTCTCTAGAGCCATCAGAAGAGCTTTGCATGCATTAAGTTTATCACTGAGGTGAAACAAAAAGGGGACTGGAATGTTTTAGGCAACTTCATACCGAAGGATCTGTAACCAGCTGGCCAGGATGGGCATACGTTAACCTTATACATCTAGCTAAACTGGTCACAAGGATGGGCTTTTACAGACACCCCCTGCCTCTACCACTTATTCTTTCAGAACTAGTTAAAATGTCAACTGAGTTTTCACAAAGGTTTAGGTTGCCACATAATGAGTGCTGAATTAGTTATGAGTTAATGATGTCATCACAGATAGATTAGGGAGAGAGTTGTGTACACACACACACACACACACACACACACACACACACACAGGAAGTCTACATAGAAAAATGAGAACATTCCAATTTTCAGGTACATTAATTTCATCACTATACTGGAATTTTGTGTGTGTGTGGTGTGTGTGTGTGTGTGTGTGTGTGTGTGTGTGTGTGTGTACACAACTCTCTCCCTAATCTGTGTGTGCGTGACATCGGAGGAGCGAGACGCCATAGAACTTTTCTTTAAATGGAAGTCTGTTAAGGGATGAAGTAGGGAAAACGGCGTGGGGGAGAAAAGGCTAATCATATTACAGTACCGTTAAAGGTTACTAAGTTCTTTTAACTAAAATACAGCCACAGTCTTTAATCTGTAAATCCAGACTGCAAGATTCGTAGGGAGTAAGCAACCTGCCTCAACTTGTGCATCCAATAAATATCAGAGTAGCGGCTTGAACCAGGTCTGACTTCAAAGCCCCTCTGTTCCATTCCACTGTCTCTAACAGTTTCGTTATTTTTTTTTAAAAATTCCTACTGTATTGTTTTCTCCCAAAGACTTTAAGAAAAAGGATAAATCTGGACCATACTTTGAATGAAACTAATAATGATTCTGTTTTCTCCATTCTAAGACACCATCGTCCATGAAGTACTGTGTTGAATTTAATTACAGTGTTATGGGGGAAACACTGTCATACAGAAGTGTACTGGCCTAATGCTGTCCTGGAACCCTGAAACACACATAAAGAATGTGTCCGTAATCTAAGAAGACAGCCTGCAGTGTAAGACAGACACACCCTGTTGTCACCAACCCACTGAGACAGCGGGAAACAAACCTGCGCTGTCAGTCCTGCTAAGATCACCAAAGAGGGCTTCACCGTACTTAAAGAGAAAATGGGGGTGGAATAGGTGTCCCTATTCCCTTTAAATCAAACACAAGGTGGATTAAATTAAGCATTCAAACTACATAGCCTTCAAAAAATTCCATGTCTACAAGTTGATTTGGGACAGTACCAAAACTGCTAGAATTTTCAATAAACTCCAAGAAAGTTATTTCAAATGAATATTTCAAAGATCTTTTAAAGAGTGACTTTGCCTTATCTTTCCTGGACAGAATCATTAAAAGGCATACTGAAAACACGTCTTTATCAACAAGAAAGCTGTGTTAAGTTTAACCATTACCTCTGCGTCTTCCGCCTTGCTCCCTGTTCTCCGTGAACTACAGTGGATACATGCTTCTCTATTAACTACCACACCTGATTGGCA
The DNA here is from genome assembly GCF_021556685.1 of Rattus norvegicus. NCBI lineage: Eukaryota > Metazoa > Chordata > Mammalia > Rodentia > Muridae > Rattus > Rattus norvegicus. The sequence continues at coordinate 167,590,659 of NC_141538.1, forward strand.
CCCTTTAAGAGGTTCCTTTGATGTTTTTATTTTAGTGTGTGGATGTGTATGCGCAGCCCCACATGGAGGCTGGAGGGCAGCTTTCAGGAGTCCACTTTCTTCCCCTACCATAGCTTCTGAGGATCAAACTGTGAGTACAGTCAACACTTACACCCACGGAGCCATCGCATGGGCCCTAAGAGGTTCCTAAGGTATTTTCCTCTGTATCTGTTACAACTTCACATCATAAATGTGTTTACATGACAGAAACTAAAAAAAGTTAGTGGGAAAAATTATTCACTTCTGTTTTACTCAACCCAAAATCAACTACCTGGATTATTTTGCTTGGTTATCTCCTGTGTTCAGTACATGAACCTGGTAAACACAGACCTCCGCTTCTGAAACTGGATTCCTATTTGAGAATGCAGTACCTGTGGTTACTACCTATGCAATTTAGAGGACAGGTACTCAGCCAGCCTTGTTAGCAGCTACAGATTGCCGAAGTTTGGGTTTTCTTAAGGAATTACAAAGGTGAGGCCCACACAGGACTAAGAAAGAAGTGAACTTAAAATGCCCAGATTACCTACCTACCCTGTCTCTCCCTCCTCCTCTCTCTCTATCATCAATCAATCAATGGATTGTACTTGTTTCTGAATCCCATTACACAGAATAGTCTTTGCGTGAGCTAGGATAGACAAATACAGGACAGAAGCTATAGTTTTTATATGCCCCAGGTACTGCTTCCTCTAAGGAGAGCTATGAGGAGCACATTTCTATCTACTTCTATTTGTGCATCTGTGTCTGTGTTGGGGGCACATGCACGAGAGCGTAGGTGTGCTTTCCTGGAGTCAGAGCTACATGAGGATGCTGAGAACCAAACTTCAATCTTCTGCAAGAACCGAAAGTGTTCTTAACCACCAAGACATCCCAGCAGTGCGAGGACCACATTTCTGACAAGTCTCTTATCAGTAATTTGGGAGGTACCTGACTAGTCTGGAGGTTCAGGAATCGGGGCAGCAAGCCTTTTAATCGTGACCATTCGAATCACCAGACGATCCCGAGATCCAACCCCCCCACCCCCACCCCCAAGCATTCAGGCTGTAAATAACTCCCACTCTGAGATAACGGTGTCAGTCTCAACCAAAACCGCAAAGAAAGCTGCATCAAATGGCCTGGAGTGATAGATAAGCAGCAGCCCTGAAAGCCAGCAGAAGCTCACAGGGTTGATTGACTCCATCAGATGTCCAATGAGAACACATGAATAAATGAGAGGCCTGCTGCAGAGACTCTAGCGAACAATGGTTTCATGGGGGAAAGCGTCAGGCAAAGCCGTTTCATTACACCTACTGGGTGACGCTCAGCCAGAGAGATGCTTCATGAGTCAGTGGCTTTTAGCAGGCAGAGCCTCGAAGTGCTGGCCATCAAAAAAAAAGAAAAAGAAAAAAAAAAAAAAAAAAAAAAAAAAACACAGGGCAGCCTGATGCTGCTTTCCGGTTAGTTACCTGTTGCTCTCAGGGCTGCAACAGCTTGTGGGAAATTTAGGAAAAGAGAGATCTTGCCATATTCCAGAAATTTCATTGGGATTGCAAAACAAAAAAAGACAGAGAGGCCCAATAAGAACGACAGAGAGCATGTTGTCTGCAATTTAACACACACCACTGTGTTCCAAAAATATTCATTTCCTAAAAGAGGCAAGTGAGACACAATTACTTAGAGATTCGGACCCATCCTCCATGACAAGTTCCACATTCACTTCTAACTCCTTGGATAACACGGGGCCACTTGGAATCTCAACCTCATGCCACATTTAACTGAAGATGTGGCTAACACATCTGTTGGCCCCTTGAGGACGGCTCGGCTTTCTGTAACACTACTCTTTCAGGCATGGGGGAGGGGGTCAGAGAACGATCCCTTGGATAAAACTGTACAGCAAAACTAGTGCCAATTTGTCACCCCCAGAACCTGGTGACAACCTGCTCCAGGCAGTTCACAGGACTGCCTTGGAAGGTGAAGCTGCCTGGCTGAGGTAACCACTCACCAAAATGCTTGGTTGCTTCTCAATAAAGTGAAGGGTTGGAAGACCCAGTTCTCAAACGCCTGTGGTTTGAACGCTTGTGACTGAACATGCTACCTCTTCTTCCTCTAACGAAGATTCTTTCATTTTGGCAGAAGAGCCCACCCGCCTTTATTAAACCTGAGCAGTAAGTCAGTGATTTCTAAAAACAGAATATTTAAAGACCAAGGCTAAACCTAAGTACCCTCTGCCGACTGTGTGCTTCCTGATCCCTCCCTGTTACCTTGTACAGAAGGAGACACCTGTCTAGGATATATGGAGAAGGGCCTCCCTCATTTATGAGGGGTCACAAAAGGACTGTCCTTAAGACATGGGGAGGGGACCATTTAGTATCCGGAAAGGGGCACAGCTTTGCGTCTGCGTGCATTTTCAGCCAATTGTGTCTCAATACCTCGAGGCCAAGTTGTCGTGTGACTTAGTGACTTGCTAGTTCCTGAATGTGCATCTAAGTGGCTCTGCTGTGAAATGGGGAAACAGCACATGGGGCACACCAGTTGTCCATGCAGAAGGCAGTGCTTCCCTTATACAACCTTTGGGAAATCCTTAAACCTTAAAAACCATACACTAACCATGTGAATGAAAGTAAATAATAATTCTTTTAAATACTGCAGAATATTCTCCCCTTACAGTACAACTGTGTCTGGAAAGGAAGGAAGAAGGAAAAAAAGGAAGGAAGGAAGAAAAAAAGGAAGGAAGAAAAGGAAGAAGGAAGGAAGGAAGAAAAAAGGAAGAAAAGGAAGAAGGAAGGAAGGAAGGAAGGAAGAAAAAAGGAAGGAAGAAAAGGAAGAAGGAAGGAAGGAAGGAAGAAAAAAAGGAAGGAAGAAAAGGAAGAAGGAAGGAAGGAAGGAGGAAGAAAAGGAAGGAAGGAAGAAAAAAAGGAAGAAAAGGAAGAAGGAAGGAAGGAAGGAAGAAAAAAGGAAGGAAGAAAAGGAAGAAGGAAGGAAGGAAGGAAGGAGGAAGGAACCAAAGCTCCAAACCACACACTTATCAGAAATTGGTAGCTCCATTTTCAATTGGATAAATCAGGAGTTAAGCCTGGGTGAAAGGCAGGAAGCAAACGAGCTGCACTCTGGATACAAATGAGTGTGTGTCGGTCCTTTCCCAGCCTTCCACAGAGAGGCTGAAAATGAAAAGACACAGTTGGTAACTTCGGGTTGCCCTGCAGCTGGGATACTCTGCACCCAGGATGTGCTATGGAGTCCTAAATCTGCTGACGGCCAGCGGCGCCTACCTTTGTGGAGGTCCTTCTGCTGTGGGCCCAGGGCTCTGGCCAACAGCCTTTCCACACCGCACCGCAAAATGTAACTGTATGTTTTCAATTACTTTTCAACATGTAAACCTCTAACTGGTTTGCTGTACTTTATACAAAAATAAGCATGTTATTCTCTTGGACACACTGTCTCAGGACTATATACCCGAGAGAATGCTCGGCTCCCAAGGAGAAGTTCAACTTGGGGGATTACCAAGGGGAGGTGCCACTGCAGGTCCTTGAGGAAGAGAGAGGGAGAGGAGATCTTATTTGCAACTGTACAAAGCCATAGAAAAGCCATTCCTCAGTAAGGAACTGGATCACTGGTCCCATCCCAGAAGGAAGCTGAAACCCTCCTGGCTCCTCTCTCTCAAGCTCCCTGCTGACCGCATGAGGCATGAGGGATGTTATGAGATTCCAGCTTCCCATGCATGAGTGGGAGTCTCTAGAGTTCATGGCAGAATGCAGCAGGCACTAGAGAAATTAAAGTAGGGACTCTGGCTTGCACTCAAATAGCCCTTAGAAAATGAGCTCTTGGCGATGATTGTTAATCGACATACTGGAAACTAACAAGCTTCAAAAGTGCTTAAGCAACCACTTCCAACGTCAGTTCCCTCCAGCAGGCTCTTCAAACTGCATTTAGCATGCAAGACACTACCAGTGAGGTAAACCGAGTGCTAGGGCATGCACCTGTCCCCTGGAGGGCTCGTTGTTGTTTCTAGTGGGAGAGACGGAACCTCCTCTCACCCTCTCCTCTACTTCAAGCAGATGTGTCTGACAGGCTCTACCACATGGGGCCGTCTAACGCTAGGAAGAGCGGGAACCGTTAGGTTACCAGCATCGCTGTGTTTCTGGTTTTAGTTCCAAGTTTTTCTCTTCAGTAACTGTTCATGGTTAATTTGTTTTATTCCTGGATTTAAAGTAGTCGCAGCTGTTCTACGCCTAAGTCATTACTCAGGAAAAAACTGTAAAAACTCATCCTTATACCATCAAGTTGGCATGGCAGCAGCCTATACAGGCTGACAGGTTGCTATGCGAATTACTTTCCTTTTGAAAAGTTAACAAAGTTAATCCGAATTCCAGCCCAATGTTGCTGAGTTCTCGTCCTAGATTTTGAAAAGTTTTCTGATAGTTTCTTTCACTGTCACTTCCCATGTATCTCCCGCACACGTGTGTGTGCAGTGTGCACCTACAGACTGGAATCCTCTGTTCCGACGTGGGAACCCTGGCAGTGTTTACTGACTGTCTAGTTAAGACAGTGTCTGCAGAATACAAATGCGTTTGGAACAGCGACTTCCAACTGCAACGTGGACTCTCTAGGCTCAAGGAACCTCACGCGTTTTTATTAAGAATTACAGGTCGGTGCTACACATCCGGCACGCCTTCTGCTGTGTACTCAATGTCCTAGGCAGGTTCTGCAGGGCAGCCTTGTATCCTGACTTACCTCACACCACAAGGAGAGAGAGGTTTAGGAACTGACACTCTGGGTGGGGGTGACAGGGAAGCAGTATCTGTAAAGGACTTTTCCCCCAACCCTAGCACTTCCTAATTTTGTTTTGTTTTGCCTAAGAAATTTTGACCAGTTTTCAGGAAATCTGATGAGGCAAAGTACTGCAGTTACAAGACCACTTGCTGAATGTTTTCCTGTAACGCCTGCCTCCTGTCAGCAGGAAGGCCTGTGTGGAAGGCACTCCGCCTGGCCTGAGCATGCTGGGCGGTGGTCTCAGAAGGTCCCTCCCTCACTTCCTCATGCATGTGCACATGGACTGTAAGTGGGCTGCTCTCCTGATAGACAGCAGGGTTAGTACTCAGGGTTAGTTTTTATTTTGTCTTATTTCTCATTCAGAATGGATGTGAAACTTACTGGCATACCTACGCTGCAGCCCCATGCAAGCAAGCAAAAAGCAAAATATTGAAAATGGAAGATAAGGAGAAACTGGCTAGCAGGCAGCTAAACTCACCCTTTTGTACAGCCTATGGTCCACCAGGGGGCTTTAGACAGTAAAACAACACCAGAGAGCTATTAGCATGTGAGGGTCACGGCAGAAATCTTATCAATAGCTTTATTAGCACGTGAGGGTCCCGGCAGAAATCTTATCAATAAATAGCTTTATGTCGCCCAAACACTAGCAGGTAGATGGTTTTCTCTTGTGGGGAAGGCCGAGAGGGTGGTGACAGGAACGGGTACCAGCAGGAAGAAAACCTGTCAACTTTTGAAAAATCTGTTGCGATCACATGACTTAGAAATGGGTCCTGCTGGCTTCTCAGGCCACTGTCTACCTACCTTGTTGAGAGGGTGTCACGAGGTTTCCTACTTAACACAGACTGTAATAATTCTAAGAGACAAGAAACAGGACAGTTCCGCTTATGAAAGTAACGCTAAATAAACCAAAATGGGGGCCTACACATCTGAGGGAAAACACAAGTTTAAAATAACCCCCAGGTGAGAGATCCAGGACTTCATCAGGCTCCTTATCGAAATATGTTAGACAGACAGACAGACAGACACCGTAAGTGAGCAACCCACACGGCGCAGCCAGCACGCGAAGGCTCCTGCTGTCCGCTTGTGCATTTTTTCCCCTACCATCTGAACTGTGAGAGAGCAATAGTCTTTATTTTGCTGCAAATGGTGGGCAGAAAGAGCCCCAGACCTGATCCTCTCCTTCCCAGCAGACCTTGCCAGCTTCCCTGAGGACGGGCTGGTTAAAATATGAACTCAGGACAGGTGAGATCTTAGGCAAATTCCTCAGCTGGTTTAAAGTTAAGAGCGGGATTCCTCTGCCCAGCCTACTTTAGCAAGAAGTCTTTTATGCAATTGTTCTTTAAGTATCTTACCCTTTGACCCATCCACTGTAAACAGAACACACCCTCAAAAGAACAAGCCTTGGGAAGCCAGTGAGAAGACTCAGGTAGCTCTGCTCACGCTGCGTTTCTCACAGACGTTTGGACTCGAGAAACAACATGGATCGAGCATAGCACAGTTTAACCCACAGACGTTCCTGTTTATTCAAAGTGGCCTCAAAATCAACGTTAGGGTCTGGACCACACGAACCAGTATTATGAAATGGAATAACCGCTCCACACCACGGGGGCTAAGTCCACTACTCTCTGTGCTGCACAGTGTTTTGGGGGCTCTCATTCTGCAGGCAAAACAAAAAGGAGGAGGAACTGGACTCAAGAGGGGGCCAGGAAAGTGACCTGGGGGAGTCCAAGGTATTTTACCAACCCAAGAAATTCGGCTATTCTACCAAGTCATAATTGCCTGACCACCAGCTGAAAGGCGTGGCTTAATCACAGAGACAGGAGACTGATCGGCTTTGGGGAGACTCGCAGAATCACTGTCATTATGTGAGATTGCACCCTGTAGTTTACTCTCTGTTTCCTGCCAGGACTTCTTCCCGCTTGTATTTCATGTGCTAGCTCTTAGGGTAGGCGGGGTAGGGTGGATGGAGGAAGATCTTGATCCAAGGCACGGAGGAGCAGACAGGGCATGGACCTGCCGTCTCGGGTCCCATCTAGAGAACGCCTAGCACCCTAACACTCACTCTTTAAGGTTTTCTATTATTGTTGATGTAGTGGCTATTACACATTTCCTTCCATGGTCATGCAGATGTGTGTCTGTGTTAAGTAAGAGTAAGTCCGTCAGGTTCCCAGTTAAACTGTAAGTCTCAAAGGCGAGGTATTTCACACTATTAGCAACGTGGAGAGGGCTTTGAGAGAGCGAGAACCTGACGTGAGGTATCTGAGGAATGAGGGAATGGTTAAACAGGAGAAAGAGCAGACGGCATAGAGCTGGCTCCAGTCTGCAGCTCTCAACTGCACAGCTCCTGATGCTTCAGAAACACAGATACCCTGTGCATGCAGCTCCAACGGCCACCGCTTTGGACTCCAGGGTTCATCTACGGAGAGAAAGCAAGCCTCTCCCTCTAGTCCCAGACGTCCAAGTCTTCAGCAAGAAAGCTCACGTTTGAGGAGAAGCTTCTCTAGCAAGGCTCCATGAAAACATGTTATATCCTCAGGGACCAAGCGGCTGTCTTTTCCTCTGTGTTCCCTGCCCTCTCACCTGGGACCAAATCAGGCTGGCTCTCTGTGGTAAACTGAGTGGAAAGGCTATCTTCTACATATCCAGCAGAGGGCGCCAGCCGCTTGGTGAAAATTCCACATGTGAGCACCTACGTGTTTCTCTTCCTTGATTTTCTGTGTGGATGCCTGTTAGCAGCTTAGGGACACACAGCGAAGACCATAATGGAAACTGGCATAAATGGTAGGTTAAAGAGAAACTTGGACTAAAAGCTAGTCTGAGTAAATTACACTCATGCTCCAAAATTGAAACAGAAAAACATTGGTGGTGGTGGTGGGGTCTCTGTGGTCAGACACACACCCTCTCAAGTCGCTGTCACAAGATGCCACTATCTTGTTACAACCTAGAGTACTTGCCCCACGCTTGCTGGGGGTCACCAGCCTGACCCAGAGCCAGCAACTGGTTAGAAAGGTCGGGCTGTTCTACTATTCCTCCTGAGCACAATGACAGATAAGGACTTGGTGTACCTGTGACGACAGCGGCGCAGAAACCTCATTATTTTTCGAGCAGCTTGGTCCTGCTTTTTGGTCAGCAAACTGCTCCTGGAAAAAAAAGCCAGAACACTACTGTCACAAGAAAGATCCCAGAAAGCTTACAGTGAAGACCCCGGAAGGATCTGACCTAAAGCCAGAGGCGGCTTCTGGTTAAACGTCGTCACAAAACCAACTGCAGAGTGCGCCCTGCCCCCGCGGTGCCGAGATCAGCCTGGGGACTCTCCCAAGCCTTTGCTTTGTTTTCTTGACTTTGAGCCAGCGTCTCGTGCGCTTCAGGCTGGCATCAAATCCGCACTGTATCTGAGACGTCTGAACCCCGGATCTCCCTGCCTCTGTCCTCAAGTGCTGGCACCACAAGGTGTGCACTTCCTTGGCCAGGTTATGTGGTATAGGATATGGGGCCCAGGGCTTGGTACTTGCCAGGCAGGAACCCTGCCGAGTGGGCAGTGGCTCTCGCCCACGTTTCAGGAGACAGTAAGAAGACTAAAAATAAGACGGTTCCTCCATACGCCCTTACAACTTACTGCTTCATCTAGGGTAAGGTGGGGAGTTGCTTTGTGGGCCAGGTTAGCCTCTAGGGTGTTAGGATTATAGTTGTGTACCACCTACCCAGGTGTTTCCCAATATTTTGTGGGAACAGGCCCTCTGGTGCTAGCCAGACCTCTTCAGTCTCAGGGTTAATTCTGAGCTTGATACTTTCTAGTCTATTGTCCGTCTTTAATCTTTAGTCTACTACCTTCTAAACTGGGACCACCGAGCCTTAGACCGAAGTTCAGAATGCTGTGGAATGGCTCTTCAAGTACAAACTCTGGTCCTGACAAATTCTGATCTATACAGAAGTTGGCCAATGACATAAAAGTAACACTGTGTGGCAATTAGAGAAAGGACCTCTAAGAGAGACTAACAACATGGCTACTGTCAGACCAAGCCACAGTGTCTAGACTATGCTAGAGAGGAAGGGGCTGCCGTGTCTCAGGCCCCGCACAGGGGCAGGTCTAGATACCAAGCCAGGCAGAGCCTCTATCAATCCCTGCAGGCTGTGACCCACCTGAGCTTTTGCTGCACGATGACCGCTGTCCTGCGGGCTGGCCGTCTCCTGCCGCACTTCTTGTAGCTCCGGTAGAAGTTCTGAATCAGCACTGCAGCGCGCCGGCTCTGCTGAAACCGCTTCTGCTCGTAGTAACTTCGGAATTTGCTCTGGATGAGGATGGCCGCTTGTGTCATCTTTTTGTAAAGTGCATACTGCAGGGGGACACAGAAGGGAAGGGACAGTAACAACAAGGGTCGGAAGTCCTCCAAGCTTAGGAGGTTAAGGGCCCTTCCTTCCTTCCTTCCTACCCTAGTCCCTACTAGGAACTGACCTCAGGATGCCAACAGCAAGCTTCCAGTACTCTTCCAAAATGCAAAGAACCACCTTCAGGGACGGCCTGTAGGCAACACTGTATCTCGATCCTCACACAGCAACATAGTTGCCTTTCTTTGAGATCTCCAAAGGCATTTAAAATGTATAAATGTAAGCTGTGTTTTAAGATGACAATTTACTATCCAATTCAGGTACATTTTAATTCTTATTCTGTCTCGGTTCCACTCACACAAAGAGCTACCTTCCAAACTAATTTGCTCCATGCCACAAGTTTCTGATGGAGATGCAAGGTCCCAAACACAAGGCTTATCATGAAACGCTGACACTTTTAGGCCATTTCACCCCGTAAGAGAGTAACAACCCTCATCACATTCATACAGTAGGCCTGGGAAGGGACCCTGGGAAGCTGTCAGAAAGCTGTGGGCTACTCAGGAGCCATGTCAGAGGCCCCCCAACAACCTAGTCCTCAACCACAGACCCGAGGACGGGACAGGAGCTGGGGCTGGCTTCTGAGTCAGTCTTGTGACCCTAAGAACACAAAGCTCGCCCACCAGGCCACGTGGGAGTTTCTGACACAGTGAAGAAGTGTGTCACACAAAGCCCTTTGCTTACAGCAACTTACTACTGTTAAGGGACCAACCACTCAGAAGCCTACCCCCATGCCTAACCACATCGCCAAGACCCAAAACCATAACACGAGGAAGGGAAACTGACTTATCAGGATGTTCAAAAAGCAAATCTGGCCTCCCTTGACCTGCTTTAGACTCCTTTCCACCCATCCGAGAGTCCTTTAAGGTAAGAATACCGCAGCTTTCAGAGCTTCTGTGGATCAGGTCATTGTGTCCTGAACACAGTGCACATTCTATCCCTGGGGTCACAGTGAAGCCCACCACAGAAACTAGGTATTTGCTTAATAGTCACCAAGTCCAAAGTCACTGTCTTTGATGGGCTGCCCTGGCCATAAAAATGTTATTAACGCCCCAAACCACCTCCACTAGAAAAACCACAGGTCCCCAAGGACAGATCTGGTGTGTCTGGGTGGCTTAGCAAAGGAGTGTTTGGTGACTGTGCCATCTCAATGACCCCTCCTTGTGGCTGGCGACAGGCATGACGTTTGTGACTCTGGTGAAATGGTTTGAGAGGACTTGGTGGGTTCATTACCTTCAAGGCTATCCATGTCAGCTTGGGGGAGAAACAGAAAATACAAAGTTAATGTTTAGTTTACCGAACATAGGAAACAAACCAGAAAGACCCACAACCAGTACAAGTCCCAACCAAAGCCGAGAGCAACAAGAAGGCAGCCTGGCTGTATTAATATCTTCCACCTTCCAAAATGTTGCTCTTGACAGTTCTCGACACTTCCAAAGACAATGCCTTCCCCTTCCTGGCTGTAGACAACATTCACTAAGGAGATTTTACTTCCTTTTTTCGTAAGAAACCAGCCAAATACCTGTTATCATCACAGACCTGAAACCCTGATTCTGCGTAGGACATAATCTGGCGCTAACAGGAAGCCTGCTCACCAATCACAGAGACCAAGGGACCGTGGCGTCAGCGTTTTACACAATAGACCTTCAGTATCTGGGATCTCGGGACTCAACTGGCCAGAGCCGGAACCCTTGCCTCCCCTGCCCTTGATCGAGTTTAAAGGAGAAGTTTGGAAAACAAAACAAAACGGTAACATGTGTTAGAAACCAAAATCCTGGGTCGGAGGGAGAGCACAAATCTCTCAGTAGTTATTAAACAAGCTAGCACGGTACACCCTTTGCATAACAATGTGAGAGTTACTCAAGGTCCAAGAAAATAAGCCCAAGGTTTTCTATCTAAGACCTTTTCCAGAAGCGCCTGTTCGTGTAAGAGTGGGTCCAGGTTGGCCTTAAACTTGCTATCTTTCTATCTTAGTCTCTAAGTGCTAGGACTAGAGGCTTGTGTCACTGTTTCCAGTAAAAGGACCGAGGTTTAACAATGAGTCTAAACTCAATGAGGAAGTTTCAGTATTTTATAACGACCTTGATATCTATAAACTCTAACATCTGTTTAACTTTATCTAGCCTGCTTCTTCCTCCGTGAATGGCAATAAAATTGCTTAGAGTGGCTCTGAGGCTACGGTGCTCTGGAAGACTGGCACCCCACCCCCCAGTAGTCTAGCTACCCCACAAGCTGGCAGCAAGGCCTCCATGAGACAGGCCTGCCTGTTATTCTTGCCCCTGTTGGCTAAAGCTCAGAGCGCAGGCTGCTGTTCTCTTTCCCTAGGATTCTTAACTGCAGCAATTCTAGTTAGGTCTTTGCTATCAGGAATCGGAGGTGGTGCTTTTTAGCCAAACTGCTTAGTGGCATCTTCCTCTGAGCCAGGGCGGCTTGGACAGGTGTCCTTCCCTTCTGAGACACACGGCCAGGTTTACCTGCTTGTACTTCCTGTAACAGCGCTGGATGACGGCTGCAGCCACTTCCTGCTGTTCCCGCAGGGGTCTGCCCTGAAAGGTGAAGCGAGGGAGATCAGTCAACTGACCTGAGAACCGTCACCAAGCAAACTGTTTAACTCATGCCATATAAACATAAGAATTGTCAACACGTGGAGGCTGGAAGGATGGCTCAGTGGTTAAGAGCACTGGCTGCCCTTCAGAGGTCCCGAGTTCAAATCCCAGCAACCACATGGTGGCTCACAACCGTCTGCAACTCCAGTTCCAGGGAATCTGACCCCCTCAAATATATATATATATATATACACACACACACATATATATATATATATATATTAAAATTGTTAACCTAAAACAAGTTAAACCCTTTACTCATGTCATGTACCTGCCCAAGAAATAAAAACCCAGGTTTACTGAACCATGTTGACAATGATCACTATAAATTAAAACAAATAAAATTTCAGCACAAATCTCTCACTGTGTTTGCTCTTAAAAGTCAAACCATATTTGGATGTTAGGACTAAAACCAAGCATTTAAGAGGTAGTTTCAACAAATTAGGTATTGCACTACTGATTGTTCAGGCTCTCCTCAGCCTTTCCTAAACAGTCCGACTACTTTCTAACCCCTCCTGACAGTGATACATTCCATTAGGGACGTGTAGAAGGAAACAGATTCCCACCCTCCCTCACCCTTACCCCAAGAAAAGCTTATGTCTAAGATGATGGCTGAGTTCCCAGGGGCTCGGGGCAGCCTAAAGCTCCGGAGAGTTATTATAAAAATAACGCAACGTAACATCTCCCGAGAGGCGTTTTATCAAACCGCAAACCACAGGCAGAAGGAGCCAGGCCATAGACACCCCTCCTTTACCTTATACTTCCGGAAGGCCGTCTGGACGAGCCTGGCAGCCTCGTAGAGTTCTCGCTGCTCGTGGTCCGACAGTGTGAGCTGAGCGAGCTCACTCTCCACCTTCTCGCTGGCGGACGCGCTCAGGAACTCCGACCAGTCTGCAGCTGACGGGAGGCTGGGTTTCTCGAAAGCCACCTCACTGACTGGAGAGCCTGTGGGGCTCAAGCTGGCGTTAGAGGACGGAGTCATGGGCTCAGTGTACGCACTCCTAAGGGGAGAAAGAGAAGACGATTAGCAGCCACCTTCACCATCCATTCACCAGTGCCCCAGTAATTATTGGTAAGACAGGGATCCACCGAAAGCTACCTGATCCGGAAGCTACCTGGGCCGGTGAGACGCCTCCACTCTGTGGGTGACACCTTGGCTGCACCTTGGGGAAGTTCCTACTGAGCACCCATTATCAGTTTAGCACCCTACAAAATACTAAGCCCACTAGGGACACTACCTTGCCTCTAGGAAACTTTAGCCAGGATAGGCATATCCTGATGTGGAGAGCCTTTTGGGGCCGCTTGCTTCTAGACCCTTGGCGGGAGGGAATTTGGCCAGCACAAAAGAAGAGAGTTCAAGGGGGGAACCTGACTTTGGGCCAGGACTCAGGAAACTGGCTCAGAGCAAGAACATTTACATTTGAGTTGGTGCAGATTCAGAGCAGGCTCAGGTGAGGCCTCTGTGGCAGCCCTTTTGTCTTGCTCATCCTGATGAGCCCCTGGAAAGGGGTTTCCAGGACTTTGTTCATTGCCTTGCTTGTTCCTTGACCCAGACCTGATCTTATTATTTTATCTGTACTTAAAGTGGCGTAAAAGCAGACTGGAAAAGAATAAACCGGCTTCAGCGTCAGCACTGGCTGGGGTCATGCTACAGTGTTGTCTAATTGTCCTTTTTTTCCTTTGAATCCTCACTCCTGCCCTGGAGAAGCTACTGACTGAACGAGCTGGCTTGGTCATCCTGAGATAACATCAGTTTCGTTTTGTTTTGTTTTTTTAAAAGACTTCTTCATTTTATGAATGAGTGCTCTATCTGCATGTACACCTACGTGCCAGAAGAGGGCATCGGATCCCATTACAGATGGTTGTGGGGCACCACGTGGTTGCTGGGACTTGAACTGAGGCCCTCTGGAAGATCAGTCAGTGCTCCTTACCACGGCACCTTATAAACACCGATGTGGGAGAAAGCAACAGACGGGGAGAGGGCAGAACCAGGGTCTGGAAGTGGAACACTGCCCTGTGTTCTCCTTGGGAAAGTTTCCCCTCACCCTTGGCCTCCCTGCCTCCAGTTAAAGCCAGTCCTTTACCCTGGTCCGAGGATCCCCAAACCCCAATCTTGCCAACCTGATGTGGGCAGCGCTGGGCAGACGGTCAGCATCAGCTAGGTAACTGGCCAGCCAGCTCATCGTACTGCTAATGGTGGCCGGATCTGTTCTCTCCGAGGCTGATTCCAAGGGCACAAAGGTCTCCTGCTTGATTCGGTCCGGTGTGGCCTCGATAATGTGCTCCGCCAGGGTCATCATGTTCACCTGCAAACACAAGGTCATGGAACGTGAGCTGGGGAAAAACGGAACAGCAGAAACCAACCCTCAGACTCTGTTTTCTGCCCCCCCCCTCCCCCGACCTTGTACGGGACACGGAGGTGGGGCGGGTAAGTGGGGAAGATGGGGCAGCGTATGGCTCCATACAATGCATTCAAATAGCATTTTAGGTTAGAATGAGACTCACTCCGAGACCTGGTTATCTCCTAATCATAGCGTGGCCTCATACCTTGGTCACATCTTAGAGAACTTTAGTCTCGGGCCTACTGTCTATTATCGACAGCGTGAGTCAGTTATGGACCTCACACCTGGTGCGGGAAAGCGGGGGTGGTTTCCGGGCAAAACGGGATCTTAAAAATATTATGACATTTATTTATGTGCCTGCACACGTGTGGCCAGGGGACAAAGGGAAGGAGCGTGTTCCCTCCTTGTGGCCTGGGAGACCAAGCTCAGTTGAGCAGGCTGAGGGCAAACACCTTTATTTGCTATGTCATCCTGTCGGCCCTAAACATCTGTTTTTAACTGTGCGTGTGTATGTGCACCTGTGTTTGTGTGTCTGTGCCTGTGTGCCTGTGTGTGTTTGTGTGCCTGAGTGTGTGTCTGTGTGCCTGTATGTATGTGTGTGTGTGCCTGTGTGTGTGTATCTGTGTGTGTGCCTGCATTTGTGTGTGTGCCTGTGTGTGTGTGTATCTGTGTGTGTGTGCCTGCATTTGTGTGTGTGCCTGTGTGTGTGTGTTTGGGTACATGTGTGAGAGCAGTTGCTCACAGCCTAGAAGAGGGTGATGGATTCCGTTATTGGAGAGGAGAGCCCAACCAGCATGGCTCTGAGAAGCTAAGGCCCTCTGCGAGATCATTAACCTCTCACCATCGAGCGAGAGCTTACAGCCCCTAAAATGTCACTGTCCCTCACTAATATCCGACCGCTGCCCCTGTTGCTTGTCTGGGAGACCCCAGAGCTATGGAGAGCAGCAATCTGCTGAACCTCAGCTCAGCCATGCCCACCTGTTTCTGGGTCTCCTACACTCAGGGGAGGGTCTATGGCCCAGTTCTGGGCTGCAGCACCTCGCAGTGTGCAAGTGTGAGAACATGAGCCTAACCCTAGCACACACACAAAAAGGCGGAGCACAGGGACACGGGCCTGCAGTCTCAGTGTGACAGAAGCAGGAGGATTCTGGGTGGCCGAGAGGCCCTGCCTCCCGACGTTAAGTGGGCAGCAATGGGAGAAGACCCCGCCTTGGCACATCTTTATGCACACCCTCACACATGGACTCTTGCAAAGATAAGATTTAGGACTGGAGGTGCCTTTTTAAAACTTTTTGTACGCCTCTTAAGAATAAACGGTAATCAAAACCACAGCCGTTTAAGGTTTTCACCAGATCTGTCTCGGTGAGTGCGTGCTCTGAGAGGAACCCTCCTACCATGAAGACAGCTCAGAAAGTTACCGTGCTATGGGTTCAAGCTGTGCACGCTGGCTCAGGGAGGCTCTGAAACCTTCAGAAAGTAGGGTCTTGCTGACGGGAGTAGGGTGACAGTAAGTGTCATCAACTTGACAGAATCTAGAAGCACCCGAGACAGGTGCTTTACTGTGATTGAGCTGGTCTCTGGTCTGTGTACGGTAGAGAAGGCACGCTAAGCACAGAGAAGCAGTCACTGACCTGTGTCTACAACCTTTGCCAAATGAACCTTTCTCCCTTAGGTTGACTCTGTCAGAGTGTTTTAGCACAGCATCAGGAGAGTCTAGGGCACACACTGTTAATTAAGCACAGGCCTTTGAAGGCACAGCTCCAGTTCTGGTCCTTGAGCATGCTCGGTGGGTCCCTGCCATGCTCTACCATGGCCATTAACTCTTTAGCCTATTCTACACTGAGTATTCTGGTCACAACAACACTAAGACAATAGAAGACTACATCCCAGTTAGATGAAGCTTCCAGAAAGGTGAAATTCTGGGAATGAAATCAGATCTGGGTGTGAAAGATCCCCGTTTGATATTAGTGCAGCCATTTCTTAAGAATGAGAATCTTTTAAGCTGGCCCTTGCTTAGCCCCTAGATGTTAGACAATAGACCAGAAAGTACAGAAAGCACATTCCTACCCACTCTCTAGGAAGCTGCCGGAGCATAAGAACAGAGGGTATAGAACATATTTACTGCAGGGCAATTACAAGACAGGAAACATCTCTGGGAAGCTAACTGATCACTATAGAAGTGAGATGTCCTTGGTACTGAATGCAGCTGTGCTGACATAGCTATAGCCTTGTCCTAGGAACCCCAGAAGAGAAACACCTGCCAAGACAGATATCCTTGGTCCTTGACCTGGAAACCCCAGGATGAGAAAACATATATCAAGTCAGACGTCCTTGGTACTGAAATAGCTGCATTGATGTGGTTACGGCCTTATCCCAGGAATTCCAGGACAAGAAACATCTGCCTAGTTATCCTTGGCACCGAAATAGCTGAGCTGATGAAACTGTGTAATCTTAAATGAATATTTAAGCTATACATTTCTGTGGTTCGAGGCTCTTCACATCCCTCCTACGTGAGGACCGTGTCGAGCCCCAATGCATTGGTATCCCAAAGTAAACCTCTTGTTTTTACATCAAGACTGAGTCCCATGTGTTCGTGGGGTGGTGAGTGTCCTCAAGACTGGAGCCAGAGTCTCCTCTGTCTGAGGGTCTTTCAGGTGGATGGTGCAGCTGGGACACCGGGAGCTGATGCAGGAAACAGAGCTGTTCTAAGACGTTTCTGACAGTCGGACAGCTATCTAAGGCTGGCTAAAGTAGATTTTACCATCTAAAAAACCAGGCCCTCTCACCTGCCCCCCAAACTATTTTAGACGTCTAAGATAAATTTTCTCAGTGAACAACTACCCGTGACAGCGGTTCCCTAAAGGCTTAACTAAGAAGAGAAAGACCCACCCTGAAGTGGGCACCGTCATCCCAAGGGCTGAATAAGCAGAAAGGGAAGAGCGCCAGCAAGCAGCTGCTTCCTGACGCCTGGCATTGCACAGAGCAGGCGCCTCACGCTCCTGCTGCCGTGCCCTCCCCAGCACAACGTGTTCTACCTTCAAACTGAACCAGAAATAACCAGCACCCCCCTCAGCTGGTATCATCGTGCCAAGCGGGGCAGTGACCACCACAGGTGCTACCAGGAATTGTCCACACCAAGGGCTGGGCAGACTCTAACAGGCAGAGCAGAGCTGGCTGCCGGTTCGAGTTTCATTAGATCCAGGCTTCGCCCGTCCCTTTAACTTCGTCCAGGGCTACTTTCACGCTGAGACTGTGTCTCTAGATAAAATTTAAAAGGGACCGAGGACCATGCCCGGTGGACAGTGTCTGCCTAACGTGTGTCGAGCTGAAGCAGTAGCATTTGATTTAACTAGGCAGGCATCCTCATGGCTACACGGCTGTCGGTAAACCAGTGGCGGGGTCTGCCATCCACCCGGAGCAGGTCTACGCTTGTTTGCAGGCTTCTTGTTCTTCAAAGAAAACCAGAGAGCTCCCCCAGGGTGCAATGCTCAGGCATGACTCAGCACATACACCTCTCCAGGACTGGTTGGCAGGGGCGTGGCCTTCCCACCCCAGCCCCGCCCCTTAGACAGGTGGGAGGTGATTTCTGCATCTTTCCTTTTGTTTTGGGACGCCTCACGAGGAATCTGGAAACAGAGGCCCCCTTTGACTGCTTCTGTGTATATAAGTTCTAACAGCCTGGCGTCTTGTAGTCTGTGACAACTTTAGTGCCCTCAGAGGACTCAGTTATTAGCCCTGGAGGTGTTTCACTGCACGCCCCGTGAGCCTCAAGCCGCAGACGCTCTTCACCATGGCTAGGTGACGGCCGAGTTGGTCAAAGTCACTCAGATAATCCAAATCCTGTCTGCAGGCTCCCTTGCTGGCTATTTTTAGGGCCTTGACTCTATCATGACCAGTACTGGGAACAGCAAAGGCCGTCATCCTGGAAGGGAGGGCTTTGTTAGGGGCTTGTGGTCAGGCCCTACACATGGTGCCCCATTCGCAGAAGGGAAATGGAGTCCCAGGGGAGCAGATACTCAACGTCTCCCAAGCAAAGCCAGATTGCGGACCCTTCCTGGGAAGGGGACGGTCAGGTGTTTGGGGGCGTAAAACCCACACGACCTACAGAACTGAACCATAATGTCCCGGGGCCACTGTGAGGCCCTGGCTCCTGCAGGCTTACCTGAGTGGTCTTACCTGAATATCATCCATAGGCTGGGAGCATTCCTCGTGCTCTGTCCTATCCCGGTAGGCCCCCATCTCTGTATTCACCACCTCTCTGTTAGCCAACATCAGGACGCTCATTGGTTCCCTCGGACGCACCTGTGAGGGTGCCGCGTCCTTTACTACACTGGTCCCCTTCGGATTTCCAGTCACCTGTACTGTAGACACACCAATATAAGGGTCTTTGGAACTCCACTTTACTACGGGCTGAGATGCAGACGCCTGGGATGCTGCGGTCTCTGGAGTGGGAGGGGAGGCTTCTCGGCTGTACCCCCTCACTCCTTCACTGGGGCTGATTGTCTCGGGGGAAGACTGCTTAGACCTAGGGCTCTGCTTCCTGATATTTGGCTGCTCCAGGCTCAGTGCAGTGCAGAGCAGCTTCTCCTGCCTTGCCTGGAAGGACTCGGGGTTCAATTTATGCTTTTTGGGAGCCGGATAATCTTTGTGGCCCTCAGTGCTGTAGTAATTAGAGGGTTCAGACCGAGGTCTTCTCAGCTCTGAAAAGTACAGTAGAAAGGACAGTCAGGTCAGGTGACGAAAGTAGGAATCCTACAGAATTAACACTTTATGCCTGGGAGATGACAAGGGTGAAGCTGGAGCGCAAGGCATGTACGTTCCTGAGGTCTAAATCTTCCCGAGCAGCCTACCCTGTACTCAAGACAATCCTCTGAAAGTGTGCGTCTCCTGTACAGAGTTTCCATATTGGGAGGGGCACCATTTTTAAAAGAGAATCAGAAGCAACGTGTGAGCCCCCTCCCACCAACCCTTAAACGTACTCGAGTTTCCTATCCTAAGGGAAGCTGCAGGCAGCCAATGGGGGAGCCGGGCAAGTTCCGAGATGACAGCCTCGTGAATCTGTACCTGGATTGGTGCTCGCGATGACGGTGACCCCCTTGGGTATTTCCGGAGAGCTCACGGCCTCCCTCGGCCACTGGGCCATCCAGCTGTCTGTGCTTGGCTCTTCGCTCGGGGCGCAGTGGATCCGGGAGGTCTGTCCCAGCTGGGCCTGCTCGTCTCTCTGCAGGTGCTCCAGACACTCTGCTAACTTCACGTGGCCCCTCGACCTGGCGATTCCCAAAGGCAGCCGTCCCAGAGAGTCGGGGATGGAGATGGCCCGGCGGTCCCACTTGTACAGTACCACAGCCGCCTCCAAGTGCCCTAGTGCACAGGCCCACATCTGAAAGCCAGGAAGACAGGTAGGGGAACTCAACGGGAGGCCGAACACGGGTGTCACTTTTGCTGTTGCTAGCAGGGAAAACACTAGTCCCCGTTGGCACTCAGTGGGGCTGCTGGATAAACGGCGCCATTCCGATCTCCTCTAACGACTGTCCGATTCCAAGGAGAAGTAATGGTGTGCATGTCTGACACTCCCCCAGGGTTTATAAATTCACTTTCCTACATCAGATCAGAACTTCACCTTTGTATTACTTCAGAAAGGGTCTCACTACAGCCTAGGTTGGCCTTGAACTGTGTAGCCAAGGGTGGCCTTGAAAGTGTGAACCTCCTGATTGCCTCTCCTGAAAGCTTATGTTAGAAGTTGCACCAACACCAAACTCTGTTTTGAGTCTCATCTTTTAAATGACATTCTCAGATCCCACTGGGGTCTGGAGTTCCTGTGTCGGTTTAGAGAGTTTAGATGACTAGACAAGCTATCTCTCTCTCTCTCTCATTCATTCATTCATTCATTCATTCATTCATTCATTCATTCAAAGACAGAAAAGGATTCTCTGTGTAACCCTGGCAGTCCTGGAATTCGCTCTGTAGACTAGGCTGGCCTCGGATTCACAAAGATCTGCCTGCCTCTGCCTCCCAAGTGCTGGGATTAAAGGTGTGTGCCACCACCGCCCAGCTAACAAGCCTTTCCTTACCAGGGGAGTGCAGGAGAAGTGGTCCACATTGAGAGGATCGACTTCCAGTTCCAAATCAATGCTGTCTGCATGCTTTGTGCTGTTGGGGATAGCACAGAGGTCACCACACCGTGGCAAAAGGGAAACACCAGGACAACACAGAACCCACGAAAGTGAAACCAGACTGGGCACCCAGCCTCCCCGGGGCGAGGAAATAGGATTCTAGACTCTGAGGACAGTTTGGACTCCATTTGACAGAAGCCCGAAGGAAGGAGAAGGTCTAACATCGCACGTCTCACTCGGGAGTCTAGGGCACAAGACCACACAAATCTCCTGGGCCTGTCCAGGGAAAAAGCCCTGACACTGAGCGAGAGGATTCCTAGCCACCAGCGGGGAACGGAGAAGTGGGATGGCTGAGGCCTTTGCGCCGCCGGGCCTTACCGCCACTTGATGAGGGTCTGGATCAGGGTGGCGTAGCCCTGGGCGGCAGCCAGGTGTAAGAGGGTCATTCCACGGAACGTCTTCGAATGGATCAGATGCTTGGACTTGGCCCAGCAGGTTCTGTTCATCATCTTCTCACAGACGACAACCACACGGCTCTCGAAGCAGCTCCCCAGGGTCCCGGCGCCAGATGCACACTGCGTCATGAGAAGGTACGCGTTATATCCGGGGCCACAGGCCCTCCTCCACGAAAGCGAGACAAGTGGCAATCAACAGTCAGTGGAAAACATGTCAACGGTGAAGACAAAGGAGACTTAAGAACTAGACAGCTAGGGGTTGGGGATTTAGCTCAGTGGTAGAGCGCTTGCCTAGGAAGCGCAAGGCCCTGGGTTCGGTCCCCAGCTCCAGGGGAAAAAAAAAAAAAAGAAAAAAAAAAAAAGAAAAAAAAAAAAGAAAAAAAAAAAAAGAAAAAAAAAGAACCAGACGGCTCTGGAAGCCACCTGCTGCCGAGCGAGGATCCCAGTTTGATCCCTGGATCCCACTCGGTAAGATGCCTTCTGCATGCAGTTTCCATTTTATTTTTAATTACGTATGTATTAATTATGGACGCGCTCGTGGGTGCAGGCGTGTGCCTGAGAGGGCTAGAACTCGGGGCTGGGTTCTCTGGAGCAGAGTTGCACAGGCCACCACTGGTAGTATACAAGCTAGCCAAAACATAATATAGATTTTAAGCCTTTCTTTCTTTCTTTTTTTTTTTTCTTTTTTTTGGGGCTGGGGACCGAACCCAGGACCTTGCGCTTCCTAGGCAAGCGCTCTACCACTGAGCCAAATCCCCAACCCCATTGTAAGCCTTTCTTAAGCTGGGATGGATAATTAAATGTTCTGTGATGGACTGGGTGTTGAGTATATCATATGCTTTATAAAGGGTAGAATGGTAATAACTGTACTCAATTTATATATATGTGAGAAGGCCTTTTAACTGGACAAAAAGGGGGAAATGTTATGGTTTGCCCTGGAGTTATCTGTATTTTGATGCTAATTCCACTGCCCCAAGAGAGCTGCCTAGTCGTGGACTCAGGAATCAGGTGACTTCACCAGAACCTTCTCCCCATTGAATTTGTAAAATACAGGTGAAGGGCAGGTACAGGATAGAAGGAGGCCTGTCATTGGATGAGATGGAAGGATGGGTGGGAGAAAAGTTTGAAGGAGGAGAAGACTGGAAGGAAGAAAGGAAGAGACAGGAGAGGGAGAGAAGCCATGGCAGGTGACGTTAAGATTCCGCTCTGTGTATTTACAGGTTGTTATTAATGTTCTTAAGGCATGGATGGTACTGGGCTTTGTATGTTTAGGTGGGCAATTACATCTTATCAATTGGGCCAAAGGTTATTGTGTTGTGTGGTCTTTCATGTGTAGATTTAAGTGTAATGGAGTGTGGGGCGGCTGGTCTGGGTCACCACGGAGTTGAGATGTGTGTTTCTGGCATGGAAACCTGCCTTGGGCACTAGATAGGTAGAGAGATCGCTGACGGCTCACAGAGAGGCCTTCGGCAGTGTGATATAGGATGGAGCAGAGTGGGTGAGAGGCTTTGCTGACCGAGACTTAAGATATCTAGCAGATATCTTGGGGCACCGCGGTGCTGGACCTAAGGGGGGTAAAAGACAATAATACGTTTTTATTTTTTATATTTTACAACAACAGGTACTGGGGACTGAAACTGGGTCTGTCTCTAAGAGCAGTATCCTATCTGCAGAGCCAACTTGCCGGCCCCCCCTAATAAAACAAAAAAATTTTAAAAGAAATACAATAGACAGGCCAAAGGTCTCAACCTTACACGAAGGATCACAGGCAACTTCTGAATGGTGAGAGCTGGGGAAATGGGTCCCCTCAGGCCGGAGCACGGTGACTGGTTACACGGTCAGCCCTGAGAGCAACTAACATTATATAAACTGAGCAGGTGTTAGGAGTATGTATGTATGTATGTGTGCATGTATATATGTATGTACATGTACAGTATGCATGTAAAGACAACAACAACAAAAAAAGAGGCCACAGAATTGAAAGAAAATAAGTGGATAAGGTGGGAGGCTCCAGAGGGAGGATGGGGCGGGGATGGGGAGACAATGCCATCATACTTGGATCTAAGAAACTGTAGCTTCACGTGGGTAACAATGAATTTGATATATGTGTAACTTCTGTTTCACCGAAATGTTGTATTTGAAAAAGGATTCTGTTTAAGTTGAGAGAAGGAGGAGAAGAAGAAGCAACAGCAGAAGAAGAAACAGTAGCAGTGGGGGGTTGGGAGGAGGGGGAGCCAGCGAAACAGCATTGTGTTAAGTGGAGGCACAGGTGACCTGCCATCCTCTTGGTAGCTACAGTGACTGTGACACACTGCTGTCTCAGGGGAGTCAACACTACTGAAAACCCTCTAGCCTGCTGAGGGCAGCAGCCACCTCGGGCAGCAAGCTGCTCTCATCTGGGCCACGCCCACAGCTGCCTCCTGCTTCTTTTAAAACCAAGGGATGTGGTGTTGCCTCGGTGTGGATTTTCCTTTTCAAAACAAAAGTGCTTTAAAAGTATCCAAAGCCTTTTCTTTTCTTCTTTACTTCTCAAAAAGAAGCGTATGTTCTGGCGTGTTCTGTATGTTCTGGCGTGTTCTGTCTGCATCGTGTGCCCATTGTCCTCAGAGGCCCGAAGAACTGGAGCTACAGGTTGTGGGCTGCCCTGTGCACACTGAGATCCAAACCCAAGTCCTCTGCAGGAGTGGCCGGGGCTCTTTACCAGTGAGCCGTCTCTCCAGCCCTCGTTTTTCTTACGTCCTTACAAAGTGAAGAGGGGTGCACTGGGAAGCCTGAGAGATGCCCCAAGGGTTACTAATCGTAAGGGCCCTCGGAACCTAAGCTCATCAGCCTTGGCCACATGACTTCCTTGCAGGGCAGAGGCAATGGAAAAGGGATAAAAATCAAAGCTGGAAACCCCAACGAGCTGAGTCCCGGGTACAGGTCTTCTGTTCAATGCACCCTTAGTCAAGTGGCACATCTAGCCTAATTCCAACCTTTGGTGTCATTGTAAATGCCTATTTTTTTTTCCTGGCAATACGTTCCACATAATCGAACTAGAACAGAAATAACACTGCTTCTCAGTGCTCTTTATTTTTAAATCTTAAAAGAAAAAATTTTTTCCCAAGAATTAAAAAGGCAGTCTATTTTCTATGTAGGGTCATCTTCACCAGAGCTGTCAAAACATTCCAGAGGAAATGACTGAGCCGTCCCGACATGCGGCGGACTGACCTTGACCCGGGCAGTAAGCCTGTTCTGTATACGCCAAACAGACACGTTTAGAGAGACTCGGAAATCATCAGCCAGTGACTAAGCAGGGAACGTTTCCAGCTAAACACGCAAGGCCCGGTCTCCGTCGTACGCAGTAGACACCATCATTTATTGGAGGGACAATTTAAGTCAGCGAGAATACTTCACGGTAGTTGTGGCTGACGTTGGATCGGATCGCACAGGGCCAGCTGCCTACGGCTGAGCTTGAGATGTGCTCAAGTGTCCCCTTTATGCAGGGTTTGTAGGTAAAAAGGATTTCATGGGGACTGACCACTTGGCCCTCGGGTCGATTTAAGGATGGCTTGCTTTAAAAACTTAGTATCGGGTGAAAGTCTACCTTGAGCTGGATATAGTGGTGCAGGCCTTTAATACTAGTGTGTGGGAGGTAGAGGCAGGTAGATCCCTTGCGTTCTAGGCTAGCCTCAATAGCAGCTGTTTCTCTACCACCAATTTCTGAAGATGAGAGAAAATCTGAGATTTTTTTGAATGCTTTCCTTCCATCTGTTATTAGTATTAAAAACACAGGTGCTGGAGAGATGGCTCTGCAGTGAAGGGCACTGGCTGCTCTTGCAGGGGTCAATGCCCAGCTCCCAGCCATGTGTAATTCTAGTTCCATGGAAATCTGATGCCCTCTGCTGGTCTCCTCAGGTACTGCATGCGTACACAGAGGTAAACCGTCCATGCGTATTACATAAAAAGTGAATTAAAATATTGCTAGAGTTTCATATTTTCAAGGTTTCCAAACAAACAAATGAGAGAGGAAATTCTTCCAGGCATGGTGGTGATACACAACTTCGACTCCAGTCCTGAAGAGGCAGAGGTGGCTGATCTCCAAAAAGAGTTCAAGGCCACCATGGTCTACACAGTGAGTTCCGGGCCAGCCAGGGCTTTGTGGAGACCATGCCTCAAGAAAAAAACAAAACAAAACAAAACAAAACAGAAGGAGGGATGTGGAAGGAGAGAGAAAGTTCTGCACAGGAAACCATCCTTCACAGTGAAGAACAGGAAGGGGGGTTCCTTGTGGCTTCTAGGCAAGGAAAGACAGCAACTGAGGCAAGAAATAGCACTGGGTCTTCTATCTCCGGTGTTTGGAGAAAGTTCATCCTCAGACTTTCTCAAGATAAAGTTCTTGGATGGGATGTCCACAGAAGCTTCGGGAACAGTAGTTTAGAAGCAGCAGAACTTGGCCATCTCCCTGTTGTGTGGCCATGCGACACATTCTTTGCGCAGCCCATGAAGGAAGTGCACGTGGGGCTGGTGGACTAATGGCTCAGTGGATAACAGTGCCTGCGCCACGCCTGACAGCCCAAGTCCAATTCCCAGAACCAAGGTGTTAGGAGAGAACGGGCTCCCTGCTGCTGACCCCTACATGGGTCACATACACACAACAAAAAAATGAAAGTAGGATTTAAAAAGAAGAGGAAACGCGTTGGGAGAGGTGATCGACATGGTGCCGTGTTTCACTGGACGGCAGCCCTTGGACCATTTTCTGAGCGGGGGAGAGGAGGTGTCTATAAAAGGCTTAAGGGTTGCTGGATTGGATTACGCTCAAGACAGGCCCGGGATACAGAGAAGGAAGGGGAGGTTTAATCCGGAGTTCCTGCAGATGTGTCCTCACCCACCCCTTGGCGGATCCTTCCAACTGCCAGGGAACCTGCTGGGATCTGAGACCAGGAGGGACATCTGCAAACTGGGCTTGTGAGTTTAACAATCTGCACCCAGGCCTCTCATACAAACCGAGCACGGGCACCATGAAGCAAGGCCCTGGACACCTTATCAACATCGATGAGTGACATCAGGGGCAGCAGTGGGGGGGACACTGGGACCAGGTGCCTCGTGCACAGATGAGCCCTGAGCAAACCCAAGCTGCAGCCACCTACACCAGGGCCTACCTGGGCCTGGCCCCCTCCGGAGCCGCTCCCACTGCTGCTCCCGCCGCTGCCACTGCCTCCGCTGCTCGCCTGCTTGTGCTGCTGGGAGCCGGTCATCTCGGCCATCCGCCTCTCCATCTGCTCCAGCCGCTCCAGGATGGACATCCTGAACTGGTTATCTAGGGCAGAGCGGGAGGCGTGAGACTGCGCTCTAGAGGAAAAGCATTTGACCTGTGGCCTATGCCAGCTTGTGAGTCCGGTGTCCAAAAGACTGTCAGCAGCTCTGCCAAGTGAGGGACTACGGCGGGCCAGTCTCTACCGCATGGCACGGCACGGCATGGCACGCAGGCTGCCTCTGCACACCAGAATGTAACGCTGACTTACAGAAGCCCACAGTCCTCAGAGAAAGGACCAGAAAAAAAAAATCCCTTTGTGTCAAAAACCTCAACTCTGGGTTCCTGCTTCACTGTCTGTGGAATTTCCCACAGAGACCCTGAGGGGATCTGACAGATCACCCCCGACACCACCCACACCTACACCACCACCACTCAGGGCACACACCAGAAGTGGCTATAAGCTAGTGGGGGGAAGATTTCAAGAAAGGAGGCAGGAGGGTGTAAGAGCGCTTACAGTGTTGAATTCTCTTCAGTCAGTGACATGTACGAGTTCAGCACCACCCAAGCAAAGCAACAGGCCATTGCTGCAGGAGCCGGGAAAACATGAGTTTATACCAGTCCGTACCCCCAACCTGTGTGCAAGCACACTCTTGGGAAGAATCAGGATTACGCCACAGGAATAAGAGGATCCCAGATCATTCCGAATGTCATCGGTGCCTATGTCAATGCCACGGGTTTTGGTAAACGTGGTGCTGGGGGTGCCAGCAGCACTGAGGAAAGCAGAAGGGTTCTCTTGCCGCTGGATCCCAATGAGAGTGTGCAAATGAGGCACCAGTGTGTGTGTGTGAAACACCCTGGAACAGTGGGTGGGCACACAGCTGAGATGTGACCCGGAAGTCTGGCCAGTGTTTAGAGAAAAACCAGATACGCAAGCCAAAAATGAAGGGACTGACTGAGGCAAGATGTGCAAGGATCACAGGAGGGGTGGGCCAGAGAGGAGGGGGTAAGTTGGGGCCGTGGGCAGCTCGGAACCCTGCTGTCCCGTCGGGCTAACTACACAGCACGGATAAACCTGCAGTACCCCTAACTCTCAGCTCTCCAGTGGGAATCCCGTCTGTTCGTGCATGGCCATGCTCAGAATATACTATGGCCTAAGGAAGGGTTCTCTCGACATCAGCTTCTCAAGGTGAAGCACGGTCATCAGGACCTTGCTAAAGGCAATTATGGCACATTTTCTCCCCCAAATTTCGAAAGGCACAGCTCCATTCAGAACACAACCATCCGGGTCATAGAAAAAACTTGGAAAGTGTGGGTAGGTCAGCCGGTGTTCCCTGACACCCCAACAGTAACCCCAGACAGGTGAGTGGGGCGGCTCACATGCAAGAAAGAACAAAAGCAGAGACAACACGCAGGGCTGTCACCACTCCCAGCCCCAGTTCTTCACCAATGCAGGAGGCAGGTACTGTGCGTGCTGCTTTACTTTACAAACAGCAGCACGCGTGGATGGCTCCTCGCTCTGGCCACCCAAACGCCCCAGGAAAGAAGTATTAGAGAAAGACAGGCACAGGCTTCAAGTGCCGTGAAAGACATACTTCTTCCTCTGAAACTGTAAATATTAACTTTCTGTCAAATTCATTTTACTTTATGAAACCAAAATGCAGGAGAGAGACCTTTTCCCAATCCCGAGGTCACCTCCACAGATACCATGAACAGAAACAAATGTGGCGCACTCATGTGAGCTGGGACCCCCAGTCCCACCCCTGCCCTCCTAGTTGATACAGCCATCTTGGATTAATACAGCCATCTTGGAGGATTTCATCTGAGTATTGCCCACGGGAGTAACTTGGAACCGATACTGTCTGAGATGAAGGGAGGGTGGGAAGGATTACCTGAGGGGCCTTGAGAGTTTGGATCCCAGGAACTCAAACAGTACCGGAAACTCATCCCTCTGTCAGAGGTCAGCTAAAGACAGATCCACCCTTGGGTTAAAACTCAGCTCGAAGCAGCCGTCCCACTATCCTTGGGACATTGCAAAGGCTCCTGCTTCCTTCCTGCAGGGCAGTGCAGTGCTCTGCGTCACCTCCATTCACCTCTGGACCTGCATTAGGTTACCTCACCCACACAATGTAGCTTAATTCTAAACCTCCACAGCCCCAACCAACACAACGTAGCTTAATTCTAAACCTCCACAGCCCCAACCAACACAATGTAGCTTAATTCGATACAATGTAGCTTAATTCTAAACCTCCACTGCCACAGCTGCTCCTTCGTATTCCTGCACTTTCCTCAAGCACTGTTGACCCAGCAGCCAAGATGAGCCACTCCTCAGGAGACAAAGTCACAGAGCCATGTAAAGCCCTGAGACCTGGTTACATCCATCTGAGACAGCCTCCAGTTTCCCGTGGAGCACAGCTGGACTATGCTATGCTAAGGGCGTTCACCTGCCCGTCCCTCTGGCCAGGCCCAGACTGGGGAGACACAGACTCTTCTGACTTGTAAAGACCCAGGGCTGCCCCGGCTATGCAGTGAGTACTTATATATTGTGATGGTTTGCGTATGTTTGCAGTGAGTACTTATATATTGTGATGGTTTGCGTATGTTTGGCCCAGGGAGTGGCACTATTAGAAGGTGTGGCCTTGTTGGAGGAAGTGTGGCACTGTGGGGGTGGGCTTGGAGACCCTCCTAGCTGCCTGAGGATGTTCATACTGTTCCTGGCTTCCTTTGGGTGAAGATGTAGAACTCAGCTCGTCCTGCACCATGCCTGCCTGGATGCTGCCATGTTCCCACCTTGATGATAATGGACTGAACCTCTGAACCTGTAAGCCAGCCCCAATTAAATGTTGTCCTTAAAAGACTTGCATTGGTCATGGTGTCTGTTCACAGCAATAAAATCCTAACTAAGACATATATTGATAAGCTACTCCAAGAAGCACTTCATGAAGATACCCAGCCTCCGAATCGTGAGGCAAATAAACACCCATTCTTCACAGATCATCCAGTCTCTAACAGAGTTCTCTGTGCCCATGTCCTCCGCATCCATGGGTTCATCCGAAGGATGGGAAGTATTTTTTGATGAAGGTGGTGGGGATGGGGGAGGCGGCTCAGTCCGTCAAGCACTTGCCCTACAAGCATGGGAACTTGGGGTTTCTGATCACCATGGAAAGTCAGGATAGATGTGGGAACCTGTCTAGAAGTGTCCACTTGGGAGGCAGAGATGGGATCTCTAGGGCAAAGTGGACCAGCTGAATTAGTTAGGCTCCCAGTCTGGGTTCGAGGTAAATGAAGAGGAGGGGGTGAGGAGGATGCCCCTTGTCAAGAGCTCTGGCTCCACGCCGAAGCACATAAACGCATACAGATGAAAACAAAACAGAAAGCAGGCCTGTAATCACAGCTACCTACAAGGCTGAGGCAAGAGGATCGAGAGTTCAAAGCCAGACTGGGTAACTTATCAACATTACATTTCAAAATTTAAAAGGCCTGGTGGTCCACGCCTTTAATCCCAGAACTCAGGAGGCTGAGTAAGGCAGATCTCTATGACTTTGAGGCCAGCCTGGTCTACCTAGCAAGTTCCAGGCCAGCCAGGGCTACTCAGTGAGATCTTGTTGCCCGGGGCTGTCCATCAGCGATTCGGTACTTGCCGTGTGTTAGAAGCTACCACACTCCAATCCCACCAATCGAGCGCACTGAATGTGTATGGATTTCTGCTCATCATTCCCTACAGATACGGCACACTGACTGACACAGCTTTTACCTCGCATTAGATGCGGCAAACGACAGTAAGGAGACGGAATACACTGGAAGACGTGCATAGGCTCTGTTCAAACACTTCGTGAAGGGGACTCGAGCATTCTCGGGTCCTGGTACCTTTGGGATGCCTTGAACCTGCTGCACCCTGGGTACTGAGGAGGCACTAGACTTTATTATCTCAGTAGGAAATGGACTGACACCGGCAGCTCCCATTCTCAGAGGACTTAAGAGACCGCTGAGCTCTACTAGAGTTCCTGACCCCACAGGTCTGGGCGAGGCCTGGCAGTTACATCTCTCTCTCAAGATGTCCTGGATGCGAGTTGGGACGACATTTCAAGGAGCCTAGCTCAGGCCCTGGCTTGCTTCCACCCCGTGCTCCGATGACAGACTGACAGAGGCACCAACTCCTCCCAACCTTGTGTACTCTCTCCCATCAGAGCTCTTGGCTGGGTCCAACTATGACCCACCCAATTTTCTCTCACTGGTAAGGCAGAGGCCAGTGTCTATCTCATACGGATTAAATAAGCCAACATGAAGGTCTAAGTGAGGAGACTAAGTGTGAACTTCTGTCACGTTGGGGTCTTCTCCCAAGCCAAAGCTATGGGGCCTTTAAATATATATTTAGTTCGTGTGTGTGTGTGTGCGCGTGCGCACATTTTAATGCTTTTATTTACATATCCGTAGCAAAGACCACAGAGCTCCCATACGTTCCTTGCCCAGTTATCCCCAATACTAACATTTCTCGGAACGCCAGTGTTAAGATAAAGTAACACCACTACAGCCCTGTTGCTAACCAAGGACCTGAACCCGACTGTAACTTACTACCCACTAACGAGCCTTTTCTGTTTCTGTTTTAGGCTCCTGGGATTTGTGGCTTTCGGTAGCTCATTTTTGTTTTCCCTAATTCTGAAGAATCCTAATCGGATATTCTGCAGGTGATCCTCCACCCTAGGACTGTCTGCTGGTCAGACAGGCTCTGTGGGGGCTCAAGAGAACACCAGTGGGTCAGGGACAGGGTTGCTGGTTAAGCTGGGATTTTTCTCATGCAGTCTTTGTAAGCAAGGAACTAAAACTCCTGTCTGGGTTCACAGGGAAAGGTGCTGAGTTCCGTGCCTTGGGGAAGAGGTGCCATGTGTAACCTGGTGCTCTCCAGTAAGCAAGGACGTCTTGTCTAGCTCTATTTCGTCAGCCACTTCAAGCGATTGCTCTTGGCGCACCTATGTTCCGGAGTCATAATCTCACCACATACAAGAGCACAAGCACCTCCAAGGTGGACCACGGTCTTCCCACGGGTCACTGCCGTCTTTCTCTTTTGTGTGCTTCCTCATCCTTCAAAGGAGGCTTGCCTTTTACTTCTCCTGCCCCAGCCTTTGAAGCAACAGTCCCCGTGAGATGTGGAGTCTGGATCCTTCCGCTGGAGGATGGAGGGTGTTTAGGAACCAAGCCATGGGTGCTGCGTGCCCTCACTGCTGCTGGGTCACTGCTTCGAGGCTTCATCAGCGAATAGAGCTGTAGTACACGCTTGTGCGTATACAGGCCCGTGCAACCACAGCAACCTGGAGTCGTACTGATAGCTGAGAATAACGATGTTCATTTATACCCTCGAGGCCGCGGAAACATAGACAAAAAGAGGGTGGAAAGAAATAGTGTTTTCTAGACTGAGCACTGAGCACGGCAACAGGAGACACACTGCAAAGACACCCAGTGGTAAGTCAGGAGCGAGAACCCCACAAGCACACAGAAGGGTCGGTACAGTAACCTGCCCAGCCATTCTAATTCTAGTTCCTAAATTCCCAACAATATTAAAAAATATATGTATGGGGTTGGGGATTTAGCTCAGTGGTAGAGCACTTGCCTGGCAAGCGCGAGGTCCTGGGGTTCGGTCCTCAGCTCCGAAGAGAAAGAAAAAAAAATGTAAGTATAAAGAAAACCACTCATGGCCGCAGGTAACCGGTGGTTACAAAGATCAGAAAGAAAACACCACACAACCAGTCGCTGCCCATGATTCAACAATGGCTTGTTGACGCTGTGTGTGGTGGCGCACACCTTTGAACTCAGCGCTCAGGTGGCAGAGGCAGGCAGATCTGAGTTCAAACCCAGCCTGGTCTACATGGTAAAAGACCCAGTCTCAAAAAAAAGCATAAAACAACAAACAAGAATGGGAAGTTAGGGCTTGATTTATCTGATGTCAGCCTTTCCCATCATGCAAAGCACCATAACAGCCAATCAGGGGGCTTCTCTGTCTCTCCGACAGGGATTCTTAACTCCCAAAGGGGTTCATTGAGAATATTCCGAGTTGAGAGCCGCCTCAATCTTTAAAGTTCCTAAGGCGTACCGAAGGCTTAAAGAACAGATTTTCAAGAAATCAGACACCCACGGCATGTTCTAAGTTTAGAAAACACGGAATCTGCCGCTGGACCATGGAGACATCCAGAAGCTTGAGCATCTGCTCTCAGTGAGGGGGAGTCTATGCCAAAAAAGACCCTGAGCCTGCGGCGTCGCCATTTGCCCCTGGTGTTGTACAAACTATTTTAAATTTTACAACTCAATTAATTTTCATGGCTGTACTGAATGGTTTCTGACACGAGACCCAGTAATTTAAAGTACAGGGGGCCCGGGTCTGGAGAGACGGCTCAGCGTTTACGAGCACTGGCTGCTCTTCCAGAGGACCTGAGTTTCAGTTCTCGGCACCCGCATGGCAGCTCACAGCTGTCTGTAACACAGGACCCGATCCCTTCTTCTGGCTTCACTGTGCACCGGATTTGAGTGCATAGGCATACACGCAGACAGAACCCCGGTGCACACAAGACCGGCTCAGCCGTTAAGAGCACTTGCTGCTCTTGCAGAGGATGACCCATGTTTAGTTCCCAGCGCCTACAGGATGGCTCGGAGCCATCAGTAACCCCCGTTCCAGAGATCAGTGGCAGATGCCAGGCAGGAGGGACTACGGTGGGCAGGTGAGCTTCCTGGAGATGTGGCACTGTTTGGCGAAGTTGCAATGGATGTACCTTGGAGAGGCACAGCCCGGGATTGGGGGGGCCTCCTCTCTGTAGAACGTCTTGCTGCTGCTGGGTCTTCCTGTGTCTGTTCTTGCTATATGCCTCTTGAATCTGGCATGGTGGGACTGTGCGTGAGGAGGCCCTCACTCTCTTAGGCAATTTTCCTGTAGATCAATATGAAGACGAGCTTTCTTGACGTGATGTTGTTTAAATGAATTCCTGGCTTACATCATTGTAGGGAGTTAGGGGAGTTGATTGAAAGTTTAAGGAGATGGTTTAGGTTGTTCTGACAGGGTTAGAATTAATAGCAGAACGTTCCCCCATCCCAGGTCGAACAGTCATGGCTGCACAGATTAAGAGAAGGCGCACGGTGAGCTCTCGTGCCTTAAAAGTGTGTGATTTTCCTTGGAAGAGAAAAATAGGCTTGGGACAAGTTAATGATCAAAGGAAACATTTCATTCCAGGCTGGGTCTAAGTTCCTGGATCTTGAGATCTTGAGCTGTCGTCACTGGTTTCCCTGTGCACCGTGAAGAGACACGGCTATGAATAAAGAGTGAATACTTCTGAGGAGAAGAATTAAGGATACATGATCAGCCAGTTTAGCAGAACAGGACTTCAAAAACGAGGCGGAAGAGAGATGATGATCTGTTTCTTGGTAAATCCAAGTTGTCACCAGCCAAGCGCGGGGAGAGACCTGCTACTGTAGACTGCCTTGCTTAAACTTGGTTAGTAGACGGCAAAACAACTATTACTTTGGGGTTACGACAAATGCGTGAAGAGAAAAACAGATAGGAAATGTTTAGTTAGGCGTGAACTTCGAAAGAAGAATACATACTCTATAATCCCGTTGTAATTCTCCACCTGTGCAATAATTTTAATGTTTTTGAAGAGTGTGTTTCATGGTGATTGTTTTTAGAGAATGTGTAACTTGTGGCCGCGGAGCTGAGGTGGTATAAAAGGGGTAAGGGGAAAAAATAAAGTGGTTAGAACTTCTTGCTTCATCCACCAATGGTGTGGGCGGGTGCCAGCTCTAGGTTGTCACTGCACATCCCCCTCCTTGGATGGCTGACCATGCTGTCTGAGCTGGTCCTCAACAGATATGGCGCCCTCTTCTGGCCTTCACAATTATTGTCATGCAAGCAAAAATACTTAAAATGTATCTAAAAAAATGTCTAAGTTAAATCGGTCTCTGGGAACCTGTAATACAGAATTGAATGTTTCTGTTATACTGCAGCATACTCCAGCAACTGCTCCAGGTCACTATTCTGTCTTCTGGTGGGTACCTCAACCCCCCTTTTCTCCTAATTCACTGTCTCCAAACACACAAAGAATTTTCCGTGCCTCTGAGCCTTAGCTAATGTCACCGTTTCCCCAGTCCACCTACAAACTTCTGATGCTTCGTGAGCTCAGCCAGCGCTTTCGACGGGGCAATAACAGCAGCTGCTGAGCTGCGACAGGGAGCGCCTCCAAGAAGCCAGGCATACCTCATATCTAAGTCCCATCTTCCAACAACTGAAGGGCCCCCCTCTTCTCTTAGAGAGGAGAGAGCTGAGGCTTGCTAGCCCAAGCTCATGCTGTGTTTAAGATCAGGACGGAAGATCTGAACACAGGCTGGAATCCAAAGTGTTGTTCTTTCCCCTGAACCCAGTTGCCCTTCCCAGTCTTGCCTTGTGTCTGGAGAGAGTTCAGCAAACAATAACACGCTTACTTTCCTATACGCCATCCCACTCCTGGCAAGGCTGTGGGCTTTTGGGACACAGGGATCTGGCACAGGCAGAGTGAGGGCTCGGTGGAAGGAGTACTCTTTTCCAACCTAAGCACCTGGGAGCCAAGATATTGGTGAGGTCATTTACCGACTGGCCAAGGACTCAGCAAACTTCACTGCCACAGTGGATCTATACGCCAACCAGCAGTTCTTACTGCTTCCTTCAGTGGGCAGAGAGGGATTGGTTGACACGGTCAAAACGCAAAGGAGCTGACTTGGAAGGGGGGCGGGGCGGGTGGGAAGCTGTGTTTTCCTGGCTGCCTGCCCTTTTTTTCCCCCCCAGCTCAGGTAAAGAAATGATGTCACTACACAGTTTTGGCTGAGAGGCCTGTCAGCAAGACCCAACCATGTGACGTCCTCCTCACAGACTCAAGCTGGAATTTCCTAGCAGAGCAATGTCACTTTTCTGCAGCCGCTGGCGCTGCACACTAAAAATATCACTGACCCCTAACTGTCAGGTGCCCCCTTCGGGAGACGGGCTCTGCAAACCACCAGTGCGGAGCTCACTGTCGGCAAAAAACCAGAGCCTATCACCAAGTCACCAAAGTGTTAAACAAGTCCATCAGTTTGAGCTGCTTCACGAACTCGCACCTTCGATTATGTGAAACAAAAGGAAATATTTTCTAGAGCCGCCTCAGACGCGTGCTAGGGCACGGGTGTCTGCCGAACCGATCGGCTAATGGGCAGCACAGGCAGAGGCGCGTCCTGTGCGCTGAGCCACGGCGAGTCCTGTTGCCAGAGGGGGAGAGTTTGCCTTGGCAGGTAAATGAATGAAGGAGCCACCATCAAATACCATCTGCTATTTTAAAACACGCTATTTGTGTCTCAAGTGCACATGTGCCTCCTGTTGCTATTTGGATGGGGGACGAGAAGCCGTCTCTCGTTCCATTTACAGCCTCTGGCTTCAGTGGCAGCGAGGGCTGACCGAGCGGGAGGAGGCATGGCCGAGATTATTTCTGTAAGGATTGTAACTGCTGCTCAGGAAGTCTCCTAAGTGTTTCAGGAAGCTCGGAAAGATGGGGCAAGTCAAGTCGCCTCATTCCTTCCCGGAATTCACGGGGCCACCGGAGTCCATTAAGCTGCTCCTCCTCCCTGGCAAGCCACATAAGATGTCCAAGTGCAGAGGGAAGAGAAAGGACCGGTCCACGATGAGGCACACACTGTGCCACTCCGATTTTTCCAAAGCAACTGCTAAATTTAGCCTTAGGGGGGGAAAAAACGGCCACACTCCGCTTTTTAAAAAAACCCTCCTACTCTATGGACCAAAACACTGGATGGAACTTCTGTCCTAGCTAGGGTGTCTCCGCCACTTGCTTCTATCTGCAGGGGGGGTTGGGAGTCCGATTTCTCCTCCATGTCTTTGTTCCACACGATTCTGAACAAGAGTCTTGGGAATGCCCAAAGACTCTTCTGGGAGGCTGCAGAACAAAGCCAACTGACTGGGGAGACAGCAGCGAGGAGCCTTGCAAGCCCAACCAGTCTCTCCCACCTGCGGTTGTCCAGTGAGAGAGCTGGAGGCGCAGGGTGAGCTTATTCTCCAAGGACCCTCCCCTCCAAGGTTTCGTGGGGTGGCTGCGGAGCTCAGCTGTCTCTGTGGAGCTTGTGGCAGGAGAGCGCCCCAAGGTACTGCAAGAACTGACTAGAGGGTCAGTGCTCGCTTTCCTACAGTGAAGGGTGCTAACTCCCCAAAAGGCAGCCGAATCAGAGGGCAGCCTCAACGGTCCCAGCCCACTGAGAAAATGCAACACACAATGAAGCCCGGTAGTTGCAGATGATGAGTATATGTTAATAAAAAATAAACATGATAAACAGAAAAGGAGACATCGGACAGACATGGGGGCGGGGGAAGGGGCAGATTACCCCAATGCCTGAGGTTTTTCCAAGACTGGTGCCGGCCTGCAACTCTGAGGAGAGACAGAAGGATGAGGGGGTGGAAGGAAAACTAATACTGGCTTGTACAAAGGAAATTCAGAGAAAAACCCCCAATGCCTGAGGACTGAGTAGGACAAAGCCGGCAGGACTGTCAGAAGGCAAAACAGGGTATTCAAGTGAAGACAGGTTGGTGGTTACCAGTGTTATCAAAAGCCACCTAAAATCCTCCCCTGGGGAGAGTATGGGGGAAGAGGGACAGAAAGAACTGTGCCTGAACTGGGGCTATGGAGCTGTGATAACCAAGACAGCTCAAGTTTTGTTAACCAACAAGCGTCTAAAACGAGAGCTCAGCCTCTGACTGATGCACAAAACACAGACAGGCCACCAGGTTATGTCCAGCCCCACCACAGCACCCCCAGCATTCAGGACACATAAGAGATACACACTGAGCCGGGCATGGTGGCCCACACCTTTAGTCCCAGCGCTGGGGAGGCAGAAGCAGGTGGATCCCCGTGAGGTTAAGGCCAACCTGGTTTACACAGTAAAGTGCCAGGGCTGTGTAGAGACCCTGTCTTAAAAGGGGATGGGGGGGAAGGAAGGAGGGAAGGAGGGAGGGAGGGAGGGAGGGAGGGAGGGAGGGAAATACACACTGAGAAACATCTGGCAAATGAGTGACTTCACCCATCTGAAAGATAAGATGTGAACTTCAGTAACAAGCTACTGTCATTTCTATGGTGGTCTGTTTTTTCTAACCAAGTTACTAAAACCAATTTCTTGCTTTTATTTATTTATTTATTTATTATTTATGTATTTATTTTATTTATTTAATCCCTGCTGTCATACACCTCAAACTCACATTTAGCCCAGAACAACGACCAGCATCACCTCCTGATCCTTCTATCTCTACCTCCAGATATGCAGGCAGGGGTTCCGGCATGCACCCACACATTCCCCTCCCACTTATTGTCCTTCATCTGGCACAGCCATTTTTTATCTACCCCACTGACGAGATATGAAACACCCGCTTCTGAAACAAACAAGACCTCTCACCAAGACCATGCGATTCAACCTCTTTTGTTGTTTTTGTTGTGTTTTTACCTTAAAAGCAGTGCTCTGTAAGGTTAGGAAGGAGGCTACAGGAAGCGGAGGTGGAAACTTAGTAACAAAAGAAAGGCTGCTTTATAGGGCACCTGGGAAGAGGAGGCAGAGAACCCTGGCTGCTTCCAGTTCCGGCTTCTACTCACAGTAGTTTTCAGCGTCTGAGAAACCATGCACTCCACACACGGATTGCGAGAATTCCCCTGCTGGTTCCAGACTCAGATCCTGCAGGCCTGCGGTTGGCATGCCTTGGCTCTCAAAGCTGACTGTGCCATCTGCACAGACACTCTGATGACTTGCTAACTTGTGAGAATGTTGAAGTTCAAAGTAATTCAAAAGCGAGTTATCTTTGTTTATTTTTAAGACGGGGTCTCACTATGTAGCCGTGGCTAACTAGTCTGGCCTTGAACTCAAAGATTCCCCCCACTTCCGCCTCTGAGATTAAAGACATGCACCACCATGCCCAGCCTAGCCTTTTATTTTTTAAAGACGAGGTTCTACAATGGTATACTTCTATCCCACAACTTGAACATTTAATAACCGTATTTTTTTTTGCAATGCTATAAACTCTGGGATAAATATAGACATAGTACTTTTTAGTCCCTAAAATAGTGGCGAGAACACAGGTAAGTCTCAACAGATAAAAGACTTAAAGATGGTATTTTATAATCCACCACAGGTCTTTCTGATAAAGGGATATACATTTTGTTAGACTCAGCGTGGGTCTTGAGAGATTTTGTGAAGAACAGGTTTTAGGAAGTGCCTGGACCTCCGCATCTTTCTGAGACGGCTGTTTGTCCTGCCCCGGAACAAGGACAAGTCCGTGTCGGCACTGTGCTCAATCCATGTGTTGACTGTGGTACTTAGCACTCACACCCTAGGCCAGGTCTGAACCCAACTCCATCGGGCCTGGCTTTCCAGGTGGGGCAGAAGAGCATAAGGCAGCCAGTGTTCCAAGCGCGTGCGGGGCAGCCCTGTCCTGCTACAGTCACACAAGTCCCCGGAGTGGACTTCCTGAACCACTCCATTCTAAAGGGGTAAGGAACAGTTACAAAATGGATCAAGGGGATGGCTCGGCCGTTAAGAGCACTGACTACTCTTCCAGAGGTCCGGAGTTCAATTCCCAGCAACCACATGGTGGCTCATAATTAACCATTTATAACGGGATCTGATACCCTTTTCTGGTATGTACTCATAAACAAATAAATCTTAAAAACAAAACAAAACAAAACAAAAAAACCCCTAAAGGTTAATCATGAACTCTGGCAGCCAACCAGCCACAGAAAGCCTCCACTGCCAGCCCCCACCCCACGGTTCCTTTCTCCCTCCTCACTTTTCCTGGCTATCCCTCCCTGTCCCGGACTATTCCCCCAGAGTCCATTTAGTCCCCTCCTTCCCCTTGCATAGCCATTGCAATCCTGGATGCTACATCTGTTTGAGGCGGCAGGTGAAAATACGTACAACTGACACATTAGATGAAGTCAAATCAAGAGCCAGGCACACGCACAAAAGCATCGCCGAGAGCTCCAAGGGTTAGGAGACCAGACGAAACAAGAGGCCACTGATGTCAGGATCAGACCTGTCACTTGCCTACATACATGACCTTCCATCCCTAGTATCAACATCTGAAGAGGGACTGGAGGGATGGCTCTGCAGCTGGGTGCTACTGCTCTCCCAGAAGAGACTGGTTGGTTTTAGCACCGGCCAGGAGGCTCACAATCACAACTGCTTATAACTCTAGCTCCAGAGGGTCCATCGCCCCCTTGTGGCCTTTGTAGGCAATGCACTCACTGGCACACACTTAAATGTAGACACGCGGGGTTGGGGATTTAGCTCAGTGGTAGAGCGCTTGCCTAGGAAGCGCAAGGCCCTGGGTTCGGTCCCCAGCTCTGAAAAAAAGAAAAAGAAAAAAAAATGTAGACATACACAACACAAAGAAACATGCATGTGCAGCACTCACACACACATGCACAGTGCTATCTGAAAGAAATGTCTTCCGTAGGCACTGATGGTGGCTCATAACCACCTGTAATGAGATCTGATTCCCTCTTCCGGTGTGTCTAAAGAGAGTGACAGTGTCCTCACATACATAAAATTTTGGAGTATCATTCTGAGTTCTATACAAGGTTCCTCACCGAAGACCACCCCGTTTCCTAAGTCATCTTATGTAGATTTTCGCTCAAGCACCACAGTTTTATGACGTGATGTCACCATCTCCCTGGTTTGGGAACGTACTGTAACTGTATGTGACGTGTCGCTATACTCTGTAAGCTATGCAGTTTAGTGCCTTGTAGTGTACAACGCCTGTCCATGTTACGTTTCTTGTTTCCCCTGCAAATGCTATTTACTGCAGGTTTAAATGGTTGTCAGGCTAGCCCAAGGGCCTAGCACTGTTAAAAGTGTGAAGTATTAGTGCAAGGCCCTGGGTTCGGTCCCCAGCTCCGGAAAAAAAAAAAAGAAAAGAAAAAAAAAGTGTGAAGTATTATTGATGGGCCGATAAGCTTTTTTAAAACAAATGTTCCTCATAGTCATAGATTTTAAACCTTTGGTTCCCTGTCTGTGACCCTTTGGGGCTCTGGATATTGTTGCAGGAAGTGCAGTAACTGGGGGGAGGGTTTTGAAATTAAAAGCCTTGTCCCACTCTTCAGATCACTCTCTCTGTTCCAAGCTTGCACCAGGAGGCATGCATGTGTTCGCACACACACACACACACACACACACACACACACACACACACAAAAGAGTGCCCGCTTTCTGCTCCTGCTGCTCCCTTCCCCACTTTCTCTGGGTTGCCTTGGGTTTTATCACAGCTTGCTCTCCCTGGCTTTTTACAGTAGGAACCAAAACACCTTTCACACATTCAAAAGCTGAGGGCATTGATTCTGGCCAGAGAGCAATCAATGGTTTCTTTCACAAGAGAGGACGACAAGGTACTTAAAAACAATCTTTGTTGGGAAGTCCAAACCACAAGTGTGTGATGTGAAGAAGCTGAATCGTATTTTCTGAAAACGGTCCTAAGGAGCGTTGGTCAGCAACCCTCCCCGGGGTGGGGGTGGGGGGAGGTCAATAAACAGCCATGAGCTCTGGTGTCTCCTCATTCAAAATGGGACAGGAGCGAGAACACACAAGGCACCTTCCTGCTGAGTTTCTGTGGCTTCAAAGTGACGATCAGAGTAAGGATCACAAAGTGTCAGTTCCCACACAGTGTCAGTTCCCACACAGCGTGCCCACCTGACCTCCCTTCCTCTGGCCTGGGGGGAGGGGGTTGCATACAGTATTTCTGAGCCTACCTCAAAGCCACACATTCAAATTCTGTAACATCAGGAGACGGGGTCTCTGGTGAGCAGTCAGGTCATGGTGGAGTACTTATGAACAGGACTACTGCCCTTTAAAGAGGTCCCAGAGAGCCATCTTGTTCTTCTGTAACACAGGGACATGAACGGCTGGGCAACACCACCCAGGAGAAAACAACCACACACTCCGGCACCCTGATCTGGGGCTTCCAGCCTCCAGAACTGTGGAAACTCCTACGTTCGTATACTGCCTGCAGATGGTATGATGTCACAACAGCCCAGACTAAAAACTACTCCTGCCCTGTACTTAAGGGGAGACTGGCACTTGGCTCCCGGGGTGAGTGGATAAAGGCCGGACACTTGACTTCAGCTGGGCCAGAATCCAGAAAGTGGCTCATCTGTGCTAATAAGGAACGTTTCGGGGAAACGCAAAGGTCGGTCTGTCTTCCCAGACAAGTTTGCTAAACCAGGGGGTATGAAGCTGGCGCTTTGAGCAGGCCACTTCAGGAATACCTGCCTGAGACTAAAGAGCCAAGAGAAGGTGGACTGCATATGACTTAAGTACCATTCCTTAGGACGTCACCTGAGTACCCAGAACCAGTGTCCCCGAAGAAAATGCCAAACCTGGACTCAATGACGCAAGGGACTTCCTTTCTTCATAATCTGATTCAAGAGGGAGTCTTGTCATTTGCAGCTAAAAGGGAGGCATGTGGTGGGGCGGGTGAGTAAAGGGGAGGGGTTTCCTCTGCAAACCTAGAAACCACATAAAGACTGATAGAGAGAACTGACTTCGTAATGTTGTCCCTGAGTCGTAACAAGCTGGGATGCTCGCCCATATACGATAGCTGACTTACCTATATGGTTCCTTTTTTTTCTCCCTAATTTTAAAAGTGGTGGCTAATCAGTTAAGAGGACCCAGGTTTGACTCCCAGCTACAGGGCAGCTCCTAACCGGCTGTATCCAGTCCTGGGAGATCTGATGCCTTTTAGCTTCTATGAGCACTAGGCAAGCACAGGGCCCACGTACGCATCATGCACGCAGGCAAAACATTCATACATATAAAATAAAGTTTAATTTGTTTAATTTCTTTTTAAAAAAGGAAACTGTAAAATGACGGTCTTTTTGCTAAATACCAGGAAAGTTCTATTTTTCACTTATAAGTAAAAATATTCCTATCACCAATCCTATTTTAGTCCCGCCCTTACACTGCTGTAATTTTCTCCAGACAACAGGAAAAGGACGGCAGAACCAAGCCGCCGCGCTTCTCTGGAGCACAACTTGACGCTCATCACCCACAGAAGTCAGAAAAATGGCAGAGGCAGACTGTGCTCTGGCCTAGCTGCAGACCATCTGTCGTCGGATTTGTGTCTCGAAGAATCTTAACTCTTCAAGCCTTGAGTTACTGAATGCTGAGGCACCAAGACACACCCAGCAGAGCAGAATGGCAACGTAACACCAGACCTGAAAAAGGCGGTGTAGGAATTACCCTTTGATTCTTTCTTACTGTGGGCCTACAGCAACAGAACCCACGAGGCAGACAGACAGGCAAGCAGACGGACACACAGACTGCTGAAACAGAAGCACTTCCTATGTGTACTGAGCTTTGAATTTTAAAAGTTGGTGGTGCTGACCCACTGAACCGACTTCTTGAATCACTTACAACTCTGGGAGCCAGGTAAGGGGTGGAGACGCAGGGATGATATAAGGCAGTCCTTACTAGTTTAGTTAGTGGCAAAGTGAACACACCACTCAAGTACCCATCTTACTGTATGATATGACACGAAACAGCTGTCGCCTATACGCATCCCTGGACAGCAAGTTCCCCCGCCAACCCTAGGAAACCCGTGAAGATGATTCACACGTCTGACCTAAGCCACTTCCCACAGGTTCGGTGTCCAGGTTTTCAGGGTCGCCCCAAGACCACTTAAGAAGGACTCACATCCAGTGGAGACCTTGAACTGACCTCAGTGGGAGATCACATGACGTCTGTGTCTAGACTGCCAAGAGACAAGACCAGACCTAATGTATAAATAGGACCGTGTTGGTTTCGAGCTTAAAGAATATTTCCACTTCAAGATTCTGTCACTGTTTACCAAGGAGCATGAGGCTGAATGCTGTCCCTCTTGGTGTGCGTCAGGCTTCAACAGCTAGACTGTGTCACGCCAGGGAGAGTCAGGGAGGGAAGCCACCCCCTCACACACCACTAACAGCCACTGAGCTATCCAGATGCTGGAAAAGGTTGAGTCGATATGGAGGGACCTGAGTCGAGCTTGGAGAACATTCAGACAGCATTTAACATGGAGTATTAACTTATGGAAGCTTCAGGCTTGGCTGCTATACTAGGTCCCTAATCTTCAGCCATGTCACAGACCTAGACAGTGGGGACGATGGTTAGGTAGGAGATGGATGGGAAGAATGTACAGAGGACATGGTTGTTAACAAGGAAGGTAACAAGTCTTAGTTTAAAATAATGGGGGGCTGGGGATTTAGCTCAGTGGTAGAGTGCTTACCTAGGAAGCACAAGGCCCTGGGTTCGGTCCCCAGCTCCGAAAAAAAAGAACCAAAAAAAAAAAAATGGAAAACCCCATGTATTCACCCTTGCTTCCCACAACACACACACACACACACACACACACACACACACACACACACACACACACACACACACACACAGGTTAAGCTTATCAGCAGTTTAAGTACTGCAAACATCTGCTCTTCCTATATAGCTTTCTGCAACTTACTTCTGACCAGTTACAATTTGCTTGAAACATTGTATATAGCAGATGTTTCAGAAGGGGTCTGCCCATCTCTCCACATGGTATGTTCTACTGTGCTTGTCTTTGACAACAATGCAAAATCCAACAAATAAAAGATACCACACTGCCAAAGTTTTGATTAATTCACAGGAAGAACTTCTCCAGAAATGAGGCGTCGAGAAGGATCATAGAAGCAGCCCCTTCCGCGCCTGCGTTTGTTTGTAAGCCATCTTGTCAGTTTTAAAGAGTGACTTTTCCAGATGGCAAAAGCATCTTGTCTGCCTACTGTGTGGTAACACAGCAGAGAGGGGTTGGGGATTTAGCTCAGTGGTAGAGTGCTTGCCTAGCAAGTGCAAGGCCCTGGGTTCGGTCCTCAGCTCCCGAGGGGGGGGGGCGGAAAGAGCATCGGATAACAGCAAGAAGTCATCTGGCTTCTAGGCTTTCGAGGGGCTTTGCCGAGGGTGAGCCTATTTATACAGACTCCTGCAGGTCTGAGCACCAAGACCCCTATGACACGAGGTGACAATAACCATATGTGTCATTAGTAGGCTAATAAGCACTTCCTAAATGTGGCTAATATTAACATGTGACCATCAGTGTAACTTCATACTTATCATCCGGATTTCTCCCACTATTATTTAAAATTACTTGACGACTGTCTTAAAATAGTTAAGAGAGACAAAAATCACCCACAGGTTGCTTTAGTCTGCAATTGTTGGATAGCCTTAAGTAG
Organism: Rattus norvegicus; assembly: GCF_021556685.1. Classification (NCBI taxonomy): domain Eukaryota; kingdom Metazoa; phylum Chordata; class Mammalia; order Rodentia; family Muridae; genus Rattus; species Rattus norvegicus. Next base: position 167,634,842 of record NC_141538.1, read on the forward strand.
AGTTATGTAGAAGCCCTAGGAAGTGCGTAAGATTTTCTAGTGTTGCTTACTAATTTCAATAGTTTCCCCAGTGCCCTCTCTTGAGCCTTCAATTTCCTGTCTAATCCTCTTTTATTTCATCTATTTTTATCTGGATTCAAGTGTAATCTGTATCTCGGTAGCCTCCCTTAGGCCCCTCCCCCTCCCTCGTTGGAAGGTGAGCTACACACAAACAAACCACATCATGGGCGGCTGCCAGAAGCTTTCTGGCAAAGAAATAACGTAACTGAGATCGGCTCCCAACTATTAGGCTCGGGCACCGTGACGGGATGATGCTCTGCTCATGTTTAATAATGAAGACCTGGCAACAGACTGAGACCTCCCTCTCTTGAAAACGTCGAAGGGACACAGACATTAAAATCACTCGAAACTGCAGAAAGCAGCGGCCTTTCAATATGAAAAAGACACAAGAGCACGCAGTCGTCAGTGAGGAGCTGGGGAAGGCGGGTGCACGAGGCTGGGAAAAGATGAAGGTTTCCAGAAAACCCTGCGGGGCTACGCCAAGCCTGACAAAATGGTCTCCTCTGATTTTTACTGGGCAGCACGGAGAGTTGTGTTTTGCTCGAACGTATCCAATTTTCTTTTAACATTCTTTTTAAGGCAGGCTCAAACGTATCCAATTTTCTTTAAGGCAGGCTCTCCACACGGTACTGTAAACTTTCAAGTTCGTGAGGAAGAGTGGCACACCCGGAGTCGTTACGACAGATTCCCAAAGGAAACTCTAGACCCCTCCATTTACATGACCCACACTGCCAGGGGCCAGCCTCTCCAGAGCTGAGCCTGGAATCCTAGCTGTCAGTAAGAGCTTCACGCCTCTGGGCTGGATACTTTCACTGGCGACTGATTCTTCCACATGATTTGCTCATGTGAAACAAAGAATTTTCAGTTCCACCTGTTATCCACGAATTCTGAAGCAGCCCAACCCTACACTCGGCTATTCTAGGAAGGAGGACCCAGCTCAGTCCTGAATAGAAGGCTGAGGGCAAGTCTGAAACGGCTCGCCGGAGATTTAAAAGCCTTAAACAATGCAACCCTGTTCATTCTTTCCTTAAACGATCCATGTCCACTTGGATTGTCCAGAGTGGGATTAACCAAGACCCCACTCCCACTGAGGTTCCTAAGCAATTCACAACTTCAATGCTTTTTTTCCACGACTAAGCCAAACGCCTCTTAAGTAAACGCTGTTTTCTACATTAAGGATTATCATTCCCTAAATCCAACACAAAAAGACCCATAAGCTAATCTGCTACCTACTAAGTTTGGTTTTCAAATAACAAATGATTTACCGAAGCTGCTTAATGTTTTTCTTTACTGAATTTCATAGTAATAGTTTCTGTACACAAAGACTGGAGGAAACTCTGTCCAGCTACTGTTTATCCATTTTACCACAAAACTGGCTGGGAGCACAGTTATTATATGCGAGTTTGAGAGGAGAAACGTAGCCCGTTTAACCAAGTCAAGGTAAGAGGCACTGTTGAGATCCGCGCTTCCTGGTTGTTTACTGGGTCTGCTACCCTCATTGCTACCTCAGGTTCGGTGGACCAAGTAGGATGGCGAGACAAGAAGACAATGCACAACACTCAGACGTGGATTCCGCTGTTCTACAGTAGCCTATGGGTTTTGACAATGGTAAATGCTACTTCTAACGCCGTGCAAACCACGGAAAATCAAAGAGCAAGACAACCCACCCTGGGCATCTAAACGGATGGCCATGAAGAAGGTGCCCCCTCGCCCTTGCTTCTGGGCTGCAGGTAAGCCAAGCTCTCTGCAAGTTCTTCCACACCTTGCCTCTCAACTTTCCCCACCGGCCTTGAGCTCAAGGAAAACAAAGCGGCCTTCGCTGCCCTCGCTGCGTGCACCGCGGGCGGGGATTCAGGCAAGGGGCGCGGGCCCGCGGGCAGAGGGGGAGCTCAGCGCAGCAGTGGAGCAAGAGCGCGCCCCACGCCCGCGCGCCCCCGCCGCGCCGACATAAACACGCGCGCTCCAGAAACGCGCACCAACGCCCGCCCCGCGCGCTCCCTAGCGCACGTAAACACACTCCGTCTCCCACGAGCCCGCGTGTCTCACACCTGCTCTGCGCACGCTCACCCAAACACACGCCCTCCTGTAAACACGGGCCTCGCGCCAGCGATCGCTCCAGAAACACAGCTCGGTTCCCCACGCTCACCCGAACACCCACACGCGCTCCCCACTCGCTCCCAAAGCACGCGCGTCTCACACGCAGTCCTCAAACCTACTTGCTGCTGCGACCGCACTCCCCCGCTCGCTCCAAAACACGCCCCCACAACACCAGGTCCCCGCGCACACTCCAGGGTTCACTCGCGCCATAAACACGCACGCACTCACCGTCGCGCCTATAAAGACACAACCCGAACGGCCTTGCTTCCCACGCGTTCCAGAATCACGCGTGCCTAAACCTAGCTTCTCCGACGCTCTCCTTCTTCACTCTCGCTCGCTCTCCGCGAGCACGCGTGTTGTCCCCACGCCCCCGCGCCAGCCTCCACCCTCGCCCCTCCGCCACGCGCACACTCACTGGGACGTGGGAGCACAGTCACCCTTGGTCCGTCCGGCGCCCAGACGCCCGTGCCCAGCTCTCGGCCCCGCCCGGCCCCGCCCGAGTCGCTCCACTCCACAAGCCGCCGCTGGAACGCTGCGCTGGGCTCCGAGTACCGCGGTCTCCCCGCCACAGCCCGAGTGCGCCCGCACGGCCAATGGAGGGGCGCGGCGGTGAGCTCACCGCACCCGGCTCCGCCTCCAACACCGCGAGGACCAATCGAAGTAAGCTACGTCACCTGGAGCCGGGCAGAAGCAGGTGTGGGGCGCGGAGCGGCTCAGCGCGCGGACTGCGCCGGAACTGCGCCCAGCTTGGCGGCGTCGCGCTGGACGGCGTCGGGCCGGGCCTGGTTGCCGTCGCGCGCGCGTGGGGCCTGCGTGGGGCCCGAGCCACCGCCCTGCCCTCGCGGCCACTCCCTCGGCCTCCAGCCTGGATGCACCTCGCAGGCAGGGCGTCTCCCAGCCCGACCGGCCGCCCTGGCCGCAGGTTCCCTGCAGCTCCTAGCTGCGCAGCGCCGTCGGGGGGGCCGGGAGCCCACTCTCAGGGGCCCTGCGGCCCGGGTGTCTGCAATGCAGCGAGCTGGGGGAGGAGGACACTGCGCTGTCCGAGGTGAGGCCCGAGGACAGTAGGGCTGTGACACTGACTGCACCCCCTGGGAGTTCAAGGCTCTTTCCAGTTCTGTGTTCAGAGCTCAACTCCTTAGCTGGAGTCATGGGGCCTCCGCCTACTCAGTTCTAGCCTAGCTCTCCCTAATTCACAGCTCTGTAATCACCCACTTGGATACTTTGCCAAAATATTCTCTTGCCTCCTACTACAAAACCAAACACAACTCTAAAGGCTCCTTGTCTCCACACAGCCCTTTCAGACGTCCCAGAGGAATGCTACTGACCCTTATTTCTCTCAGACATTTATATCCTATCGTTATTGTTAACCACTCGCCCACCAAGACCTTGCTTATAGAAAGTGTGACCCACACACGCTCCTGAAGGGTCATCTTTTGTTTGCTTTTCTTTTATATTGACTTTTAAAATGACGTTATGTCTTTCCGAGTTACAAATCTCTACAGAGAAAGGGAAGAGCTTCTTGATCCTACCCAATCAGATCATAAAAACAAACAAACAAAAAAAACGATACACTTTTGCATAGCCCTTACGTTCGAACAACCAGCAGTGATTCCGTGGTTAGATTCCAAGTGAAGGGCATACAGTGTTCATGCTTCTAAAGCAGGAAAAGCCAAGTAGGTGGCGGAGTCTGGCCACAGACTGAACGTGAGCGCATCCTCTTCCCAAGCTTGCTAGCATAATCCGGACTCCACCCCATCTTCACACTCCCGCTAGGTTCTTCAGAGTCCACAAGCCTCTACTCTGGCCCCACATAGGAGCCCCACAACTTCCCAACTCTCCTTCATGTGTTAGAGTAACTTCTGTCGATATCTAGGGCTTGGCTTAAACCTCACCACCCTTCGAACTTTTTCCTGCCACAGTGGGTAGAACCATGCCGACACCTCTGTCAGTTCTGGAGCGGCAGCACACAGTGAGTAGGTTCTGCCTCTGTCTAAGGGATAAGGTGCAGGAGCAGTAGTCAGGACACTTTAACGTTGGACACAAATTGCCCAAATTGATACCTATGCGGTCTGTTTCTTTGTATCTATGGGGCAAGTGTTAAATTGGTGTAAACACTTTGTAGAGTTAGCCGTGGTTACTTTCTTAACTAAATATGGGTATCTCGAGCTTCTAAGCAGTGACTAGGAGTTATGGGGCTGTAGGTTCTGAGATTCAAGTTCCCTTGTTGGCCTGAGCAGTTTCAGTTTTGTATCTGTGATCTGTGCATTACTCCATATGTATACTGTACATTCATCAAGATCTCAAAGGTCAGCGGGTCAGCCCTGTATCTCTCTGAACAACAGTGCAGCTGGGCTTGTGTTCTCAGCTGATTGTTGGATTGCCTTGGGTCGACTGTGAAGAACACCCACACTGGGTAGGTAAATGATAGGAACACCAGGAGGCACACCCACCCTATGCTCCAGCATGCCAGGGAATACCCCAAGATCAGGCTAAGAAACAGGGATCTCCCAGGATCTTGTATAAAGTGTCTCTCTCTCTCTCTCTCTCTCTCTCTCTCTCTCTCTGTCTCTCTCTTTCTCTGTGTTTCTCTGTCTCTCTGTCTCTCTCTGTGTGTCTCTCTATCTCTGTCTCTCTCTTGGTTTTAAAAGGAGGGGCAAATTCAGCCCTGGGAATCCCAGCTGTCTGGGGTGAGACCCCAGACCCCAAGGAATATAGGACTGACTTCCTTCTCTTTCTAGCAACCCCATTCCACATGGTATGAGAAGACCGTGGAGTCTGTGGCTGCTGCGTGCAGTGTAGGAGGCACGGCTGAGCCCTCCTGTCCAGTCCGGGGTCTACAGGCTGGCGCTTTGCTTCTAGACAGCCTGCAGTAGTGGCTCGGCAGCTGGATTGTCCTCTTACTATTCCTCTGATGGGCATAGTTTCCTAGAAGGCACTTCCTGCCACTCCATGTCCCCACTGTACCATGGGAACAAGCGTCCTCTTTGGCCAGTGCTCAGAGAGTTGGGCACAGCTGGGGCGAGCTGGGGTGAGCTGGGGCGAGCTGGATGCTTCTTTCTGGAGCTAACTCAGAGCGCTCACGGTGTGTTACAGCCAAATGCCCAGGGGTGGTGGGTTGCTCCTTGTGTTTTTAGACAATGAAAGGGCAGGGCATGCCTGTGACTCAAGAAAGTAACACACTGGGGGTTTATGTGGCTTTGATTGGACCTGGCTCCTTTTCTGGCATGGAGAAAGGGAAAGCTTTCATGAGTTAGTTATGAGTCCAGTTGGTGGAAGCCAGACCAAGGGCAGTTTTTGTCCCTTAGGCGGACACAATCTGCTGTAATCTTAGCCCAGCCTCTGTTCACTGGGGACCCCGAGTGCTGATAGGGGGGAAGGGAAGTATAGTGGATTAGGTGGGTGTTACAGCTCTCATTGTGCTGGGCAGTCCTATCCATTACTGTTCATTCTTCTGCAAGTAGGACAGAGTACGAGACCAAGGCTCCAAGAAGGGAGATAACTTGTTCCAGGCTGGTCAGCTTGCAAGCAGCAGACCTAGACTTCGGGGTCTGAAGCTGCCCCCCATGTCATCCTGTTCCAGGCACTTAAAAAGGGGCAGTCTGGAGGTTACTCTAAAAGGACTGAGTTTCTTAACAATGGTTAAAGTTTCAGGTGCGCAACAGAAAGGCCAAATCAGCGCTTCCATTGGGTACCCTGCAGGGAGAGAAGGGAGAATTCACATTTCCTGATGCCATCCTCAGGGGTGCTTTGCTCTGGGTGGGCTCATGTGACCATGTGAATTTCTTGGGCCAGTGCAAAGTGGACTGACTTGTCTCATCACAGAGAGAGATTTGAAGAGCCAGCAATACGACCTCCACACTCATCTCCCCGGTCCCAACACTTGTGAACGCTTGTTTACATAAAGTGGGGGCTTCTCTATGCCTAGACCCCCTGAAGGTACGTCACGGGCAGAGTCCTCCCAACAACACTTGAAGTATGGCTGACCAACCACTGACATCGAATATTGGACTGTTTGATACTGAGGCACAGTTCAACCTCTCCGGTCTGATAACAATCGAGTATGCTTCCAGGAAGGGAAAAGACAGTAAAGAAAAGAACATTTTAACACAGCTAAGAGGCAGGGGCGTTGGCTCAGCAGTAAGAGCACTTGCTGCTCTTTTGAGGACCTGAGTTCAATTCCCAGCACCCACATGGTGGCTGACAATGGCCTGTAATTCAGTTCCAGGGGATCCATTGCCGTCTCCTGTCCCTCTCAGCCTCCAGACATGCACATGGTGCACACATATGCAACCAGGCACTTGCATATAATACATACAATAAAATCTTTTAAAGAAAATTTAAATTAAACACAAGTTAAGTGTAATATGTGCGTTTATGTCTTTAAAAAGACAACAGCGGGAGCAATGAGACGCTATAATGGATAAAAGAAGTGTTTCCAACAAGTGGGCTGTAAAACTGGATACCCCCAGGCTGGAGAGATGGCTCAGTGGGTAGGAGCACTGACTGCTCCTCCAGAGGTCCTGAGTTCAATTCCCGGCAACCACATGTTGGTTCACAACCCTCTGTAGTGGGGTATGATGACCTTTCTGATGTGTCTGAAGACAGTCAGTGTACTCAGATACATAAGATAAATAATTAAAAAAAAAACTGGATCCCTGCCTCCACACTCAAAAGAAGGAAACGGGACCTTTCCTTCCTCCACACAGTATATAAAAACTAACAAAAATCTGCAAGAGCCCAGCCTATAGAACGCCTTAAAGCGTCTCAGCAGCAGATTGTCATGATGTGGAATTCGGTATTGGTTTCTTAAGTATTTTCTCAAAAACACAAGCCATCAAAGGAACAATAAACCAAGCTTTAGTCAAATTAAATGAAGCTGTGCACTGTGGAGTAGAAAGACAGCCCACCAAGAAGGAGAAAATATGTAAACATCTCTAATAAGGGACTTTCGTCTAAAATCAAGAATGCTTACAGCTCAAGTTTAAAAGCAAGTAACTATTTTTTTTTTAAACCAAGCCTGGAAGCAAATGAGCTTTTTTCTTTTTCTTTTTAAGAAGACAAAAAAAAATGACCAGTAAAGTCACGAGAAGATGTTCAGCATCTGGCGAAAACTACTGTGGACCAGACATGGTGGAGCACACCTTTAACTCCAGCACTCTACTTGAGAGCAGAGGCAGGTGGCCAGCCAGATCCACATAGAAAGGTCCAGGCCAGCCAAGGCTGGATACTGAGACTCTGTCTAAAACCAAACCAACCAACAAACAACAAACAAAACACCACCACCACCAAGACAGTCATAAAGAATAATTAGCATTGCTGTGCTGGTGGGGACGTAGGATCGCTTTGCAGAGTGCCTTGGCCATTCCTCTGGGTGGACCTTCAGCTATGACACAGACCAGCAGTTCTCCTCCTAGCTATGGACCCAAGAGAAATGGAAACAGATGTTCCACATTTGTATGTTTGTCCGGCAATAAACAGAGAGGAAGGACAGATACACACACTACACGATGACTCCAGAAGGCAGCATACTAGGTTAAAAAGAAAAAAGCCAGCCTTAAGGCTGCACATTGCCTGATTCGTTCTACAGGGCAATGCCAAGAACGGCAGGTTTATCGAGACAAAGAGGATTTCTAGTTGTTTAGGGTAGGGCTCAGAGCATGGTGGTTTCTTTTGGGGAATGAGAATGATCTAGGAATTGATCTGCATTCAATTTCTAGCACCCACATGAGAACTCAGAACCATCTACCATTCAAGTTCCAGAGGATCCAATGCTTCCTTCTGGTCTCTGGGGGAGCATGGCACCCACATAGTACATAGGCACACACAAGGCAAAGCACTTATGTGTGTAAAAATACATAAAGCTGTGAAACATGCACACGCATGCACACAAACACACACAAACACATGCACACAGATAGTAACAAGTCTAAGCCTTAGGAAGAAAGCTGAACCTCAGGAGAAGGGCTCAGGTCATTTTAGGGGGAAGGGTCTCAAGGCTAACCTCAGGTCAGGGGGGCTCAAGGCTAACCTTGCTCACTGAGCCCTGCCTATCCAGCTCTGTGAGGCAGCAAGGGGCAGAATCTAGACAGATAGGGCTGTGCTTCAGGACTTGAGGGCTTCTCAGTGAAGGCTCCATGTCTCGTGATGCTGACTTCCAGGACTGCAGGCCAGGAGGTGGCCATCTCTAACAGTCCTTTGGGAGAGTGGGAAAAGCAAGGTCAAATCGATCAAATCCCTGAAGACTGTGATGGCCTCCTTAATCTTGGAGAAACACCTCCTGAACGGAGGTCTCTTCCAACACCCCATTGGGTGGCTGACTTGGGGATACCACACTGAGATTTGTAGGGCTTTTGGAATGTTCAGTAGGTGGCAGGTCCTGGCTGGGGACAGTAGCCTGAATTTTGGGTCCAATTGCACACCAAGTCCCTGGGTGGTAGCTTTCTGCTTCCTTTACTTTGAGCCCCTTTCCACCTACACAAAATGAGGTTACACTGGATTTCAATGCCTCTGAGCTTCCCTGCAAGAAACCAGGATGCTACGTGACCAGTCCTATGAGGGCAGCTGCACAAGAGAGCGCGATCAACCCACAGTGCCCAGGAAATAAATGCACTTGTGTTATTTTGAGCCCCTCAGCTGTGGGTGGCTTGTTCGCAGCAATATCTACAGCTAGCACGGGGCAGACAACGAGGAAGAAAGGAGTTTACTACTTGGACGGACTTCCACCTGGGAAGGCTATTGGCTTTGCTCAGACTGTAAGACTGACAACATGCGGATTTCTCCTTGTAACTTTGTAACAAAATGCAGAAAGGGAAAGAAATCCCCTTTAACTTGTTCTCCTTATGGCTTCTGTGAACTCATTTATTCCCAACACTCCCAAACATCAGCACTGCAGCGACTGATAAAGTCCACGGCTAGCATGTCCAAGTGGGGGGACGTGCAGAGACATCTCCCTCCAGGGCAGTGAGTGTAGAATCAGAAGTTGGGGTGAATAGGGACGGGTGCCCCGGGGTTGCCATCCCCAGCCTGTATTATATAGGACAACTTGCTAGACCCTTTGGAGCTGTGGGCTTCGTGTTAGAGTGAAAATAGAGACAGCTCCTGGAGATTGGGTCAGAATGGAACAAAATGAGGACCGAGGAAAATCCAGAGCCCAGGTGGTGCGCACGCAAGGCTCGTGGGCCAGGGGTGACACCGTCATTTTGAGGCGATAGACCCTTTCCTGCTTCTTCTTTTTTTTTTTTTTTTTTTTTTTTGGTTCTTTTTTTCGGAGCTGGGGACCGAACCCAGGGCCTTGAGCTTCCTAGGCAAGCGCTCTACCACTGAGCTAAATCCCCAACCCCTCCTGCTTCTTATGTATTAAAATAAATGTGTCTTCTGGGTAGCTGTCCGGGGTGGGGGTGGGGGAGCTGGCAGATGTCATGGCCATGGCAGATAATCCCACTCAGATAGAGGAGAGTTGGCATAACTGAGTCCTACTCTGGAGCCTTACAGGAAATGTTGGGGACAGAGGTTCCAGGCCCAGCCTCTTTAGCACACCCCAGCTCAAAAGCCCACTCAGCAGGGACTGTATCAGTTAAGACAAGCTCAGCTGAAACCCACAGTTTTGTGCATTTCTTTAAATGGCACAGCTCATAGGCCCCCTCTGTGGAGAGCATGGAAGCCTCCCTAACCCTCCTTTATGGCTCCTCATTCAAACCAGAGCCAACCTCCATCAGTCTTTCTGGAGCCTAGGGCTTGAGGTTTGAGAGCACCCAGAGGCTTAAGTTGGCCTTTGTACAAGGTAGGACCCCCCCTTGAAGAAGACTATGGGGGTACCTACCACCATGCAGATACCACTTTTCCATAAGAAAGGTACACTCATAAATGCACAGATTAGCCAATCAGGCATGGTGGCATGCCTTTAGTCACAGTACTGAAGAAGCAGAGGGAGGCTGATCGCTAAGAGTTCAGGGTTAGCCTGGTCTATGTAGTGAGTTCTAGGACAGCCAGGGATACACAGTAAGACCCTCCTGTCTCAAAACGTAAGGAAGAGCATGCACTCACGCAAGCAAGCACACACACCACAAGAAATTCATGGACTGAAGCTGTCATCATCAGATACCTTTTAAAAAAGTGGGGGGTCTGACCAAAGACAAGTAGGCAGTGACAGAGTCAAATGACTAGCCACTTGGCATGACAGCCACTTTGGAATCACCCTTAGAGTGGCCATCAGACATCTATGGAAGTAACAGCTAGGTGAGCCCCCAGAGAAGGGGCAGAGTGACAGATTTAGCTCAGGGACTCTGCAGGCACTCGAGGTGCTAAATACAATTGCCAAGAAGGGCAAGCATGTGGCCAGGGGAAATAATGCTGTGTCAAACAAATGGGTGCCCATCACTCCTGCTGGCCTTTCTCTGACACTGTGATCCATGTCTCCACAGTGGCCCCTCTCCATGTAGCCACAGCCCCATGGTGCCAGCTCCAGGCTCTGGGACTATGTTTGGTTCTGCTGACCACTTTTTCTAAGTTAGTTCACACCTGGTTGGCGGACACTGTGATCTAGACTCCCCTCCAGCCGGAGATTGAGGCCAGATAACCCTGGGTTGCCCCACCTGCCCTGGAAACAAGAAACATCCCTGTCCTCTGTGGATTAATTCCTGTTCAGGTGACTCAAAGCACTACCTGTGCACTGGTCACTCTCTTGCTGGGAATGAAACCGTATAGAGATGTACACATGTCCCCATACACGAGGGCCAGGGCTTAGTCCCTGACAGCAGCAACAAGTAAACAAAAATGGGGGCTAAGGGGAAGTGAGGAGATTAGAAAAGTGAAGGCAGAATGGGGAGGGGTAGGGGGAGATGAGGCAGGCTGCCTCTGATGCAGGGGAATGTCTTGGAGTTCCAGATCTGTTTACTTCTGTCTTCTCCACTCAGCTTGCTCTTGCCTGATGCTTTCATGGGTGGGAATGGGGGTGGAAGGGTTCTCAAAATGCACCAGGCTGGACAGGCACAATGGCATATAACCCTACAGTTCCAGTGCTCTGGAGGGCGAGGCAGGGGCATTGCAGCAAGTTCAAGGCCAGCCTGGGCTGCAGAGTGAGATTAGTTTAGAACAAAGGAGTAAGGAATCATTAGGGATTTCCAAGTTCCAGGGCACTGGTGGCTTTAAATACGTCAAGTCCAACCTTCTGGGACCCTGCTCATGGATCTGGCATGGCACTGGCTCCAGAGGCCCCCATACAGGCCCTGTTGCAGTCTCCTACCTGGATTCTCTTGGCTTTAGCTGTTGCAGGATAGCCCAGACTCAGCCTTCTGACAGTATAGCCAACACCACCAGATGCCTTAAACATCATATGAAATGGTCTCCACGGTAAAAGACGGCTGACGATTGTACCTATCAGCCAGCCACCATTTGCAAAGCCAGGTCCTCTCCCATCAGTGTTGGGGGAAGTCACAGAGACACTTCGTGAGGTCAGCCACAGAGGAGAGGACAATAATTCTAGATTTCCCCAGGCTCATGGGCCCCAGCTCAGGGAGAGGGAGAAGGGGGTTGGTGGGCAGGGGGTGAGGCTATTCATAAGTCTGCCACAGTGAAGGACCCTTTGGGAGAACACTTAACAAAACACGGAATGTTGCTCCAGCCTAGGGTACTGTCTGTAGGATAGAAGTGAGACTCTGGGCCCTTTCAGGGTCACTGCACAGATGGGTGATTCAAAGTTGTGATTGAATGTATTAGAGTGATAACCCTGGCTAACAACACACCTGCATTTTCTCCCTTAATTTCACATCTAGGTAGACTGATCTAGAATCCATTTGATTTCACATCGAAGCCCAGGGAAAACTAAGCTGTCTGTGATATCCTCCGTAGAGGATAAAATACTCACTCGAATTATGTCTCTGGGTAAAATGTGTTCCGATCAAGCTGCACAACAGTGCTTTAGAAATAAGTGACCACGTGGGGGTCTTCAGCATTCCTTCTTCCTACCACGAACATAGACGAATGTAATGGGGGAGGGTAGAGTGCTCCCATGGGGCGTGTGTGTGTGTGTGTGTGTGTGTGTGTGTGTGTGTGTGTGTGACACACGGAAAGCACCACTTTAAGTGGTGAAGACATGTGGCCTTTATCCTTACCTAGGAGGTAGTCTCTAAGCCCTCTTAGATCACAGGAGAGTTCAGCAATACCATGCCAAGAGGTTAACAATGTGGCTTGGTGTCACACACACAGTACCAGCTGACCGGAGCTTGATAGAGCCGCAGACCGTGAAGGCTCTGGTGAGCATACCTTCTCGCTGAGTGTCACACAGCAGTGCCAGGAACTCAACATGGCTCATGATGGCATTCTCAGAAGAGAATGGAAGCTCCGTATTTGGTAACCCCCTAGACTTATGCACTGTGACTGTTCCCAACTGTAATCTGTGTCCTTCTGTGGCAATATGCTGCCATGTGAGACTAACGACCTTCACTGACTTTTTTTTTTAATTTATCAAGGGCTCTTAGGGACCTTTGAATGTGTAGTTGGTGTCACAGAAGGTCAATGAAGCCCTCCTGGAGGGCAGCATGCCAGGCGGTGACTTGCCTGGGGAGTTTCCTTCCTCTCTGATGCACAGGGGGTGGCTAGGTCTGAAGACGGAACTGTTTTCCTGTTTCTTTCCCACCTACAGGGAGCTGAAGGGAGAACTCTCCATCCTCTCCAGCTGACCTCTTAAAAGGACCAGCAAGTGTCTACATGCTTGTCTTGAGTCACTTGCCTGAAGCTTGTTCAGTGAGACAAAGAGCAGAAAAGTTAATGATGGACACCTTCCCCAGCTTGGTTCTGACATTGGACATCCAAAAGCCAATGCAAGTGGCTGCAAAGACAGTTCTGGGCTCCTCCAGTGAACCATTTGTCCATTCATCTGTCCAACCATTAATCCATCCACCCATCCATCTGTCAATTCACCTGCTCACCCATTCCTAGTAGAACCAGTTATTGAGAATTGCTACAGCCTGACATCTCTACAGTGGGTGCTCATACAGTGCTAATTAAAATAAAAACCCCTTGCTTGGGACTCAGCTGTATTTCTTCCCTTGTCAATCTCCTTCATATTCGCTGCCTCCTTTTATCCAGGACCACCTCCGTGCAGACACCTCTCATCTGCTTGTCAGCTTTCTTGGCTTCTGAAGTCTGTGACTACTTATCATTGACTTTTCTCACAAAAGTTCCAAAGGGCCCTCAATCAAGCTCCACCAAACTCAGGATCAGTCCTCCAAGGTGAATGACATGGAGCCCACAGGCAAGCCATCCACAGGCTGTACTAAGACACCTCCCTCCTTGTCTCTTAACTCTGTGCCTTCTTCTCTGAGCTTTCATCAGAACAGCTAACTGGTCTACCTAGGCTTCTTTAATCTGTCCAGTGCTTCTTCAAACTGAGTGCTGCAGTCACTGCCTGCCAGACCCACCACCTCTCCCCCATTTCAGGGCTTTCAGCAACATCTCTCTCCCATCACAGAGCTTCTGTGTTTGTCACCTTGGCCTGGAATCTTCTTGTCTTCTGTTTTCATGGTGTCAACATTTGTTCTTCCTACTGATCTCTTCAAAGGTCATTTCTTCAACAAATCCCTCCTAGACCTCACTAAGGAGTCCCGCCCATCAGAAGCATCCTGAGTTTTCAGTCAGGTCTGAATTTATTTTCTTCTGCTTGACATTAAGCTTGGCAAGTACAAGGACCTCATCAACCCACCTGCACCTGCTCTGATTCCCAGCACTGGGACAGCACCTGGCAGCTAGAGGGAACACACACTACTCCAGTAATGATTACAGGGAAAAGTGCTAATGAGGAATTTACAAAGCATTATGGGAAAGCAGGATACACAGGCGTTCTTCAAGGGGCAGTGAGAGGGAACAGAGCATGCTTCAAGCTCAGGGGACAACCCTCAGGCAGCACCACAGGGACTGGGGAGAGACTGAGAAGACAGATGCTCATGGCATGGAGGTAAAAGGAAGGTCACTATGTCCTCTGTTCCCTGTACTACCCACTCACTCTGGTGTCTGCATCCTCCCTGTGAACAAGGACCTGAAAGGTGATGGAAAGTCAGAGTGGATATGGCCAGGGGCACGGTGAACTTTGAAAGCTGCTATTAGCCCTGACTGGGCAGCAAAAATGACAACTCTTCTGTGTGTCTCAAGGGTGACTTTCCAAAAAGTAGTGCCAAGCTGGGAGAGGATGGGCAGGGTGGAGTCCTCCACTCACACCCCACACATCTCAGGTCCCAGCAACAGGAGAAAAGTCCCTCAGAGGCCTCCACTGGAGATCGTCCCTATCTTCTGGTAACAGAGCTGGTTCCTTGGCACGTGGTATCTCAAGTCCAGGGTGTGAATCAGGTTCCATCCCTCTTGGTGGTGTGAATGTTGGCAAAAAGCATTAGCTTGTTCAGCTGGGTTGCCTCTGGTGACCCTTGACCCCCCGGTAAAGAAACTATAACTATGTTGCTAGAAGCAACTATGTTGCTAGAAGCTTCAGGCTTCTAGCCAGTTTTTTTTTCCATCTGCCTTCCTGTCTCCAGTGCAAGGCTGTTGCGTGAAGAAGAGGAAGCAGGTGAAAGGGAGAACATCACAGCAGAGGGAACAATTTAGAGACTTCCATTTTGGTCAGCTGTGGTTTGGTATAGGCTCGCTGGTCTTCCGGCGCCCAGGCTTTCCGCAAGTGAGCCCTAGGTTTGTTTTTCAAATACTGATGCTTTTCATTCTGTGCTGGTCTTATCCACGCCCCCCCCTTTAAACTTCTCGTGTCATTAGTTCACAGTGGGCCATGTTTACAGTGTAGGAAGCTGGTCTACAGCCTGTCAAAGACTGTTTGGAATACCCCGGTGTCACAGAGGTGAGAGAAAAGGTCACTGGACCATGCAGACAGGACCAGACATGTGTGAATTGTTAGAAACTTTGAGAGAATTGAGAGGCCTTAGCCTTGGTTTCTGTCAGAGGCTGAGGGCTGTCCCCTCAGCCCCACCTGGAGCTGCACTATGTGGACAGTGTCTTCTGAAGTCTCCAGAGGTCCCAGTCTGCATCCTGCCTCTTTGCTGCCTTGCTGCTGCTGCTGCTGCTGCTCTCCGGGCTCCTAGTCTCAGGGTCATTTCTCTCTGCTGCTAGATCTACTGACCAGCCTGTCCATCCTTTCTCAGAGAGATGGATGATTGGAGCCCGGCTCGAGAAAGCCCACAGAAGCCAGCCGAATGGCAGAGTGGATGGGCCACACTGCAGACTTGATGGGCAGCCTTCCTACCCACAGGATCCCTGAATCATGGCAGCATCCAGTAGCCAGGAGACCAGGGCTGCCTCCTCTCATCTGACATCAGCATGCTATTTGTGTGGGGAACAATCATCATCCGTTCCTGTTTAGAGTTCAATCCCAGATTGGAAGAGTGAGGAGGGGGTCTCTCTGGGACTCTGGGCAGACGCAGGGCTTAGAGGCTACCTTCCTCCTGCTCATGGTCCTAGCAAACAGATGTATGAGGTAAGGGAAGGAGAAATTGGATTTTCCCCTCCAGCTGTGCAGTAGAGGGAGCAAACTGCGAGGCACAGGACCTCCCCACCAGGTCAGCCTGAGAGGCTCATGCCCTCTGCTGTCCCGCCCCAGGTTGTCACTCCAAGCTGAGACAGGCTTGACACTATCGTGTCTGAACTCTCAGCCACACTCTTGAGTTCTCTAAGCTTGGTCTTCCCCTGACTTTTCTAGACTCTTCCAACACATGGGTCCCCCTGGCTGGAATATTCTTTTCCTTCTTCACTTGGCACTGGAGACAATGACCAAGGCCTTCTTGAAGTGCTTTCTTCTCTCTGCCTTCCACCTCACTGGCTGTGCAGCCTTTTTGCTGGGGCCTCTTTTGCTTATGGGTAAGTGGTAGGCCAGACTGTGGTCCGCTTTTGCTTTTTTTAATTTTTTTTTTTTTACTTTTTATTTTTTATTTTTAAACAGGGTTTCTCTGAAATCTGGTTTTCCTGAGTCTTGCTCTATAGACCCAGGCTGGCTTTGAACTCAGAGATCCACCTGCCTCTGCCTCCTGAGTGCTAGGATTAAAGGGGTGTACTACCATTCCCTGGCCTAGCCCATGGTCACCACACACCTTCTCTTTCCATACTTTTTCATGGAGCAGTTACACGTAGCCACCCACACGCTCACAATCCCCCCAATCTGTACCCCATTCTTCATTGTCTCCAGACCTTCAAAGCCAACTGTGACATTGGTGTCCCTGCCTAACCACACCAAAACCAAGCTCTACATTGCCCGTGGCTCCCACAGGTGGTCCTCCAAACGTCTGTCTCAGAATATAAGTCGCTGTCCCTCTAGCGGTTAAAGGCACGAATCTGGATATCAACCCACCTAGTCCTCATCAGACCCCAGCAGGACATCTGAGTTTACATCCAAATGTCTCTCAAAGCCAGTAGTGTCTCTGCAGATTGTTACAAGCTCTGTCAGAATCGCTCCTAGCATCTGTTGCCTAAGCAGATGCTCTGGCCTCTGGGAAGGGAGCCGCAGAGACACACACAGTGCATTCTCCAGACAGCAGCTGGGGTGGCCTGGCAAACAGACCTGAACATCTCACGTCATCTACACACACCTGGGCGCACCACCTCACCTACTTAGCACAAGCTTGAGCTCATGGGCTCCTCCTCCGTGGCAGCTCCCTATGGACCTTAGGACGAAGTGTTAGCTTCCTACATTGGATGACGGAGCTCATGTGGACTGGAGCGTCTGGCCTCTAGCTGATTCTCCCTGCATAGCCACCTTCCTTTCCTCTTCCTTGGGTGTATCAGAATGCTCAGCTCATTCCCACCCTCCCAGGACTGTGTTCTTGAGAATCTTTCTGCCTAGCATATCCTTCCCGTGAGCTGAATTCTATCCCATCATACACATCTCATCCTCACAGGTGCCTCTCTTACTCCCCAACCCCAAATACCTGCCTGGAACCTCTCCCAGATCAGCGAGCTCAATCTTTCTGCTTAGTGCTCACTGCCAGTTGGTGTTTTTATCTGCAACTTGTCTTTTTGTCTTTGTCCCCACTGGAATATAACCCCTTGGGTGAGTTAAGACTCCCCAGGGCCTAGACCAGTGCCTGGCACCCCACAGAGGCTTAGCTCATATTTACAGGATGATGGAAGAATGAATGCCCCCTTGGGGGGGGGGGAGGAGGCCAGGAGACAGGCTAGGACGTGCACAACTATTTTGGGCTACATGACAGTGGTGTTGGGGATGGGGAGAAGTAGAAAGCATGAAAGAAACGAAGGAGAGAAAAGTACCAGGCTGGAGCCAGCATTGGGGGCGGGGGAGGGAGGAGGAAGCAGGGGGTCCACTCTCCTCCCAGGGTTCATCAAAAAGGCCAGGAAGAAGGGTGGGATGTGGGAAGTCACGTGGTAGGTCTAGATCTGGGAAGACATACTGAGGAGTGGTCATCATGCCCTATGCTCTTGTATTTGACTGAGTGTCCAGCCAGTGGTGCTGTTTGGGGAGGTTATGAAACCTTTGAGATATATGCCTGGTTAGAATGGGGGAAGGCCTGGCTAGAAACAGGTTGTTGGGGGAAGGCCTTGCATGCTGTATCTGTCTCTGGTCCTGGCCTCAACACTTTGATTCCTGACTGGACATCATGTTAAGGCCTCACTACCATGCATGCCTTCCCCACAATGAGGGGGTGAAATCCTTCCTCGGGCATAGCAATAAAAAGAAGCCACTAACAGACTGGTAGATGACAGAGTATGTTAGATCCAGGCTTGAGTCCTCGGGGAAAGCAGGCAAAGAAAAGAAGGAGGCCAGCTACATAGGCTCTTATAGAACTTTCTGGAAAGAGGAGCTGATGACAGGCAGAGGAGTTGAAAGGAGCCGGAGGACAGTGTGAAGACCCAGAGATTTGGGCACAGGGGCTTCCAAACAGGCAGGTCTAATCAGCAGGACTCATAGAGCATAAGGGTCATGTGGTCAATAAGAACCTACCATGATCTTGGCAATGGCTGTGCTATGCTGGTCCACATGTCCATGGTACATAGATGTGGAGGTTCAGAAAATGGACACCAATGCCTTTTCTGTCCTGTTTCCCAGGACCGGACGGAGGAGCATCATTGTCCAGCCAGAGCTTGCTTCCTCTGTGGATACCCCAACGTCCACAAAGTAAGCGCTCACTGCTGTGTGGAGCTACACTTCCTTTCCAGACTGCTCCTAAGCGTGGGGCTGCACCCTGCTGCAGACCTCTCCACATCTGCTCAGAGTCCTGTGGAGATCAACCACCAGTGAGGCTTCGGTGTTCTCTGCAGCTCAGCTGGCTTTCAGCACAGCTAAAGATGGCCGGGACCACACTGGGTGTCTGTCTTGGTTACGTTGTTGTTGTTGTTGTTGTTGTTGTTGTTGTTGATGTGATAAAACACCATGACCAAGGTCACTTATGGAAGGGTTTATCTGGGCTTATGGCCCAGTGGGGTAAGAGTTTGTCTCCATCATGGCAGGAAAGTGAGGCAACAGCAGGCACGGCGGCTGAGCGCTCACAGCTCAACCCCATGGGAGCAGGCACACTGGGAATGAATGGTAAAGGCTTTTGAAACCTCAAGCTCAATCCCTAGTTCCGTGCTCCCCACCAACAGGGCCTCCTTGTTGCCTCCTAAGCCTCCCAAATGGCCCTACCAACTGAAGACCAAGTATTGAAATGTCAGAAACTAGGGAGGCTATTTCATCCAAACCACCGCTGGAGGAGTCTTCTCCACCGCATGAGTCTTCCGGATGCCCCTGGACACCAGTCCTCAAGAGCCGGTGTTCTGGGTTGCCTACTGGAACCTCAAGCATGTGATCTGATTCCTAAGTAGGGCCAGATTCCAGAGATGACTGGTTAATGAGGTCACAGTGGACTAGATGGCTCCTTACATAAATACAGGGACGCAGAGAAGAAAGATGACCAAGTGGCAGTGGAGAAGGGACTGGGGCTATATTGCCTCACTATATTGGGTGACGAAGGATGTTAATGGCTAACTGCCACTGGGTGAGATGACAGGGGACTCTTCTTACATCCTCTGAAGGGAGCCTGGCCCTGTGCCCTGGACCTCAGGCTTCTGCTTCTGCCGTTTGTGGTAATTAAATAGGAGCCGTAGGAGAGTTCAGTAGTCAGAGGGGGCGATGATGACGTGGATGGTGAATGATGACCTTAATGCACAAGCCACATAAGTGCTCCCCTCCCCTACACTGCCTTCGGTCAGAGTGTTTTATCACAGCAAAAGAAAGGAAAGCAGCCACACCTCCAACCTGTGATGAGGACCCCACAAAGAACAGGAGGGACTGAGAAGGAGATGGCATGGAGAAGACACTGGCCACACCCAGAGGGGACACTCCCTCCTGTCACTCAGCTCCAAGACCCTCTTCCTGTCACTCATATCCAAGACCCTCTTCCTGTCACTCAGCTCCAAGTCCCTAGTGTGAGACTGGCTCAAACCAAGCCTGCTGCCACCTGTGTCCCCCAGGTCGCTGCTGTACACGGAAGCAGCCAGAGACCCACGTACTAACAAGCATTTGTTTGCTCAAAGCTCACTCTGGGTAGACTTTGAAAGCTCCAGGTGGGGTCCTGATTCCCTCTCTGGTCTTTGCTTACTTACTGGTGACAGGAAGTCTACAGTGTCCCTAGAGGCAGGACAGAGTGATCTTGGGCTCCCAGGCTTTAATTATGCTAGGATTTGAAGCTGTTTATCTAAGGTAAGACAGTTAACCATTGTCTTTTCTTAAAAAAATAAAATAAAATAAAATCTGTAGACTGTGTGGTGGCCCATGCTTTTAATTCTGGCACTGGAAGGCAGAGGTAGGTGGGTTTAGGCCAGCCTGGTCTACATGGTGAGCTTCAGGCCAGCCAAGGCCACATGGTGAGACCCTTCTTAACAAACAGAATTCTTGTGGCCATTGTGTTCTATGCTATAATATACAAAATTAACTTTTGTGGGGCTGGGGATTTAGCTCAGTGGTAGAGAGCTTACCTAGGAAGCGCAAGGCCCTGGGTTCGGTCCCCAGCTCCAAAAAAAAAGAACCAAAAAAAAAATTAACTTTTGTCTCTTCCTTCATTGTGTGGGGGAGAGGACGTCTTTGGATTGTTCTGGGTCTCTGTTTACCCAGATGTATTCTCTTCTGTCACCCAGCAGGCCCCAAGAGGATGATGTCTAGGTGGACTGGACAGTAGGGACCAGAGATTGGTCAACAAGGGCCTGGGTCCACTGTCGGACCCAGAATACCATTGGGTGGACAAGTGTCCCAGAGGCCTCTCAGGAGCAAGCGGCACAGCTAGACTGCATGCAGGGCCTCTAGCTGCTGAGGTTCCTGTAGTCTCAGGATTGTATACAATGTATCTATGTCTGGGTGATACCCTAGCCCCGTTCTGCATAGGCTAGAGTCAGATGCCAGCTAGGAGGGGCCCACGTGCCAAGGCTAGACCTGCTCACAGCACCATCACAGTTCAGAAGCAGAGGGCAGTCAGACCAGACTAAACTAGGAAGCCAGACCTTACCTTTTCTTTTAGGCCAAAGACAGGACGCTGGGGGAAGGGTGTGTAGGGACATAATCGCCTCTATCCTGTGAGTTGAGGGAGACCTCTAGACTGCTTGAGGCTAGCTCTCCGCCCCAGCCCCCTCCTTGCCTGAGATGACAAGGTTCCTCCCTCCCTAGGGTGAAGTCAGCAGGCCTGTCCAGGTGACCAGCCCAGGAGAGCTGCTTCCAACTCTCAGTCCAGTCCTCTCATCAGGATCAACAATCTAAGCAGTTTACAGAGGTTCAAGGAGACAGTCGGGGTGGGAGCGGAGGCAGGGAGCCCCTGAATCTTGTCAGCCTACTGCTCTCAAGAATCAGAGGGTTATGAAGGAAAAAGGACAAGACATCCACAGGTTCCACTCCAGAGACTGAGGTCACCCAGTACCCCACTGTCTGTGGCCCAGTGATTATCTGCCTAGCACATCCTTGGCTCCAGGGCTAGAGCGGGGAGTAGTCTGGGCTTCTTCTCTTTGTGAACACATGCGCAGATCTCTGTACAGCCCTGGCTGTGTGTATCCACCGAACCCAAGGCAGACAGAGGAGACGCTTCCTAGAAGCCTTACCCAGACAGCCTCCTGGGAAACAAATGTCATGGCTGCCTACTTCCAGCCTGGAGAAGTGTCCTCTTGAAATACCTATTTCTGACCATCCTGGGGTCTTATGTAAATAGCCGGGGACCTTTGCTCTTCATCTAGACCATTGGGGAGAAATGTGCTAACACTCAAAGCCTAGACAAAGATGGAGGCTTTCCTCCCCTTTGTTCCCTCTTCCGGGGATGCTCGCTCCTTCCACCTCTCTTAGCCTGGCTGATAACTGCCTACTTGGCCTTCAAGTGGTCCTTCCCCCACCTCTCCCCTGTGAAGCCTTGGAGCTGTAGGGTAGATTAACGCTCGGCTTCCCTTAGGCTGGTTTGCACCTACAGGTGTGGGTGCAATCATGACTCAACCACGCACTGCATACTACCACAGGCTGCCCGTGCAATGGGGTCTCAGCAGACGTGGTCCTTTGTCCTCAACGCCCAGTAAGGAAAGTACTATAGAGAAACCCACTAGGTCTTGAGAAGGTGTGGTGGTCCAGAAGGCTCTCTGCTATCGCATCTGTGCCTCCCCCTTCTGCAAGTCCATTCTCTCTGCCTTGCTTTAGCGGAGGTTTGGGGGCATTAAATCCTGAGTCAAGGGACCCCACCTAGAAGAAAATCGCTTCCTGCTGGGAGGGGCTGCACGCACAAAAGCCGCGGGCAGACAAGACTGAGCATTGGGGACAAAGACTGCGGCCAGGGACAAAGACTGCGGCTAGGACAAAGGCGGAGCCGCAGCTGTTTCGTGCACGCGCCTTGTGCGCGCAAATGCTCTGCGATTCAGGACCAGGCGCCCCCACCTGGCCTTGAATCTGGTAAACAAGTCCATTGTTTTAAAGCGGCAAAGGCTGAAATTACCGTCCTCATATGGTCCCGGGTTTTAAGGCAGGGGAAGGACACAGAGCGCTCTCCAGGGTCGGAGGAGGGCGATGCCAGGAAGGACAGCAAAACTACCAGCCCACAATCGCAGTGCTTTTGCGCCTTCCCTGCCAGGAACGGCTGCGCGCTCTTCCCGCCGTTCTGCGGCAGTCAGCGTGCACTGGAACCCCACGAGACCCGCGTCACCAGCTATTGCGCGAAAAGACCCCGCATTGCGGCGGTGCGCGCGCGCGTAGTGGGGAGGGTGTAATGTGTGCATAGCGTGCGCGCTTCCCGCCCGCGTTGCCCCAGATCTCCGGGTGCTGCAGTCTCCTCACCCCCACCCCCACCTTTGCACACACGTCCCTGCTGTTTGGTGAGCTGTGATGGAGAAGGTGCCCAGTGGCGGTGGCGCAGTAGGGAATGGTTACGCGAGGGAGTGGAGGGGAGATGCTTACCCGCTGGCCGCTGCGGCTTCTGCCTCCATACAAAGCTCGCTGCCAAGCCAACCGTTTGGCAGGAGGCCGGGAGACCCCCGCCCTCCTGCTAGCTGTCTCAGCTGTCTCCAGCACTGGGGCAGATTATGCCCCAGGCGTGTCTTGGCGCTGCTCCCCTCCCCCAAGGACCATCAGACGAGTGAAGTGGTGGGCAACCCACGCGCGTTCATTTAGGAGATCTAGAAGCGCTGGGAAGCTCCCAGATTCTCAGTCAGGTGGGATCTCACAGTCCTGCAGACCCCACCTCTAGTCTCCTCCCATTACTTGAAAGAACTGCTGGCCAAGAACAGGGGAAGAAAGTGCCACCCGGGTCCTCTGTGGTGCTCAGGGACCTTGAGGCAGGCTGTCCTTCTCCAAACAGGCAGGAACAGTCTGGATCCTCAGAGTGGCCCCTATACCCGTGTAGCTAGGGTTCTAACTGGGTTCTGGATGGTAACATAAAGCCAATGTTGCTCAGCGCCCATGTCTTAATGCTATCTCTCCTGTTTTGTGCCAAGGGGCTGAACGAATTTCAGCTCAGAGGCCTACAGAGGAGAGAACTTGGCCTTGGAGTAGGAGGCTGCTGGGAAGCAGGCCTAGGACCCAGGAGTTGTAAGGCAGTCTGACTTCTCCCCTCCCACAGCATCTGCCCCTGCCTTCCATTAGTCATAAGCGCCATTAGGTATACCTGGCTTTCTGGGCTTCCAAGGACCAGCAGATGTTTTGTGTGCTTGAAGGCACCATTTAGCTCAAGGCCCTGCTTTCCAGGCAGGACCCTACAGTGGTCCCAGCATCCCTGGGTTCTACCCTAGTCAGGCTGATGGGGTCACTCTGGGAGAGCCAGGACTCTGCAGAGAGAGCATCCTGCTCCATTCTCCGTTTTGTTCTGCAAAACTGAAACCGGATTTCCTGAACAGGAGCCCCTGGTCACCCTGCCCTTCTCTGTTACACACTGCAGGCCATCAGCTCATGCTGGCTCCGGCCTCAGCTGGGGATGCTGCCAAGATCAGCACGGTGCTTTTCGGCAGTCCCGCCAGGGTGCAGATGCCTGCTGACCCCAAACCACCTCTGGGAGTAACTCCGGAGGGTTCATGGGCCAAGGCGGCTGCCAGGCACCCTGTGGCTATGGGGACAGGGGCAGGGATAAGGCTGGGCTGAACATAAAAGTTCTGGAAAGCCCTGCAGGGTCTGAACCATCAGCCAATGGGAGAAGGCATGTTGAGGTCAGACTGCTACTGTGGGCGAGTGGTCCTTACCCCTTCAACACCCAGGGATTGCTGTGGTTTCCAACAAAGGTACAGATAGACTGTCCCCTTTATAGACTGTCCTGGTACTTAGCCTAGGTCTTGGATTTGTTCTCTCTACAAAGCCCCACCCAGGACTTGCCAGCTCTGGGCCATCTTGTATCATACCTAGGTAGGGAAGGGAAGCTGCTTCTAACCCTGGGGTCCATTAGTCTGCCTTTGCCATTGGTTTTCCTTTGTTTCCTGGGTGAAAGGAACCTATCCATCAACTCAAGGCCAAGGCCCAAAACTCTGGAAGCCTCTGCCCTTCCTTGGCTAGCAAGCCCTGTCCCTCCTTTGCAGTATACTTTCAGCCATGGTTATGAGTCTGGGCTTGTCTGAGGAGCTGTACCAGGCAGAGGCTTAAAACCAGCCAAGAGGCTGGAATGACGGAGTGCTGAGCTTCCCAGAGGAGGCCGGGCTACTCATCTCAGCTCCACAGCCTGGCCACCCAAGCCTGTCAGCTGAAATAAAGGCCTTGGGTGCTCCCACAGCACCCAACCTGCTATCCTTCCCGGGAGGCGTGGGGCTGGGCTATGCCTCCAGGATCCCCGCTTCTTTCCGAAGGAGATACAGGGGCAGCACCAGAGGGGCATCACAACTGGGTTTGCTGCGGGGTTCTCCCAGCGCCGGGGGGGGGGGGGGGCTTGCTCAACTACTCAGACACCTTGGCAGGAGTGACAGCCACAAGCCAGCCTCACATGCTTCATCTGTTGCCAAGAGAGGCTGGATTAAGATAGGGGTAACAAGTAGCCAGATGCGGGCTGAACGGTAGGTAGTGTGTACGCATAATCAGGGGCAGGAGGTCCTTCCTTGGCCGACCCTGACACTGGTCCCTGCCCCTCTCTGCCAGCTCCTCCTTTTGTTTCCACATTTATATTCCCTCTCCCTCTGTGCCAAAGAAGGTGACCAGAAGGCCGTGCTTACCGTCCAATGACAGCCAGTCGTGCTGGGAGGAAGGGAGTGTGGGGAGAGCCCGAGCTTTGTACTCAAACACCACCGAGTTGGAGATGATCTGATTGTTGAAGGCAACTTGTAGGGTCACAAGACCCGTGTCATGGGCTGAAAGGCAGAAAGAGACAGGTCAGGGTGAGGGGCTCCCTCCCAATTACCCCTCTTTCAGTGAAACAACCAGCTATTAACCCAGCCTGTGCCCTCCTATCCCTAAAGGCCCAAGTGTGGCACTTCGGGAAAAAGTCTTAGCTCCAGAGTCACCGGGCATGCGGAATCCCCAAGGGATTGTTTATTGTTTGTTTGTTTGTTTGTTTTGAGACAAGTTCTCACTATATTGCCCTAGTTGGCCTGGAACTATATAGACCAGGCAGGTCTCAAAACTCCCAGAGATCTGTTTGTCTCAACTCCTGAGTTCTGGGGTTAATGGTGTGTGCTGCCATGTTTGACAAGCCTCTGTGTCCTAGTGATCTGTTGCTGTGCTACCTGGGATGGGCAGGGACCTGAGCTCAGTACAGACGGCTCGTCCCACTTTTTCTTTCCAGGTACGTCTGAGGATTTGTGTTTCTTTGGCCCCTTCCTGCGGCGGTGTCCTGACTCACCTCACGTAGGATCCTCAGTGCTTTGGGAGTTTGGCTACCTGCTGACAGCAAGTTTCTTCTGGGGCTCTCACTGTGGCCCTGTTAGCCCGAGATGCTCCAGAGCTGCAGTGAGATGCTAGCACAATGTTACTTCCAAGGACTTTGGGAAAGTGTGAACTTGTACTCTTAATCCTGACTGAGCCGAATAAATGGATGAAATGTTCTCTTTAGGAACGGGAGAGAAGCCTGCTGGAGGAGGAGACCTACATCTGCTAGGGAGGAGGCTACACCACCAAGATATTACCGTTGATATCTTGGGGGGCTGCACTGTGGTCCCCAAAGATGTCCTGTGGGCTATGATGGCTATATTGGGGAGCAATCTCCTAATAGGGGTCAGGTTATGTTTTCTGGGCGCTACTTTTCTGGAGCTAGGACATCAATACTCAGAGCCTCCCCCAGGAGGAGCAGGCTGATTTCCAGAGAGGATACACGGATCATGTTACTGTTCGGGCTCTTGGCTTTCAGAAGCCTACGGTCATGAGGAAGCCATCCAAGTCAGCTGCTCCCGAGGTCAGGGTGAAGCTCTGGCTTCCCTCAAAGGACATCTGCAGATCCCACTTCCGATGGGAAACCCAACTCATTGGGCATGGCCTTTCTCCAATTGAGGTGTATATAGAAAGCAGGTTTTGGGGACATCACTGCCCCAGGTGTCCAGGACACAATCTGAAAGGATGGGCTCCTTGGGGATCATGCAGAACCTCCCATGGTTCTTCTCTGGATAGGGATCCCCGACGATATCTGCCGTCCCACATCCCTTCTCAAAACTCCGAGATTGTGGTCTCTGTTCTCTCCTAGAGATGTGCGTGGTTTACCAACAGGGAGGAAGGGCTCTGAGAACTCTCCCTGTGATCCCAGGGCGCTCTGATCTCCAGGTGGGGGAAGCCGTATCTTGTGTCCAGTGTCCCCTCGGAGGACCCTCCGTCACTGCTCCTATGTCACTGCCCTGGCTTCTACACGACAGGTAACACAGGTAATCTGAATGTAACAGATGCTCAGGCTTCTTCGCCATCCCCAGAGATGCAGTACAAGGGGACCTGCCAGCTTAATGTGTCAGGCCCAGGACCCACAGTCTTCCTTGACGTCCTCTCTGAGTCTCCTCTATGTCTGCTTCTGCTCTTATTGAAGACCATTCCTTGCCTCTGCTGACACAATGGCTTCTTGCCATTCTGTGTCTGTTCCTGCTTCAATAGGCCTGGGGAGGGAGCGTACCTTGAGCACCCCTAGAGGAGGTAACCAGGGGAGTCTTCTTCCTTAAAGGTCACCCCTAGCCCAGTTTCCCTGGCTTTCCTATGTGGGTTACTGCTACTCCTAATCCATTCTCTCAGAATAATCTTTTTGGGGGGGGGTGGGGAGGGGAGCAGGGAGAGATAGGTTCTCGATATGTAGCCTTGGGCAGCCTAGTGCTCCCTATGTAACCCAGGCTGGCCTTAAATACAGAGATCCACTTGTTTCTACCCTCCCCACCCCCCAAATGCTGGGATTGAAGGTGTGCGCTAACACATCAACTCCGAATTATCTTTTAAAGTCATAATTTAGATCAAATCTCTCTGCTGTCTAAAGCCGTTGGCTTCCCATGCAAGTACAACTAAATCAGACTCCCATTGGCCAACCTCTTCCTGCCTAAGGGCCTCTCCTTATCCTTACTCTGCCTGTTGTGACATCTTCTTCCACCCTTCCCAAGGCTGGCTCTGGGCCACCCTTTTTCTGCCAGCTTCTCAGGGATGCGCAGCCTCATGTCTGAGAAGGAACTTCCACCGAGAACACCCTCTCCACCGTGCACACTCTCTGCTGGGCACACCCTCCCCACTTCCCCTTGCTGTATCTCTTCGATCCTTCATTATTTTCTGTCGTCTCGTAGCAGAGTGTCAGCTCCCAACAGCTCGAGATCCTGCCAGTTCTGCTCTCCACGCTCAGAGCCAGAGTTCCTGTCAAGATCCAGTTCTGGCCACCCATACCTCCTTTAAGTGAGCTGCTTTAACACGTGTGCTGCTCACACTGCGTTTCGTCTTCTGCTTTCTGACGACTTCCGAGGAGACCAAGTGGGGCTTGCAAGCCAGCAGACTTCTTGACAGACTCCTCCACCTACTGCTTCTAGTTCACAGCATCGCCCTTCTCAGTAGTCCGTCTTCACTGCCTCCCCTGGGGCTCAGGACAGACCTTGACCATGTGACTATGGTTGCCATTGAGTGTGGGAACTTGGGAGGAACTCTGTTCTCTGTCAGGTTTGGTTTTGCCCAGCCAGGTGTACCAGACAGGCAGGTGGCATTTGTGTTCTCTGTGCCTCCCTTCCTTTCACAGTCTCAGCCTCTAAGGTAGCTTGGCTTGTGTTCACTGGCCTCTGAGGCCCTTTTTGTTGGCAAGGCCATCTGGGGTCTAGCCTTTAGGATTGGTTTCAGCTCCCTTCAGAAGACCCCAAGATGACAGCTCCAGCAGCTGGCACCACCTCCCAAGGAAGCCATTGGTTGGCTTGACCCGGCTTTGGATTAGAAACTCTTTGAGTCAGGTGTCCCTATGGGCTGGGACTTCATCTCAGTTGCAGTCTAGGTGTCTACCCAATTCACGGCAAGCAGGAGACTCTAACAAATGATTTGGAAATGATGAACGAATGAACCAATCAATCAATCAATCAACCAACCAATTAATCAATACACCCGACAGGACCTGCTTCAGTTGGCATGCTAAAACGATATATTCTCATGGGACCTGCTTTGTGAGACTGGCAACAGAAGGGGTCAGCAGTCAGACCGTGGCACACGGCCCCGAGTTTTGTGGCATCTGGTTGGAGAAAGGATATTTTAGAAGTGACTCGTGTCCCTTCTAAAGTTTCCCAATGACCAAGAAAAACTGGCCAGGATGGACTCTGTGTGTTAGCACTAGGGACCCAGGAGTGTGTGGAGAGCAGGCGAATTACCAAAGGAGACCAGAACGGCCCTGGCTTTCCTCCCTTCTCCCCAATTGCCTTTGCAAGAAGAGCCCTGGAGGCAAGCGCTTCATGGCCCCTGGTCACTTTATGCTCAAGGGTATGTGGAAGAAGGTCTCTGAAGATTAAGGTTCAGGGGCACCAACCTCTGAGGTATGGTTACACAGATGATATGTGGCTGACAGGACATAGCTCACTGAGACTGATTCCAGCCCCCCAGAATCCTCTGTGTTCTGACCTGGTATACCATTCAGAGGCTATACAAAGCCCAGTCCCTTGTCAAGAACCAGAGGCAAGGTATTTAGCCAGGTACAAGAAAAGAAGATGTGTTTTCTATTTATCGGCAAGTCCCTTCCCACAGCAGGTGCACAGTGGACAGTTTAATAGTATTGCTGCTATCTCTCCTGCACTGAGCGGGGCTGCCTTGGCCCAACGGTGGCCATCTGGATGGCTGCTCTCCAATCCTAGCAGGGAGGACCTGGAGCTATCCTTGAAGCTGTTGAGAGCTGGGTCAGCAGTAAGGGGTGTGTGTGTGTGTGTGTGTGTGTGTGTGTGTGTGTGTGCACATGAATACTATAGGCATATCCTGGAGCATGCAGAGTGAAGGCTGAGCTAGGCTGAGCTGAACAGTTGATGCCAACACCATAGATTAGAGCATTCTGATCTGGTGGGTTGCAAAGGAAGGTGACGAGAGAGAGAAGGAGGGAGTGGGAAGACAGAAGTCTGAAGATGAGGAGAGAGGAAGAAGGGGGGGAGAAGAGGGAGAGGTCAGGGAGGAAAAAATGGTTGGTTTGTAAGTGCCAGAGTGTTGCAATAGGGGACAGGGTCAGCAAGATGAGCAGGCACTGGGGAGAGACCCCACTGAGTGTAGGGGAACCCTGTTGGCCCGCACAGTCCTGGTTAGACTGCTTCTGTCTGGGAGTCCCTTCTTCCCTTTCCCAGTTGGACTTTGCCGGAAGTGCACTCCTTTCTGCCGGAAGTGATCTCCTTTCTGTGGGAAGTACCCTATTTTCACCATCTCTGTCTTCAGACAACATAGGACGTCTCATCTTTCTTGTTCTGCCTCTTTGTCCCTTGCCCAGGCTAGGTGGATGAGCTGGCCATAAAGCTGGTGATGTAGGAGGTTAATGAGACAAAGGTTCGCCAGTCCCAGCCAAGCAAACAGAAAGGCCATGTTCTCCAAGGTCCTGGAGATCCAGTCTCCAGCACCCCAGGCACTTTGCTAGCCTTGGGAACACATCAGTCACCGAGAAAGACACAGCCTCCTGCCTTCGTGGGGTCCACAGGCTAACAGGGAAGAAGACAGAAGTCAGTCAGCCTAAGAGATACCAATCTAAGGAGATCCAAGCTCCCTAAACCGTGGGTCATATGATCCCATAAGATGTTGCCAAATGGAACGCCAGAGTTGACACCAAGTTTGGCAAGAGTGAAAGGCTTCTAAACATTCAACCACCAAAACTTCGACATAAATGCATAGTGACTCTGAGGCGTGCTGGGCTGCCCTTGCCCGGGTTGGCTCGAGTGACTTTACTGAATATGTAATGGATGTGCTTTGTTCTTCATGACTGTCCCGGCACATGCCACCAGCAAACCCTGTCTGAAGCACCTGGTCTCTGACCTGGGACTTGTCTGTTATGAATTGCGGTGTTTCTGCTGCCCACGCCAAGTTCTCTGCTCTCGAGGCTCAACTCCCGAAAACAGAAACTAAATAGCTTTCTTCCATCACTCCTCAGCACATAATACCACATGGGTCCGTGTGGATTGTGCTGTAGTATTTGAACGTTTGCTTTTAAAGGTTGCTTTCTGAGTTGTGGATTACTTTGAATTTTGGCTTGCAGTTAGGACAGAACTTCTAACAATCTCTAAAGTGGCCCGAAGCCAAATTTATGCCACTTTATACTTCGTGTTCATGCAGATTGGCATATTCTCAGCATTGATGATTATAAAATTAAGATGTTGGTTAACTGGAAAATATTGAAGATGTTCTATGCCCGTCGGTATCAAATAGCCAAGATTTAATATTTGGTGGAAAGATAAACAAACTCATCCATTTATTGGTATGCAGATTTGATCTCATCTTTGATAGGTGATAAATTATACAAATACCAAATATTTGTCCTAAAAATCAATTTCTTTATGGTTTGTTACAAGTAAGTGTCTGACTTATTGGCCAGTTTGACACACCTGAACATCTGAGGTCCCTCAAAAACATCTCGGGTAAAAAGGAATCACGGGGGGGGGGGGGGGCTGGGGATTTAGCTCAGTGGTAGAGCGCTTACTTAGGAAGCGCAAGGCCCTGGGTTCGGTCCCCAGCTCCGAAAAAAAGAACCGGAAAAAAAAAAAAAAGGAATCACGGGTTAAAAGAGCCTAAGACCTCATGAATTAGATGCTATTGAAGGCCAGGATGGGGAAGGGAGAAGACAGAGCCACGGAGGGCACAGAGCTTCTGGCTGGCTTCCCCTGAGGCTTTGAAACTGGAAGCACTTCACTTGTGTGCTTAACCCTCATAGGAGCTTGTGTTCATCTTAGTTTGACCCCCCGCACCCCAGTTCCCCACAGTCCCTCCACATGAAAGGCTTCCCTGACCTCCTCAAACCTGCCCTGTGCACCAATGAGCCAATACTGTGAGCACAAGGCCCTGAGTTCTCTGAGCCTCGGGGTGGCCTGGGCGGCAGTGAGGTCAGCTCTGCTGTAGAAGAGACCTTGTCTATCTATCACCTTGTCCTGGCCCCAGCTGGGCCCCATCTCAGATATGTCGCTCGGCTAATTGGTTCTTTAAATAGTCCCTTTGCTTTGTATTCTTCACAACCCCCATTGAGCGTGCCTGATATTCCCGGCTGATACAGGATCCATGAGCCCCAAAGGATGTTATTATAATAGACTGCGAGCGAGCTTCTTCATGGCCGAGGAAAGCAGGGTAAAGGCGTGACTTGCTCAAGGTCACCCCAAGGCTGACTCAGAGTCTGCTGTTTTCCTTCCCCTCCCCCCCACGACCCTCTCGGGGTCCAGCCTCCTCA
Organism: Rattus norvegicus; assembly: GCF_021556685.1. NCBI lineage: Eukaryota > Metazoa > Chordata > Mammalia > Rodentia > Muridae > Rattus > Rattus norvegicus. The sequence goes on from NC_141538.1 coordinate 167,666,221, forward strand.
CCTGGGCAGTAACAACGCAGCACCCCAGGCTGAATCAGGGATGCAGGCACGGAGATCTGGTCAAACAGGCAACTGTAATTATTGCTGGCTTCTTGCCATGGGCCTGTGATGAGAACCTTCACTCCTCCCTGCAGAGGAGAGAGAAGAGATGGAGCAGTGCCCCTGGGGGAATGCAGCGCACAGGAGGCCCCTGCAGCTGCAGGCTCAGACGGGGCTGGGCTGAGGCTGCTGGCTACACATGCAGATTCCCAGGCCGTATCCCACCATTCCAAAAAGCCCCAACTCCTGAGACACTCTTCTACCAAGACAGGCTTGCAGCTGCTCTGACCCCCAGAGGCCGTCTTCAGTTGTCTTGAAAGTTCAGAATGACACTAGTGGGAGGCATGGTTTCTCATGCCACATTAGCCCCATGGTGCATCTGAGAACCAGCCAACAGGGTCCCCAGGAAGGAAGCAGAGGGGATGCAGGGGACTCTGAGTCATGCATTTAGGGAGAGGTGGAGGGAACTCAGATTTGGAAACTGTCACCCCAAGGGAAAGATGTTCTTTTAGGAAACTGAAGGGAAATGGAGGCCCCAAGGCTGTGGTAGGAGATGGTAGGGGGTGGAGGGGAGGAGGGGCGGGCGGGGGAGGCCCAGGAAGTGGGCGGGGCGAAGGGCTCTCTATAGGGAAATAGAAAAAAACCGAAGTGAGGCACTCCGAATTGGAGGGGCCCAGATAGGGCTCTTGTTATTGAGCTGGGGCTCAAGATAGACGGACCCTCCAGTTCCCAACCTGCCTGCTATGTTATTCAGGGTATCTCAAGCTATGTAGACACAAGATTGGCACTTATGCACCGCACATGCAGGCACCAACCTGGCAGCCTGGTTTACAGAGCCTAGGCTGACTTTCCTCTGCTCCAGTGGAGGGAACACTGTCTTCACAGACCCAAGGTGCCAAGCGTCAGAAAGCATTAGAAACCCTGGGTTCTCTCTAACCTGCTCTGGCCAGCAGGAACGCCTCAGAACAAATAGCCTCATGTGGTTTCCTCCCAGGAAAACCCTTTCAGGGCCTTTGTTCCCGTTAGTGATTAATGTCTCTCTGTCTCTGTCTCTGTCTCTGTCTCTGTCTCTGTCTCTGTCTCTGTCTCTGTCTCTGTCTCTCTCTCCCCTGAGCCCCAGGTGGAGAAGGTCCCCTACTTACGGCTTAGCCAAGAAGAGAGGCTGGTCATTCGGGGCGGAGGGATGCTCTGCCCCGGGATGTAGAGGCAGGGGCGCTGGCCTCTGGCTCTCCTGGCTAACCTTGGATAGACCCACCCCAGAGGCTCATCCACCCCACCCCCAAACAAGTAAACACCTTTCCCTGCAGGGGGGCGGAGAGCTGTGCTGGACAGGGAGAAGAGCGCCACCTGGCGCCCCGGCTAGAGAAGGCCGAGAGGCGCTCCAGGAGTTGAAGTGAGGCCTGCTTCGGGGTGAGCCCTGACTTCCCTATTGCTCCAGGCCTGGGTCCTAGCTCTCTACCGCTGTCCCGGGCTCCTAATCAGTCCTCTTTCTTGTTTGCTCTTCTTAACCCTTGCTTGTCCTCGCCCTAGAGGAAGCTCCAATTTCCATACCCATTTTTGCTCTCAAGACTCCCACTCCCCAACAATGTTCCCCGGAACCCAGACGTAGGCATGGCAGGGCTAGCCGTAGCAGACACTGTTTACTCTGATGATGTCCTGAGGTTATCTGTCGCCCAGAGCCAGTAGACCGGCCCTTGGAAGGAAGGTACTTTCCTGTGCTGGCAAATACATTTTCCTCTGGGTGTGATGTCTAGCTTAGGTCACTTTGTTGTGGTGCCACCGAGGTTTGGAGAGAGCTCAAGACAGAGTTCCAAAGCCAGAGCGTGCCCCCCACCCTGTTTATTTATTGTGTATATGTCTGTCTGCTTGTATATACGTGTGTGCCTGGTGCCCTCAGAGGTCAGGAGGTGGCACTGAATCCTCTGGAACTGGAGTTACAGATGGCTGTGAGCCCAGGCCCCTGCAAGAGCTGCGGAGCCTTCCCCCCAACCCCCAGCATCTTCTCTTGCCCTTGGTAACTGTGTGACATCAGGAAGTAGCCCAGTCCCTCTGGTAGCTGTGATTTTAGAAGCCCTTCAGCCTCCAGCAGCTCCATAGAGTAGATTCAGGGCTCTGTCGAAGTGATGGTGTGGGGGTTGGGAGTGACTGCCTGGGTGTGGTATCCTTCTCTGAGGAAGGTCCTCCCTCCGCGACCCCTGGGTCTTGGGAGAACACTGGCTACAAAAGGCCACGGGCAGTTACCACATGAGAAAAGGGGACAAGATAACGGTGGTCCACAGCTGTTCGCTCAAGGATGGGTTGCGGGGGGTGGGGTGGGGGCGGGGCGGGGCACAAAGAGCTGCGGAGACTGGAGAACATCAAGACCTTCTCCATGGCAACTGCCGCAGGACGCCTCAGAATCCATCAGTTCCAGGGATGGTTCCCATGGCAACCACTTCGCCTGGCTGCACTTGAGTTGTGTGTGATGTGCGTGAGCGCGCGCTCGCGCCTGACAGTTTTAATTGCAGCTTCTTCCGTCTGCCTGGTGCAGCGGGAGATGATGCAAGGGGAGAAGTGGGGAGAGGCAGTGGTGCCATCTGAGGTCTATGTCCTGTGAGTCCTGAGATGAAAGGGTCTTGAATTCCCACGCACCCAGGGCAGATGCTGAGGCACAAAGCGCGCGCGCGCGCGCGCGTGTGTGTGTGTGTGTGTGTTCTATGTATGTGGGTATATGGTGTGGTATCCGTGCTGTGTGTATCGTGATACAGTGTGTGCTACAGTGTATTCTGGGTGTGGTCACGATGTGTGAATATATTGCGTGTTCAATCTGGTGTGTGTGTGTGTGTGTGTGTGTGTGTGTGTTGGGGACCAGCTGAGAGATCACCAGGTGGGTAGGTGTGGAGGAGACATGGTTGCAGAAGTAAAAGGGAAGCGTACTCAGAGAAGAGCCGACAGGGCAGGCTGGGCATGGCATACCCAGGAACCATTGCAGTGTAAAGCTGGTGGAAGTGGCATACCAGTGCCCACATAGCCTGACTTAAAGCAAGGTCCCAGCTGTGGGGCTTCTTCCCAAGCTTGCTAGAGCCCCCTTCAAACCAGACTCCCGGTGAAGTCAGCTCACAGGTGCCCCCTTATCAGCTGGCAAGATACCCGGCAATCATGCCAACAAGGGCTTGTGAGGGGACACACGTGCCAGCAGAGAAGTCCTGCCTCTTACACAGCAGGGTGACCCCTGCTATTGTCCTGGGTAGGAGAACCTGGCAAGGAGGAAGCCACCATGGAGGCTTCTCCACGAGGTCCTGTTGGACACCAAAATGGCTTTTCTCCCTCTAATCAAATCGACTTTGCCTTGCTTCCACTTCAGGGTGCCGGGAATTACCAGGGTTTCTGGAAAACCTAGGTTGGACATGCCTGACTACTATTGCATGTGCCATCCTGGGCTGCCCTCTGGTGGACAGCTGCTGAACTGCCGGTCTCCAGGATATAGTCGAAGGCTGCATAGGCTGGTGAAGAACGGAGCAGGCTTGCTGAAGTCCTCCTTTTAGCAGAGGCTAGAGAGCTGGCCTGGGCACTCACTCACAGGCCAGGGAACAAGACGATCCCACCCTTAGGGGTTAAATGTGGCTGCAGCAGGCCTGTAAGCAGCTTTCGTGAGGATGGCACCCCCCAGGTCCTAAGACGTGGAGGTCTCAAGTCCGTCCCTCTCTTCTGTGTCTTGATAAGGGAATGGAGGCCCAGAGAGTCAGATCCGAGTAAGGTCACAAGGCCAGTGTGACCTTCTCAGAATACATAGTGGTCTCATCTTCCTTCCTTACTGCTGTAGCAGGTTTTTCTAAGCCTCCCAAAGGAGCTACCCAGTGGGTCTCTGGTGAGCACATCAGGAGGTACAGTGATGCATGCCCAGAAGAGTTGGGTGAGCTGAGCCATACCACGAGGAAGCCCAGTGGGGTCTTTCTGGGTTCCTACCAAGAGGTTGGAGTGTGCCAGAGTAGAGATGGAAAGGGCTGGCTCTGCCTGGCACTTAACTCAGAGACTCCAGGGTCCCTTGCTGCTTTGATTTTTTTTTTAAACTTTTTAATTTTCTTTTATGTGTATGGGTGTTTAACTTGCATGGTGTCTGTGCATGCCTGGTGCCTGAAGGGGCCGGGAGAGGGTGTTCAGATCTCCTGGGACTAGAGTGACAGACAGTCGTCAGCTTCTGTGTGAGTGCTGGGAATTGAACCCTGGACCCTCTGGGAGAGCAGCTGGTGCTCTCAATTGGCTGAGCCACCTCTCAGGCCTCTGCACGGGTGCTACTTAGAGATAGGGAAGACAGCAACTTGCCCAAGATCACTGGCATCTAAGGGTTCATACCAGGATTCATACCAGCCCCTCCAGTTCCAGTTCCAGCTCCTGGCTGTTCACCTACAGCGATGGTCTCACCGCTTCCATTGGTATCCGGTGGGCACTGCCCGAAAGCCCACACAGGCAACAGCTGCTGTGCCCATACAGCTGCGGGGCTGCCGGTGCAGGGCTACTCTGATACTCAGATTGTCTTAGACTGGTTTTCCCAGGGGGAGGAAGAACTATGAGCCCATCCCTTGCCTGTTGACTAGATGACAAGGTCAGGGGACCAAGAGTTATGGGTAGCTACCCCAGGAGGATAGTGTCTGATTTGAGCCCAAGAGGATGTGCTGGTGAATCCAGGGAGAGTTCAAGCTCGACCACATGCAAGCAAGGTGTTCAGTGGATCTGGAACCACACTGCCCCCTTCCCAACCCATTCTATTTTATTGTATCCCTCCCACCCCCACCAGGCAAGACCCGGGTCTTCCTACAATCCTGTTGGAGCAGTCGTCTTTAAGGTGACAGCCCATGGCGACAGGAGCACAGGCTAGATTCTGGGTCACATGCCATGCTTCTGATTCTGTAGATAGCTGAGCGTTCCAAAGCCGCACCCTCCCTTTCGCTGCGGGACGGGGAACGCTGCCCGGCTGCGTCAGTGGGACCAATGACCCCACAACTTTGGTTTTGATGTCTGGATACTTTAAGAGCAGCACCAAGACACCCCTCCGTCCCCAAAGGAAGGGAGGGGAGATGAGGAGGGGAGGGGAAGAAAAGGAGGAACGCACGCTGTTCTGATGGATGCCAGGGAGGGGAGCTTGACTTCAGGGAGAGCCCTGACTGCAAAGCTACAGTGAAGTCTGAGAGCCACCACGGGAGGGGACAGCTTTGTGTTTCGGGTCAGAGCTCCATCCAAAGAACAGGCCGCATGCAAACAAGCTTTCCAGGTTGCACAATGGCCCAGGTGAGGGGGGTGGTAGGGCGGTGGCATGTGGTGGCATCCGCAGCTTACCTCTGGGTAAGACCACTCTGGGGAATAGTCAGTCACCATGAACACCCGTCCGCTCTGCTGCAGCATACCCAGGGTGCCCTGGGCCGAGGCGGCCGAGACCACCTCGGCCACATGCATGTAGGCCATGGTGCTGGGCCCGCCCTCAGCGCTGCTCAGCTGCAGGCTGCCCTGTTGGGGGCTGCAGCAGGGAATGCACATCTCCGCCTGGGTGAAGGGTGCCCGTGCCCCATCTTCCGACTGTGAGAGTGCAGCACTGTCCCCCGACACCAGCTGGTGCCCGTAGATCGTACCACTGCCCCCCTCCACAGAGATGAAGTCATTGATCAGGTCTGAGAACTGATTGCTGAAGGAAATGTCAAAGTGGTCCAGGCTGAGCTCCATGTTGGAGGTGGTGCCCAGGCTGGGCTGGGCTACGGGGTAGAGTCCCTGCACCACATTGCTCGGGAGAAGGGGGACGCCACCTGCGCTGCGGATCACCCCGTTGGTCTCTGGTTGCAGGTAGTGCTCGGAGCCACAGGTCTGCAGCTCCCCAGACTTGAGGAGGACCTCACTCCCTTCAGCTGCCTGCGAGGTCTCCATGGTAACCTCCCCTTCTGCTGCCAAGGCCTGGAAGTTGGCCTGGAACTGCATGAGGTGCAGGGAGGAAGTAGACTCTATTCGCGTTTCCACGTGGCCACTGCAAGAGCTGGTTTGGGAGGAGGCCTCCGTTTTCACCGTGGGCATCACAAAGGCGGCCCCCGACTCGCTTAGGCTGCCGTGGGTATTCTGCTCAAGGGGGAGGGGTTTGCTGGCATCCTGCAGGAAGAAGCTGGGGGAGGGGGTCTGGTGGATATGGGGGCTGTGGCCTGTCTGGCTGAAGCTGGACGTGTAGTCCTTGTTAGAGTCTATGGCACTGAAGTCCATCTGCTCAAGGGTGGTGCTGGGGCTCAGGCCACCGCCCGACGGCAGGAGGCTAGACCCCGCAGTTAGGGTGAGGGAGCTGGACGCTGCAGCAGCCGCCGCCGCCGCCGCCGCCGCCGCTGAGGAGGAGTAGGCCGCCTCTTTGGCCATCTGCTGCTCAAAGGAGGTGTCTTCTGTCTTGATCTCCTTGGTGAGGACGCTGGTGAAGCCAAAGCTCCTCTCCGCGGGCGGCGAGTGCCGGATATTGGTGCTAACCATTTCGGCTTTCAGGCCCCCACCCCCGTACGTCTGGCCCTGCTTTGGGTTATTGAGGAAACAGTCGGGGTCAAAGTTCATGGCGGTCTCTGGAATCTTCCGGCCACCGTCAAGGGTGGTGGAGAGGACCAACTCTTCGGACACATTCGCGGGCAGCATGGACAGGCTGTCCGAGCTGCCCGTGGTGGGGAAGGCAAACTTGTGGCCGTCAGAACTTACAGCCAGTACAAGGCCCTGAGAAGCATCAGGCGAGAGGAGGTGGTGGTTGGGGCCAGCGGTGGGGGACATGGTGTACACGGCCTCATTAGTGACCTCTGACATGAACACTGTGGCACTTTGGGACAGTCCCCCCATCACAGAAGCCACTGCCATGCTGGACACACCTGTGACAACTGGGCTGTCTACCATGTCTGGGTCACTGTTGAGCCCGCTGCTGATGGACACAGGGGAGCTCTGGGTAGTGTCGGGGACCTCCACCTGGTTGGTGGAGGAAACCTCCGTGCTGTTCTGGTGCAGTAGTGCCGGCTTGGCCACCTTGCCATTCCTCTTTTCCCGGCTTGTGCTCCTGCTGTGGCTGGGTTCATGCTTGCCCTCCGACACATCGTTATGTTGAACTTCGGAGTGGCCCCCGTAGCCCCCGGCCCTCGGCTCCACCTTTGGTGAGATGATGCGGTGTTTGGCACTGTTACACTTATGATGCACGCTGCTGCCCGCTCCTGTGGAGATGGGAACACAGCATACACACACGCATGTATACACACACACACACACACACACACACACACACACACACACACACACACGAGGTCAGAGCTGGGACTTTGGCTAATTCTTCTCCCAAGCAGTTAAAACCCATCCAGTTACAAAGTCTCCACCCACAGCCTAGGCAGTGCGAAGACCTCAGTCCTTGTACACCCGTGATTACTCCCAGGCCTGAGGCTCTGCCATGCCCTATGTGACCATCCTGAAATCTTTTAATCCTGTTGTTTGTTTGCTTGTTTTATTTTCAAAATCAGCAGAATGTGCCATGCGGGAAGCCCTGATGTGTGTGCGGTGTGTGATGTGTATGTACGTGTGTGTTGTGTGTGTATGTATATATGTGTGTGTATGTGTGTGTTATGTGAATATGTGTGTATGTATATATGTGTGTTGTGTGTGTATGTGTCTGTTATGTGTTATGTGTGTATGTGTATTGTATGGTGTGTAAGTGTGGTGTGTAAGTGTGTGCATGGTGCGTATGTGTGTGGTGTGTGAGTGTGTGTGTATGTGTGGTATGTAAGTGTGTGTGGTGTGTAAGTGTGTGTATGTATGGTATATAAGCGTGTGTGGTGTGTAAGTGTGTGTAAGTGTGTGTGGTGTGTGTATGTGTGGTGTGTAAGTGTGTGTAAGTGCGTGTGTAAGTGTGTGTTTGATGTGTAAGTATGTGTATGTATGTGTGTGGTGTGTGAGTGTGTATGTGGTGTGTATGTATGTGTGTGGTGTGTGTATGTGTGTGGTGTGTGTGTGTAAGTGTGTGTGGTGTGTGTATGTGTGGTGTGTAAGTGTGTGTGCATGTGTGTGTAAGTGTGTGTGTGGTGTGTAAGTGTGTGTGTGTGTGTGTATGTGTGTGTTTTCAAGAAAGTTCTCTTTACCATCAAAAATAGACCTTGCTCATCTGACTCTTTCTGGGACTCTGGGACTCTTTCTGACCCAAAAGGGTCATCCCAGACATTGTGGCTGTGACTCCATCCCCAAACCCAGCTTCTCACACCAGACTCTGGCTGTGTAATGCTTTAAGAAACCTGTGACCTCCAGGATTCTTGCTAGAGAGAGGTTGGTCCAGGGAGGAGGTGGGAAATGCACCCTCTCCGGGCAAGCTCTCAGATCCTAGGATCAAAGAGCGCTCTAGACTCTGGCCTAGGGGTATGGAAGTATTTATTTCTATTTCACTAATTGTGTGTGTGTGTGTGAGTGTGTGTGTGTGTGTGCGGGAGCGCGCGCGCACGCGCGTAGGAATGTGTGTGCCGTGATGCTGGTGTGGAGGTTGGAGGACAAGAGGACAAGATACAGGAGCTGGGTCCTTACATTGTGCAAATTACGAACTCGACTTGTCAGGCTTGGTTGCAAGACCTTTCACCCACTGAGCCATCTTGCTGGCCCAACAAGGAGATATATGAGGAGACCCTCTCCACTATTCAGTTAAGCCAGGATCTGTCCTTAACTCTTTGGACTTTCATGTCTTCGAGGGTCACTGCTTAAATGGTGTCACTGTCTCAGGACAGATGCTGAGAATCCTCAGAGCAGGAGACCCAGACCTCCTGCAGAGGCTTCCCACGAACACGCTCCCCACGGGCACGTGCAGTAAGTGTGCGGAGGCCCTGGACACCAAACATCTCTACACTTCCCGTGCGTCTGTGTGCCACTCCTGTCCCCGCAGCCTCTTTAGAGAGCCTCACTGGAGGTGGCCCTCTCTTGTCCAAAGCAGGCTGTGAATCTGATTCTGGGGGCAGGACTAGGGCGAAGGGCCTACTGGGTACCTCTCTTAGTTGCTGTTATATAAACGGACTCCTTGTCTCTTCCCTCTCTGTACCCTACCTGTTCTCTAGGCTCCTCAACTCAGGCTTCTTCATTCCCAGGACAGGGTGGCTCAGTCCCTCCACTTGATCCTTCCTTCCCTCATTGCATTGAATGGCAGTACCCTCCCCGCCGCTGCCCCGGAGCCCCCACAATGCCTTGCACCACCTGGCTTCTGGAGACCTTACCCCTTTCCCCACTGGGCAGGACTTCAGAGCATACCGCCCAGTGCCCAGTACCACATGTCCCCCAGGGCCCCAGCTCACCCAGGCTGCCGGTGCAGAGGCAGTTGTGGGTCCGTGGCTGGGGCTTGGTCTGGTGGCTGTCGAGGATCTGCTGCACCAGCTGCTCCACGGAGAAGCCCGAGCTGCTATTCCCATTGCTGCAGGTCCATTTGATACCATGGACTGCAGAGAGAGAGAGAGAGAGAGAGAGAGAGAGAGAGAGAGAGAGAGAGAGAGAGAGAGAGAGAGAGAAAGGAGGGAAATGTCAGGAGCTGCTGGTGATGGGTCTGTCGTTGTGGGGAGTGGTATCGGGTTCTCTGAGAGCTCAGCCTGCTGGAAGGCTGGTTCTAAGACTGATTTGGGAGGCCGGGCTAGCCACCAGAGTCTCTCTGCTCCATTAGGAGCTCTGAGGTCTCGTGTTCTTCTCCTTTGCTGAACTGGGGAATGGCCCTCCTCCAGAAGTGGTTCTCAACCTTCCTAACGCCACCGCCCTTTAACACAGTTCCGAGGGCTGTGGTGACTCCTAACCACAAAGTTATCTTCATTGCTGCTTCACAGCTGTCATTTTGCTACTGTTACGACCCTGTAACATCCAAGTCTGATTTGCGGGATATCTCACATGCGGCCCTTGTGAAGAAGGGTGGTTTGACCCCCCAAAAGGGATTGCGACCACTTTTGCTTTTCCAAAGTTAAAGGTACTGAGATGGCCCCTTAGGGGGTTCCCAAGAGAAGGAAGAAAGCAAGGACGGGGAGGATGACAGGCTTCGGGGTGCTGTCATGTGCCTGCAGACTGTAAGGCTTTGAAGGCCCACAGGGTGAAAGCATTCAGTAACCAGAGGACCCCAGGAGTGTGGAGGGGGCTCTCTCCAAAGCTTCCTACTCTCTCCACTTTTCTCTACTCCAAAGGGAATCATAAGAGAAACTGCACAGGCAACAGGGATGGTAGGCCCATAGCCCAGAGGGTGGAGGACTCCATTCTGGTTCTAATGGAATACAGTCCTCTTTACAACTGCCCTAGGGCTTTGACTCGCCCTTGGCTGTCTGCAGTCCCTGGAGTTGGGGACGAAAAGCCCAGAATGAGAGGTTTCCACCTGCCTGGCAGGACAAGACTGGGGGGAAAAGGTAGGTAGGTGGGAATCAAACACAGAGATACCCACAGGGCTCCAGAATGCAGTCGCGGGGCACATCTGATCTGCAAGACAGGAAGAAGCTGGGCCAAGGCTCACACCTGGGTTCGAGGCCAAGGTTGAATCTCAGCTGTGTGAGTTCAAGGCACGCTAGTTTGGCTTTCTGAACCTGCTTCCTCATCTGTAAAGTTATGGACAGCTAGAAGGCCTGTCTGTGTGCCATCGTGAAAATCTGAACAGAGACCAGGGTTGTCACAGCTGTTAATGGTGAGGGCTGGGGTGGCCGTGACTGGAGCAAAGCAGGTAGTGATAGCTGAGGTCCTGTTGGGAAGGAAGCTCAGGCCTCGAAACCCGGTGTAGACCCCCAAGGTGGCCGTCCACCTCAAGCTGCTTTTTGTTGTCACTGTGGTGGGGTTTCAGGGGAAGGAGCGGGGTCTGTGGCTGTGCTCTGGCAGTGCCTCTCCGGGCTGGTTTCTTTTTGGTGCCTCTTGCCCACTTGGCCACAGGTGATCGACTGCTCAACTTCCTTGCCTTCTAGTCCTCGGAGGGTTTGCAGGGACTTGACTCTGTTAGCTTCTGATGTCTCTAGTGAGTTCCAGCCTTTGGTAGGCGGCCTCTGCTGTTAGTCTGCCGAACTGTGTAGCTTTGGAGATGTTCCTGCCTGTTCTGAGCTTTATGGGATGGGCCTGTGCATCTAAATGATGGTTATCTATGGCCCGTCCTTCTGTAGGGAAAGGGGACTCTGTTCTTGGGCTTCGTGTGCATGTGTGTGTGCATGTGTGCGCGCGCCGGTATGCGCCCGTGTGTGTGTGTGTGTGTGTGTGTGTGTGTGTGTGTGTGTGTCTATCTTCCAGTGGGAATGGGAATCCCCACAGCTCCAAGAGGCCTTAGATCCTGCTAATTAAACCAATTTGGGTTTCTTCTTTCTGAACATTGCGTCTCCAGGATATCTGCAAGAGCTGGAAAGTGTGTCCCAGACCAGAGGTTGCTATGCATCACCACAGCCATGTAATCTTCTTTCCAAATTACGCTCTGTCTAGAGTCCCAGCACACAGGCTGGACAGCAGCGGCAAGGTCCCGGGCAGGGGCCAGGTCACGTACCTCTCCAGATTCATTTCACGGATGAGAAAACAGGCTGGGCGAGGGGGAGCTGACATATCACATGCAGGAGTGGGAGGGTACTGTGGAGGCTCCCCTTCTGCTCCCCGGAATGTGCAACAGCAGATCCTAGCTGTGTACTTCCTCCACTTCCCAGACAGCTTGACATTGCGGGGCTGAAGTGTTTCAGTTACGTTTTAAAGTGCCCACGGTGTGCGTGCGTCGTGTGTGCGTGCGTGCGTGCGTGCGTGCGTGCGTGCGTGTGTGTGTGTGTGTGTGTGTGTGTGTGTGCGCGCGCGCGCTTGTGCCCTTAAATGCCACCAAGATAGAACACGTAGCTCTGTCCTGACCCTAATCTGGCAAGGAGTTCAAGTCCAAGAAGGAGGGCCTTGTGTGTGTCCTTAGAACATCCAGTATGGGAACCTTAAGCAGACATTAGTTGCAAAGCCAAGCCGCCTCCTGGGGAACCCCCCAGCTCACATGAACTTGATTTCCTAGAGAGATACATGTTCTCGTGTTCTCGGGGCAACACCAATGCTGGCTTCCAGCCGAGTCAGTCCTAGATGGGGCTTTGGGTTGGGTGAGCTTATTAAGCCTCTACTGGGCTGGCGGGCATCTTCCTGAGTTTCTGACTGGCCCCACCATCCCATTTCTTCTCCAGCCCTGCCCTGGCTGCCACAGTCCCCATCCCCTCTTTGCCTCTTGCCTTCTTCTGTATGTTGTAGAAGTACAAAACGAAAGCCGGCGAAGGGTGACAGATTGCAAGCAGAGAATTTCTGGACGCTTAATGCAAATTACCCGGTGTCTTGGTACGTCCAATATGTAGATCATCTCCTTCCTCCATCTGGGAAGGGGGAGAAAAGCCTCCTCCGTCAGGATGGGGAGCTGTTAGTACTGAATAGCAAATACTATCAAGACGGCTTTTAACATGTCACGCTTGGCTTCCCGACACGTAATGAATCAGTGGGAAAGGAGATTTCTACGGGGGGGAGGGGGGAAAATGTGTTTTGAAAGGGAAGGTTTAGAAGTGCACAGGGCACTTGCCACTCACCCCCCCTGCCTGGGCCATGTCCTCCTTATGAGAGCAGAGAGGAGGACTCAGGAAGAGCTGAATGCAAGGTCACGATGGGGCACAGAGACCAAAAAAAAAAAAAAAGGAATGGCCAGGAAAACAGCCTGTCCTCTCCTGGTCATTTCTTTGTTTCCAGCACAATTTGGGATGCTCTAGCTTGAGAAAAATCTCAGCCAGAAGCACCCCATCTTCAGGCCCCCATACATGCAGCTTGGGTGGTAGCTTTTGGGCTGGTTAAGGGGTGGAGGGGGAGCCTGTATCCCCAGGAAGGCAGGGCCAGGGAATGTCCAAGAGAGGGAGTAAAGCAGCTGTGGAACTGGTAAATCACCCTTGGCCTCACCAAGAGAGAGACACCAGGAAGCAGATGCTGGCCTCTTAAAGCACTCCATCTTGGGGCTTCCTGCTGAGCCCTCCTGAGGCCCCAGGCTGCCTGCTGAGAGGCAGAGCCACAGCTGGGGACAGCTGTCAGGACACCAATCACCTTACACCAGTGCTGATCTGACTGATCGAGATGTTCTCCCTAACCAGAACCATGGCAAGGTGAAAGAGCCAATGCCAGGGCCGGTGCCCGGCTGTGCTCAGAGATGGAGGTCACCTTCCCAAGAGGCAGCCAGCTGTCCTGAGGAGACTCACTGAGACGTCGAGGAGGGGGCTGGGTGATGGTGGGAGGCTTGAACTTGGCCTGGGCAGCCAAAGGCATCGTGGTTATGACAGTTCCGTCCCGAGACTCCAGAGGAGGTGGAGAGCCTCCCGTGATGATCTGAATGGTATCCCCGCCCCCCCGAAAGCTGCACCTGCCCAGCCCCCAATAAGTTTTCAAGGACATCATTAGTAGCTGAGGTCGTAGGACCCCATGCAATAGGCAGAAGTGCTTCAGCACAGAGAGAAGCCACACGAGGTCAGAGCTAGAAGGCAGCCAGAGACTGCACAAGGCAGAACGAGGCCTCACAGGAAACCAACCTCAAAGTCGCTCTGACCTTGTCATTCCAGTCTCCAGAACTGGAAACAACCAATATCCATGGTGTACACACCCCGGCCAGGGGTGCTTCGCTGCAGGGGTGCCTTGTGGACTGCTTTCTGCAATAACCGCTGAACACCACAGGCTAGGGCAGGGGTTACAATGAGCAGAGGTGCATTCTGCACAGTTCTGGAGGGTGGAAGGCCAAGTTCAGGTGCAGGAGTGTGGGGGTAGCTGGGGCAGCAATGGAGGAGCTGGAAGAGCAGGGGGGAGTAGGGAGGACCTGGAGGAGGAGGGAGGAGCTGGGAGAGCAGGGGGACAAGGAGGAATGGGGGAATAGAGAAGGCTGGGAGGATGCCTGGCAGGTAGGTACTATTGGGAACCCCCTCCCCAAGCAGAGGGAGGGGAGAGGGGGTTCACATTAGGGCTGCAGCTCCGATCTTGCTCTAGCCCAGGTAGCAGGAGGTATAGCCTGGCCTCCATCTCTGCAGGGGAGTGCCAGCATAGGAAATGTGTGGAGACCTGTACACGGGATGAGCTTGTGGAATGGCTTTATCAGGGATTTGGAAGTGCGGCTAAGACCTTTGTGGAACATGCAGCCCTGAGACCCAGCCTCCTCGCTTGGCACTCCTGCCTCTGAGGTGAGCTAGTGGTGTGTATATGTCGGCAGATGTTCATCCTGGTCTCATGGCTGTGCATGCTGAAGGCTGAGAGGGAAGACCGTGCTGGCACTGCAAGCCCGAGGCAGGCGGGTAACTCCGCCACAGCGGCCTCTGCAGCAGCCTCGGGGTGGCTGCAGCTCCTTGCTTGTGTTCCCTGGAAGAGTTCTTCTGCCTGGGTCCCCTCAGCTATAACACAGCTGTCATGGCTTCCCCTGGCTCCACACCATCTCCCCGGGGACTTTAAGGACACAGTGGTAAGGGAGACTCAGGTTTGGTGTAGAGGGACAGTGACTTCATGCCAGGGGGACAGACTCTGGGAAGGAACAGAATGAAGGGAAGGAAGGAGGGGCTGTCAGCCCTGGAGGCTCCTCTGTTTTCAGAAAGATGACAGGACAGGTGTGTCAGAGCTTAAATTGCCACAGCAATGGCACAGGTGCACCAGTGAGAAACCACACTGACCCATCCCCACAGGGAGAGATGCTTGGCACTGGGGCAAATAGGAGAGAAGTGGCCATGTCTGTGTGGCAGTGTCTCTGTCAGTGTCTGTGTGGCAGTGTCTCTCTGTGGTAGTGTCTCTGTGACAGTGTCTCTATTTAGTGTCTCTGTGACAGTATCGCTGTGGCAGTGTCTCTGTGGCAGTGTCTGTGTGGCAGTGTCTCTGTCAGTGTCTGTGTGACAGTGTCTCTCTGTGGCAGTGTCTGTGTGGCAGTGTCTGTGTGGCAATGTCTCTGTGACAGTGTCTCTATTTAGTGTCTCTGTGGTAGTCTCTGTGACAGTGTCTCTGTCAGTGTCTCTGTGGCAGTGTCTCTCTGTCCAGTGTCTCTGTGGCAGTGTCTCTGTGACAGGGTCTCTGTGACAGTGTCTCTATTTAGTGTCTCTGTAGTCTCTGTGACAGTGTCTCTGTGGCAGTGTCTCCGTGGCAGTGTCTCTGTGGCAGTGTCTCTCTGTCCAGTGTCTCTGTGGCAGTGTCTTTGTCCCAGGGTTTGTTGGATCACCCCTTCCCTTCCTCCTCTGGGCTCATCTCCCCTTTCACATAGCACCTGCCACTTAAGAGTGACCCACATAAGGTTGGCCACTTGTTTAACTTGTCCAAACCAGGTCACCCTGGACCCAGGGACACTCCCAGTTCAGCCTGGTTATGGGGTCACCCTACTTGTGAGCCATGTGACAGAGCCAGCTGGAGAGGGAGCCCATTTCTGTGCCTAGCTGCCAGTGAATGAGAGCCCTTTCGGAATTCTTCGGAGTTGTTGATGCTCAAAGGCTGTCACCATAGCAACAAGGTCAGTAGGCAATGGCAGCCGTGCGTAGGTTTAGTCCTCACTGTATCCTTGTTGACAGGAATAAAGGGCCTGCTTCTGATTTCTTGGTTCAACTAGATGAAGTTTTCATTAGATTTAACTTCTCATATCCAGACACCCACACGCTAGCCAGCTCCCCATCTCCCCACTCAGCTCTCATTCTGAGAAGCACTGCTGGGGCTGAGGGTTTGGGGTGGCCTGCGTGCTGGCTGTGTGCAAGGATCAATCCTCTGCATGCAGTGTCTCCAGACGCGGCATGCTAGGGGCCCCTTCCTATTGGGAGGCCTGGACTTCATGCCCTGTCGCACTCGCCCCTAGAGATTGCCAGAAGCTGAGGCTTGATGTCAGCTGTGGAGTGGGGGACTTACCCTGGCCATATTGCTTCAGAGGTGGGGGGCGTTGGAGGTGAGGGGTCAGGACTCCTAGATCAGGGAATCTAGACCACATGGGGATAGCATGGCCTTGGCTTCTGCATTTGGCCTCTTGGGGAACCTTAAAGGCAGACATGGTGGCTAGAAACTGGCCTTGGCTGTCTACTTCTGCCTCATGAGGCATAGCCTCTCCTCCCAATGGGCTAGGGACTCTTCATGAACGTGCTAGAAACCTTGGCAATGCTGGGAGCTCAATGTGGCAGGGAGAGGAGCCTCTCCTGGTATTGTTCCTTCAAATCTGGAGTCACCAGTCCCTCCCACCACTTGAGGGAAAAGCCAGTTAGTGAGGAAACATGTGGTTGTAAACAGCCGGGTGTCCAGTCCTTCAGGGCCACTTGAAATTAGGGACATTTCAGATGGCTGGGTTCCCTTAGGGGAAGCCCCTTCTTAACTCCCAACTGTGTGGTCCAGAAATTAGGATTCTTGGAGAGACAAAAAACCTAGGGAGTTTGGGGTTGGGGATTTAGCTCAGTGGTAGAGCGCTTGCCTAGCAAGCACAAGGCCCTGGGTTCAGTCCCAAGCTCCGAAAAAAAAAAAAAAAAGAAAAAAACAAAAACAAAAACAACAACAACAACAACAAAAAAAACCTAGGGAGTTCGAGACTTCCACATCTCACTAGACGGTCTCCTCTTTAGCGAGCTGATCTCTGGTTCAGAATCAGATCCTTGACAGGCCTGAGAGGAAGTCACAAAGGTTAGCTGAGCTGGTGAATGGGGAGGAGAAAGCCGGAGGAGACTTCTGGAACAACCTAGGGGTACAAGCACCCAAGGAGCCTCAAAGGAAAGCAGCTAGGGACAGGCAGGAAACCAGAAGCATGTCCCTCCTGGGGGACACATCAGCTCAGTAGGATCTAGCCTGAAGGGAAAAAAGAACATTTGCAAAACAAACCAAGGTCCCAGAGGCAGGGGGATTCTGCCGAAGGAACCCACCTCCGTGCCTGGTTGGAAGGTGGCCGAGGCGTAGCAGGATGAAGTATATTGCCAGGATGTGGCAGAGCAGAGTAAGGGCTCAGTCTATCTGAGGTTGCAGGACAGCAGCTCCTACCCAGGGATGGCACAGTGCAGAGGGAATCCTCCTCAGGCCTTTGGGGGTCTATTTTTGTTTTCTCAGACTCTCAGGTCCTGCAGTCACAGCAGGACACAAGACTTCTTTCTACCCCTAAGGACAGAGATGCTATTCTTGGCCCCAGGGACAAAGGTGTTCTTTTTATAGGTACAGTTCATACTTAGGACTTTTCTTGGGTTGAAGTCAACAAGTGCTCAGCAAGACAACTGTGTCAGCCGGGCCTTGGTGGCACAGGTGTGAAATCCAAGCAACTCAGATGGCCACAAGTTCAAGTCCAGCCTGGGAAACTTAGCAAGGTCCTATCTTCAAAATGGAGAAAGGGCTTACACCGTGGTTCAGTGGTGGCACTTGCCCCGCATGGGTGAGGCTCTGGGTTCGAACCTCACTCAGTCTCATGGCTTCCAAGAAATAACACCCTGTGCTGGCACTGAGACTCAAACTGCAAACCCATAAAGTATTGGGGGTGGCAGTTCTTAATCAGGAGTCTAGGGAGACAACTCAGTTCTGGAACATCCAGAAACTAGGACTTCTAACTTCGGGACATTTCCCTCTGAAAGTTTCCTGATAAATCTCCCACCCTGCCTCCTTGCCATCCCAAGAGGTCCAGGGGTGAGGGTACTAGCCCAGGGTTGGCCTCCTTCTGGTGTCTGCTTCAGGCTAGAGTTTCTGGGAAATAAAGGTCGGCAATTACAGCAGGAGAGTGGTTTGTAAAACATCCAGAGTCCCTTGGCTGGCTTCCACCCTAGAAATCAGAACAAAGCAGGGCCCCCAGAACCTGCATTTTCTAGACCTGCCCAGGTGCTTCCGAAGTGAAATGGCTCCTGCCGATGGGCTGTGTGCTAGGTCTCCCTGTGCTGCAGTGATCCAGGAGGGAAGGTGCAGCTGGGTGCTCTGATCCACAGACAGGGCAGCCTAGACACCCAAGCTTCCTCCTGAGTCTGTCACTTCTATTCCAGAGGTCTTCCTCCGCGGCAGGAACACTGGAAGAAGCCTCAACCCTCCCTAGCAGCAGTCAACCTGAAGCTGGTCCCCGACTCCCTGCTCTTCTCATGCCCACACTTGCAGTCCGTGGGCGGTTGCTTTGTCACTTCCGCGGGCCGATCATAATCATTCCCGCTAGGCTCATCCTGGAGGCGCTCTACTACCACTGGCCACCAGGTGGCGCTAAAGGACCAGGAACTGGTCTAGAAGGCCCAGGGAAGGTGTACCCCTCGTGGACCTTCTTGTACTCCATAATCACCAGGATTACAATCTAAGCAAAAAAGCAAAACAAATAAACACCTGGCCCATACGGAATTTGTCTTTTTTGAAGAAAAAAATCGTGAGAAAACACGATACTCTGAGCTCAGGGGTGTTGGCACCAGTGGGCATCCTGGGACAGGTGGGAAGGTACTCTGGGGACTGGAGGACAGGGTAGCAGAGAAGCTGGGTGGGGAGTTCCTAGGAAAGGTACTTCTCTGTCTCTTCTTTGCCTCTGAAGCTATGGCTTCACAATGCGGGGTCCCTGTCTGCAGTCTCCCTACCCTATGCTGGCTGCCCTGGGGCTGGAAAAGGCCCTTCTGAGAGTGCGGAGAAGGGCTGAGACATGATTCCCAAAAACATTTCCAGTAAAGACCAAAGAGCCAAGGCATCTGAGGACAGCTAGGAGCAATAGGGTACCCTCGACCTCTTGCTCACCATGGCCACCACCCCGGCCTTACAGTTGGCCCCAAAGCCAACGTGGTTCTATCCCACCCGCACTATGACCTCCAGTCCACACTCACCAGGGCCTCTACTATGATTTCCCCTCACCCTCCCACACACTCAACATGGCCTCGATCTCTTCATTCTCAGCATGGCTTCCACCCCTCCCCCAACATGGTTTCCGCTCCTACGCCTATCATGGCCCCTACCCAACGTTCAACATGGATGGCCTCCGCTTCTATGCCCAACGTGGCCTCTCTTCTCTCACACTAAACGTTCAGCTCAGTCTACATTGCTTCATAGTCAACCATTCCTGCAGGCTACCGTCCTGACGTTGACACACTGTTCCTACTCACCTCACCTCTGCTTCCTTCTTGATGTTCCACACACTGCCTGGGATGCCCTAACACACCATCCTCTCGGCTGATGGCCTGGGGGGCCCTAGAGCATGGCTGTCCTTGACCTCCTATTCACCTTACACTCCTGTGATGCCTTCTAGGCAGGCTCCCTTTGATCGCGTTCCCTGAAGGACGGCCTGGGCTTCCTCCTGTTTGGCCTCTTCCCAAAGCCCAGTGTAGCCCAGTGTAGCCCAGTGTAGCCCAGTGTAGCCCAGAGCTCAGTGGTCCCACTCTGGCTGAAGAAAGACAGGAGATGTCCAGGTGGCCTTTGGGTGTCCTTGCTGGGCACACAGGGGTTGTGAGCTAAGGACTTGGCCTCCAGGGGGCGCTGCTCTAGCTTTTGGGTAGGTTTTTCCTCCTAACTGCAGCCAGGACACTGGTCATTTGACATCTGTGATGCCATTTCAGGGCCACAGGGACTTGTCAACCTGCTCATCATCCATCCCAGGACAGAGGACATGGCCATTCAGAGAGCTCAGAGGACTGGCCAAGACCAGGAGAGACAGTGCTGTCTCCTCACAGCTCAGCTCTGCCAAGTTTGCGTTCTGCCTCTGGCCTCTGCTGGAAGTCCTTTTACATGGCGTCCCCTTGGCTGGCACTGCCACCCAAACCACAGAGTCACTTCTTATGCGTGCGGCCTAGTCTGGCTGGTTCTCAGAGTGCCCTTGCCCTTGACTTGTAGGCAAGGGGTTGGTGTTGTTTTGGGAGAAAGTTTCAGAAGGTCATGGGGTCAGAAACCCATTCTGACCTCTCGTGTGTGTCCCAGTCTATGTGTGTCCAAGGTGGCGAGGGTGCTACGTGCACGTGAGTAGAACCTATGTGTGCAAGCGCGCTTGGCATTATGGGACACTGCAGGAGCAGTGGGGGTATGAGGTGACTGCTGGCCCAGGCCTAGGCTGTCTTTCCAGGCAACTTTTCTACTTGGCCCTCCTTTTGCAGCTGAAGACACCTGCCCTAGGCATCTAGGGACCCGGAAGACAGTTAGGCAGAACCGAAACTGGGCAGGCTAAAGGCTGGGGCTTTCTGGGGGTGGTGAAGGCCTGCTGAAAACTTGCTTGTTCTTGCAGGGCCATCTGGCCCCATTCAGGGGGCTCCAAATAGAGCCCCAAGGTGGGGACAGCTGGGTAGGATTGTGCCCAGGGCTGGGAATAGTCTGGCTGCTACAATGGCACAGGTTGCTAGCCAGGAAAAGGCTGGCGTCCTCTTACCTGATGGGCAGCCAGGAAATGGGATAGGGCAGAAAGCATGGGTGCCCCATGGGAACCAGTTTTATCTGGCTCTCCGTTGGGTCACAGAAGCTAAGAGTGCTCGATTTGGGCCGTGGTGATGGTGGTGGTGTTGGCTTTGAGCTACTGAACAAATTTCTTAGCAAGCTAGAAGGACCAAGAGCCAGAGCCTTGCTTGCAGACCAGCTGTCCACTCGAAAGCATCCCCCTGCAGCTGGCCTTCCTGTCCTAGCATTTTGCTCTTGCTAGTGAAGTTTGCTTGGGAGCTAAGCTGAGGCTTGGGAGCAGCTGTGGGAGAGTAGATTCCAGGAGTTCCAGGGTGGGACAGGCTGTATGCAGATGAGTTCTCTCCCATCCCAGACAGAACCCCAGGCCGTCCCGTCCAGACTTTTGGCCTGAGATGAGCAGCTCACCTTACTGTAAGCCAGGGAACCTGAAACTCACAGGGTACTCATGCTCACTTCACAGGGAGAAAGTCATTTCTCAAAAAAAAAAAAAAACAAAAAAACAAAAACAAAAACAAAAACAAAAAAAAACAAAAAACAAAACAAAAAATCGTGCCCAGCACAACGTCATACTGCCTCGGGTTCCTCTCCACGTGGGGGCCAGTCTGGGACAACGTGCTGCTCAATGTCACATAAGTAGAGATGTTGTGTGTTATTTTGTGGCCCTGCCTGTAACGGGAAGAGGCTTGTTCTCCATTTTTTTTTCCTTGTCCTTTTCATTGGTCGGAATGCAGTCGTGATGGGCGAGGGCTGGAGCGGGCCATCTTTAACCTGTAGAAGTGAGCAGCACCCGGGAAAATGGCAGAGCACCAGCAGGGAGGAGCCTGAGGGGCTGACTTCAGAAACAGGGGACCGGCATTTCAATCCTGGACTGTGTGGAAAGATGCAAAAAGTGAAAGCGAAAGACGTTTCTTTTTGACGTAAGCCACCGTTGTTTAGCCAGGAGGGATTACGAAAGTCAGGGAAGCTCTTGGGAAGCCCGTTGGGAATTCAGTCAGACATCTTAATTTCCCCCCTGTGTTTGCTCTTTCACACGCGGGCTCCTCAGACTGCAGGCGAAGGGAAAAGGCCCTTCTGTCCAAAGAATCAGATAGGAGAAGGAGCCCCTCTCCTGCTTCTACGCAGGTGAGACAGTGTAGGGCGCCCTCCTGTGGTGAACAACGGTACTGCGCATGCGTAGGTTTTGCACCTGGCGTCAGTTGGCCAGTACGGTAATATGCTAATGAGGGATTCATGCTCCGCCAATCCCTGGAGGACAAGTAGCAGGGGTGATGGTGGGGTGATAGTGGGGTGATAGTGGGGTGATAGTGGGGTGATTCGTGCTCTGCCAATCCCTGAAAGACAATTAGCATAGCCCCAGCCTGTTGTGTATATTAGGTGAGCGCTTTTGCTGCTCGAGGTCCCCGTATCAGCAAAGAGGTGGTCCTGCAATAAAGGCTGTTGAGAAGAATCCGACCGTGTTGCGTCTTCCTTGCCGGACGAGGTGGGCGCGATAAGACAGAGGCTGAGTGCAGACAGAGGGCTTATACCCATCAGTGTCACGTTCCCGATTCAGCTACTGGCAACTCTGACGGGCAGAGAGATCGGAAAACATCAGGGCATCAAACGGGGAAGCCTTCGAAGGAATGCGAGTCGTAAAGCTAATGCATTTGGCTCCAGCATTCATGCTATGCCGGATTCTGGAACCCATCTGATGGCTTCTTGGCTCTCAGCAGACAGTGCTTTCCCCGAATACTGCTGGCTGGCATCTGTGAGCTATGCAAGCTCAACCAGCAGCTAGGCACTTATAGGGGCTGTGCTTCCAAACGTCCGTTCCCAGGCAGGGCTGCCCGCACAGCACAGCCCAGGACAGGCATACACCATCCATGGAGTGATTCGACCTCTTGGTCTCCTTGTAGTTTTTTATGTAACTTCCTTGACGCACTGCAGGCTCTGAACGAGCGTTCACTCACCCCCTCCCCCCCCATCCTCTGTTCTCCCAGCCCCATTAAACCTTGGAAGCCAAATCAAGCCTGCGTTTTGTCCCCTGGAGTTTGGGAACCTGAGACTCTTGCCTGGCCTGGAGGTGGCACCCTTGTGCAAGGTGTCAGGAGACTTGGCACGGATGTCTTCAGGAGGAAGCTGTCTGTGTGCATTTAGCGAGGAAGCCCTAGGCAGAGCATAAGGGTCGCCTTGGCAGACATGGCTTTCCTGGTAGCGTGTCCCTGGTGTCCTTCTGGTACAGACGGTCTCGGACACGTGTGCCAGGACCCAGTCATCTGCTCCTGGTGGCCTGGGCAGAACCTTTCATCTGCAAACAGGCTCTAATTTGCCACTGGCAGGCAGCAGTGACCCAGAAGACATATATGACTGTTCCAGAGGGAAGGAATCAATGTGCCCTCCTTCTACCTGAGTTTTGGAGACAAGCTCCCCCTAGACAGAGTACTGAGGATGTGGACCGGGGCAGAAGCCCTTGGACCCTTGCCACCTTTTCAAGTCAAGAGCCCTCCTTAGGGCCTTTATTTTGGAAGTGGTCATTAAGTGCCAGCAAGAGGGGTTGGGGATTTAGCTCAGTGGTAGAGCGCTTGCCTTGCAAGCGCAAGGCCCTGGGCTCGGTCCCCAGCTCCGAATAAAAGAACCAAAAAAAAAAAAAAAAGAAAAGAAAAGAAAAGAAAAAAAAAAAAGAAAAAGAAAAAAAAGTGCCAGCAAGAAGGCAGGGGCCGTTCAGGAGAGGGACGCAGACATCACCAGTCTCAGAAGCAGGACTGACCCTGACCAGAGGGCCGAGCCCAAGGGTGAGTGACTGTCTCTGTCTCCGACCCTAGATAGTCTGCTGACTGGAGACGACACAGAAGACAGTTTCAGGAAGCTAGCCTGCCCGCCATCTTCTCAGATTCCTGGGTTTCTGAATAATGTGAAATGCTAATCCTAGCCTCCACTCATTGGTTTCTGTGAGTGACAGGTAGCAAGAACCGAATTCCAGTTTCACGGTGGCCATAGAACCAGGACAATGGTTAGTGTCCTGAGTCCAAGCTCTGGTTCCGTCCACTCTCTTACCAGGCAGCATTAGAGTGTGTTCTGGGCCGAGTCCCTGCCCCAGCTAATCTGAGGCACTACCTGTGAGAAAGGACAAATAGTCTCAAGGGGCCCATGAGGGCTTGGGTAGGACCCCTGTCTGTGTTTGTTCATGTCCCTTGGTGCCATCTGGGTTATGAATTAGAAGCAGGGAACCTAAGAACCAGGACTGCTGGCCCTGGGATAGGAAGGCATATCAGGAGAGTCTCCTGTCTCACAGCCTGGATGCTGGAGGCTGTGATCTGCTGTCCAGGGTCCTGCAGACACTTTCTGCTTACGTCCCATGCCGTTCTGAGCACCAACTCTATGTCAGGGCTTCCCATGTTTCCTCGCTCTGTGGGATGAGGCGGAGGCTGTGTGGTTTCCTCTGGATAACGGTGGCAGGTTTGTTTCAATCTGATGCTCCCTGGAGTAGAGGTTTGAGGAGACTAGGGGGCTTTAGCGTATATGAGCTAAGCCACGGGGGTAGGGGTTGTATATAGGCTGAGTCCAGAAACCAAAGTGAGGAGGAAAAAGAAAGAAAGAGAGGAGAAACCAGATATAGGAACCCAAGGCAAGATGGCCACCAAGCCTCAGGATGGGTGCATAGGAGGAGGCATTGCCTGCCAATGACAGGAGAGAGAGCTATGCCAGCAGCGTCAGGCCCATGTAGACACAGTTGGAGTTTCAGTCAAGGCCCCTGGGCCACCTGCAGTATCAGAGACAGTACATGAACTCAGGAAGACAGCCTGGGAGATGCTCTGTCCCGACAGAGCCCCAGGGTGGACCTTTTGGGTCTTCATCCAGTACATAACATGTTGTCCCTAGTAAGCCCTGGCTTCTGACATACTGGGATGTGGGCAAATAGGGACTTTCAGAAGAAGTGGCTCATGGCAGCTACCCCTAAGCTTCCATTTGTAGCCCACAGAATATTTTAGTGACTCGCCTGTTGTGTCCAGTAACTGAGTAGCCCCTCTGGCTAGCTCAGAATGGTCCTGCTCCTGAGTGACCTACGGGTCCGCACTACCAGGTCCCAATGGTGTCTGAGTAGACAATCAGCAGGGGCCCTGACACGCACTGGGAAGCCTTGTGGTTTTCCCAGTCTGGCTGAGCCCAGCTGGTAGGGGTAGATCTTTGTAGGAACAAAGATCCTCGGCTTCCTGGAGCCTTGGCCATCTGTCTCGGTGACTCGCACCTGACAGTTGCTGCAGAAAGCTCTACTTTGCCGATGAAATGAAATCAACTCAATTACGGAAAGCCCTTTGTCACCCAGGCTGGGCCCTTTGACAGCCCAGAGCCAGCAGACTGCTGCCGTGTTCAGGGCCAGCATGGGCAGCCATTCTCCAGATCCCTGCCTTGTCTGTCTCAGTCTCTCACCCTGCTCCTATGTGTGCAGACACACGCTTGCTCTGTCCCAGCTTATGCTGTCTGTGTGTCTGAGCCTCACTCTCTCCATCTATCGTAGGAGTCAGAGGAATGCTCGTCATGGGGGTGTTGCGTGTGTATGGAGGTCACAGGACAACTTTCCTGCCTTTGTGTTTGAGGTCCAGTCTCTCATGGGCCGGGAGCTACATTGAGCGATCTAGGCTGGCTGTTGGGAGAACTTCCAGGGCCCTACTGGCCTTCACCTTGCATCTCACCGCCTCTGTCGTGCCTGACATTTTACATAAGTTGCCAGGGATCTGAATTCAGCTGCACTGTACCAACAAGCCGTCTCTCTAGCCCCGGGTCTGGGAGTTTGTGCCTTGATTGCAGTGTGGAAGCTTATGAGGATTAAGTGACTGCAGGCATCGGAGGGGATGTCATTAAAGCTGAATTCACAGTGTCACCACGTCTGAGAGGGAACAGGGCTCCACGCCGAGTCC
Organism: Rattus norvegicus; assembly: GCF_021556685.1. Classification (NCBI taxonomy): domain Eukaryota; kingdom Metazoa; phylum Chordata; class Mammalia; order Rodentia; family Muridae; genus Rattus; species Rattus norvegicus. The sequence goes on from NC_141538.1 coordinate 167,691,426, forward strand.
CCACGGCCCACCTGGGCAGTGCTGGCTGAGGCCACGGGGAGGTACTCACACATGGGTTTCAGCTGCCCGATGAGTTCCTCCTTCGTCCACTTGGCCCACTCCTTCTTGTCTGTGTTGATGGAGCAGAGGATGGGCCCGCAGGGCTTGCCACAGTCCTCGATGGCTGGCACATTCAGGTAGTGCACCAGGACGATGTCGGGGTTCTGTGGGGAGAGCAGACACTGGCAGCATGAGGGTGCAGCAGGGGTACATCATCCCCCCACCGCCTGTGTGGCACTAGCTCTATGCTGGAAACAGGCATCTGAGACCATGCTAGGCACTGTGGGAAGTCAGTGCCTTCCCGGGTCTGTAGCCAGCATGTGCCATTAGGCTCCCGCCTTCATCGGGACAATGGGAAAGGCTTCTGGCATTATCCAGGGCCCTCAGAGGCAAATCACCCCCATGTAAACCACAGATACACAGTGGCTGACAAGCATGAAGCCCAGGACCTTAACCGTGAGACGGAACTGTGTGTCCCGTGAGCCTCCAGACCTCCCGTCTCTCACCCCTGCGGCTTAAGGAACATTATCCCGGTCACAGTCACTGAAGTCATTGAGGTGGGCTCTCAGGAGAAAAGTAGCTACCAGGGCTTCAGACCCACTTCTCCAGTACCAGCCTCTGCTTGCAGCCTGGGTCCTTTCCCAGCGTGAACACTACAGCACATGTCACAGTGCCTCACCCAGCGGACAGCTGTCACCAGGAACCTCAGACAGCTTCTTCCAGTTCGATTTAGAGCTTAAGAAGGGAAAGGCCTTTAGCCCTAGGATGACGATTTCCAGACGATTCTATTAAATGGTCAGCCTTCCCCCACCAGAGTCAACCCAGGCGCACGGCCACTGCATCCTGCCACCACTAGTTCTGATGGCTACACCGTAGGGTTTCTGAACAGCTTCGTTACAGAGACTCCCCAAGCCTTTGGGCATCCCCCCAGTTCCTGAAGTTTGCTTGGTCACACCAGGTCTGACAAATGAGTTAAGAACAACCATAGTGAGTCAGGTGTGGGATTTGCATGTCTATATCAGTATTGAGGAGGTGAAGCAACAGGAGCATGTTCAAAGTTTTATACACATACACACACACACACACACACACACACACACATACACATACAGACACACACACACACGCACACACAAACACACACATACACACACATACACACAACACACACACATTCACACACACATATACACACATACACACACACAAACACAAACACACACACATACACACAACACACACATACACACATACACATATACACACACAAACACACACACATATACACACACACTCACACACAAACACACACACTCACACACATATATACATACACACACAAACACACACATACACACACATACACACACACATACACGCACACATACACAAACACATACATACAACTGTCTACGTAGCAAGTTCAAGGCCAGCCCAAGTTACATAAGGCCGTGTCACAAATGAACAAACAAACAAACAAATGAACACACTGACCATCACAAACCGATCGCACATCTTCACAAATGTTCCTGGAAAAACTTGGCCCAGCCCTCTGCCCTGATCAGAAAGTATTTCCTAAGTCACATTCTCTTTCAGCTTCCTAAGGAATCGTCAAAACACGGAAGAAAACTCTGGAAAAGCCACGTGGTAGGCCCCTCTCTGTCTCTGTAGGCCGGTATCCCCAGTGTGTCCCAAACTTGAGCCCTGGGAGTGGACAAGGTCCCCAGCAGGGGGAGGCCGAGTCCGTGGTTGCTGTTTTGGTCACAGTCAGAGCCAGAGTAATGAATGAAAATATGAATCAATCAGCCCATTAATAAATAAAGACTCAAGACTATACCACGACCAGTGCAAGAAAGCAAACTGGCATAATTTTAAAAGATTTCCAATAAGGGTTGAAACATGGTTTTTTTTCTTCTTCTTGCCAACGCTCAGTTAACCAGGAAATTAAATCAACATGAACAGGAGGCTTCTCGCTAATGGCAGCTTTTCTGGATTGTGGAAATCATGGTCCTTAATAATAAAGGTAATCCCTGCCACCGTGGGCCGATCCGCTCTTTGCAGAGTGTTTCCACACTGTTATTTCATTTGGTGGCCGTAGAGCCAGGGAGGTGGGCAGGCCAGGCCGGGGATCCCTCCCTCTGGAGAGGGAGACTCTGAGTTGCTTGCCCAGAGCTCTGTTCCTGGCCAGGGACCCGCCTGGGCTGGAAGCCAGGGCTCCGACTTCAGATTCACGTCCTGCCAAGACAGCTGGTGGCTGCTTTTTGCTCAGCTGACTGTTTCCCTATTCTTCATTTTGCTTTATTCTTGCAATATGCCTGACAGGTGGGTGGGCTGTGTGGGTCTGCCACGCCCACCAAATGGATGGGGTGGCTGAAGGGATGTAGGTGACTGACTCTCTGGACTCCTCGCCCTGAGTTCTGCTCTCCCTGAAGCCAGCCAGGGCTTGACTGAAAGTTCTTGCTGGATCCTGGGCCTGGCTAGTCAGCTGGACCGGCTGCTGAGCATGGAGAGGAAAGATAAGAGTTTGGATCAAAAGGCAGCAGGGACCAGCAGGCCTCCTGGGGCTTCCTCTGATCCCATCCCTGGAGGGAGCTTGGCACTGCAGGAGGGAGCTGGGATGCCCAGTGCCTAGGAGATGAAAAGCTGTGGATCCCCCACTGCCATCCCCTGTTGTCCTCACAGCATCACTTAGCATAGCCCGGGTGCCCGAGGCACCTGACCCCCGGGAGATACAGGCTATAGCTTGTGAAGCCTGTGGACCCAAACTTGCAGCCTGAAGTTCCCGCATTTAGGGATCTGGATGGTTTCTCGAGATTCGCCTGCTGCCCTCTGTCCACCCGTTATTCATGACCTGTCCAGGAAGCCCTTTCTCTCCAGAAGGACATTCCTGGTTTCTCAACTCTGTTCTCCGAGGCATGGTGATTTGACAGACAGGCAACTGATCAATGGATTGGATGTTTGCATGTCTGAATGTGGGGTCTCTTCTGGATCTCAGGACAAGGCCCTGGGGTATTACAATGCCCGGCAGTAACGCAGTCAGTACAAGTTCATAGAAATGAAAATAGGTCATGTGACTCTGACTCTTCCCCTTGAAGCTTGAGGACTGCTGACATCAGGGCCCACAAAGGGCAGGGCAGGGTTTCTGAATGTAGATACTGACATGTAAAGGTAATTTTCCATCTATCTATCTATCTATCTATCTATCTATCTATCTATCTATCTTTCATCTATCTATCTATCTTTCTACCTACTACCTATCTACCATCTGTCATCTAACCTATTATCTATCAATCTGTCATCTATCAATCTATTTTTATATCTGTCTTCTATTATTTATCTATTAATCTATCTAACATCTATCAATCTATTATCTATCAATTCATCTATCTACCTACTTATCTATCTATCTGTCATCTAATCTATCATCTATCAATCTATCGATCTGTCATCTATCAATCTATTTTTATATCTATCATCTATCTGTTATCTATTAATCTATCATCTATCAATCTATTATCTATCTATCTGTCATATAATCTATTATCTATCAATCAATCTATCCATTATCTATGATATATCAATCTATCTGTTATCTATCCATCTATCTATTATCAATCAATCTATCATCTATCACCAATCTATCCATGTATCTATCAATCTATTATCTATCAATGCATCAATCTATCATCTATCGATCTATTATCTATCAATCTATTATCTATCTGTGAATCTATCAATCTACCAATCTATTGTCAATCTATCATCTATCAATTATCTATCAATCTATTACCTATCTATAAATTATCTACTATGTATCTATCAATGTATTATCTATCAATGTATTCTCTATCTATCTATCTATCTATCTATCTATCTATCTATCTATCTATCTGTCTATCTGTCATCTATCTGCCATCCTGTATCTTTGTGTCTCACACTATAGCCCAGGTTGGTTCACTCTATGGACAATATTGGCCCCAGAATCACAGCAACCTTTCTGCCTCAGCCTCCTGAGGGCTGAATCACAGGCATGAATTCCCCACCAGGTCTGGCTTTTCTCTCTGAGTTGTACTCACTCTACTCCATAAGGCCACAGGGCCAGCAGCTGGACTCTCGCTTATCACCGACTTGAGGGTTCTAGATCAACTTCCTCCCCGGAGCATACGCCTGCCACAGGGTCTTTTGTCAGCCTGCCTCTCTGTATCGCTTTGATGAATTAACAGGAAGCCCAGCCCCTGGTGGCCAAGGAGTTTGGCTTGGGTTTGGAAGAGGGAGAGGCAGGCAGTGCTGGGTCCCAGATTCCGTCCCTAGGAGCCAGTGCAGAGGCTCCTCAGGCAGTGTTACACTCCTACTTCTCCCCTTGGGCCAATCTTAAAACATAGAATGTTGCAGTGTTTTTAAAGTGTGGGGGCACGCATCTCTTCTTGGCAACATTGTGGTTTTACTCATTAGCTGCACACTTTATGGGGTGCTCTTGGTAGAACAACGTATTGGCTTTAGTGTTCCTATGCACCGGTCTCGTGGAAGGCTCGCTTCAGTGTCATAGTAGCCCACTGCTCTTGTGGCCGACTGTGATGTGGGCTGGGGTTGAGGGACAGCTCTGGGATTCATTTTCCTGAAGCTACAGGCTGTTCCTTGAAGTGCACAGGACTCTGCAGCTGAGCCCAGATGTCCTAGAGTTCTGGTAGGGGCTTTGAATGTCAGGACGGGAGGATCCCTGTGGGCTGTACCCACAGCATCTCAACTATAAATGGAAGCAGGGCTCGTCTCTCTCTCCCTGGAGCTTCCTGGTAGGAACCCTGCCAGGCAGCCGGAAGACACCAAGCAGCACATGGATGGCCCAAAGCCCCAGTATTCTCAGTGGCTACCAAAACCCAAACAAATCCCTCACAAAGCCTGAAGTCCTTCCTGGGAAAATGAGCAGTGCTGGGTTTAGCAGACAGGTCACTTGTGGGGACGTCCCTGATTCCACTGACAGCCCACACCTGCCCTCATTTTCACACATCACAGACTCTTGGTGGTGGGTGGGGGGGTCTTTAGCTCTCCCTCCCTCCCTCCCTCCCTCCTACCCTCACTAGTGACCATATTTTGCCACAAACCTGATGCTCCAGTGTTCCTAGGCCCCTCTCCAGCCTGACTCTGTTCACTGCAGTCCATTTGCCCGTTAAGCCTGCAAGCAAATCCTCTAAGGCACAGCCTCAGAGATGCTCCCAGCTGCCGTGTGGCCAAGCACAACCAGCACACCTGGCTCTGCCCAGGCTGCACCCAGTGAAGGACAGCACCACTCTCCCTCTACCTTCCTCTCATTGGAAAGAGCAGCTACCCTTTCCTCAGTCCTCCGCTGTGTAACTGTCAGCTCGGCCAGCTTTCCTTAGAGCCAGCCAGACCCTTCCTCTCAGTTGCAGGGAAGCCCTTCTCTTGGGTCTCCTCGCTTCCTCTCTTCCTCTCTTCCTTGTTCCTCAAACCATTCTTCTTCTTTTTTTTTTTATTCTTTTTTTTCGGAGCTGGGGACCGAACCCAGGGCCTTGTGCTTGCTAGGCAAGTGCTCTACCACTGAGCTAAATCCCCAACCCCTCAAACCATTCTTCTAACGTGAGCAGGCGTGATCTAATAACGTTACGATAGCTCTCTGGCCCTGAGAATGGAATACGCACATACACTTCTGGTGCTACATGCTTCTCTCTAGCCACCTCTTGTCTTGCACTCCCCAAAACACTGCTCCTAATCCCCCCACCCCCAATTCACCTATACTGCTATTGCTGGCTGATGTGTCCTGTACTACAAGAAATAAGAAATCCCTTATTTCAGAGCACTCAGCCCTAAATAGGACGTCTTTGTCCAGCCGTGATCCCTAGAGGCTTGGGGATTACATGAGAAGAGGAGGCAGGAGGGTCATAAGAGTCGGAGGTTGAGGATGAGTGTGAAGCAGCTTCTTCATCCAGACACAACAGGGATGGTACACACGTGAACCCACAAGTTCAAACCAGACAAAATCCCAGCACGGAGATGTGGGAGTGGGCTCAGGGTCTCACCCCTACCAAACCAAGATGTTATTTGCAGTTGAAACCCGTCAGGAAGGGGAAAAAGCCAAAGCAAGTAATGTCCTGCAGGTCTAGGAGGAGGCCTGACGCTTACTCCCAGAGCGGTCGCCACCACTGCCTGACTCCCTGAGCCCCTTGTCGGATATGGCTGATTCTCCAGAGGGAGCCCACCCAGCAGATGCTGCCTTGCTTTGCTGTCTGCTTACTGGATTGAATGATCTCCGTGACTCTCCTCTTCCACAGGGCTCGCATGGCCCAACTTGCTGTGGCCAATGTGGCCCCTCCTCCTGAGGTGGAGTGCTCCTATATAGAAAGCTGATGGCGGCAAAGGGGGGTTGGAGGGAGTGGGAATAAAACTGCTTTGAACAAAGAGGTGTCCACAGATCCACCCTCATGGAACTGTGTGGGGGCCACAGCCAAGGCCAGCAGTGCAAGGGGGTTGCACACGGGCAACGCTTGTATCTCATGCTAACACGAAGAGGTTCTGCCAAAACCTCCAGATATATATATATATATATATATATATATATCCTGTTGCAACCACTAGAGGGCACCCGTCCAGGGGGCTGGAAGGGTGTTTTTTTTATTCTGATATCCTCACCAGAGTGGGAAATGTCAGATTGCCTTGCAAAAGCCTAGCAAGGGAGCTCTAGACTCAGTCAGCTCATAGCAAAACCTTGGCCTGGAGGGCTGGACCTTAGGCCAGGTTTGTGGAAAAGGTGTCATTGATTTAAAGAGCAAAGGGGAGGAGTGGGGCACTCAAGCTAGTGACAGCCGTGGGGTGAGCAGACACTTGAGGGGGCGCCGAACTTCTTAGCCCTTTGAGGGCCCTCCACTACCCACGAAGCGGGTACCCACAACCAGTCACCTCTGGTTTCTGAGAGATTGAAGGGCAGAGTTCAGAGGCCCCCCACATGGCTCTTGTCCCCAGTCACGATGCTTGCCCAATCAGAACAGGAAGGCCAGTTCAACAGCCTTCACCACACCAGGGGGAGAGCAGCGGTCTCCTCCCGGCCACCAGCTCTCATGTGAGGGCCTTGGCCACAGCTTATCAGAAGTGTGCGGTACTCAGCCACAGGTAACCATGGCGCTCGGAAGGAGGTGCAGTTTGTGTGAAGTCTCCATGCTGGGCTCACCCAGGGTGTCCTGAGTCAATTATGGGTGCAGGAATGAACTAGTCATCAGAGATCCACCGAGACACTCAAGTTGCCAAGAGCAAGAGGCCTGGGTCCCCCACTTGGCCACTTCCATTATGAACTGGGTGCCAGGTAGGAGGATCCCACTCCCTGGATTTGTCTCTCCTTCCTCTGTTGGGAAGGAGGGTCAGAGCCAGCGCCCTTCGTGTAGAGCAAGGGAGACAGCGGCATAAGAAGTGGTTAAAAATGCAAAAAGCGGTTGGTTTTGATAAAGAAAAATGCAGCTGCAACATCTGTTTGACTCTTGTTTGCAGCTTCATCAACGCTAAGTGGTCAATAAATCAGAGTGGCGTGGCGCTCTGCTTCTTCTGAGGCTCGGTCATTAATCTCGTGCCAGTTCTCATGAAAAATGAAGGAGAGAGGTTGCGTGGTAGCGAAAATGTATACATTACCCAGAAAGTCGTAATAGCATGTAATGGTGCAATGTATACATTACCCAGAAAGTCATAACAACCGGGGATAGTGCCACACACCTCCCTGCTTGCCGTGGGGGCTTGAGGGGAGGACCCGAGAGGCGGCTGCTGCGGAGAGGGATGGAGCAGGTAAATCAGCATCGTTTGTGCCGAGAGCCTGTTCCGTGATCACATCTGTCATATTAGCGCCATTTATGCAGATCTAGACGACCCCGTGAGCTTGATCGTCAGAGGCACACAGCTCTCTGGACCTGTGTGCTTAATAAACAACCAGGACAGGAGCCCGTAAAACCAGAGTGTGGAGTTGGCAGGTGGAAGGACAGGATTTACTGGTGGATGAATAAGTGGACGGCTCAGGGCTGGGGTGTCACCCGGCTGCATCGTAGATGGAAGCCCCGTGCTGTAGCTGCCCCTGTAGCCCACCGCCCGGCTATCCTCTGTACTTGGAGTGTGGGGGGGGATGGCTGATGGTTCCAGCAAAAAGCAAGATGGCTTTCAGAGCACCCAACAGGATGGTCCAGCCCCACGTCCCCCACAGAGGCCTGCTCACAATCAGGACAGAGTTCAATCAGGCCGCAGGGACAGAAGGAAATCCTAGGACTCCATCACCTTCTGAGATGGGGCAGGGATGTGGCACTTACTGCTTACGTTCTCCAGGGTCTGCCAGTCCCTGAAAGACACATGCTTCCCTGTCACAGACCAGAAGGGATCTCTCATGCTGCAGTGTATATAATTGGCACATTTTATGGCCCTCTCTGGACGGCTGCTGGGTGCAGGGTGCAGGGTGCAGGGTGCAGGACTGTCCTGTGGGCTTCCCCCATAGATAGAGCAGCCTCTGTTTTCAGAGATGGCTTCTAAGGACAGCTCTGTGGTGGCTTCACCTTCAAACCTCAGTCTTTAGTCCTCTAAGCATCAAAGTGCTAAGCAATTGCAGCCCCACCCACAGGGCACAGAGTGTGTCTGAGGACAGAGACTCCAGCCCACCCCAGCTAAATACCCCATTTCCTCTCCTTCACCCTGCCAGGGCTCCTAGAGACTCAATGGAGGGTGAGTGAGAAGATTGTGCTCTAAGCCCCGTTACTTTCATAGATCAGGAGCAAAATCAAATGCAGGAGGCCCAGCTGGGTCCTGGGCTACAGGGGCAGTGGAAATAGAGGCTGGATTGGGCAAGGTCCCTGCATCTATAACAAGTGCCTGCAGAGGTCAGTATGTGGTCTGTGTCAGGCAGGGTCACAGGTCAGAATGTGGTCTGTGTCAGGCAGGGTCACAGGTCAGAATGCGGTTGGTGTCAGGCAAGGTTTTGTAGGGAGATCTTGAAAAGCTACAAGGGATCATGAATTAGGCTTGTGTGCCTTTAACTTAGCTCTGTGTGTGTGTGTGTGTGTGTGTGTGTGTGTGTGTGTGTGTGTATGTATGTGTGTGTGTGTAGCAGGGAACCTAAGGAAATCCCGTCAGCTGCTTCTGACCTCATAGCTCACTGCAGGAAAGAACAACCAGGAGCAGCCTGGGACCTTGTTGGGATTTCCATGCAGGTGACAGGTCACAGTCACTCTTAACTAGTGTGTTTTTGTTTCCGCCAAGACATTTATCAGTCCAAGAGCATCCGAGGTTGTCACACTAGGGATGAGGGAGCTGCTGGCTTCCAGCAAAAGAGGATCGTGCTAAACCTCCCACAATGCACAGGACAAGCCTCGGGACCACACACATGTATCACGTACAGCTGTGTGGCCCCGAATGGTTCCAAGCTGGTCCCCAGGACTTGCCTATTCTCTCTAATATATTCAAGATTGAAAAGAAGGGAGGGAGAAGGACCCGAAGGGGGGGATCTAGTGCCCCTGGGAACAGCAGGGCTCAGTGGTCAACTCTCTATTTGGGAGTCAGGTCCACGTTATATCAGAGCCCAGGACTATCACTGCAAACCGAGGAACGGGTAATGTCCAGCAGGGTTAGGGGAGCTTGGAGGGTGACCAGTAAGAGACTGGGAGGTGCTTCTTAGGGTAGAGGCCAGCTGCCCACGGAGTCCCCAACCCTGTCTCGGGGCTGCTACCATTAAGTGAACACATGCACTGGCAGGAGCGGAGCCGGCAGCCCTCCCTGCTTCCGAGGGAGGCTGGGAGACTTAATTAGTTAATGCGGGTAAAGTGGTCTACGATGAAAACCCTGGGTAATTGCTGAGCGCTGTGGCTGTTGTTATTACACAATTACCAGAATTTTCCAGTCACGGGAATCTTGTTAAACAATTCCCACCTGGTGTGGGGTTCCGGGATCCACGCCGGCTGAGGGGCTGGCTGACTCTGACTCCCTGGTTGGAAGGTAATGGAGGAGAGGCCCACAAGTGTAGGGCACCAGGCCTGTGTAGGTCCCGTCACATCCTGGGCACCCCGAGGGCAGTTTGTCTCTGTTCCAGAGCAGACGGACTGTACTTGCATGAAGAAGAGCTGGGAGGTCCTGCCCGAGTGGATTTCTTCCAGAAAGTTCTAGAAACTTCTGCCCAGTCTCCCAGGAGGCCAGAATAATACAGAAGTATGCTGCTGGGGACAACTTCCTGTTACATAGCTAGCCCTGGCTGTCTAGACTCCAGATGGACAGATAGGAGGTTCATACCAGCTTGATCAGGCTATGGCTTGTTTGAAAATCCCCAGCGATCTGGGGAAGAGCTGTCCAATCACATCTGTGCTTGCAATGATACTAAACCATTATAGGTATTGAAGGAATGTGAGGGGGACGTTTTGGTGGGCTGAATAGTGACAGAGGGGTAAGGTGAGGAAAGGCAGTGGCTGGGAGAGTGGATGGACTCGCCCATGGACGGTCAGAGGACCTCAGGGGTTCATGCTAGCCAAAGGTTGCTGCTGGGACCAGCAAGGGTGCAGGCAGGAGAGATGAGATGGTATTGTGCCTAACACGGAAACAATGAAGGCTGCCAAGGTGTGTGGATTCCCCTGCAGAGGTGACGACAGTCCCCAGAAAATGGAGATAAGGCTTTCCCTATTCAGACACAAAGAGAAGTGAGTGCCATTTTTCTTTTCGTGGAATCAAAAGGAGATGTGTCCTCCACGATGTTGCCCCCACGATCCCCATGCTAAGATTAAAGGTGTCCCTGCACCCTGGAATTATAGCACAAACAAACTGATAGGGGACACAGGACATACTGTAGTAAGGGGAGCGTGGGCCACAAATATCATTGGTCCCCAAAGATCAGGATCTTTCTTCCTCTGGAACACAACCAAAGGGGGGCACCCTGATGCTCATTGTTCCCAATGGGGAGGACTCTAGGGTTGGAAATGGCAGCCAGTGTTCAGCGTCTGCCCATTCATTTTCTTCTTGCGAGGTGCCTGTGGCCTGTGGCCTGTGATTGGTGGAGCCTGGGCTTCGATCAAATTGCTGGTTTGTGTCCTATTTGCTTCCCGTTCTCACCTTGAACCAAGCTTTGGTTTACTGGCAATCGCTGTGAGGATACCCCCCGGCAAGTCCAGGGATAAGAAGCCATGGCCTTCTGAAGTCCTACAAGGTGTCCTTCTCAGGGTATGCAATGCTGGCTAAGCAGAGCTCAAAGGCAAGGCAGTTGGGTAGGCAGGTCTCTGAACCCCCTGGGGTATCTGACTTCACCAACCTCACAAGGCCCCATCTTCTATTGCCCTTGCCTATAACCTCCCTCAGCCTCCCCACAATCCATCTCTCCTTTCCTCTGGGACTACGTATTAACTCAGAACCAGGGCCAAGTGGTGGTGTCACAATCACCAGGTTGCTGCCCATGTACCCATTACACCCCTGGAAGGAGTAGCACACAAGCAGGTGTCCCCCTGTGGAACCACTCAGGGATGCATGGCTCATGGGAGGCAGAGGGGGGCATGACTGGGGCATGGCGTGTCTTGTGGATAGCAGCATAAAGGTTTTCTTTAGGGAAAGCACCTCCTGTCCTTCATATGAGCCAGGGTGTTCTGTGTGCCTCAACTGGTCAGGTCGAACCTACCATGAGCCACTGAAACTGGTTTAGGGACAGGACTTTAAAGCCCACGAGAAGCCGCTAGGTCCCTGAACTTTGGCTGGGGTCACAGGGATGCAGGGATGATTTTTCTAGCTGAATTTAATTTCGGGAGGGGTGAATGGATTACCCACAGAGGCATGGCCAGAGCAGGAGAACCCCAGTGGCTCACAACCCTTGGCCTCGGGCAGCTGCTGGAACTGGTAGGGGTCTAGGCAGGAGAGGTGGGACGACTGGGCATCTGGGAAGGAAATGATGAAGGCTGTGTTCTGGAACCATCTCCTACCAGCTCGTGGAATCTAAGAAGCTCCCTGATACAGCCTGCGCGTCATTGATGGAGTCTTTGGACCCAGACATGCCTGAGGCTGACACACCTTAAGATTGTTCAGAAATTTGAGCCCTTATACACTCCTTCACACAGGAGTCAGCTCAACTGAGCCCTCTAGTGCAGCAGTGGAGCTCTCTCTGCACCACACTGCCTGTGTGGAGGATGGGCAGCTATCTCACTGGGGCTACTCTGAACTACGGTTTATCTGGACCTGAGAGCTCCCGTGCTGGGTGGTAAGCACGTCATAGGAATTGGCTCTGTTAAGCTTCACAACACTCCCTGTAGGTCTGACTGTGGACTAGAGTCTCAGACACACAGAACCTAAAGAGCAAAGCGTCATTGATCTTTCCCAAGCCCCACCCTCTGAGCCTAGGTCTGCCGGAAGCTAAAGAAGTGTGGTCCAGATGGTGGAGTTGGTTTGAATATGGACTCTAAGACCTCGTAGCTGTGGTCCCAGCACCTCACCTCTATAAGGGAGAGATGACTCAGCCAGCTAAGCGATCACCATTTAAGCTGGAGTTTGAGTTCAAGCCCCAGAGCCCTGTTTTTGAAAAAAGCCAAGGGGCTGGAGAGATGGCTCAGTGGTAAAGAGCACTGGCTGCTCTTGGGGAAGACACCGGCCCAGTTCTTAGCACCCACATGGTGGCTTGTAACCACCTGTAATCCCAGTTCCAGGGGTCTGATGCTGTCTCCTGACTTCCACAGGCACTGGTCATGCACACAGTACACATACATACATGGGGGGCAAAATGCTCTTACATAAACTAAAACAGGCAGGAACTTAAAAAGCCAGGTACAGGGTGTGGAGGTTAAAAGGAAACAGTATTGGAACAAGCCCTAGTCTTTCACACCGGGGCTCCGGACAGCCCAGGTCTCCCTCCCCAAACAGTGTCAATATGTATCAAAACATCGCTACAAAGTCTACTACGATCTTATAGAACCACTATTTGGAGTAAAGTCAAACCCATTCAGACTCTGCCTGCTTGGGAGTTAATGTGCGAAGACAGACACCCGTTTTGTGAGTGTTTTTTTATTTTTGCAAACACTGAGGAGGTGTGGTCATCTTAAGGTATGAGATATGCAAGAAATTGCAGGGCTTTCAAGGTCCTAACCAGGAGCCATTCCTGACCAATTGCAAACACAATCTCAGGGAAGATTCTTGGCTGGCTCCCAAGACTAAGCTACAATTTCTCAGGAACTAGTTCAGCAGCCTCTGGGAACTTAGGCTGTCATCCCTGGGCCTCACCTGCCACGTATCGTCTGACTGTGTGGGATTCTTTGGGACCACAAGGTTCATGTCTAGTCCGCACCTGGATGGTGAGGGACCCTGGCCTTTCAAGCACTTTTCTGGTGATTGCTGTTCACCGGTTTGCCTGGGTGCTTTGTGCAGTTTAACTGGTGCATGGGAGATTGCAAGGACCTTGGCAAGCACGTGGCTCTTGCTTCTCCCCCATAAACAGGCTGAAACCGGGATCATGCAGGCTGACTTACCTCCCACCTCAGCTAGCAAAACCCAACCAAGAGAGAGTGTGATGGGGCCTTGTCCGTCCCGTGGACAGTAGGAGAGTGAGACAGAGAGCTATCTCTTCCCATCCCCCTTGCTGGCCTCTTGCCCCACCCTCCTGTCCATGCTCACAACCTTCCTGGAAGCAAGGGTGATACCACCCCTGCTTTCAAAACTTGAAATCGTCCACTCAAGTGACATCCAATACAGGTGTGGCTTCCTGGCCAGTGTCTCCTTTGTGTGGCCCTGACCTTCCGAACAAGCCTCTGGGTGGGAAATCCTTCTGGGCGGGAAAGGAGACCTGAATTTAGCTAGTGGGAGTCTCTGCCTTCTGTGCAGTCTCCAGACAGCAGCCAAGGAGGGGAAGGGGTTTTAAGCAGTAGATTCTGAGAGGTTGGGGCTTAGGTCACCTCCCCCTGATCTGGGAGGAGTCTCCGGGGGATGTCTCCATAGGGTCCTGTCAAAGAGGCCAACCCCAATTGTCCCCTGGCTGACAGGCAGCCGCATCTCCTCGCCCATGGAGAAGTTATAGGATTTTTATGCTCCAGCAACCATAACAGTGAGATCCCAGCAGTGGTTTTAGAGGGGCTTATGGAGAAATTGGGTTGCATTTTTTTTTAAATGTGAAGATGAAGTATCATCACGGAAGTCATTGTGGCCCTTAACAGTTCGTGTCCTGCAAGAGTGACTGGAGTTAACAAAGCCACCACAGGGCAGGGTTCAGATTAGAAAATATGGTTCCTCTTTTTGTTATTTCCTTTTTAAAAACCCCTCGTTCTTCATCCTTTCTCCCGAGGCTCCTGTAGCGCACTGATAACCCGTAAGCCTCCTCGGGTAATAACAGAGCTGCAAAGCTAATGGCACAGGCAAAGCGGGAGCCACGCCCTCTGCAGGGAGGCAGCACGGGCACCCCTGCTTCAGAGCCCCAGCAGGGAGCCCCAGCTTGTCCTCCCCCCTCCACCAATGGGGTTTCATGTGGTGAATACCAACAAGGATCAAGACAGAGGGATGGTGAGGGATGCCTGTAATCCCAGCCACCGAGGTGGCGGTAGGAGGATCGAAAGTTCAAGGCCGAGGAAGACGCTGTCAGAAAATAAAAATGTAAAACCGTTTGGGATGGAGCTCAATTGCAGAGTGCTTGCCTGGCATACATGAGGTCCTGGGCTCAATCTGTGATTCTGAGGGAAGAGGAGGAGAAGGAGGAGGGGGAGGGGGTCATCTGTCTTCACTGCTGTCTCCTGAAGGTAGGTGTCCTCAAGCCCCAGCACTGCTTCAAAGTGTCCGTTCTCCTATGGGCTCTGAGGACAAAGATGGGGAGGTGTGTGTAGCCTGCTGGAAGCTCCTCTGTTCCAAAGAACTGGCTGCCTCCAGCTTGCTCTAAGCATCTCTTGAACAATGCTCTGAAAGACTGAGATGGGGCAGCAGAGAGTCTCAAAGCCACCAGAGAGCTCTGGTTCTAGACCCTCTCCTCCCAGATGCTGCTGCTGATAATATCAACAAAGTTGCCTGAGGACAGTAATGGGGTAGGACTCAGTATCCTTTGTCCTTCTGGCCACTTACCCAACCTGAGCTCCCTGCCTTGTCTCTGGGTCCTGGTCCCACCTGGCTGTGCGAGCAATCTTCTAAATGCAGTTCTGGTCTAATATCCCCGTAACCCCTTCTTTCTTGTGAACACAACCCCACTCCTGGCACCAAATGTCTCCATGGTTCACAAATCAGGCAGTGACCGGACATGTGTCACACACCCCTCAGCCTGCTCTGTCAGCTGCCCTTCCCCACTCTGTCTCAAGGTCTGGGATTTCACCACATCCTACCCTATTCATGAAATCTCAGCTCTGCCACCACCCCATCCTGATAGTTTTCCTTCTCTTCCAACAAAGAGAATGTTGTTCTCTCAAGACCTTACACGAAAAGCTGGGTAGTCCAGACTTACCTCCTTCAACTGTAGGCTAGAGCCCATGTCCCTCCCCTAGAACCAAGGCTTCCTGAGATCAGAATCTAAGCCAGAAGAAACTTTACCCAAGTCTGCAGGCAATGAGTAGTTGAATGACTGGCTGATGGAACACACTGGGCCTTGAGGCTAATGAATACATGTCTGTCTGTTTAGCACAGACCCATGACTGGGAGCCTCTGTGCTGGTGTTGGGCATTGCTTTTGCAGTGAGTGACCCACAGTGTCCCAGTGACCTAGTGAGTGGCTTAGATACTGGCTACCCACTGACTACCCTCTCTTTCTCTCCCTGGACACTCCTCCAGCAGGGTCATCTAGAATTGCTTTCCCTGTGGGAGCACAGCAAGATGTTCCACTCTGACCACTCATAAACTCGGCACTGCTCTCTTCTTTATAGGAAACTTTCTTTCCGGGGTCCCAGGAATCTCTCTGCAGAGTTCTGTTGGCCATCACCAACTAGACACACACACTCAGACACACACACATGCATATACACACACATGCACACACACAGACACATATGCATGCATGCACACATGCACACATGCATGAACACACCCACACATGTGTACATACCTGCATAGGCACACACTTTCACATGTGGGCACACACACATGCATGCACAGAGATATACATGCATGCATGCACGCACATGTACATACATGCACATACATGCATATGCACATGTATGCACATATGCACGGTCACACACTTTCACATGTGCGCACACACATGCACATATACACACTTGCACACACATGTACACACATACACATATACGCACACACAAGTGCAAGTCCTCCTTGGTTGGGGAACCACAGCTCTCACATACTGTTTGTTTTCAAGTCTCACCACGGCTGCCTGGAAGCTGAGAAAACACACTGGGCTGAGGGCCTTGGCACCCGCCCAGGGTAACTGGGACACCCATGTTTGCAAAGAAAGCATTTGTGAAGTGTGAAGAAATCCTGAACAGTGCCGTTCAGATAGTGTGTTTAAATTTCACTCAGAATGTTCTATTTTGTGTAGGGGTAGAGTCCCTTTGGCAAAAACACCGGCTGGCATTCTCAAAGCATGGTTGCCATGGAACCGTTGAGGGACACTAGCTACCGAGGGATGGCAATTAATCCTGTGGTTGGAGGGACACTGAGCCAGCAGCTCCTTGGGGAAGCTTCTGGGAAAGGGGATGCTAAAAGCCAAAGTTGAAAGAGGGTGCTTTTAGTCCAATGCCATTGCATGGCTTTTAAGAGAGAGAGAGAGAGAGAGAGAGAGAGAGAGAGAGAGAGAGAGAGAGAGAGAGAGAGAGAATGCACATGCTTGTATGTGCGTCCCTGCTGTCTAAAATTGAGGATGTAGTACCTGAAGATTCCCACCTCTGGCTTTCCTGTCAGTGAACTTGCAAGGTCACAGGGGGTTTTAGAGGCTGCCCTGGGCTGCTAGGTCACCTAGGGAGTCTCCTCTTCTGCTAACCTCAGAGGCTGGTGACCCACTCACCAACAGATGTCTTTGGAGAACTCTGAGGTGTGAGGGTTGGCCTAGGTTTGGGATCTACTGTGGATGAGACCTAGCTTCTGCTGCCAGAGATGAACTATAAATATTTAAAGAAGAAGGTGATTGTGAGTCTCTGTGAGGCTCTAGAAGCGAGCACAAGATGACAGGCTAACGGCGGTGGGGAGTGACAGGGCACAACTCTTCCAGGGCACTGCAAGGGGGCTGTGAGGAGAGGTGCTGAGCTGATGCTGCCTACAAAATGACAGAAAAGCCACCTGTGGGGAGACAGACCCAGGAGGAAGTGAAGGGTTTCAGGACCAGGGGTCAGGGATGGAGACCCTAGGGTAGGCACAGGCCCCTGGTGAGCATGCAGGGAGAAGGCCAGGAAAAGAAGAGACACAGGCTAAGGAACAACCACCCTGACCAGAAAATAAAGTCCCCAAATTATTTTAAAATTACCAGATGTGGTCCATGCTTGTAATGCATTTGAAAGGCTCAAGAGGGGGGTTTGCTGTGAGTTCCAGGTCAGGCTAAGATACCATGTGAAACTTTATCTCAATAAAGCCAAAAAAGGAGGAGGACGAGGAGAGAAAGAAGAGAGAGGAGGAGGGAAAGGAGGAGGAGGAGGGAAAGGAGGAGGAGGAGAAGGAGGAGGAGGAGAAGGAGAGAGGAGGAGGGGGAGGAGGAGGAAAAGGAGAGGAGGAGGGAAAGGAGGAGGAGGAGGAGGCGGAAGAGGGAGAGGAGGAAGAGGAGGAAGAGGGAGAGGAGGTAGTCTGGAGGTCTGTCCATATGGCCCAAAAGGGACTGATAAAAGCCAGTTCCCATCACGGTGGCCTTACAACTGCCTTTCTTGTTCCCCAGCATCTGGCTTGGCACAGGGCCCAGAGTCAGGCTGAGTAAATATTTGCTGAGTAAGTAAACTGGCCCAGGAACACTTTAATGTTGAATGAGGCTCTCTATTGAAGTCGAGATTCAATCTCTCTTCAGAAGGCAAACTTCTGCGTGCAGAGATCAGATCGCCAGGAAGGGCTGTTTCTCAAAGGGAGGGAACCGCACAGGATGAACCCAGTCCACCCTGCAGGAAGTCACCGAGCTCCCATTGTTTAAGACTTGCTCTGCGAGAATGATCTGTCTGTCAGTGGGTAGTAGAATGGAGGAGAGACGGCTGGGTTCTAAGTAGTTTCAGTAACCACACTGATTCTGGAGTTCAAAGCTAGAAGGGGAGCAGGCCTCTGTCACTGTCCGGGTTGCGGCTACATGATGGAAGGACCAGGTGTGGAGCTGACCCTGGCTTGGGTCACTCTAAACGCTGTGACTTTGGGAAAGTTGCTTAATGTCTCTTGTCCTCCTACCCCACCTCATCCCTCCAAGCAGGGCGATCACTGTGGCTTCTCACAGCTCCATGGTAAGGGATATGGTGGGTCTCCTGATTTTATATATATATATATATATATATATATATATTATATATATAACATATATAATATATATATATATATATATATATATATATATATATATATATATATATATCCTGAGGTCGCCCAGAGAAGCTGTGTCACCCTGTCTTAAAGACAAAAGGGAGCCAGACATGGAGGAGGTTGGTGCCCAGTGTTCTTCCAATCATGACCAAATTAAATCAAATTACCTTCTCGAAGTACTGGTACCGGGCTGGTCCCTTCTGGGCATCCTTGTTCTACCAAGGGGTGCACAGGCCTTTCCAACCCTCATCTAGTAAGCTTCCAGAATGGCTGCCCATCCCTCTCTCATCCTAATTCAGGTTGGCGATGAAGGGCGTTGGCTGCTATTGCCAGGCAGAGGCACCCGGCAGGAAATGCGATTCCTATTAACTTTGCAGCTCATTAACTTTTGCAGGACAGTGTTTACCGGGGATCCCACCAATTCCAGGATTGGTGATGCACGGGGATGTGGGGTGCTCTGTCTCTCTTGTTCTGTTCTTACAAAATACTCAGAAGCTAAGAGTGAGTTCTTGGCACTCCAGACTGCAGCCCCTCAGGTAATCTCTCTGGTGCTCATGGGACCAAGACAAGATAAAAAAATCTCACTGTAGTCTGTCTGGAGAGTCTAGAGTTTCCTGGTATGTCCTGGGGATGTGTCCAAGAGCCATTGGCTCCTCAAGAGCTGGTAGCCTCTTGTCCTTGGGTCACCCTTAGGAGAGGCTCCGTGGCTTGCTTAGTGCCCTTTCTCTATGCTGTGTCCCTAACCAGTTCTTGGCTGCCTCCCATGATCTTTGACCCTCCTTAGCATCTATTCCCATTTGTCCTTTTCATCCTGACATCTTTCCCCATCTGTTCTTGACAGAGCAGCCTTTGGCTTGGCCTTGTCTGTCAAGTTTAATTTCCCAAACAAAGGCTTTGACTCCCCCTCGACTCACTCCAGAACAGTGAGTGCACGTCAGCCAAGAACAGAACATCTCAGCCTCAGCTGAAGGCTGCCTGGAGGGCCCTGCTCCTTCATGCCTTCACTCTCCCCCTCCAGTCCTCTTCTTCCTCATTCCATCAGTTCTATGGGATACCCAGTCATGATGGCTGAACATGGTCACATGGTGGCTGAACATGGCCCTGCTTTCTAATGGTGGCAGTCTCCTTGCGGCGACCTCTCCTTCTCTATACACCTGTGCATATTTGTAGGAGGTCAAAGAAGACCCCATGAGAGGAAAGAAGAGTGGACAAAGGCAGGTCTGTGTCTTCCAGTCTCTAGCTGCATCTAGCTGACAAACCATCTTACTTTTGTGTCCTTCCCAGTGGAGTAAGGCATCATGGGAGTATCCCGGATGAACGCCTCATGGCAGTAGAGGTTTGAAGTTGGGTTGATCTTTATTGTTGAGGGCTTCCTTGTGTTTTATGGCAGGTTTCCCAACATCACTGACATCTACTGTGTAGTGCTATCAGTGTCTCAAATGGCCACAAACAACAAAATGTCTCCAGGTATTGTCAAATGTCACCATTGCCTAAGAACCCCAGGCTTCACGATGGCTCCAGAGCTGGCTCATTCCCTGGGTGCCATGTTCACCTGTCGAGACTGTCAGAGTGACAGGGAGGAATAAACTTGTCCCTGGAGAGAACATAAGAGTCGGGGTCTAGCTCTTGTCTATTGTGGGGGAGGGGAAGCTCATGTCCAGCTAGCTCTGGTTTCCTGCACATACATTTTTGTCACTGAGTCCAACATTTAGGAAGCATATCCCAAGGTATTATGGTGGACACCATTGCTTTTTCTGTGTGGCATGTAATGCCACCCCGGCCCATCCTTCTTGTGTAGACATGAGCCTCAGGAGGCAGGCAGGTGACTCTGATTGGTCAAGTTTCTTACTAAGTGTCCTTGCTGGAGATGCTTCAGGAATAAATACATGGCCTGACTTAGCTCTGGCTATTGAGCAAAGTCTCAGACACTTCTGTCTTGTGACTCTGACATGGGAAATAGGAACATGGGTCCTTGGGAGCATGGCCAAACCCTCTATCCACTAAGCTTCCTGCACATAGCTCCCCCGGGGACTTGTACTGTTGAATCTGTTGAAGGTGGGGTTTCTCTTCATAAGGGTGGGTGACTCTCACAGTGGGCCAACAGCAACAGTTGTCAGTGGGTGGAGGGAGGAGGACATCAGTCTTCCTTCCTCCTCCTTAGCACCCACCTCCCTGTCTGGACTTTGTCTGCCCCACACTGGGAGAATCCAAAGACTTGCTGTGGGATAAGTGTCCTAGCCTTTGCTGCTCCCTGGTCTGGCCTCCCTGAAATTTCTTCTTAGGATGCAAGTTCCATCATCAGATTTGAACAAATCCCTCATTTCCCTGCTAGGGTCAGGTGAAAATAATGTTCATTTTTTTCCTGGAAAAAAATAGGTAGTTCTACTGTCTTAGTTAAGGTTTTACTGCTGTGCACAGATACCATGACCAAGGCAACTCTTCTAAAGGACAACATTTAATTGGGGATAGCTTACAGGTTCAGAGGTTCAGTCCATTATTATCAAGGTAGGAACATGGCAGCATCCAGGCAGACATGGTGCAGGAGGAGCTGAGAGTTCTACATCTTCATCTGAAGGCTGCTAGGAGAAGACTGGCTTCCAGACAGCTAGGATGAGGGTCTTAAGCCCATGCCCACAGTGACACACCCACTCCAACAAAGCCACACCTTCTAATAGTGCACTCACTGGGTCGAGCATATACAACCCCTCACATCTAAGTTAAAACTTAATAATTCAAGAGCTTTTATACTGGCATTCACAATTGGGCTGAGCTAACCTCATTTGATATCAGGGATCAGAGAAGTATTTTAATTATCTCATTCTCATAATGGAAAGGAGGCTGGTTACATAGGAGGTAAGCACCTCAAGCCCCTGGGTTCTCATGTAAATTACTGTGCTTGACTTTAGCTGACAAGGAGAGGGGACATTTCTTCCTGTCTGTTGATGTTTCTGGATGTGCAGCTCTCTCTCTCTCTCTCTCTGTCTCTGTTTCTCTCTGCCTCTGTCTCTATCTCTATCTCTCTGTCTCTGTCTGTCTCTGTCTCTTGATCTCTCTGTCTCTCTGTGTCTCTCTCTGTCTGTCTCTGTCTCTTTTTTTTTTCCTTTTTTTCGGAGCTGGGGACCGAACCCAGGGCCTTGCGCTTGCTAGGCAAGCGCTCTACCACTGAGCTAAATCCCCAACCCCTGTCTCTGTCTCTTGATCTCTCTGTCTCTCTGTGTCTCTCTCTCTATCTCTTTGTCTCTCTGTGTCTCTCTCTCTGTGTCTGTCTCTCTGTATCTGTCTCTCTATCTCAGTTTCTCTCTCTCTTTCATCACAGCCATGAAAGCATAGTAAAATATCATCAGAGTTGGCTGGGCCAATTGCAAGGAGCCAGTCTCATGGCCTGGGCCTTAAGACAGAGAGAGACAGAAAAAAACTACCGCTCATCTTTGGGGTCCAAGGCCTCTGGCTGGGAGAATGAAAATGACTTCCCAGAGGTTCAGGGTTGCCACCATGTCTGATGAAAGGAGGCCCAGAGGCTCCATCCTTGTTTGCTGGTCCTGGCAGCTGGGGAGCCTCCAGCCTTTGCAAAGCTGGAATCTGCTCTGGCTTGGAGGCAACGGGCTGAAGTGCTGTCTTTCCACACACCATGTAACTAGCTCTTCCTTCCATCTTCCCTCATTCCTTTCTTTTGTCCCTGTCTTCCTTTTCTCCTTCTCCCCTCCTCCTTCCTAAGAGTGCACATATGTACACATACAACATATGTGTCTGTGTGTCTGTGTGTGCATGCATCCAGGCACGTACCTATGTGCGTGAATGTGGAGACCCAGGGGGAGGGTGACAGGCGTCTTGCTGTATATTCTTTGCCCTGTTCCTTGAAATTTCAGGTCATTCACTGAGATAAAATAGTGTCAGCAAACTTCAGTGATTCTCCTGGCTCAGCACCCCCATAGGTGTGCATGGCTAAGTCTGGCATTGATTTTAGCGTGAGTACTTGAGACGCAAACTCAAGTCCTCATATTGCACAGAAAGCTCTCTTATCCACTGAATCACCTCTTCAGTCCACAACTAACACCTCCTTGAGAGGCTCTGTGCCAGGCGCTGGCAGTGCACCAATAGAAAAACAGAGTCTTGTCCTCAGGGTTTAGAGAGAGAGAGAAGACAGATGATGATGTAACCATGCAGGTTCTCTGGGATGACCCTGAGGGATGCTGCTGCTGCTGTTGCTGCTCCTGGAGCAATATCAGAGCTGCCACAGGAGGACCACATCTTGAAGACAGATTCAAATCTCCATGACGACCTACCATGTTCATGAAGCAGGGCTGAAATTTCCTTGGACCATGCTAAGAAAAGCCAATGTCTATCTGAGCTGGTCTACAGGCTTCAAGCGTCTCCCTGCACCAGGTTATCCCAAGAACCTCACTATGATTAGCATCAAACAGGTTCAGAGAGGCAAAGGAACTGTGGCCAAGAGCACTTGAACTAGAGTCATGTTCATCTGACTAACCTGGCCCTGATGTTGGATGGATGGATGCTTGCGATTCCCGACGCTGCAGTTGCTGGACTGACTTAGAATCAAGAGGGTCTAGGGACTGGCGAGATGGCTCAATGGGTGAAGACACTTGCCATCAACCCTCAGGACCCACGTGGTTGAAGGAGAAAATCGACTCCTGCAAGCTGCCTTTGATGATGTGTGTGGCATGTACACATACCTCTCTCCCCCAGTGAATAGATAAACACAACACAACACAACACAACACACACACACACACACACACACACACATACACACACCTCAAAGTTTCAGACATGAGAATAGACTTCTAAGAGCATAAATCCTAGAGTTTATTATCTTTTTTAATTTATATATGAGTACACTGTAGCTATCTTCAGACACACCAGAGGAGGGCATCAGATTCCATTACAGATGGTTGTGAGCCACCATGTGGTTGCTGGGAATTGAACTCAGGACCTCTGGATGAGCAGTCAGTGCTCTTAACCTCTGAGCCATCTCTCCAGCCCAATCCTAGAGTTTATATGTGACCAAAGTCCACAGGGTGACCTTATCACTGAGATACATAGCATTTCTCTTCCCCCTGGGGGGTGTGTCCCTGTGTCAGATTAGCAGGGAACGATGCCACCGCAAGATCTGGGCACCTCGAGAGTGCCATATTTACCTTGTAGACAGAAGCAGCCCTGTATTATTTGTAGTGACTACCAGAAATGGTGGCTAGCCTTCTGGGTCCTCTGTGTACGCTGTGTTCCCTGTGTGCCCTATGGCACTGTCACATAGCACTAAAGTTACTTTGTCCTTCGAAGTTTTGTGCCCCGGTGATTTCTTGGCATGATAGAGCTGTTGCTGAGACAAATAAACCTGGTTTAAATGTAAGCACTGTGATCCCAGGACAGCTGACCTGAGGCACAAGACCATTTACTAAGTGACTAACGGGCACAGCTCGTATAAGCGTGGATGGGATACATGGAGAGGTGACTCACGTGCCGGGCGGGATGCTGTGAACTTTCATCACGATATTCAGAACAGTGTGCAGCTTAGAATGTATGAACTGCCTGTTTCTGGATGCTCCTACTTAATACTTTTGGGTCACGGTTGGCCGTGGTGATCTCAAAGCAGACACGGGAACTGTGGTCAAGGGTTACCCACGGAACTGGAATAAGAAGTAGGGTGGAGGACTCGGGTTTTTTGGGTACTCATCCTAGCTCTTAGCAGTGTCCCATCATCCCCTGGGGCCCAGAGAAGATGACTGAAAGCAATTCAGGTAGAAGTAGGCAGGCACTCGGTCTATGTGGGAATCAGTAGAGGGTCTTGGGGCTCTCTGTCTGTATTGCCCGATTCTTTGCTGACAATACTGTCCCCCTTTGCCTGCTAGAGACCCCACATGCACCAGCTCACACCTCCCTCTTAGAGAATGTCACCTCCCTCCTTTGACAGTCTAGGGAGAGAGAGACTTTAGCGCCAGGAGAAAGCCCTGTGCAGCCCTCCTGCACCCACTCCGTTGCTCAAGTACTTCACTTTCAGCACTCTGGACAGAACACCGGACAGCCAGAGGTCTTGCCCCCTTGGCACTGGAAGGGGGAACCAATCAAAGAGCCTCTTGGGTATGAAGGACTACAGGAAGACTTCTGGCTGTAGCTTACACAAACACCACTTGCTTGTATGTCAGGAAGCCGCCTTAGAGATCAAGGTCAAAGTTACCGAAACAGCCCAGGGTGAGTCCCCTGGCTCCCAAGCAGCTCCCACAGGAAGGGCTATCATAGAACGATCAGTGCATATCATATCTGGTCCCCAGAGCTCAACCCTCCACATTTGGGGAGCGTCATTCTAGGTGACATCTGCATAGTGGCAAGACTTATTCCAAAGACAGATTTATAATAAACAGCCTTATTTTATAGAGCCCCAAATATTTGCACAAAAATGAGCCCTGCGTATAACTTGCTCCATTTATCTTTCTGCTGTCACTGAGTGTATCTCTATTTTATTACTGTATCTTCCAGTCCCTCCAGCTTTCAAGCGCACCTCTCATTTCCAGAGTCACTGTCATTCAGGCAGCCCTGTCTTCGGCTCCCTTCACCTCTCTCCTTCCATCTCTAGGGTCCTGTCCACACCCACTCATTCAGCAACCTCCCAGGGTACCCCTCTCCCCATCAGGATTCTAAGGAGCGAACAGTAAAGGCTCTTGAGAAATGACCCTGCCCAACCCTCCTCCAGTCACTCATTCCCTGGGGCAAAGCCTTCTTTTCAGCACTCTGGACAGAGCTCCCGGCGGCTGTGTTTTAACAGACTTAGCCTTGCAGGCCTGGGGCTGCCCTGTGCCGAGCAATTTGAGATGCTGTTCCCTCCTTCCTCCTCTCTTAGCATTTCCAGCGTTATGAAGTAAACCCCAAGTGGTTTCTAACCTCCGCGGCTCCCCGAGACACAGGCTCAGTAATAGAGCGAGCAGTGTATGGAAAAAGGAGCGATTTTAATTTCAAAGTTCTGCTGACATTCATCGAGTACTCTCAAGGTTTATATAAACAGAACGCCCCGCTTGAAATATCACTTTGAATTCTGTCGGTGCCATCACGCCTCTAATAGGCTGCTGTTTTGGTTCCTCTCAGCAATGTGAGCTTTTGTGTTTTAATATTCAGAGGCACAAGGAAGCAGGAAAATTATAGCTGGGAAGCCCAGGCTTGGCTCTTCATCATCTGAGTTAAATTTGGCTGAATGGAGGGAAAATATCCTTTTAAAAGGGGCGGCGAATGGGAATAATAATCTCTTACATTTACAAAGCACTAGGCATTTCCAAAGCCCTTTTTTGTTCATTACCTTGTTAGATCTCCCTGGTAATCTGGTGCAGAGTACCCCACAGACAGTTCTCGTGGGTGCCGGATATGGGTGGCAGGTCTCTGAAGACATCGGTGAAGAAAGAAACTGAGGCTGGGGTGCCAGTGACTGGTTGGTCACTCTATGGTGGCAAAAGTGGGCAGGGCTGGCCAAGGTCAGGACTTGGCAACATCAACGTACCTCTTGGTACACAGCCTCCTCTGAACCGCCCCCACAACTGCAAAGTGACTTTCCCCCTCTCCTCCCGTCAGACAGACATTCTCCAAACCAAGCAGCATTAAGGATGTCTCGCAGGGGTCTCCTCCTTTTTTAGGAGACCTGATGTCCACAGCAAAAAGAAGAGATTCCTAATGAAGAGTAATGGTTTATTTTTCTTTTTTTAGCACTGTGTTTGTCCAAGTAATGTCTGTCCCTTGACCTGCGTTGGTTCAGGTGACCTTTGCAAATCTGAGATGTAGGCAGCCCCTGTCATGGTTAAGGTGCTGCGGGGTTGCAGTATGGTCAAGGAGCCTTGTATCCTGTCAGTGTCCCAGGCATCCTTACAACATTGCCATCACTCAAGCAAGTGGGCTGTGTAAGGACAGATGACAAATGGGTGAATGAATAAACAATGAATGGATTAGGGGAGGATTTAACTAATTTGCGTGTGTGTGTGTGTGTGTGTGTGTATGTATGTGCACTCATGTGTATATGTGCATACATGTGTGTATGTGTGTGCATGAGCACATGTGTGTGCATGTGTTTATGTGTGCATGCATGTGCGTATGTGTGCATGCATGTGTGTATATATGTGCATGTATGTGTGTGCATGTGTAAATGTGTGTGCACATGCATGTGTGTGCACTTACATATGTATGTGTGTGCATGCATGTTTGTATGAGTGTGTATGTGTGCACGTGTGTTTGTGCATGTGTATGTGTGTACATGCATGTGTGTATGTATGTATGTGCATGCATATGTGTTTGTGCATGTGTGTGTATGTGCATGTGTGTGTATGTGTGTATGTGCATGCATGTGTGTGTGTGTGTGCATGTGTATGTGTATGTGTGTAGGTTAGTGTTGCAGAGTTGGCTCTTGCCTTCCATCTTCTTGTGAGATCCAGGAAACCAAACTTAAGTTGTCAGGTTTGCACAGCAAGCACCTTAACCCATTGAGCTATTTCACTGGCTGAGGACCTAACTCTTCAAAGAGGTTTAGGGTTAGCAGCAGAGAGACCTCAGCCATGGAGAGCACAATTCCTGCCCTGACTTGAAGCCCTGATGGGTCTTAGGTGAAAGTTTCCCTGTGGCATCCCCAGCATCTTCCACCTCCTCTATCAGCACTGGCAGCTCCTGACAAGCTGGCAAAGTGGATGCATCTGGAGCCGGGGCTTTGCAGGGTCAAGGTGAGAGAGGAGGACAGGAGATCCAGGGCGAGGGTACACCAGGGACTCATTAGATAAGCCTGTTCTGATGTTCATGGCTGAGCCTGGACTGGGCAGGTTGACGGTGGATTGCTGCAGGTTCCGTCTCTGGGGGCGGTGTCATTTATAGGTTCTTCAAATTTGTTGCTGTTGATAACAGCGACAAGCCATAAGCATCCCATGTGAGGAATGTTAATAACACAGGAGGCATTTTTTAAGTGGTGGCTTTGGGGAGCCTTCAGCACGTCAGTGCCAATGGGCTGACTGTTGGCGCTGTCATATATCTGGGAAGTTATTCTGGGAAGGTGGCGCGGTGACTCCATTGTCATTACATACAAAATATTTCAATTTTCCAGAATAGACTTGGTTGTGGCACCAATGAATCTTCATCTCTTCTCCTTTTATGTCCCCGCTTGTCTCTGGAGTCTGCTTTTGTGTAAGCAGAAGATAGACAAACAGTTGGTGGTGCTGGCAGGAGTGGGAGTCTGCACAGCAGAGCAGTGGTGAGGGGGCTGGGTAGGAGACCAGATGGGGCTTTGAGGACCTCTGGGGAGGGGTCATAGCTGCAGTCCAGCTGAGGAATCTTTTTTTTTTCCACGTGGAGAGGTTTAATGAGAGAAGAAGAGGAGAGGAGAGGAAAGGCCGGCCATGAGCACGTGGAGGGAAGGGGTGGGGGTAGAGAGAAAGGACAGGGAAGAGAGGAAGAGCAGGGAAGAGAAGAGAACAAAGAGCCCAGCTGAGGAATCTTAAGCCCCCTCTTCATACACATCTGACACCCAACTCACTGTTCCAGCCTAACTGTTCCCTGGACACAGTGGAACCTTTAGCCTGGGGTCTTTGGTTCTTCTGTTAAAACCCTTTCTGTCCAGCATCTGTCAGGGCCAGCCCTCCCTCGAGGCAGTTGCTCTCTCCTGACTGGGAGCCTGAGCAGTGGATCCTCTGGTGTTCATCAGAGGATCCTTGTGTCCCAGCTTCCATTTCCTACAGGGCAGTGGGCTTAAATCTTGTTCGTTTTAACTTATCTTCAATTTGACATCACCGTGGGCAAGCACCATGACATATCTATTCCCATAGGTCCCAAAGCAGCCAGCTGCCTCTGTGCCTCCTATCTCTTGTCCTTCAGAACTGACCCCCAGTATCTCTTTAGACCTCAAGTATGACTTTCCTGCATGTGAGGTTCACCAGGGGCATCAGCCTAGGCTGATCATCTCACGAGCCCAGACCCAATGCTCTCACATCTCCTCAATACTTTCTGGTGAACCGGGCACATGCCACACCTTGCATGACTGAAAAGATAGGAAGACAGTGGCTCAGCTTAAACTCTATTCCTGAGGGTAACTGCTGATTGGCAGGATGCCAGAGCTGGAGTTAGACATACCTGCCCAGTGCCTCCCTACTGGCCTCGTTGGACCCTTTAATCAATGGGTTACAGATCTAGAGAGGACATGATGGGGGCAACAGGGATATCTATCTTTAGAAAAGATCCTGAAAGGAAGGTGAGGCACATGGAATCATTAATAAAGAATGCAGACTATCGAGACCACACACGCATCCTGGTTAGGTTCAGGCCAAGTGTTCCTCTTCCTTGGAGACCTGATTGGGTGGCAGAACCCTCCTTGCCCCTCTAAGCTGACCCTTCCTTTGGCCTCGAACTCTCTAGCATACACCTTCAGCAAAGGATTCAGCCCCCACATGTCTGGCTGAGACAAATGAGATTCTTGCCCAAGGCACTAAAAGTAAGGGGCACACTCTGATGACTAATCTTGGTTGTCAGTAGACTATATCTAGAATCAACTGAACCCCAATAACCAGACATGACTATGAGGGATTTTCTTGACCAGATCATTTGACAAGGAAGACCCACCCTCAGTCTGGGCCACACCTTCTACTGGCATGCCAATCAAGGGACACGGAAGAAGGAGGCTTTTGCTTTTTGCCTGCTTGCCCTCAGTCTCACGGGGAAGTTTGTCTATCTTCTTGCTGAGTCTTCCCCTGGCTGGTGTTAGCATCTACTTCTTCAGGATTGCAACACAGACCGAAGACCAGCAGCTCTCCAGGAATCCCCTGGGACTCCAGCCACACATTGAAACTACTGAGACACCCAGGCCTATGTACCGACCAGATCCTCTGTGGTGTGTCTTTTGGGATCCACTGTTTGACTACTCAGTCTGAGGCCTGTAAGCTATTCTTTTTTTTTTTTTTTTTGGTTCTTTTTTTCGGAGCTGGGGACCGAACCCAGGGCCTTGCACTTCCTAGGTAAGCGCTCTACCACTGAGCTAAATCCCCAGCCCCCTGTAAGCTATTCTAATAAATTCTATATCTATATCTATACATATATCTATGTCTATCTAATCTATATTTATTTATATCATCTATTATCTATATCTATCTATATACCTATCATCTATCTCTATCTATATCATACCTATTTCTATCTCCAATATATATATATATATATATATATACATACATACATACATCTATATCTATACCTACACATGAAGTGAATGTATATCCATTCTATCATTTCTGTTCTTTTAGAGAATGCAGGTATGGATTGTGGTACCAGAACGTTGGCCACATGGTTCTGGTTTTAGAATCATGAAGAAAACATAAATAAAGGGGCCATGGAATCTTCCACGATTAAGGAGAGCCACTCATGCCAGGGGATGTGTGCCAGGGCAGTTCCTGCATGAAGGTCTGCGGATGCAAGAAGCCCTGAGAGGCCATTGCATGAGACTGTGAAAGTGAAGCCGGAGCTGTGTCGGAGACCCTGAGGTGTTAGAGACGCTGGAGCCATGGGCTATCTACTGAGGAAAGCTGAGGCAGAGGGTGGACCCAGCCAAGAGAGAGATGAACCTCACTGGTGGCGAAGCCGGAGGGGTGGAGCCATGTTAGCCAGTGGTTCTCTCAACTTTCCTAATGTTGTGACCCTTTAATGTGGTTCTTCATGATGTGGTAACTCCCAGCCATAAACTTACTTTGTTGCTACATCGTAATGTAACTTTGTTACTGTTGCGAATTGTGATGAACACCTCTGATGTGGTGTAAATATCTGGTATGCCACCCCCAGAAGGGTCATGACTCAGGACGAGAGACACTGATCTAATAAACTCTTTGACATCTGACATGGAATTAGATGTTTCGGAGTTTTTCCTTCTCGGTTTGGCTCTTACTTTGGTTCAGTATTGCCTCACTGTGTGCCAATCCCTCCCCTCTGGAATGGTAATGTATACTCCGTGCTATTGTATGCCGGAAGTGTGTGATTTGCCTTTTGATTTTGCAGAGGTTACAGTTCAGAGATTGCCTCGAGTCTCAGAAGAGATTTGGACTTTTAAACAGTGTTTCGAGACCGAATGTAATTTGTATCCTGATATGGCCACGAGGCTATAGGGGTGCAGGGAGTGGAATGTGGTGGGTTGAAGGAGAGTGGCCTCCACAAGTCTCGGGCATTTAAATACTTGGACTATTTGCGTGATGATTAGGAGGTGTGGCTTTGCTGAAGGAAGTCACTGGGGGTGGGCTTTACGGTTTCAAAAGACTCCAATGATTTTTGAGTTAGCTCTCTCTGCTTCCTGTTTGTGGATTAGATCTGAGCTCTCAGCTGCTGCAGATGGTGAAGGATTCCTACTTCTCTGGGACTGTTATCCCCAAATATACCCTTCCTCCTATGAGTTTCCCTGGTCATGGCGTTTCAGTACAGCAATGGGAAAGTAACCAATGCATGCACGAAACCCTTAGTGAGGTAGAGGATGTTTAACTCGATGTTCCAGACCGCCAGACCTCCTGTGGAAAGCACGCGTTACAAGTGAAGCTGGTTTTAAACAGACAGAATCAGTAATCTACCTTCCTCCCAGGGTGGCAAACCTTGGAGACCTGGCTCTGAGCTAGCAGCCTTCAGTCATCCTATCCTGTGCCCTCTTTCTCACAGTCCCACAGAATCCCTTTAGGAGGAGGGGCATTTATTCTGCCCACTTTCCCAGACACTCAAGAAATGAGGTGATTTGCTCAGGATACCCTGGGTGGTAAAGGGCGGGGCTTAGAGCCCTTTCAGGGCATGGATCTTAGCCACTGAGCCTCACCATGGGATGTGGGCTGGTGTTCATGCCCAGTGATTCTCAGTCCTTACATCAGCACCTGCCTTTGCCTTTCCTCACCTGGGGTCCCCCAGGGGTCTTTGCCCCCCCTCTTGTATGCTGATAGTGTGCTTACCCATGTAGGCAGGACAACACCCTGTCCATGCTGTAGGGAGCTTGGAGGGCATTTAGGAAGGAAAGGTACTTCAGGGCTCCTCAGCTGGGGCTGGTTCCTGCTTCTAGGAGTCACTGGGTTGCGGGATCCGATGGCTCCCACGTGCCCTCTCAACCACTGTGTAGCCTCGGGGAAGTCTCCGCCTCCATTACATTCTAATATCAGAATCAGGCTAGAAAGACTCTGGGGGCGGATGTTGCAGTTATGCGGTTAACTGAGTGGGTTGCTGCACTCGGGAGGATACACCAAAACCAGACAGAAGGCCATGTGGTCAGTAGCGCAAACCCGGTACCTTGGTTTCTTTCCTGCCGCCGGGGTAAACTATCCCGGAAGCAACTTAGGGGAGAAAGGGCTTATTTTGGATCACAGTTCAAAGTTATAGTCTATCATGGCGGGTGGAAGTGTCAAATGGAAAGAGCGGTGGTGGAGGAAGGGGCGGGGGTGGGGGAGTCAGTCACATGACCTGTGAATCAGGAGCAGAGTGGGGAACGCATGCTCATCGTGGTCTCTCCTTTTCATTCAGCCCTGGGGCAGCACAAAAAGTAGTGCTGCCCACATTCAGTGTGGGCCTTCTCAGCTCGGTTAACCTAATTAAGAAAATCTCTCCCAGGCACAACTACCAGCCGATAAATCAGACGAGGGCCTCAATGAGACTCCTTTCTCCGGCGATCCGAGACCTGCCATGTTGAGGACTGAAAATTACCCGGCACACCTGGTTTTTGTCCCAGCCACTGCTCAGCACACTCCACACACTGTTGTCCTTGTCCTACTGTGGAGCTCTGTTCTCTGGGCACACCGTGGCCACACCCACCTTGAGCTCAGAACACCTGTGATCACCCCCAGGAGACCCTCACAGCCTTGGGGTCTCTGGCTTACAGGCCCTCCTCCAGGATGTAGAAATGGTTGTGCAGCTGTGTGCAATGTCCCCGTTTCCCTATAAGTGACCCCAATTAAGCCCACTGGCACACCAAGCCAAGCCAGACAGGGAGGATCTGTTGTTGATGCCTTCTCTGGGGTGAACAGGTGTCGGCTCATGTCTCCCCAAGAAAAATCAGCAACGTGTTGTTTTAAAATTATAAAATGGCTGTCTTTTACCCCCACTAGATCTGGCACCGCCGTGCCCCAAGATATCCGGTAGATATCTTGCCAGAAACACACATCCCAACTCCGTGGCAGCCCAGCGTGTCTCTGCCACCACACGCTCTCACAAACTCAATTCTCCACAAGAAAGAACACACAACACAATAACCTCTGATCCAATTGATAAGATATAATTGCCCACCCAAACATACAAAGCCCTGTACACATCCATCCCTTAAGAATATTTATAACAACCTGGAAAGGTACAGAGTGGAATCTTAGCATCTGACTCCATGTTCTCTCTGCGGCTTCTTTCCCCTCTCCTCCTCTTCCCTCAAACTTTTCTCCCACCCATCCTTCCTTCTCGTCCAATGGCAGGCCTCATTCTATCTTGTACCTGCCTCACCTGTATGACATCATCCTACAGCAACGGACCAATGTTTACCAAGGGCAAAGGCAGTCCTAAGAGTCCCGAGTGGCCTCTGCATCAGCTCCTGCTTCCTGACCTGCTTGAGTTCCAGTCCTGACTTCCTTTGGTGATGAACAGCAATGTGGAAGTGTGAGCTGAATAAACCCTTTCCTCCCCAACTTGCTTCTTAGCCATGATATTTGTGCAGGAATGGAAACCCTGACTAAGATAGAGCCTAACACTGTGAGTGCACCAACACACCCTCCCAGGAGCTGGTCAACAGGGCAGGGGAGGACAGCTCTCAGATGCCCACCCATCCTTTACTGGAGAGCCTGCCCATAGGTCGCTGGGTTGAACTGTGCATGAGTATATCGGTTGGGGAGTGTGGTTAAGAAATGTCCTATAGGCTGCCAGCAGGTAGAGGCGTCTGGCCCCTGTAGCAATCAGTTTGGTTGCAGGCCAACTATGCACATGCTTGTTGCCCCTTGATTCCTTTGGTTAGAGCCCATCTTCTCAAGATTTATATGTATATAACAAGGAGGACCCCCAAAGCATGGTGAATCATTCAAGGTCATTTCCCCTGTTGGTGTTGATAATGAGGTTGGGGTCGGGGATGTGGCTCAGGGTTTCAGCTCTGACATCCTCCGCAAGGTCACTGGGGGGTGTTGTGGCAGTTGGGACTCTTCTGTGTTATTCTGCTTGCAGCCTGTGCTGAGGCTTGGTTGAGACCAGCTCACTCAGCAGGACTGGACCTGGGTCCCCACGGAGGGCTCCAGGGCCCCCATGTGTTCCCAGGAGGGCAGGGATGCTGCCCTAGCTTGCCTTTCCTCAACTCGCCCTTCAGAGGGGCTTTGATTCGATGTTAACCTAAAGCTGAGCAGAGCTTCATGAATCATTCATGAAGATGCTCCAGCGAGATCATTATTTTGAGTGTCGAGTGTCAGGAAAACAGCGTCTGACGGGCAAACATGATGTCTGATGACAGAACAGCCGATGGGGTGACCCGGCAGCTGGGCACCTGCCATGCTGCAGGGAATTTTTAAGCATTAAAAGGGAGAGAGAGAGAGAGAGAGAGAGAGAGAGAGAGAGAGAGAGAGAGAACCCACTATGGCTCAGAGAAGAGCAGAGCCTCCTCACAGACCCCACGTGTGTGTGTGTGAGTTTGTGTGTGTGTGTGTGTGTGTGAGTGTGTGTGAGTGTGTGTGAGTGTGTGTGTGAGTGTGTGTGTGAGTGTGCATGTGTGTGAGAGTGTGTGTGAGTGTGTGTGTGTGTGTGTGTGTGTGTGTGTGTGTGTGATGCAGGGAGGGGACAGGCCTGTCCTGAGAGTCCGGCCTGTCCTCTGGTGGAAAGTGCCTCAGTGTAGCCCCAGCTTGGGGTGGGGGTGGGGGCAGTTGCACTATGAGCCACACTGTGGCTGTGTAGGACAGATACAGCCCACAGCCTGGCTCAGCAGGACAGATACTGCTTTTCCTTTGTGACTTTCCAGGGAAGGTCGTTCTAGAAATGACCAGGCAGGGCTCATCCCTGAGACTCACTAGTCCAGCATCGATAGGCTGGACCTGTGGCTGGCAGAGCCCCTGGGACCCTGGAGGGGGGGCTTCTGGCCGTGTCGAAGCCACTTTCCAGCAGATGACAGGTTGTCGATAACCTCACTACCTGCATTATTTAAGGAGAACAAGGTGAGCCTGCCTGCGCCCTTGAGCTCAGATCAAATTGATGGGCAGCACAGAAGCTACAGGCAATTAGATTGTTCCAAAGAGAAAGAAGCTCGGAGGGGGCGGGCGTGGGGCCTGCAGCCGGGTGGGGTTCTGGCCCTTTTCTCTGTGGGCCGAAGCCTTGAGTACTGGCATCTCTCTTGGCCCCTCATTAGCGCCACCAAGCGTTGGATCTTTGTAGAGGAATTGGGGTTCCGATTATACGCTTGTTTTAAGAGGTAAAACTGCCCTCCCCCTTGGCCCCACCCCCCAAGCTCTTTCCTGTTCTATGACCTGTTTCCTCCCGGACTTGGTAGAAAGTCTTCCTACACCCCCTGCCTTCCCTCCCAGTCCCTCGCCTCTAACCGGCAGGTGATTGACTGTCACGTGCTTTCTGCTCTCTTACAGCCTGGCTCCTGAGAGTTTAATCAAAGGCAAGGCAGGAGAGTGTGTCCACTCCATCAGGCAGCAACAGGGAAGCCAGAGCATGGGCCCCTGCAGCTCGGGCGGACCTAGGAAACGCCGGTTCACGGACTCTAAGCACGGGGCTTAAGGGGAAGGTTGTCATGTATTCCTCTACCAGTTCAAGGACATTTCCTACACCCACAGGCTCTTTCTGAACACTCCCAGGGTGGAGGGCGTGCTGCCTCTCTGCCCTGTCTACCATCCAAGGCCAAGGAGGCTGCTACAAAGTTCTTTCTTCCAGAGGAGGCTACCTTTCAAAGGTTAGGCGAGGGGTTCAGTTACTTGTTCATTTGCCCATCCGCGCCCATGCACCAGTCCATCCATTCATCCCTCTGTCCATTCGCCTACTCAGGCCTTCATCCTCCCACCGGTTTCTCTACCCATCAACAGCTCATTTATTAGCACCATAAACCTGTCCATCAGCGTATTCTCCCACCCACTTAACTTCCTGCCCCTCCGTCTACCCCCCACTCCAACTCGCTGACCCACCTACTCTCTTTTGCAGCCACTACCTATGAATCCTGCTGTCAGCCTGTCCCTCTGCTCCTCCGTCCATCTGTCCACACACCGGTCCTTCCAGCCACCCCCATACTTGCCCCTAGTCCTCCCTTTTTTTCTGCCCATTCATTCATGGGTCCATTCATCTGGCCTTCCAGCTACCTACACACCCATCCTTCCGTCTTTGTGTCGACAGCAGTGAAAACTTGAATCTGCTCTGGTTGTGAAAAGGGGCGGGACTTATGCTGTTACTGTTGAGGCAGAAGTAAGCCTCAATCCCACGGCAAGCTAAGTGTTCCCAGAGAAGTACACAGCATGCAGCTAGTGAAAACCCAGTCTCCTTCTCTGTCATTCCCAGAACCACAGTCCCCGCTAGTTGACCCTGGCCATACCGTGTAGGCAGGGTGTCCTTCAGCCCCGAGGAAGCTGGTGGGATCCTGTGTGTCTTAGGGTCTGAAGAGCTTTTCCCCTACCTCCCCAGGGAGCAGGGAATGTCTGCCTGAAATTCGAAATGCACTCCCAAGCTCTTTCGAAGATCACGGGTGCTTTTCGGTTATATGAAAAACCAGCTCAGACAAGTCCCTGGTGGGCTCAGTTGGGAAGTTTTTCTGGACACTTAAAATCTCAGCCTGCAAATGCCAGGCGTGCTGGAGGTAATTGTTCAAGAAAAATCAAAGGGAAGCCGATACAGCAGGCATTTTATCAGCCACAGACACAGGTTAGTTTCCATCACCCTGAGCCTCGAGAAAGAGAAAACTGGAGCATTGATCTGAGCCTCTCCCGTGAGGGTCCCACGCTGGCGAGACAGTACCATCTCAAAGCATCCATTCCCTGGCTTGAAACGGCCACGTGTGGGGCAGATGGCAGCTGCTGGCCTCAAAACACTCCTCTAGAGAGGCTGTGTGTTTGCGGACATCCTAGCTCTAGGAAACTGGGGGTGGGGGATGACTAACCAGGCAGGGTGGGTCCTAGAGCCCACCTTGTCTACGGAGAGCTGAGGACACCAGTTGTTAATATCACCAGCCAATTGACAGAATCCAGCCTTGGAAGGAATTCTTTGAGGAGGTTAGCATTTAAACCAGCGGACCTTGGGTAAGTTCCTCCTTGTGAACAGGCTTCCAAGCATCAACTGAAGGTCTTTAAGACACAAAAGCCAAGGTCTCTCAAAGGGAACAGGAATCCTACCAGCAGGCCACCTTCTGGCTTTCCCCAGGATACCGGCTCTGTCCTAGGTGCCCCGAAGGTTGGCCCATCCTGAAGAATGCAGATGTGTAGGCCGTACAAATCAATTCTTTATAAACTTCCTGTCTCTGCCCTCCTAGCTCTATCTTAGTCTCTCTCCCACAGACTCTTCTCTCTGGAGTGACCTACCCCACCCATCAGGCCTTTAGGGTCTGCCTAGCCCAGAGTCAAGCTCCCTCTCCCTGTCTCTGAAGGTCTTGGAGCCAGTCAACAGTCAACCAAGCAGCCACTGCTATTGGTTGAATGCTTGTCTAGCGCAGATCACGGAGCTAACGGCACAGATCATGGAGCTAATGGCTTATGCCTCCTCTCTCGTGTCCTCAGAGAAGTGAATGGAAGCTCTCAAGGTCAAGCAACCTGCCCAAGGTCAAGCACAAGACTTGACTCTACGTTTATCTGAGGTCCCCACCTGGAGCTGGGTTTATTAGGAGGCCAAGGATGAGAAGGCCGGTGGCATCAGGGACGAGATGTTGGGAGAACAGAGAGGGAACAATTGCTGTGATAAAACACCATGACCAAAAGCAACCCGGGGAGGAAAGGGCTCACTTTATCTCACACTTCCAAGTAATAGTTCCTCAAGCAAGGCAGGACCCCAGAGGTAGGAACTGGAGAGGATGAGGCCATAGAAGAATGCTCCTCATCAGCTTGCTCCTCATGATTTGCTCAGCCTGCCTTCTTATAGCACTCAGTAATACCAGCCTAGGGATGGTACTGCCCACAGTGGGCTGGGTCCTCTCATATCAGTCAAGAAAACACACCACAGATTTGCCCACAGGCAAATCTGGTGGGGGCCACTTTCTCAAATGAGGATTCCTTTTCCCAGATGACTTTAGCTTGTGTTAAGTTGTATAAAAAGTTAACAAAACAAAACAAAACAAAACAATCTGGTCAGCACAGTGGCCAGCCAAGGCTAAAGGCTGATCCTCGAGACCAGGCCAGGTCTTCTATGTCCTCAGGTTCACTGGGCTCCTGGAGTTTCCACAGCCTGCTCTGGGGAGGGGGAGGGTGTGGGGGAGGGGGAGGGTGGTGTGGGGGAGGGGGAGGGTGGTGTGGGGGAGGGGGAGGGTGGTGTGGGGGAGGGTGAGGATGGTGTGGGGGAGGGGAGGGTGAGGTGGGGGAGGGTGAAGGTGGGGTGGGGGAGGGTGAAGGTGGGGTGGGGGAGGGTTGCACCGGCTCTGCCTCTGTCAGGAGCTTTTGTGTCCCGTGCTTGTCACCTTGTCAGTCTCCTCCCATAGATAGACGCATGGAGGAGAGTGGGGAAGGAAATGAAATTTAAAGAGCCATGTCAATTTGAGTGATTCTCCAGCAGCTGGCTGCCCCTCATTGCTCCAAGGAAGGCAATAAAGCCAGCGAGCCAATAACAGCAAACTGCATGAGGCCTGACAGATATGGCTGTCCCCAGCAGGTGATGGCCAATTCACCCAGGGCGAAGAAATGGAAGTTGGGGCAAACCGGTCCAAGAAACTAGCAACCCCGTGAAACCTCTTCTTCCATCTAGTCCGTGAGAGCAGTGGGCACCAATCCCCCAATGGGAGCAGGCTGAGCCAGTCAGGTGGATGGGGACCCATGGCACAGATCCCTGAGTAGCTGTGGGGGGTGGGCATGTGCAGTTAGCATGGACATATGGGGGGTGGATATCAAGCAGAGGGGTGAGAGGCCAATGAGTTGCGAGGGGCTCTTCGTACCAGCTTTAATACGAACCCAGGGCCTGGTTGCACGCTTGGCTGGGGCAAAGTGGTCTTTTTATACCTGGGTTGAGGTCAAGGCTCTTTCGTTGCCGTGAATGGACAGGCATGGGTTGTGTTAGCCTCTCAGTTTGCCTGCAAGCTGGCTCGTCTGACCTGATGCTCTGCCCTGCCTGTCTACTCTCAAGGCAGGTACCAGTTCTCACCAACCTCCTGACGACGCAGTAGCAGCCTAGGCTAAGCGCAGTTTAATGTTTATTGTTGCTGGGGCTCTGTGTCTAAGATGTGGCAGGCACCCAATGCCGGTTCCCCAGTGCATATCCAGGCAGTTGGCCAGGTTTCTGGGGGACGTTGGCCTTGTCCCTAATCCTCATCTCCTTGGAAGGCTGAGGGGGAAGGGCTGTCTGTACTGTCCTGCTGAGGTCAGTCTTCAGAGAGCATGTCGTCTCTGTGTCTGTCTCCAGTCGTGTGGGGTAGCTGCTCAGGTCTGCCTGGCATTGACATCTCTTGACTCTGTACCAACCACCACGGTGAGGGGTAGGGGAGATGGCTCGGTTGGTAAAGCGCTTGCCATGAAACCCCGAGAAATGGAGTTTGATCTCCAGCACCCATCTACTAAGCCAAATGTGTGGGCTTGTAACCCCAGTACTGGGGATCTCTGGCCACACAGCCCAACCTAGCAAGTGAACCCTAGATCCTGGTGTAAGACTCTGATTGAAAGAGTCAAGGGGATGACGCCTCCTGAAGAATGACACCCGAGGTTGGCCTCTGACCTCCACACCCATATGCACATGTGTATACACACAGAAATGTATGTATACATGGGGGAGGCAGTGTGGTAGGGAGCCTCAGACTTGACCAAACCTTGTAAGCATCCTGGGAGTGCTGACAGCCTTCTGAGCTCCCACAGAACAGGTACTCTCAGGGGCTGAGGCAGGCTAGGATTCATGGCCCCTGTGAGAATCTCTGTGTCCAAGCCTCTGCAGTGGGTCAAGCCCCAGCCTTGGGGTCCTGGGAGGCTACATGCTTCTGGAGACACTGTGATGTCTGCTGTGCTGGGAGGTGAGAGGGCTACAGGCCACCAGGACATTTCAAATATCCAGGGGAGGGAGGGGAAGGACACCCTGCAGGAGATGCTGAAAGCTGGTGAGAACCTACCCAGAAGTCCAACATGCGCCTTGCTTCCAACATGGCTCGGAGGACCATGATTTCCCTAGTCAACCTCCTGCTTATATCTCTTTGGTGTACACTGTCTTGCCAGCCCCTGGTTCTCCAAGTCCAAGGCCACAGCTCACCCTGGATTCCTCTCTTTCTAAAACGCACCTGCCTGCCCCTCACCACAGTCACCTCAGCCCTCAGACTCCTCTGGCAGTGCAATTGGGCATGCTTTGTCTCTCTGTCTCTGAGATAAGGCTAGCCCTTCTTAGCTTCTTTTTTTTTTTTTTTTTTGAGACAAGATTTCCTTATGCAGCCCCAAGACTACCTCAAACTCGTGGTAATCCTCCTGCTTCAGTCTCCCTGGTAGAAGGGCTACAAGAATGAACTCCCATGCCTGACCTCTCCTCTTAGTGCCTCACTGTTCAGTCTAGACCTCGGTGTCCCTATGTCCTAAGTGCGAGAAGTCCAGCCCTTAGCAGCTTCATGCCAAGGGTCTGGACTGGTGCCAGCCTGTGCAGAGCATCCCTAGAAACATCCAGACTTCTAAGCGCCAGCTGACGACGTGCCTCCACACTCGCCAGAGCCACGAGAGGAGACGGCTTCCCACCTCCTCGGATCCAAGAAGAACCGAATTAAGGTGCTAAGTTTATACATTAATTTTTTTTTGCCGCAGACGGGAATGGAAATAGCTTTCTAAAAGGCGTTTTTAAAAACTGCTTTTCAGCGCTCCATTAAAAGGCTCTCTGCCTTGCCTTGGAGTCCCTGCGCCTGCCAAAAATACTATGGAGATTGCTAAAAACACAGTGTCTGTTGGCGCTGGCAAACCTGCCAGAGAATCCAAAACCTGATCACGTTTGATCCAAGACGGAAGGCACTCAGCCTTGCCAGCCCCTAGTTCTCCAAGTCCAAGGTCACTGCTCACCCTGGAAGAATCCTCTCTTTCTAAAATGTGCCTGCCTGCCCCTAAACAAGTGTGGTAAACCTCACCACAGCCACCTCAGCCCTCAGTCCTCTTTCCTCTGCTCCTCCTATGTCCTCCTGCTGAGACCCAGTAGGACCTTCCAGCTGTGTCACAGGCTACCACCTTGTCCCTCCCTCATAGCAAGAGAGAACTTCAAAAGCACACTCATCAGATCACATCACTGCTACGCTTAGAGTGTCCAAATGACATGGATGAATTCTGCCCTGACCCAGGGTGGGAACTCCCTCAGGCTTTCCTTCCAGAGCCTTCCTGTGCTTACCCGGCTCAGCACCTCCAGTTACCCTCTCTTGCTTCCTCCTGCCTTCTGGCCTCAGGACCTCTGAACTGGCTGGTCCCTCTGGAACATTCTTCCCAAGGTTCCTATAGGCTGTTTCTGTGTGATTCGGCCACAGTCCAGATGATACCCCCTTGGAGAGTACAGATCCCAAAGCCGGTGGCCTTTCTTGACTATCTGTACACGGGCATCCTTCCCGATAGATGACCTGATGTAGGGTTGGGAATTCAGGACTGGACTTCAGAGGTCTGGGAACTGTGTCCGGTGTATGCTCTGGTATGTAGGCCTCTATGATTGAACAAGCAAGGACCTGCTCCAAGTCACCCACCAGCATGCATGTGCATACCAGGAGCTCATGGCCTCTCACTTGCTTCATTCTGACAGTGGCTAGGGCTTGATTGTACTCAGCCCCCCAATTAGAAGTCGCTCGCCAGCCCAGTATGGGGTAGCAGGAAGCTACCTCGAAAGGCCTGCTGGGTGGGACAGCATAAAAGGTTTCAGATCAAAGGCAGAGCAAGCCCAGCTCTGGACACACCATTTAACCTCCAGATGTCCGCTGTCCCTCCACACAGAGCACAACCTTGTCAGGAGCTGATGAATACTGGGTTTCTCGAGGTTACAGCACCTGATCTTGCTCAGGTACCGACGTGCTTACGGCTGCCATGGAGTAAAGAGACAAGCAGGCCTTCGTGGGAGGAATCGTGGGAAGTCTTCAATTCCAATGCAAAGGGCCTAAGAGATCCTAGTGGATCTCAGGAGTACACCATGCACCCTATACTTAGGACACAGAGAAGTCAGCATCCCACTTGATAAATTAAAAATAAAATAAATAAATGCTATTTGGACATAGAACAACTGATTCTACACAGGCAAGATACACAAACGAGGCTTAGCCCATTCCACCAAGATCCTGGCCATGCCTTGTGCCTGGAGCTGGTACCTTTCTTTCCCTCAGTAACTATGCAACACATTTTGGTTATGACGCAGTGATGTCCCCAGCCCAGGGACCTGCCATAGGGTGGCACCTATCTATAGAGATGATAAGAAAAAAGCAAGGACCGTGGCCCTCCTGTGGGCCAGGATAAAGGGGAATGCAGGAACCAACTTAAGGAATGGATTGTGTGTGTGTGTGTGTGTGTGTGTGTGTGTGTGTGTGTGTGTGTGTGCAGGTTCGTGCTGAGTTGAGATCTAAAT
The DNA here is from genome assembly GCF_021556685.1 of Rattus norvegicus. Lineage (NCBI taxonomy): Eukaryota > Metazoa > Chordata > Mammalia > Rodentia > Muridae > Rattus > Rattus norvegicus. The sequence continues at coordinate 167,733,503 of NC_141538.1, forward strand.
CCTGCGGCACACACGGCCATGGTAGATAGGGAGGGTTTCACAGGCAGAGGAGCGGTCAGGGTAAGAAGTGTGGGCTGTAATTGTTCTCTGGAGGAGAGTAGAGAGAGTGAGGTCTTACTGTGGCTACAGAATGACCCGCAGTGAATGGAAGCCAGATAAGGCTGGGCACATTGAGCCCTGAGACACGGGTCGGCAGGAAGGTCTTCCACCTGTCGGCGTAACCTTGGCTTGTGATCTGATTTGCTCAAACCACAAAGAGCTGATTTTAAGTTCTAATTATTTCTGGAAACTTTGAGGCCTTGGAGCAGAGTGAAAAGGCTCCTTAAATGGTTTACAATAATGGTCTGTTAACACATTCCAGACCCAATTTATCCAAGAACTTGTTAAAATTCCCTCTGTGCAGCCAGCAAAGGAATGTGCTTTTGAAGTCATTTACTTACCAATAAATTACAATGCTCTGGAATCATTAGCAGCAAAGTAAATTGTTTTAATTGATCTGAACTTCGTTACGACCCAGGGACTCCGCTTCTGCGCAAATGCACTTTCTAAGGGTCTAAAATAACAAATTAATCTCCCTTGAATCCTGTCATCTTTAGATCTGTCCTTTCCCCCAGAGACCAGGAAAGAGGAGAGAATCAATGGTGGCACAGATACTGCTGCATGGCCCAGGGGCTGCACAGAAACGCTGCCGCGGGAACAGGTTCTCGGTGCAGCTAGTCTTTGCATGGTGGGATGGCGGGGGAGGGGTGAACTTTAGAACCATCCTGTGCTAACATCCCTCAGTGTTGTCACGGCTCTGTCACGGTTCACCCACAGGTTTCCTGCGGATTCTACAGGTGCTGTTTACATGACAATAAAAAAACAAGCTAATTTAAAAGGGAACAGATTGGTGTGTGGCTTACCAATGGGGGCATTTTGAAAATGTGTGTCAGGTGACTTAAGAACTTACTAATTTGGGTTGTTTTTCTTTCTGGAGGTGGCGCGTGTGAGTCGCAGTATGACTGTGGAGGTCAAAGGACAATTTGCAGGAGTCTCTCCTTCCACCAGGTAGGTCCCAGAGATTGAGCTCAGGTCATCCGGCTTGGCTACAAATGCCTTTACCTTCTGAGCCATTTACCTGTCTTCATCAGGTATACCTAACACACACTGAGCTCACTGTGACCCATCAAATATCAACCTATGTGCTCCCATTGGGCCTAAAACCGTGTGTGCCTGGAAGAGGGTTTCACGTTTATTTGCGTGTACCTGTATGTGTGTGAATGCCCTTGGAGGTCATTCAAGGGTGTTGGGTCCCTCGGAGCTGGGACCAAACTCTGGCCCTCTGCAAGAGCAGCAAGTGCTCCTAACCACTCAGCCACCTCCCCGGCCATGTCGGGATACACTTTAAAGTCATCCCGTGCCCAGTGGCTCTGAGTGTGTACCAAGGCATTAGTCACCAAAACAGGACCTTAAGGGGACCGGAGCTGTGTTATACAGTTCCTTGGGTCCATCTGAAATCAGCACTGGCCAGTTGATGAGAAAGAGGTGAAACATTACGGTCACTGATGATAGCTAGGGACTGGATAGGTCATGGCATGGGTAAAGGTCACCTCCATCTGCATCCCTTGTGAACTGCTCTGCAAGGCATAGGTAGCAAGGATAGATTTCTTACATTATGGTCCATGTGTGGTGCAGATAGCAGCCCAGGCTTGCAGGGTGGTGGGGGTTCTCTCGGCCTTGATTCTCCAGGGATAGCAACGTTCAGGTCACATAGAGGCTGCAGGGGCAGAGGCTGACCACATCCCGTCTAAGTTGTCCCAGCGTGTGTTCAAGCCCCTGCTGGGTCTCCAGAGTTCACAGCAGTGCTCTGCATGCAGGGAAATTAGTTCCTCTCACTGCTTCTACACAGGGCTGGGAGGATAGGGTGAAGGAGCTGGACCCCGGGGATAAAACTGGACATATATCCTGGGTGAGGTTCTTGTGTTTTCAAGGGGGCAACATTGGCTTGTGCTCAATGAACTTCTTACCTGGGGATGGCAAGCCAATCACCCTTTGCCCAGATACACAGGGTCAAGTATAAACTCAGAGCTTGGCCCTCACGTTCTTGTTTGTAGAGAATTTTCTGCAGTCCTATCAAGCTGGGAGGTAGAAAGGACAGGCTAATTTCTTCTGGATGCATCAAACACCCTGGCCAGGACTGAACCCACATAGCCAGGAGGGCAGTGGAGGCTGAACAATATCACAACAGTTTATCTTGATGTCACTGATGGAGAGGCCTCAGGGGGCACCTGTCCAGTTTACCAGGGTTTTGAGGGTATGATTTACATCTCATCAAACCCTTCCTCTTATTTTCAGAAGAACAGGAAGTTTGAGGCAAGGTCTTTGGGAGCCCAACGTGAGGCAATGCTCAACCTCCAATGGCCAATCCCACCATGCAAAGGAACTCACAGCTAGAAAATAGAACCACAGCTAGAAAATAGAACCAGTTCTTCAGGTGCTAAGCAGAGTCTGGGGAACTGTGTGGACACACAGCTATGGGACACCACTGACAAACCTCCAGTGACACTAAGAGTCCCAAGTCTTCAGGTACCAAGACTTCCAAAGCCAATGTCTGCTTCTTACAATGTGAGTGACACAAAAACGTTCCAATATGGTGGGCCTGAGAACTCTGCCCAGGCCCAGGGCAGAGAAGAGCCTTGCCTAAGTGGTGCCTGTACCTGTTACCTTTTTGGTTGCAGTAATAAAGTATTTGGACAAAAGGCAAGTTTAAGGGAAGGGTGGGAGGGTTGATGCTGGTGCATGGTTTGAGGGCCCAGCTCACCGTGGCGGAAGAGTCAGTATGTCAAGCATGAGACAGCATATCAAGCCCATGCCCATGGTCAAGCATGGGTGGTGAGCGTGTTTTCCCCTGTTTTTTTTTTTTTTTTTTTTGCAGTCCTGGACCCAGCCATTGGCCTAGTGTAGAGTGCCCCTCCCAGGCATCCACAGTGACCTGTCTCCTAGGTGATCCTAGATCCCTTTAAACTGATGACTAACCTCCATAGTATAGAACCTCCTCTAGGAAGTGACAAACACTTCAGGCACCCTGTCCTTGTTAGCTCCAAGGATAGGCCCAGGCCCCAGCCCCTTCAATTAAAATTGAAGCCCCGACCCCCCGCACCCACAGTACAGGAAGGACAAGCTGCCTGTTCCCTCTGGGAAGAGGAGGACTCCACCCCTCCCCTGGCCAAGTCCTAATCTCCCAAGGAGGCGGGAATCAAATGTTAACGGGAAACACTTAACACGAGGAGAGAGTCTATTTCTCCTTAACTGTCTCTGGCTGCACAGGATTCCAGGGAGCTATTGAAGGTAAATTGCTTCGTTTTCAATTTTAAGCCGTACTTATCTGGGCTCGATCAGTCTTCCCCGATCGTGGCAGAAAATAGTAAGTACCCGATACGGGGTTGCCCTGGTGCTCAATAACATGGAGATTGTATCCCCATTTCATTAGGGAAGACAGAGAGTGCTGGGTGCAAGTTTATTGATATGATAAATGGCCCCTCATATCCCTATCAGTGAAACCCTCGCCTGAAGGCTGTGGGCAGGCGCTGGGGCCCACTGGGAGAGCCGTGTCTTTGGCATCAGTCCGAACACACCTGCTAGGGGATGAACATGAGATGACCCTGCTAGTGAGGGCACTGCAGGGGGTCAGTGTGGCCAGGGGACATTCAGTCTTCCTGATCTGGAGCTAGGGGCATGTATGCCGTACAGGGCTTGGGAGCCCAAGGTCTGGGGTCTGCTGGATTCAATCTGTATGTGCCCAACTCCCAGTGCCTTCCTGAAATAAGAAGCCAGTACCGGAGGTGGTTAGGCAGAGCCAACTGATGTCCTATGGTCATGCTGGCTTCCGGGCCACTGGGGGCAAGTCCCATCAGTCATCAGGGAAGAGACTTCTGGTTGCTCTGGTTCCCAGATGAACTGCACTAGCTATGCATGCTGGAGGGTGCTGAGGCCCAGGCTGAGTGCTGGCAGCCTGAGGGGCTCGCCCTGTGTTGTTCTCCCTGAGGCCAGAGCAGGGCGGATAGCCCCGGCGGGCTGCCTAGTCCTATATTGCAGCATAGAAGTTGCCGTAAAGATTTGAGTGAATGGATGGACCCTAGAAACAGATCTCAGTAAGGCATCTGGGATCTGGAGCCCAGTGTAAAAGTTACTGCTATGCAGGCTTAAGAGGAGGCTAGGGCAGAACCATGCGTTCCCTTCCTAGACAACCACTGCTAGTTTCAGAGGCAGGGGCTTTTCCCTTCCCAGAGATGCCTTCCCTGGGACATGGGAAGGTGCACCAGCCACTGTCATCTCCCATGCTGTGGACCCTAGGCATGGTAGCTGCTGAACATGACTGAGGCCTTTTGGAACCGAAGTGATCCCTGAGGCCTCGATCCCTCCCGAGTGCTCATCTTTAAACCCTAATATGAAGATAAATGGGCGGGAAAGGCTCTCAGTCCTCAGCCATGTAAACACGGAACGTGGACTCGGCGGCGGCGGCGGCGGCGTTCCGTTTGACTCAGGAGCCGTGAGGCATTGCTCACCCAGATAAGTGGAATGCATAATTTAGAAACATCATCAAAACAGGAAGAAGGGGAAGAGGGCCCTAAATGACTCGGAAAAGAGCTTCGGTGCTGAGCTCGCTCGTGACTCGGAGGGAGAGAGCGGAGGGGAGGCTGCAGGCTCGCAGTGGACGCACACCCCGCACTCGCCGTGATTGGATGGAGATGGGTCCCTGAGCACAGCACCTAGGCAGGACGGATGCACCCCTTCTGGAAGTGGGAGGCAGAACCCTGCAGGAGCCAGCATCCAGACATGGCACACGAAACGCTCAACCCTGGTGGGCCCCGAATTCTCTCCAGTGGGGTATATGCTGTCTAGATTCCCTGGTGTCCTTCAGCCACCCTTGGCGGGAGGCTGCTTCCGTGACCTAGGTAGTGGGGTCTGGTGTCCAGGCAAGCAGAGTGGTGGGAGATGGGGACACAGTTAGGCATTTGTGTCCCTTTTCTCCTGTAGAGCTGGTAGTGGGTGCAGGTGTGGGGGACAAGGACAGGCTTAGACATTTGCAATTTGTGTCCCTTTTCCCCTGTAGAGCTCGAGGAGGTGGATGCAGGTGGCCCTTCCCAGGAAACTACTGACAATGTCTGGGCTGGGGGGACTTTCCTGCTTGTCATGATGGTTGTTTGGAGAGGGACCTCTCAGGGACACGGACATCACAGCCTCAGCCTGTTATATCTAAGACACGTTTGTTCAACAAGTTTCCTGGGGTACTGTGATTTCCCCCATCACAGCCCTTGGAACCCTGTTGTCTTTCTGCCATGTCTTGGAGACTCTGCTGTCTCTGCTTACGTCAGACACTTTGAGAGCAGTGCGGTCTCCTCTACCAAGCTGGGCTGGCCTTTGGGACGAGTCACTTGTTAGGCAGTTCTTTGTCAGTGTGCCCAGCCCAGTAAGGTGGGAAGGAGGCTGTGACACATGGAAGAGAAGGAGTGTCCCAAGGTTATGTGGCCTACAGACCCCTTACAGTACTAGGAGGAACAATGAGTCCTGGGATGGGTGCTACCGGGCCACAGGGGAGGTCCAACCTACCCATTGCCAACCTGCTGGTCCTAAGATTCAAATGGACAGTTTGGCCTTGGCGGGGGTTTGGGGGTGGGGTGTTGATGTTGGCTGGTGAGGTTTGAAAGCTCCCAAACCGTAGAACATGGCCATGGTTGAGACTGGACCTTGTAAGTTACAGCTGGCTCCCGTGGATTCTAAACAAGACTCCTTCCCCAAAGGGGGAAAGACTCGGGCAGGTGAGCCATGGAGAGTCCCTAATTTCATGGGATTTATCAACACCGCAAGCCATCTGCTTGCCTGCTTTAACGCAGCTGCACACATCCTTGGCTTCCCCCAAGATGTTTCTGCGGCAAGATGGTGTCTGCACTCAGGATCCCTGCCGAACAGAGACGACTCCTTCCTCGTGCCACAAATCTCTTGACCCACGTTTCAGCTCCTTTTCCCTGGGTCCACCAATTTTAGAAGTCTTGCCTTCCTGGGAACTGCCCCGTCTTCCAAATCCTTCAAAGTTTATATGTCTGGGGTGCTGTGGGGCGCAGGTGCTGACAGAAGGCTCAGCCCTGTGTTGAACCAGGAGAGGGTGAAATAAACAAGGTCCCGTGGCCACGGATCTTGGGATAATGAGAGGTGGGTGACAGGTGGTACCTCCCGGTTTCTAAGGGTGAACCACATCCCCTAGCCTTTATTCTATATGACCTAGCCAACCTGGGATGTGACTTCTCCTTCAAGGTCGTCTGCCTTCGTTCTGTGCAGCTTGCTGTGCACCTGTACGTCTCTTGCCTACACATTCACGTCCAAGTCCTGTAGCCCCTCAGGTCGGGTCTGTTTGGACCCTATCCCTTTGAGCATCTCCTACAGATGTGCTGCCCTCTGGGACCTTCCCCAGCTGCCTCAGGGCCTTTGCACGGTCACTGTGTGTCCAGATCATAATGCCACATTACTCAGGCATCTGCTTGTCCCCTCAGCACAGAGAGGCCCCTGTGTGGCCACCACTCTGCCTGAAGCCCCGTTACTCCTTCCTTGCCTCTGCTCTGTTATCGTTACAGCATTTATCACGATCCGAAATTATATTACAGCCTCGCAACCCAATTCCAAAATCCATAAAGCTCTGAAAACCAAAAGCTTGTTCATAACTCATTTGATGGCGAAACGTGACCTGAACGGATGCAAGGCTATTTATAGCCCGGGTTCATCCCTCTTCGTGTGAATATTCATACATTTCGCCGTAGAAATATTAATGCGTTTGATTACGGGGTGCTGCCCCACACCCCGCTGGGGACATTACATAATATATGGTCTGCGAACTGTATTAAGTCCCTGAATGTTCCCGCTGGGTTTCTAGTCCTCAACGTCCCTGGTCTCATGGGCCAGACGGCTCTGCTGTGGGGATAGTTCACGCCTTGGCAGACCTGCTGGTCTCCAGCCCAAGATGCTTGCCAGCAACATCCTCTCCTTAGGTTGACACAGGGTAGTGTCTGCAGACAGCAACAGGCCTTTAGTTAAGGTCCCCTGGCTTGAGCCCATCTGGCTCAAGAGTTTTCAAAGGAAGGACCTGGTCACTTCTGGTTTGGTTCCCTTCCCTGGCACATGGCTGACCTGAGTCTGTGCTGTGCCCTGCTGTGTCCCCAGCACTGATATCCACCACAGTTTCCTTTCTTGGTTGAGTCATGTACTGGCTGGTACTTGACTCATGTAGTCATGTACATGTACTGGTTCTGTGTGTCAACTTGACACAAGCTGGAGTTAACACAGAGAAAGGAGCCTCCGTTGAGGAAATGCCTTCATGAGGCCCAGCTGTAAGGCATTTTCTCAATTAGTGATCAAGAGGGAAGGACCCAGCCCATGGTAGGTGGTGCCATCCCTGGGCTGGTGGTCCTGGGTTCTATAAGAGAGCAAGCTGAGCAAGCTGGGGAAGCAAGCCAGTAAGTAACATCCCTCCATGGCCTCTGCATCAGCTCCTGCTTCCTGACCTGCTTGAGTTCCAGCCCTGACTTCCTTTGGTGATGAACAGCAATGTGGAAGTGTAAGCTGAATAAACCCTTTCCTCCCCAACTTGCTTCTTGGTCATGATGTTTGTGCAGGAATAGAGACCCTGACTAAGTCAAGTCAAGAGCTCACTCCTTGGACCAAGACATGAGTCCTTCCTCTTCCTCCTTCTCCTCCTCTTCCTCCTCCTCCTCGTCTTTCTCCTCTTCCTCCTCTTCCTCCTTCTCCTCTTTCTCCTCCTCCTTTCTCCTCTTCCTCCTCTTTCTCCTCCTTCCTCTTCCTCCTTCTTAAGATTTATTTATTTATTTCGTGTATGTGAGCACACTGTCACTGTCTTCATGCACACCAGAAGAGGGTACCAGATCCCCATTACAGATGGTTGTGAGCCACCATGTGGTTGCTGGGAATTGAACTCAGGATCTCTGGAAGAGCAGTCAGTGTTCTTAAACCCTGAGCCATCTCTCCAGCCCGCTCCCTTCTTCTAGTCCCCCGCAGGCTGTATCCCTAGAGGTTCCCTGCTCTGCTCCTTTGGTGAGAATCCTGCTACCCTTGGTGGCTGACTTCTCTCTGTCTCCTGTCCCTCACTGGCCAGGTTCCTGTCCTGTCCTGTTCTACCAACTCCAACCACTGCTCCCTCCAGTCAGTGGTGGAGAATTCCACATGTCCTTGTTGGAATCAGAGTGCAACCCAGCCTTCCCCCTCTCTTCCGAGAAGAGCCTCTTACCAAGGCTCCCGTGCCTGGCATCTCTCTCCCTCTCTCCCTCCCTCCCTCCCTCTTTCGCTGCACATCACTGATGCCTAAAGAAATCAAGGATTTCATGCTTCGGGCAGTGTCCCTCATGCTGAGGGCTTATCAGGATGCCCTCAGAGTCCCCTCCCAGCCGAACTTCCTGAGCTGTCCTGGATGGATCACTTTGTTGGAATTATTCACACCCAAAGGGCTTGAAGCCCCCAGGGGCAATCGGCTCCTGCACCTGCTTCTGATCCCATAACGGCACAGCCGACCTCAGACAGTAAAGCTTTAGAGTGGGAACACTGACCCGTGTCCTGCTCTCCGGTGAGGCTTCTTTATAAATAGCGAGACGCTTATCCATTGGCTGGAGGCATGTTATCCCCGCGCCTTCTGGTGAACTCACCCGCCTTGGGAGCAAACCCAGGAATTCGGACTACAGTCGTGCACAGGGAGACAGTAGGCCAGGAGCTGGGGAAGCTGATAAGATTTTATCCTGTTTACGCCAGGAGGATAGGTTTCCGCCCACTGAGAGTTCAGCCTCAGCTTTCAGTAGGGGAGAGTGTGGTGGTTTGAATGAGGAATGGTCTCCATAGGCTCTAATAACAGTGGGTCCCCAGTTGGGGGCGCTGTTTGGAAAAGTTATGGAAACTTTGAAGGGTGAAGCCTCTCCTCACCTCCAGTTCACTCACTCAGCTTCCTGGTCAGCCGTCATGCCTGCTGCCGTACCTCCTTAGCCATTATGGACTCGTTATCTAGAACTAGAAGCCAAGATACGCCCTTTTCCATACAAGGCTTTTGGCTCTGATGTTTCCTCACTGCAATGGAAATGTGGCTGACGCCGTGAGATTAACCTGTCTCAGGAAGCCCAGTGGCACAGAGGACAGTCCAAAGGATGCTCCTTTCTTATCCCTCCCCGATGACTCCAGCCGGGTATCTGGAGCTCAGAGCACCAGGCACATTCCAGTCCACACCCCACGGAGCGTCCTGTGTGCACAGGCTCCTTGCTGCCACATCCACAGGTTGTCACACATTTCCACTCTTCCAAGGTGGGTCAGCACGTCAAACAGGGGATGCTGGCTCTAATTCCAAAGCCATGCTGGGCAGCTTTCTCCACCAAGAGTGAGCTGAGTGGTTCTCAATGGTCTCCTGCTCTTTGCAGCCAGTTCTCATGGTCGAGGTCACCAAGGGGAGGGGTATGCTCTAGGACAAGGCTACCCTTGGGATCTGGGGCTCTGATATACCCAACCACTGGGAGGAGACAAATAGGTGACCGTGGACAATGAGAACACAGCCCCAGAAAGTTCTGGAAGACAGCTGTAGGGTCCACAGCAGAGGCACCCATTTCTTTTTTTTTTTTTTTTTTTTTTTTGGTTCTTTTTTTCGGAGCTGGGGACCGAACCCAGGGCCTTGTGCTTCCTAGGCAAGCGCTCTACCACTGAGCTAAATCCCCAACCCTGAGGCACCCATTTTTTAACTGTCCCCCAACACCCCAGCTCCTGGAAACATGGTCACCCTGATAGCTGTGTGACACTTCCCAGCTTTCTTAGCATCAGGTATGGCTGCATGTCCAAACACTGGCCAACAGGGTGTGTTGGTAATGTACGAAAGTTCTCAGGACCTAGCTTTTCTGGCAGCTGGGACGTCTCTATGGGAGCTGGCATCAGGGCAGACATATTGGACCACAAGCAGCTGAGGCAACCGGTTAGAGCAGGACTGAAGGAACCTGGCTCTCTTAGATGTTGTCAGAGGCATCCAACAGGCCCCTGGCCAGCTCTGTTGCAGGGAGAAGACCTTTAACCTTGGAACTTTTATTTGTGTTAAAATAAAAACAAAAAACAAAAAACAAAAAACAAAAAACAAAAAACAAAAAACAAAAAAGTTGATGAGTGATTCCAGCTCACAAGAATCTAGAGCTCAGGCAGATGATGCCAGGGGTAATTCCAGAGAGTTCTTTGATGGCTTCCCTGCAGTGTGCTAAGTAAGAGTGACTGGAGGCTGGACAGTAGCGTCCTGGGAGTAGGGGCAGAGGGTGGGAAGGAATCAGGCAGGTAGAAGGCTGTATTTCCTGAGAGACAGATGGACCACTTAGGTCCGTGGTTCTCACCCTTCCTAATGCCACGACCTCTTTGATACAATTCATCATTGCTACTTTGTAACTGTAATTTTGCTACCATTGTGAATCATAATGTAAATATCTGATATGCCCGGTATCTGGGTATCTGACGTGTGAGCCCTGGGAAAGGGTCACTTGACCTCCAAAGGGATTTCCACCTACAGGTCGAGAACCACTGGCTTAGTGATGATGGCCCTTTTTTTCTTGGAGCATCAGCTGCTTGCGCTCTCATTGGTGGTGGCTATAGATTCCTACCACAGGAGGGCCCTGTTCCCCTGGAGGCTGACCCTTGGGGCAGACACCAGTTGTTAGGGAGACAGAGCCAGCACCATCAAAGTGACAGAGACAACTTTCCTGAGGTTCTCCAGGAGCAAGCACTTCTAGAAAGTGACCAGTCGGCTAGGGTGAGGAGGAAGCAGAGAGACATCGGTCTGTACTAGGTGCTAAACTTGCTGTGCCCCCATGACCTCTGCTGGGGCTTTATTTCACTCTGTAATCCTGAAACGGGAAGGGTCCCTGGTCTCCTGTGACAGCCTGGGAAACTGAGGCATGACTCACAGCCCAGCCCTTGGTTAGCCCTGGGTAGAGGTGGAAGCTGAAACTGAACTGTGTCAGCCAGGAGGTGGCGCTCTTGGAATCTAGGACCACAGGGGGAGGAAGGTGCTGGCTTCTGCTGCTGGATTCCTGGGTAGGGGTGGCCAGGGGCCAGAAATCTAGAATCCCCCTGGCCCCTGTCTTGCTGGAGACTTGTCTATACAGTCCCAAGGGTCACTCACAACTGGTATGTTTTGCAGGGCTCACCCATAACTGGCAGAGCCTGGTAGGCTGCCTGCCATGCCTACAGCTCCCTGAGGTCCCCCTTGGCCGGCGTTTCCTCGGGATTTCTGGTGCCCAGGCTGGCTGTTGTTCCTGTATTTCCTCCAAATTAAAAACCCATTGCTGCCCCTTCCTAGGTAAAAAGAGTTAATTTTCGATTTGAATGTGTGGGAGGGTGTCCCCCAGGGAACAGAGTAATGAAGCAGCTAGTGCTCCTTGCAAAACAAATAGATAAATCAATGTTTCAATTTTCTCCGTGTGCGAGAACGGCCACTGTTGCTTAGCAATCGGAAGAACATGACTGCTGGCCCCTCTGAGGTGGTGGTAAATGCGTAGAAGTTGCTAGGGTCCTGAGCTACACCAGGGAGACAACCACACGGGCACCCTAAAAGAGCATCTCACGGATGTCTGGGAGCCTGGGAAGGAGGCTGGGGACAACCCCAGAAACTGGCCTTCTGCCTTCCCAGTGCTCGCAGAAGCCTAGAGGGTGGAGCCCCTGGGCGCCTGAGAGCCCGAAGGATACCCAAGTGAGGCTTTCCAGGCGGATGAGGCCATTTGGACACTATGGGCTACTGGGTATGATGGAGGAGACGGGACCTACTGTGCAGGATGTGGAGGCCTGACTGACACATCCTGTATAGGACACAGAAGCCAGCTGCTTCTCCCTGCACACTTGCATGCGGCCAAAGCTATGAACTGCCGAGCAGGGCCTCTGATTTTCTGCTTTTGGACTCCTCTCCATGGCCCTCTAGCACCTTTGGCTCTGAGTCATCGAAACGGTGTCTTTCCCTGGCTTGTTTTCCTAGCAACCTCTTGGAGCTCATGGTTATCACCATGTGTGGATGAGGGAGAGGACATTACTCCCACATATCAGGAAGCCCCTCTTGGATGAGGCTGTGGTAGGCACAGTGTTGGCAAAGGTAGCTAGGAAAGGGATCTCTCTTCCTAAAGAGATCTACCCCAAGGTCACCCTGAGCTAGCAGTCTGACCCAGAGTCTGTGGTGCCTGGGACAGGTCAGTTCCTCAGGCTGAGGTGCCCAGAGCCCCTGGCTCTGGAGGTTTGGGCAGAGCCACCAGAAGTTGTTATAAATTGCTTCAGAACCTGTCTCTTTTCCTACACAGAGCGGGCTGGCCCCGGACTCAGGGGGCTCACCTGACTCTGACTTCCCAGCACTGGGATCAGAGGCATGTGCCACTATGCCTGGCCTGGTCATCTGATTTTTGCCCATGTCCCCTTGTCACTCTAGGATCTTCTGAGTTCCATCAGGAGCTCCCTTTGACCAGTTTGATTCATGTTGGGGAGTCTGCCACTTGTCAGTGGGTAACTGTCAGCTACCCAACCCACGGATCATGAATGTTTATGTCCCTGTGATGTCTGATGGTGTGCCGTGCCTGAAGCACTAACTCCTCCTCAACCTCTTAGCTTACTTCTTGCCCTCTCCTGAGACCCCATCACAGTTCTGTATCTTCCCAGTGCTTACCCTGGAAGGCTCCTCTCTCTTCTCTACCATCCCTCCCTCAGCAACTCCCAAAGCCAGCCCAGATGTTCAAACACAGGCACCTGACCTGTCAGGAGGAATGCCTCTACTCTTTGTGGGCCGGGCAGACAGACTCAGCTGGAAAACATCTCCAGCTCTCTTGGTTTCTACCCGGTGCCCCCTCTAGTGTGCCCACAAGGCCTAGAACATCCCTAGTACACCTAGTTCATAGAAGAGGCTACAATTCAGTCCTTAAACACTGCCCAGCGACAAAGGAGATCCAAACTTACAAGTTCTTGGAGACTTCCACTCTGCCTGTCTGTGTGTCTTGAGCCTTGAGGTAGCTTCCTTCCCTGAGCCAGAAGTGTGTCTCTGCAGGAGAGATTGTACCTAAGACCACCCTCATGCCCTGCCTTGTCACAGCTGGCCAGGAGGGGGCGCCATGGTCTGTATCAGTCACCAGTAGCCGAGATGGGATCTCAAGGCTGGCTGGGGAGGCACAAGAAGCTCTTTGAGGGCAAATCTAGCAGCAGCGACAGCTGTGGCAGGTAGCTGATCATGGTTGCCTCGGCTCTGAATGGGATCAACAATGCTTTTGCTTTGGGACCCTGACTGGGTTCTCTGGGATCACAGTGTGATGTTCCCCTCTTTGTTACGGTATATTGTACATTTCCAGGGACCTCTCCTGGGTGCTATAGCATAACTAGGACAGGCTAGGGACGTCTGCCACACTACTGACCTGTTCAAAGGCTCTGGCCACCTCCCTGTCCGTAGCTAAAGAGAACAAGAATTTAAGGGCAGTTAGGTGCCTTGGATCATGTCTGGCATCCCCTTGGCACAGTGTCTTCCAATTCCTGCCCCAGCCACTGTTCTCTAACCCTCTCTACAGCACCGGAGTATCCAGCTGACTTCTGATGCTGATGACAGACAGCTTGTAGGACAAGGGGTCTTTCTGAAACGGCCCACACTGAGAGTCTGGGATTGGGCAATGCCAAAGGGCTCTGTTCCCAAAACTCTCAAATTCCTGAGACTGGCAGCCTGGGATGCTCTTTATGAAACGGGTATTGTCATGGAGAAGCTGCACACGGCTCAGGTCTGGGCCAGGCCTTGCTTGTCCTGTGGCCCCAGAGCTACAGGACGTGTGGTGTGAACACATGGGTCTCTTCTGTAAGCTTGCAAGAAAGATGTCAACAGGTGTGTGGGGTAGGGGGAGAAGAAGGAGGGAGGGAGGAGAATGGGAGGGAGAAGGGAGGGAGGGAAATAAAAAGGAGGGGAGAGGCAGAGGGGAAAGGAAGAGGAAGGAAGTAAGGAAGTAATGAAGGAAGGAAGCAATGGAGGAAGGGAGGAGAAAGAGAGGAGGAAAGACAGAGGAAGGACAGAGGAAGGGAGGAGGGAGGGGGAAAGGAGGAAGAGAGGAGAAAGGGAGGAGGAAGGGAGGAGGAAGGGAGGAAGAAGGAAGGAGGAAAGACAGAGGGAGGGAGGAGAAAGAGAGGAGGAAAGACAGAGGAATGGAAGAGGGAGGAAGAAAGGAGGAGGAAGAGAGGAAAGGGAGAAGAGGGGAAAGGAGAGCAGAGGGGAGGGGAGAGGAGAGAGGAGGTGAAACAGGAAACTGAAGAAACCATCTTTAGGTCTCTGTAGGAACAGGACTCGTACTCTCATGGTCAAATGTGTTTGGGAAATGTGTGACAGCTTGCTTTCTGGTGAGTCTTAGCATTATGGGGACAGTGGGCGGGGCATGGGAAGCTGTCCATGAATATCTCCCTGGATAGCGCATGATTTAGAATGCTGCTTTTGAGGAATAACAAAAGGCTGGTGACTTGAAGCAGCTATGGACGCAACACACTAGAACTGAGGCTGGCGAGGGATCGCCCAAACGGACACTCATCTACTTTTAAACAAGGCTTTATTGGCCCAGAGCTAGCCCGGCTACCCAGCGACTGTGTCCAAGGGCTTTCCAGCCACAGTTGCAGAATTGGGTGTCACAACAAAGGCTGCAAGGCCCACAGCTCTCTCTGTGCCTTTAAGGAAAACACAGTGACTTTGGCCTTAGACCAAGGCCTTGGAAGGGCATGTTAAAGGAACGGAGGGTGGGAATGGAAAGTCAGCTCGACTGAGCCATAGGAGCGTTGGTATGAGGAAGGTGAGACACGCAGCTCATGTCTACTGTCCACAGAAGTCCCCTCTAGCCTTGAGGGAGCCTCCTTCCCTGAGCAGAGGTGTGTCTGCAGGAGAGATTGTACCTAAGACGGTGCTGAAGCCCTGCCTTGTCACAGCTGGCCAGGAGGGGGCGCCATGGTCTGTATCCGTCACCAGAAGCAGCGATGGAATCTCAAGACTGGCTGGGGAGGCCCAAGAAGCTCTCTGGGGCAAATCTAGCAGAGAATCCTCAAATAAATGCAGCGGGGACACCTATGACATCACAGCCACACGTACAGCTCCATGTACGGTGTATCTATGGATTGCCTCTGGAGTCTATGGTCCTGGACCGACAGAGGGGAGAAGGCTGTGAGGACACCCCTGCAGGCCTCTCATCTCACATTGTTGTCCTGGTGCCACTGTGTCCCGCTCCCCTCCCCTCCAGCACTTGCAGGTGATGACCCCTTCCCCTCCACCTGTCTCCCCATCTGGTGGATCCTGCACACCTCAGGCAGTCTGTGTCCTGTCAGGACACAGAGCTATGCCACTTCTCAGGGACCTGCTCTGGCTATCCAGCACTGCTGCTTGTTTGCCCCGTAATGGCATCTTCTGGCTCCCTCCGGGAGGGTATGCTGAGTGCCTTGTGAATCACAGATGCTTATCTTCTATGGCTCTCGTGTTGGGAAGTTGAAGCGCTGGCCCGTTATTTTGAGTTTGGCAAGAGCTCCCTTCCTGCTTCAACAGTGCCCTGTGGAGGGTATGAGGCCTCCCCAAAATGGCATAAAGCCCAATATGAACCCTTCAACCTCCCAAAGACCCCCACCTCCCAATGCCATCATGTTGGAGAGTTAGGATTTCAACACATGGGTTTTGGGGAGGGGGATACAAACACTTAGACCATACCAACAAGACAATTAATATTGGCCTGCACCCCAAGGCTAGCCTCTGTAGCCTGGGCTCCCCCCCAGTCCCTATCACCTGGTCTTTTGCTAAATGAAGTATCCAGAGAGGCAGGAACTGAAAAAATCACAGGGTATGATTATGAGAATTGAGTCATAAATATGTCCCCCAACCCCCAACACCTATACCAATGACAGGCATTACTAATTGATCTCAGATTTCCTCCTCTCTGAGCCAGAACTTAGATTTCCCCTTCATCGGTGCTGCAAAAAGAGATGAAATTCTATGCCATGGGTTCTCTGGGATGGAAACAGAGGACTTGAGAGGGTAGTGGTTTAAAGCAGAGCAGTCCTAGGTCTTCTCTCTCCCTCCCTCTGGCCCGGGGCTTTATAAACAACACGCATATGTACGAACTCTGACTCATATTCTAGAAATTAGCTCCTGCATCAGGCACTCATGGGGAACGGAGGTCTGTAAGAAGCCTGTGCTTCCAGGATAAGGCCAAGCCCACCTCCCTCGCTGTCCTCTAGGTGACCGTAGTTCAGATACACAGAAAGTGGGAGGCATCTGTCCAGAGAGGCAGAAATGGACCAGGGTAGGGTGGAGTAACAAAGGGTACAGCAGAGCCTGGGCTCCTGTTTCTGGCTATAACGGGCTTGACTCCCACTTGCAGGGTCATGAGACTCAGAAAAGAATCATCCTGAGGAAGCCAAGCAAGCAGTTGGAATTAGCCATAGCCAGTGCTTAGTACTTAACGCAAGTAAGCCATGGGCTCCTTGCTGCTTTCTGAGGCAGCAGGATGGCCCATTTCAGGGTGAGAGCAAGGGCAGAGGGGAGCAGATCCTCCTGGGCACTTGTCAGGAGACATGCACAGAGCAGCAGTCTAGAGCTAGACATGGCTGCCATTGGGACATAGCTGTGGTCAGGGACTGTACCATTACTGAACCTCACTTCCATTCTCCTGGAGACCCTGGGCTGGGGTGAGGCTCGGAGAAGCTGAGTCTGAAGGGTCTGGGGTTTGTAAGGAGAAATGATCCAATGGTCTGCGGCGAGGAGAGCGGCGAGCCCATAAGTCTTGCCCTGTCTTAGCCGTCTGACCCCTGGCCCTGCTCCACCTAAGCTCCGGAAGCCCAGACTCCTTTTCCCAAGGCAGAGAGGTCCGAGGCTGGTCAAGAGGCTTAGAGAAGGACAGAGCTGAGGGAGCAGAATAAACAGCCCTTCCTCTCCGGAAAATGACCCTGCTGATCCCGGAGTTAAAAATAGTGGCGTATTGATCGGGGGGGGGGGGGCTGTGCCCAGAGCCAGTTATCTGAGCTTCTCTGACCCATCTGACTCAGCCACTCAGGTAATTTATTTTTTCCCATTCAGTAGCCAGGGAGTGTCCCCCACACGTCCTGGGGTGAGCCACTATACTACCTAACCTCACAGTTCATCATTCCTATGTTGGGGAGCTTAGCCCCAAGGAGAGGGAGAGGGCTGCCTTTCTCTAATGGTTCCGCTCAGACACTGTCGGGTCTCTGTGGGATGTGTCTGCTCAGAGTCTTGTCTTGTGGGTTTTTAGGACCCTTGGACCACAGGTCGGAGGGCAGCACAGGGTTTGGGTCTCCACACCTTGTTGTCCCTGTTGCTGCCCCTAGAGGGCACTGCAGGGCACTGAACCTTCTAGCTCCCTGATGGAGCTATTCCATGCTACTTCCCTCAGTGGTGGCTTCGGTTTCCTATGTGGCTCCAGACTGCGGGGATGGAGGGGGGGTGCCAGGCGTTTTCCCAGAGAAGACACTGAGCGCACACATTTCCTGTTGGGCAGTTAGTCCTGTCTGCTCATGACTTCTCAGCCCTTTTCCATCAGGGCTGTCATGCTACAGGGGTTGCCTCTCCGAGGTAAACTGAGTAAAACCAGGTTCCCCCAAAGGATGTGTCTACATGGAACACCAGAATGTGACAGTGTCTGGAAACGCCCTTCCCAAGTCGTCAGCTAAGGCGACGGACACCTTAGTACTTTAAGGCGTTCTAACATCCGGTGTCCCAAATGGGACAGGTACAGAGATACAGAGAAGGCCTCGTGAAGAAAAGGCAGGGGTGACAGGGCCTTGAGCCTGAGCCTGGGAATGTCAAAACCCAGCAGGAGTCACAGGATCTGGACTCAGGCCCACGTAATCTTTTCTCTCCCGGCCCAGGGAAGGCTCTGTCCCGCCTGCACCTCCATTTTGGATGCGTGGCCTGAGAGCTGTGAGGCAGCAGGGATTTGCAGCGTTAGGGCAGCCAGGGATCAAAGCTTCCGTCGCAGAAATGGCTTAAGAGCTATATCAGGATGGCAAAGAAGTAGCCGCAGGCCCTGGAGTCAATGGCACCCTCCGGCTTGGCGTCAGAACGTCTGCGCTCCGAGTCACCTTCTGAGGCCTCAGCTTTCTCGCCCTACAGGAGGAACGGACTTCCAAGCTCACAGGAAGAGCTCAAACGCCATTGCTGGCCCACCTGCTAGGGCAGTGGCTGTGGCGTGGAGGGAGTGGTCCCAGGGGCTAAGGGCATGGCTTTTGGTTCCATTGCTGCCCACCTGGCTCTGGGAGCCGCCAGGTAGAGGAATCTGAGGCCGGCTAGACAAAACCGCAAACATGACTTTGAATGAGAGCAATTCTTCTGAGGAGAACTTGAACTAAGGAAGCTAACGGAGGCTGGCTTTCCATCATGGCGCTGGGCCCTGGGCCAGCCTGTGCTTTCTAGTTCGCTTTTCTTCATCCCTCTGGTCCCGAGCAGCCCTCACTCCTGCTAAGGCCTGGGTGCCCTTTCTAACATTTGAAGCTGACATTCTAGACTCAGAGGTAACACAATAGGTGGGGCCTCAGTGGGATGATCAAGCCGTGGGCCAGAGTCCTCCTGAGTGGGGCCAGCGCCCCTTCAAATGGGGTCTGAGAGACCCCTCACCTCATCATCATGAGAGGACACAGGAAACAGGGCATCTGCGAACAGGCTATCCCTCACTATACATGGACTGACTGGTACTATCATGATGATGGTGATGGTGATGATTGTGATAGTGGTGGTGTTGGTGGTGATGGTGGTGGTGGTGGTGGTGGTGGTGGTGGTGATGGTGGTGATGGTGGTGGTGATGGTGGTGGTGGTGATGGTGGTGGTGGTGATAGTGGTGGTGATGGTGATGATGATGGTGGTGGTGGTGATGGTGGTGATGGTGGTGATGGTGGTGGTGATGATGATGGTGGTGGTGGTGATGATGGTGGTGATGGTGATGATGGTGGTGATGGTGATGATGGTGGTGATGGTGATGATGGTGATGGCGATGATGATGGTGGTGAGGTGGTGATAGTGATGGTGGTGATGGTGATGGTGGTGATGATGGTGGTGATGGGGATGGTGGTGATGGGGATGGTGGTGATGGTGATGGTGGTGATGGGGATGATGGGGATGATGGTGATGATGGTGATGATGGCGATGATGATGGTGGTGATGATGGTGATGGTGATGGTGGTGATAGTGATGGTGGTGATGGTGATGGTGGTGACGATGGTGATGGTGATGATCACCTATGGATTACTTTTTACCTGCCAGGCAATGTTCTAAAAGCTTCCCGTGCATTAACTTACAGAAGAGGATTGTCACATTTGCTGATGCGGAAACAGGCGCTTGGCTGTACCTGAGATCGTACGGACGCCACTGACAGAGCCTGGTAGTGAGGCCAGAGTGTTCAGAACCAGAGTCCTCTCTGCCCACCTTCCATGGGGTATGCATGAGTCCAGGAGAGAGTGCTTGTTAGAGACTTGGGGGCCATTGACTGCTGGCTCATCAGAAACCGCCGAAATATATAAAATTGCAAAGTAGGGAAGGATGGTAAGAAAAAAATGGGTGGGGGTGGGGAGAGAAAATGAAGGAAGAAAGAAAGAAACAAAGCAAGCCTCTGGGGGGGAGGGGACTGAGGACCAGAGGGACCAACGCCTGCTCCTGTGGCAGGCCGTGGCCCACCTAGCTGGAAGTCTACAGTGCTCCCAGCCTGGAGCGTCCCTGAAGGCTGCACCATGAGACTTTCTGTCCCCACCTGTTTGCTCTGTTTGGCTTCAGCCTTAAGGAAGGGAGGTGAGCCCAGAGCTGGAAACAAGTTTGGCAGAGCTGGGCTGGGGTCTCTTTGGTATTCTTCACAGGACTTGGAACTCAGTGGGTGCTTAATAAATGTTTATTATGGGTAATAAAATCAACCTTGTTTACACCAGGGCTGTCTCCAAAGACCACTTTCCATACTTAAAAGTAACCTTAATCTTCTCTCAGCCGCATCCGCCACAGGTGAGGTCGACTCTACAGTGTATGCCTAGCGTGAGAGATGAGAAGGCCTACAGGCCCCGCAGGCCCCAGCTTAGCTCTTCCCAGGCCCCACCGCCGATCTCCGGAGAGCCGGGGACACAGGTTGACCCCTAGCTCTCTTTCTCAAGTGGTTTGGAGGTGTGGCGGACTCAACCATACCCCTTGCCTTAATCCAGACTTTGGAACCTGAACCTTACACTTGGACAAGAAAAGATGGCTTCCCCAAATGCCCGGCTGGCTCCTTCCTCAGAGGCTTCAAATACACTGGAGCAGGACGTGACTCTTCAGCGGGCTAAAGCTATCTCAGAGAGGTGCCAGCCTCACCAGCCAGCCTGGTCAAGCAAGATGTCCGTGCCCAGCAGAGCAGGCCCTTCTGGGGAAGGCCAGCCTCTGGTGTGGAGTGGCCTCAGCTCTCTACTGCCGACCTCTCATTCTCTAGCAGACGGTCTGGGACACAGGCTACCCCACTGTGTCTGCTGCCCTGGGTGGACCTGTCCCCAGCCTGAGCCCCATGCCCAGCCCCTGTGAACTCTCTCCTTCCACTCTTCTTGATGGATACTTTCCCTCCCTCCACCCCTCCCTCCGTTCTTCCTCTCTCCCTTCCTTTGTCCCGTCTGCTTTTCCCTCTCCCTGTCTTTAGTCTTTCCCCG
Organism: Rattus norvegicus; assembly: GCF_021556685.1. Classification (NCBI taxonomy): domain Eukaryota; kingdom Metazoa; phylum Chordata; class Mammalia; order Rodentia; family Muridae; genus Rattus; species Rattus norvegicus. The sequence continues at coordinate 167,754,185 of NC_141538.1, forward strand.
AACTATCTCTGAGTTCTCCCCGCTCTCCCTAGCTCTCCAGTGCCTTCCCTATCCTCGCAGATGCTCCCCTGCCACCCCTGTCTTCTTCTGTGGTTTCCACCGCCCACTTTCCAAACCTTCTTTCCATATGCGGCGGTGAGGACCATGGCTATGACTAGAGGCCACAAGTGACAGATACATGTGCTCACCCTTGCGCATGTGTCGTACAGGGCACTCACAGACACCCATAACTAGAACTTGCTGCACCTCGTTCTTGCTGCACAGGGCCCGGAATGCTGATGGAGGCAGCAGGGAACCGATGTTATTTTTTTTTTGGTGCTGGGTATGGAACCCGGGGGTTGTGCTCATGCTAAGCACATGCTCCACCACTAAGCTGTACCCCAAGCTGTGGCAGCAGGGGGTTTAGAGAGCTCCTAAGCATTTGCCGGGTAAAGAGGATCTCTCTCTAATTAATTTTCAGAGCTCACTGCAAACCGCAGCGCACACAATCCCGCGGCAGTCGCCTCCTGCAGCAGCTTACAAATCACATGTGCAGCTGTAATCCCTTCTGGCAGCCGCCACCTACCTCGAGGAAGGGGAGGAAGCCTCGGAAGTTGGCCTGGCTGAGGGAGAGGCAAGGCAGGCTGTGTCTAGCAGCCCGGTTCCTTATTCCTGCAGAAACCTGAAGAGGGCCTGGAAAGGATGCCCAGGAAGGGAATGGGACGAAGCTGTCCCGAGGATAGCCTCCATTGTGGCCCACTGGACAGAAGGATACTTTTGCCTTCTGCTTGATTCTGAACCCCAGAAATAAAGGTCTCAGTTCAGAGAGCCGTGGTGAACCTGGCCCTGGTCCTCACAGTGAGCCCTGAAGACCGAGTGCCAACGCCATGCAACAGTCCCCATGTTTGCCTTGTCATTTTGAGGCACGGCACAGGATGGGCAGCAGGCGCGGGTTTCCTTCTTTTCAGGTGCTGGTGACTGAAGTCAGGTGCTTGCTAGGCGAGCCGTTGTTACCACTGAGTTTAATTCTTAAGCCAGGAGACATTAGCCAGGCCCCAGCGGGAACCCAGGCACAGGGAGACACCTGCCAGCCCTGCCTCGCCTGCCTGACCTGCTGAGCCTTGTTGATTGCCTGTGCCTTAGGCCTCAAGGGTGGCAGGCACTGTGAGCCAGTTCTACCCAGGCTCCTCTGTGGACTATGGAGCCAAGTTGCAGGCATGCTCATTCCCAACAGCTCTGTGCAGGAGCTCCTGACAGACCCAGGAGAGTACTCATGTCCAGATACAGTAACTCACAACCAACACATAGGAGGAAGAGTCTGTGACAGACAGAAACAGGGTGCTGGGCTGGGTGGACCAAATTCGATGTGTAGATACAGGTGACATTCCGTGCATGTATGCATGGGTGGCACTGAGGGTTGGCCAGGGTCAGGGCTGGAGGAACATGTTAGGCTGTCAAGGGCAAGGCAAGGAAGGGCCTTTCAGAAAATGTTTCTGTCAGTACCTAACAGCCTTACACAACTCGGACTGCAGGTGCTGCTGCAGGGAGGGCCTCAGGAGGTGAGGAGCTGAGGAAGCAGAGGCTCCCCTTACTCAGAGACTAGAGGATGTGGGAGCCACAGACAAGCTAAGGGTTTACAATAGCTGCAGGAACGCCAGACCCTTCTCCGTGGCCGCTTGTCTGTGCCAGCCGGAGGAGCGAGATAAGCCATCTGAGTACATTGTACGACAACTCAGGTAGCTTCAGATGGCTGCGGGTGACATCTCCAAGAGAGAGATAATGTTCGGGGACACGTAGGCAGCGCTGCCTCATCCCAGCAGCCTGTTGAGGAGAGACAGGCAGAAGTATTGGCTTCCGTGGGAAGTGAAGCTTCAGTTACCCGCCTCCTGGATGATGCTGCGGTGGGAGCCAAACTGAGTGACACCCCCAGCCACGGCAAGCAAGTGCCAAATAGCTTACTTAGTGCCTTTACGTATCCAAACCAAGCAAATAGCCAAAAGTGTGCCCAGCGACTGTCCCCTGAATGTGACTTCATGGGGGTCGGCCGGTTGATACAGTAGCAGATTTTAGAGGGTCCCAAAGCTCTGAGCATGCTGAACCCCATGCCCTGGGCAGCAGCAACCTGCTTACCTCTGTAAGACTGACTGGAAGCAGGTGCTCACAGGCAAGGCAGCCTCTGGTACTCAAGAGCTCCTCAGCCTGACACCTCTCATCTCTCCCCTACGCCATGACCTTCAAGTAGGACAGATTCTAAAGGAATTCTCAGGACTTCCTCAGGAGGCTTAGCATTATTTCTGTGACCTGGGACCTGAGATGGTGCAGGTTGGCTGCAGAGCAACTGGGGAAAGCGGCCATCTTGTTCCAGGTACAGGGTAGTGAATGAGCCATGCCTGCCTCTGAGAAGTAGGGTGAGGAGCCATCCCATCACATCCTGGCTCAGGAAGAGGGACTCCCTGGTGGGAATTAGTCCCTCGGGACCCCTTCTTGCCTAGGTCACCTCACAAGGACCCTACCCTGGCCGTGAGTGAGTTGGCCTGCTGCCCATGTTCCTCCCTGGGAGCCAGCCGATTGTTTACTGGGCCAAAGCACAGTCGGGTCAGGGACTCACTGTCTCTATTTGAGATTATTTCAGAAGGTCTGGGGGGGAGCGTGTGGTATACCCACTGAGCAGGAACCGGGAGCCCTGTCTCCTGCAGGAGGTGCCTGCTGTTGCCTGAATGGCTCATCTTGCCTGCTGCCAGCCTGCTCATGAAGAAAGGCTCTGCAGTAAGGGAGGAGCCACATCCAGAGCCTCCCTGAGTGAGGAGGGCCTGTTTCCAATGTCTGCAGCCGCTCCTAATGTCCGTCCGTACCGTCCGTGCCACGAGGCAAGGAGTCTCCAGTTCTCTTGGGTGATGGTCTTAGAGCCTTGGGCTACAGCGAGGATGTTCCCTGTCTCCCTCTGGTGGCCACTTTCTCTCAGACTTTCTCTATCCTCTGCCTCATTGAGCTGCCCACCCCGGGTACCACTTGCTATGGTTACCTTCCCTCACAGGAATGCCCCTAGGTAATTTTCTTACTGAACAGGTGGGGTCCCAAGCTTGCTGACACTGCACCTTCAAGTAGATGACGCACTTCAACCCAGAGACCTCAAAGTGTAACCCATCACCTCTCACCCCTGCTGACCCGTGTCCTGTCTGGCGGACTTTATGTCATGGCTTGTTTGGGGTTGTGGGTCATACATATCCACAGCCCAGATGCCTGTGGATTGGGTGGCCTAAAAGGGACACTTCTCAGAGATGGGAGACAGAGTCCCAGGGGGGACAAGGATATCCTGCCCATGTCACTTCGGGTGCAATACAGGCCATTCTTATCCTCAGCTCAGTTCCTAGCCCTGAGCTCAGCACGGTGAGCATGGACACTTGTCTTAGGGGACTTCGGGGAGCCAGGGGCAGTGGGGCCTGCAGAAAATGGGCAAAGCCACCTCAGGGGCTCCAAGAATAAGGGTGGGACCAGGGCCTTCTGCTTCACTTGCCCTTAGAGACACAGACAGAAACTTTAATCCACAGTTGGGGGTGGGGTAGGGCAGGGGAGAGGAGCCGACAAACTGAAGGGGGACACATCCACCCCGCTTAGATCTGCCTCCCGCCTTAGGCTCCCTGAGGCCCATTCATTTTTGAGGGAAGTAAACATTATTTGGCAAGGAATTCCCCTCAAAAAACAGGAAAATTATGTTTCCTAAGACGAACTGGGAACCAGTTTCTTTAAGAATGCAGAGGTGTTCTGGAACCCGACTTGGGATGTCTTCTGGAATTCTCTTTCAGGTGAGGGGCCTTAGGACCGCCCTTCCTCCTTTCCCCCAGTGCTGGATGGAGAAGGGAAAGCTCATAGAATGTGGGTACAGCAGCAGGCTTGTTTTGTTGAGGGTATGATGATCTTACTTACGGGCAGGCCCTGGACCTGCCTCCCCCTCCCCCACCAGAGACTGTGTGTGTTCATGTGTTATGGAGGGCCTTGGTCACTGGAATCATCTTGCTCAGTTCCTCTGTCCCTCTCAACCCGCAAACCGACCTGTGGCTTGAGCAAGTCCACCGAGCCCCAAGCCTTGCACTCTGTGAAAATCTGAAGTACGCAGCCCGGCTGGCTGCCCACCTCTGCTCCCTGATCCTTTAATCTGAGACTATTAAAACTTCATTCCACTTCTATTGGTAAACCATCCATCACTCTCACCAAGCAGTGCCGGGCTGTGAAAGCCCAGCCAGGAGGGCAGCAAGCAGAGGGAGGCGTAGGCAGGCAGATTGCCCCCAGCCGCCACTGCCCTACCGGCCCTGGTCAGAATGGGCTGGGGAGGCCGCTGTCCTTGACGAGGACAAAGCTCATGAATGAAGGGATGTGGCAAAGTGATGTAGGTGGGGGACATGACAGGAGGTTTGTCAGGACTGCTGAAGGGCTGATGGGCCGCCCTCGGTGTACAGAGGCAGAGCCCACACTGAAGCTGACATCGCCATTGATGCTAGCTGACACTCCCTGAATCTTGACCCTGGCTGCTTGCCTCCTGTCCTTGGATACTAGGCCCCACGTTACCCTGGCCTTTGATAACAGGGACAAATCAGGGGCCCGGGCCTTGAAGGTCTCCCATGGAGAAGCAACAGTTCAATGCTTGCAGGATTACAGCTCTTTTTCTTAATTAAAAAAGATCCAATTACATTAAGATATCAGAACTGAATAACGGTTGAGTCATTAGCGTGACTTTTATCTTAATGGCTGCAGCTGCCAAATTCCTCCTTCAATTTAGTCACACTTCTGTCACAGTGGGTGGACCCGATTTTGTGGTCAGAAGTCCGGCCTGACTAACTCAGGGCAGGCAGGGTCAGTGGAACCACCCTGTTTCTCCTGTCCCCAGGCCACACGTAGATGTTATGCCTTGGGGACAGGATGTGGCCAAGTGTCCTGTCTTAGTACTTGGTGCCCATCGGCCCTGGCGGATGCCTCGCATGGCCTCTCTGGAAGCCATATCTGAAGAAGCAAACAGCACATCTGCTCTGCCCTGCAGCCAGGAGAGCCGCTATGAGAGCTTGCTGAGACCCGTGCTCTGGACAAGCGGAAGGGACCTAATGTGCTAGGCTGAATTCTTCATTCCCACATTCTGAGTCTCTTCAGAGTGGGACTGAATGGAGACCAGGATAGTGCATGCCTGCCTCATGGGGCTGGAGCTGGGGCTGGGCTGAGCTGGATGCAGATGAGGGAGAGAATTGTGGGAGACAGAGAGGGCTGAATAATGAGGGATTCTTCTGGGAGATTGGCCTTGGGTGTGACTCAGGGGTTGGGAGGATGGAGGAGAGAAAGGAGAGAGAGAAGGGACAGAGAGAGAGAGAGAGAGAGAGAGAGAGAGAGAGAGAGAGAGGACACAGAGAGAGAGAGAATAGAAAAGAGAGAAGAGGGGGAGAAGAGAAGAGGAAAGAGGAGAGAGGAGAAAGGGGGAGATGAGGAGAGAGAGAGAGAGAGAGAGAGAGAGAGAGAGAGAGAGGGAGAGAGAGAGAGAGAGAGAGAATGTCAGAGAAATCAAGCTCATTCTCTTGTCCCTGTCCTTTGCAAAGCCCTCAGCGGGTCTCTTGAACTCTTTCTTTCTTTTCAGATCCACTCAGACAGGAGAGGCGCTTGCCGGCACCCCAGACCCTCAGCAATCCTCCTGTGAGCCCTTCCTACCAGACTGCATGGACTCCATGTCTGCGCACCCCAGGGCAGGGGCCATTCCATCTCAGTTCCCGTGTCCAGGCTGGAGTCAGACTCATAGCCAACTCACAGATAATATGGAGCTGTTCAAGGGATGGGCAGAGCCGTGGGAGCAGAGACCATCTTCCCACTGAATTCTACCATCTGCCCACAAAGCGCTTCGCTTCTCCAAGAATTCTTTAAAATGATGAGGAAAAAAAAAAAAAACCACCAAAACCCAAAACCACGAGCTTCATGTGCTTTTCCAGAAAACATGGACCCATAAAGAGGGTGGCTGGGGACACTCATGTCCCAGCCCATCCCAGCTGGTTGAGAGCTGGCAGGCATGCAGTTCTGTCAGTGACTGAGGCTGTGGGAGACAGAAGGACCCAGCCAGGACCCAGACGCCCAGGCAGGATCTTGTACACCCCTCGATGGTCCTGTGAGGGGTATGGCAGACTCTGCCTAAGGGGGAGCCAGTCAGTACCTCAGGCTCCAGAGTAGCTATGGGAACGGAGGGCAGAGGATGGCCAGGGTGTGGCAAGAAGGAAGCCAGCTCCAGCCAGTCACAGGGCAGGGCAAAGAGTAAACCTCTCGAGTTCACGTTCGCTCAGAGCTTAGGAATGCAGCCTCGCTTAGAAATGGCGCCTTTGCAGATCTGTTCACTTCAGTTAGGATGAAGTCACAACCGACAAGGGTAGGCCCCAAATCTGAACACTAGTATCTTCCTGAGGCCAGGGGAGTTAGAACCCAGGCAGGGATGCTGGGAGATGCCACGGCACAACAGGGCAGACACTGTCTAGAGGCAGGGGAATGTCTGTGAATTCGAGGCCAGCCTGGTCTACAGAGTGAGTCCTAGGATACCCAGGGCGACACAGAGAGACCCTGTCTTAAAAACAAACAAACAAACAAACCAAAACAAAAATACAAAAACAAAAATAAATATATAAACATTTAAAACTTATGTCCTGTAGGCATTTTGCCTCCATGCGGGTCTGTTCCCCACGCATGCGCCTGATGCCTGCAGAGGCAGAAGAGGACCTCAGGTCCCCTGGAATTGGTGTCATAGACAGCCATGAGCAGCTACGTGTGTTGGGATTCAAACCAAGATCCTCTTGAAGAGCAGAGTGCTCTTAACTGCTGAGTCATCTCTCTAGCCTCAAGGTTTAATTTTTATTACTTTTTAATTATGTATACGTGAGCGCCTGCGTCTGGGCATGGGCACCTGAGGGGAGAAGCCTGCAGAGGCTAGAGGCATGAGTTCCCCTGGACTCTCACACTATGGCTGCCTGCCCTGATCCCCACAGAACCAGGCCCAGACAATCAGCGACCCAGCCTGTCTGCAATAGAGCCACTCCGTACCAGCTGTCCCTCCTGGACCACCCCTTCCTCTGTAAATGTTCTGCTTCCACCTCTCCTCGCCCTCTCTGCCCTGACTGGCCTGGATGTCTCCTCCAAGGACGAGGCCCACTTCTCTTCATGAGCTTGGGGGTGACACTGGCTTCTCAGAGACATTGTCTCTTAGATAGTAGCTGGCACAATGACAGTTCACACACTTGAGAACCCAGGAGCACGAGTGTCTGGATGGCTGCCAAGAAGAGCCTTGGCCTTGGGTTGCTTAAGAGATAAGGTGGACAGACCTGATGGGGAGTTGGTGATTGGATGGTGTGTGAGGTTCTGGGGGGGTGGCTTGTGGCCCAAGGGAGCTGGGGATTCTAAGGGGAATTAGGTTCATAGAGAGAAAGAAAATGACCTTTACCAGAAACTTCATGGGAACCGGGCCCCTCTCAGCCACTGTTAGGAGCAGGAACCCCACATTCTAGGCTCTTGGTTCAGAGTCTCAAGCTTGTGGTCTTCTCCTTCCCTGATCCCCCCTTTTCTCCTTACCCCTTCCTTCCTCCACTCCTCTCTCCCTCTTTCCTTCCTTCTCCTCCTCCCTCTTCTTCCTTTTCTCTGAGTCGTGGCCTCATATAACTTAGGCTGGCCTTTGACTGGCTGTGTATCTGAGGATAACCTTGAACTTCTGAACTTCCCGTCTCCTTCTTTTAAGTGCCAGGATTACAGACCTGCACTACCACATCTGGTTTATATAGGGCGGGGGATTAAACCCAGGGTTTCATGCATGCTAGATAAGTACCTGGCCATCTGGGTTAACATTCCTTAGCCCCCAAGATTATAATTCCAGAGGGTCCCAGACCCTAGTCGGAGATGAAGAGAGGACAGTTCGGGGATCTAGCCCAGGTCTCAGAAAAGAAAGAAAAGGAAGAAAGCCTCGGGGGTGGGGGGTGGGAGTGGGGCAGTCACATACGTGTGGGAGGGCAGCAGGACCCCATTAAGTGAGGAATAGAAGTGCAGGCTTGTCTGTTTTGGTTACAGGAAGTTATGAACCCATCCGCTCTCCTGGATTTTCCCCACGTGTGTACAAGACAAACATCACCATGCCAAATGGAGGAGCGGAGGCTTCCACTTTCCCAGGTTCCAAAGAAGAGAGAGGGCTCCGTGACTCTGTGGTAGATCTTGAGTTGCAGGCCCTCCTGCTCCACCACCTCAGGGGGCCGCTGACGCCCAGCTTGCTTGCTGGAAGACAGTGGAGCTGCTTGGAATGGGAACGTCTGGAAGTTCTCGCTGTATGAAGAGGTGTCAGCCTTCTCGCATCATTACCCAGGGCTGGCGGAGGCAGCTGTGAACTCCGAGAACCCTCTTCTCACCTCCATTAGCAGATTGCTTTGGGGGTGGGGGTGGGGAACCCAACCAGAAATATTCAGCACTCAGACTTGGGTTCCTGCCATCAGGCCTGGGCTGCCAGCTGTGTTTCTTCTGAAAGTGATCTGGCTCCCACTATTTGGGGGTGAAGCAAGCCAAACCAAAGGGTTCCAATAACTGAGGCAACCCCAAAGGGTCCTAAAAGCATGTGGACTTGGGACAACTGTGGGCAAAGGAGTGTAAGAAGGAGCCTGTGAGAAGTGCATGCGTGGTATTTTGTGACGCTGAAAATGGAAGACAGCCAGGTTGGAGATGGTAACACGAGGAGGCCAGTTGATTCCAGCTCATTCATCAGCTTCTCCTCACAGGGGGCAGCTGTGGGCCAAGCTGACAACCTGGACGGTGCAGGTTCAGTAGAACATGTACTGCAATCTATTAGTAATGTCTGTCCTGGGCATGGGATGGGAAGGTGGCAAAACTGGAGGGTTTGCAGACAAACGGTTTAGAAGTAAGATGGGAAGACAAGCATCACATTCCTTCTAGAACATTCCTTCTGAAGTGTTCTGGAAGAAGCTGTCCTGTTCTGTGTTTCTTCAGCACTCTCTCTTAACTCTAGTAACTTCTAGAAGAGATGAAGCCAGAATGCTGGTGTGAACTCTATAGAGCAACCAGGACAGACCTCCCTCAAGATCAGTGAAATAATTGGCTCTGGGGGAAGCAAAGTGGAGGGAGAGGGGGTATTCTGGGAATGGTGAGCAGAGGGGTGGAAGGTAGTAGAAGGCTCCCAGCGAGGACTTCCCACTGTGCTCTCCTCTAGGCCACCTTCAGTGTCTTGCTCTCTCTCTCTCTCTCTCTCTCTCTCTCTCTCTCTCTCTCTCTCTCTCTCTCCCATTTCTGGCATCTGTCTGCACAGGATGCTCAAGCAGAGCCCATCCCTTGTGTCTCCACATTCCCTCACAGGTCTGGGGCCAGGTGTGGACCTGGCATCTCAGCAGGGCACCCAGCACCTGCGTCTCGGTCTGTGTGGGCATCTGCTGCTCAGGCTGGGGCTTCCTCTCTCATTTCCTGGCCCTGTTCTCTACAGTACGTGACTCTTGCCTGCCAGAGTTCTGGCAGCCTGCCCTGGCTCCTGGGATCTTTCTCCAGTGTTTGGGTAGTTACCTTCCCTTTCCTGGAGGCAAATACAGGGCAGGAAGCAGCTTTCTTAATTTCCTTTAGCCCCACATGAGGGGGGCTTCAGCATAGTCAGCCATCAGCCAGGCCCCATGCAGACTGGGCACAATGGAATCTGCCAGAGGATAACTTTCCTTTCTATTTCTTATCCTCCTGTTGGCTTCCACTGAGGCTAGACCAGAGTTGCCTGGCCCACAGTTATCCCTCAGAGTGGGCTGCTGTGAGGGGACATCGTTAGCCTTTCTTTAAAGAGTTATTTACTTTCCCCTTTGCATGTAAATGTTTTGCCTGCACGTAGGTGCGTCTACCACATGAGTGCAGTACCTGTAGCGGCCAGGAGAGGGCGCCAGACACCCGGAACTGCAGTTACAGATGCTGCGAGCCCCAATGTTCTAAGTGCTCATCTCTCCAGCCTCATATGGTTTTTTCCCCCTCCTTTGAGACAGGGTCTTACTGGGCAACACTGGCTGGCGTGAAACTTGCTATGTAGACCAGGCTAGCCTCAAATTTACAGAGATTATTGGCCTCTGTCTTCCAAGTGCATGAGCCATCCTGACCAACCTTCCTTGTCTTTTTCATAGGGCTGCCTAGTACCTCTCTCTGTCACTTTCAGCACACCCACCTCTCCCTCCCTCCCTCCCTTCATTATATATTCACTCACCCACCTACTCACTCACTTACCCACTTATCCTCCCACCCACCCACTCACCCACTCACCCGCTCATGCACTCGGGGGCTGGTGAACAGATGGTCCAGACTGTAGAGCCTTTGATGGTCAGGCTCACATATGTCTTAATGCAAAAAGGAGCAATGTTTAGGAAGTAAATGGAGGTTCCCTCCATGTGCCCTACATATCCCTGCCACAAACACCATGACACACATGTTTGTGTGCACACGCATGCATGCATACCAGGACATGCACACACCCACACATGTGCACACACGTTTGCATGTGCATATACATGCATGCACACATGGGCATCCACATACACCCACATGCACCCATGCGTATGCGTGTGCACGTGCGCGCGCGCACACACACACACACACACACACACACACACACACACACACACACCCTATGCCCTGGAAGCTGGACATGGGACAGCCAGGCCCTCACCTACTTCCTGTCACAGGACCTGTCTCCTGGCCCCACATGGGTGATGACATAGTGAATGAAGCTCAGAGGGGCTGTCAGTTTACGGGTGTTCTCCCTGATTTCTCTGAGGGTTCTTGGGAGTGCCTGGGGTGGGATGCTTCCTGTTGGATCCAATGTGTTCTACTGTATGTTACAGGGCTGCTGCAGGTCTAACGGTCTCATGGTGGCTCATAAAGAAGACTGTATGAAGTACACAATGTATTTCCAGCACTTGGGAAGCTGAGACAGGTGGATTGCTATGAGTTTGAGGCCAGTCTGGCTAAAGTGAGACTCTGTCTCAAAAAAATAAAGGTGGGGGGGGGCAAGCCTAGTACCTGAACAAGACTATACAGGAGCCCACCCAGCTCTGGGCTGAAGCCCTCAGGCTATGATGAAGCCCAAGACAAGGACTCTCCCTGAAAAGGATGAAGCAGCTGGAAAGGGCAGAGAGCTGAGTAGAACAGGAACTGGTGTCAGGGGTCAAATGTCAAAGATGAGGTGTGGGGAGACCCATGAGGTCAAGCCCCTAGCCAAGCCATCGGGGGAGCTGAGCTGCTCTCGTGATCCAATGAGTCAGGATGCTTTTGGAGCCAGACCAGAGCCTGAGTCTTCTACTCCATCTAGACACTTCCCTGCCTCAGACGACTTCCAGGGAACTCTGTCTTCTTCCATGGGTGCTGTGGTCCTTCAGATGGGGAAGTCAAGTGGGTGGTGAGTGCCTGCTCCCAGGTTCTCAGTGAGTGCCCATCTTACTCAGAACTTCACCCCTGCACCAGACATTACTTCCAGGGTAATTTAGTTTAGATTTTTGTTTCCCTTTCTCTTCCTCTTCCCCTTCCTGCCCTTCCCTTGGGAACCCCAAAGGTCACTCTGTAACTCTGTCCAGCTGAGTCTCTGAGGCAGACACCTGCAGGATAAATAGGTTCCGGGCAAGGCCGGACAAGCCCACAGCTACATCCTACTCAGACTACATTTTCTTCAGTAGACCTTTCCAGAAGCCCTGGCACACACACACTTCTGATGGCATTTGCTGAGCCGTCTGTGACCTCTTGGTTCTGTGGACACCTGTCTGAGAAACAGGGATGCAGAAGGGAGGTCAAGAGTTTTTAGCAGTAGGTCTTTCATTCAGGGTCACCCCAGAAGGGACTAGAAGGAGTCATAGCATCTTTGCATGGTTGCCTTCTTAACAAGCTCTATATAGGATGCCCCAGGCTACAGGAAGGGACTAGAACCAGAGGGGAGCTGCTGAGAGAGCTGTTCAAAGTTTATAGTGGCAAAATCGTAGAGCAGACCCAGAACTGTTTCTCAGCACCCAATAAAAGGGCAGCTGCATGATCTTGTTGACAATCTATATATTTTTATTAGTTATAATCATTATCTATTTCTCAAAAACTACACAGCAACTTGACAACTGAATGCACATGATTTTCCTAGGTCAGGGTAAGTGTTCTACACTTCCTACTTCCCTATCCGTTACAGACATTACTAGTAGATAACAGCACTCTTTCCCCTGGAAATAGGCTGGAGATAGCTTCAGAATCTTTCCTATGATTGATTGCTTCGTTGACGGATAAGGGGAAATTGCTCACAGTATGGCAGTCTCTCGAGGGCTGTCAGAGCCCAGGCAGAGATATGAGATCAGTTGTTTGAGGGAAGTTTGGTCACATGTGTAAACAAATTTCAGGATGCTAGGAGATAGCTTATTAAGATGGTAAAGACGGTTCTAAGTATGGAATGAACTCACAGACACTGAGTGTACTTTCTTGCTCTATCCACTTACAAGGCTTGGATCAATGATATCAAGATAACCACGAGCACACTGAGGAGCCCATATCCTGGCTTTTAAATATCACTTTCCTCTCGAAGGAACAGGGGCCTTCAGAGAAATGGTGGATTCGAGGAAAGTACAGATATGCCTGGAGTTCTATGTTCACAACATGGGGAAACGCTCACAGAATTGTGGTTCATTTCACATGGTGCAGAAGCTGCACCCGCCACCCAGGTCTGAGTAAACCGGAGCATCACAACAAACGGCACCACTGGAGGATGGGAATCCGCAGAACAGAAGAGGAAACTGTTAGTCTGTAACATTGCAAAAATAAACAGAGTAACTGAAGGTTTAAGGAGGGAGGGTACAAAGTACCCACTCCCAGAATACTTAGTAACTAAAGAGGGGGAGAGACCAACCCGGCCTAGGGAGAGACCACATCATCTTGGTCAGAGTGACCCCTAGGCCACCTGGCCCTTTGGGCCCCTTGGTGCAGTCGGACATGAAGTCACAGAGCCAGAATCTCCTTAGGAGGAGACTCTGACACCCTCCGACCCGAAACAACGAATCTATGACCTTCAAAACACAAAAACACAGAAGCCAAAGACAGAGAGAAGAGCAAACGTTGCAGATGGAAGCCGATGCCAAGGGCATTGGGATGGCTGAGGCCTCACTTGAGGACTGAGGGCACCAGGGAAGCATGTCCCAGGATCCTGATCTGGGGGCTCTGAAAAGCCTATGTAGGAGAACATGAGTAAAGTGTCCAGGGGCTGAGGAGGCTTGCAACTTCCAAATGCTCAGCAGTGTCTTCCAATTTTCAGTAAGTTTGTGATTGCTTTTTAAAAAAAAATGGTAAAAATAATGATCTGAAATCAGGAAAAAACAAAATAATGGTATAATACCTCCCAGCTTGAATCAGCATGAACGGGGCACAGACGACACAGTAAGGTGCTGTAGATCCGCCCTGGCAGGTGTATTAAATTCTGTGTGGAGGTGACTCCCAGCTGGCCCTGATCTCTGCTTTTCACAGGGATGAACGGGACCTGGCTCAGGTCCCTGAGTCATTGCTCTGAGACCTGCCGCAGAAGGTATGCCTCTACCGGAACCGCTGCACAACTTCTGGGGCCAGGTGCAAAATCATGTGACCCACCCCTTCTTCAAGATTTACCAAGACTTTCAAGAATGTGCCCCTTTCTGTAATACCTGTCAAATGCTGTCCTTCTGAGAGCACGCAATTTTGGAGTACTTGGAGGCGAGACAGGAGGTTAATATAGCAAAGTGTTCTTCAGATATTCCATAGGCTGAACACTGGAGGGACCATAAACACCCCACAGAAGGGAATGATAAATTACAGTCTATTCATAAAGTAGAATATTGCACAGCCATTAAAAGTCATGTCATATAAGGTTAGGTGAACAGAATAGTGTGTGAACAAAACACAAAGTTATATATGCACTATGTCACAGCCACAAGGACTGACAGGAGACTTGCCGAAGCAGAAGAGCTCGTTCTCTGGGTGACTTCTACTATTTTTTTCATAGTTCCCTATGGCTTGTAAGCTTGTACTGTGAGTGTATCTAATTTTTTTAATTAGAATAATATTTTTAAATGGTTGAGAGTAATGCATTCATTTGTTATAATGGGCCCAGTTGCCTCTGTAATTAAATATTTTTAATAAAGAAAAAGTCGAAGAAGAAAAAAGGCTATCGGTGGAACCAGTATTTATGTACCACCTCCTGCGTATCACGTGACGGGGGCTGTGTGGGTGGGGGAGGCAGAGGAACCTGTAAGGAGCAAGGACTCGTCTTCCCTCTCATCTCTTCCTGAGATCTGCTGAGAGCCAGGGTTCACCGGAGCTGGTGATGGTCCGCAGCTCCCGCCGGCCATGCCTGGCATTTTGGTTGCATGGCCATGGATGGCACAACTTGCTAGGGTGGTGGGTGATTTGCCTGTGTAATGTCTGTGTGTTTCATCGGGGCACGCCTCGGAAGACATTTGTTAAACATATTACCCTTTAATAATCTATAACTTAAAAGGCAACGGCAGGTTGAGCGTAATCAATACCACATTGTAATAATTTCAAGCAAACAGAGATTTATATTCCACGCGCCCCGGACAGCAATTACTTACCTCGTCTAATAGACTTGCGGACGCGGCTTTATTTCCCCTTAAACCAATTTGCTTTATTGACCAGATCAAGTCTTGTGGCCATAATACCAACCCTTCTCCCATCATCTAACTCAGCAAATCCAGTTCCCATCAATAATTATGACGAGGTGGCGATTGTTCCCCGTTGAGAGCTGAGCTATCGTTGACGTGCTCTGTCCAGGGTTGTCATTTTCGACGTCTCCCTCCTCTGGACTGGGGAAGAGCAGACAAGGCCCTACATACACTACAAGGCCACGGTCAGAGAACAAGTTCTAACCACAAGATAAGAAAGAGAATGCAAACGGACAAACAGGAGAGCCAGGAGCCGAGCATGGAGTGTGGGCCACGGCAGCTGGAGCAGCACAGCCCTTGAGTTGTTTTGTGACAAGAGTCCGTTTCCTGGGGACCTTGTGCCCTCCAGTTCCTCAGGTCCATGTGTCCAGAGCATGCTGGGAGCAACTCACTGGGGCACACCATTAACCAGACACCAGTGACCCACTCCCTCCCTCCTCATGGTGGAGAGGCAGCTTCATGTAACTAAGCAGCTAATTCATTCAACTTCAGAGAGGTAGGTCAAGACCACCATGACTGGGTCAATTAATCACAGCCGAGAGTTGCACTTGGCGTTGGGCTCTCAGCAATAGTTTTCTTGACCTTTTGAAAACTGTATAACTATATAACTATCCCTCAGGAGTCTTTAACTTGCTGCATTTTTCATCCTCAACTGGCCTGTGGCTCCTGCTTGTAGTCTGGGAAGGGCTAGTACTAGACCCGTGGAACTAGGTTGGTACCCTTGGGAAGCAGAGGCGGGGGGGGGGGGGGGGGCTGATCCACATGTCCTCGAGGCATAAGCCACAGTCTTTTCTGCATCATGTACCTGTGCTTCTGGAAGGCAGGGCATCACTGAACTCTCAGCCTGGGGTGGGAAGGGGTCTGACCCATACCTGGGAGGTAGGACTTGAAACTCTCAGCTGGGGCCACTGTTCTGGGTAGGCCGTTTTGCTCAGTGGTTTCATGACAGGAGTCTTGGTTGGTTCTGATCCTCTAGTGAAACTATCTTCTAAAACTGAGTTCATTTTGCCTAAGCCCAGCCATTCAGCTCTGATGCTGGGCCCAGTCTGGTCTCTCAGGGAACAACTTCTTTATCATCTGTCCATCTATCTACCCACCCACACACACACAGACCCATCCATCCATCCATCCATCCATCCATCCATCCATCCATCCATTCATCCTCTTACTGAACCTCCTCATTCGTGTCCCAGCATAGTCTCAGGCACTGGGCACACCTCCAAGAGGCCCTTACTGTGAGGCTGGGTCATGTTAATGGAATTGTAACACACAGAATGATGTTGTACAATGTAGGGCAGGTACAGGGTTTAGAGGGAACTCAGAGGAAGGCGTGACAACCTTTCTGGAAGGTAAGGTGTCCTGGAGGAAGCAGTCTCCTAAGCTAGGTTCTTGCAGGGAACAGAGGCTTGGCACAAAACCCCTGCAGCAGGAAGAAAGGCGAACCCAGGAGAAGCTGACACTTTGCTCTCTCCATAGCGTCTTTGCTCTGAAGCTCTTGTCCATCAGATTTGTCCATCGGGACCTTCATTCCGTAAGGGGACTACCCACACATGCCTGCATCATCCACTACCAGACTCTTCATGAGAACGTCACGGCAATAACACGGCAATGGGTGGAGCCACACAGATGTCCGCCTGTAAGAACGCCTGTTTGCCCGCAGTGGTTTTGATGCAATTCCACTTTGCACACGGCACACAGATGAACGGGCTGCACACGGTGCTGCACACGGCCCCAAGAGGCTCTGCTTGTCAAGCTGCTCTGAAGGGTCCTCTGGAATGATCCAGTGCAACGGCCTGAGAGGAATATTCTTCTCTCCCATAAAGAAATATGCCGAGTGCTTCCCCTCCGAATGCATGGACCACTTACCCACATCCTTCACTGACCACTTTCGTAAAAACAACCTAAGCTGCTGCGAGTATTTCTTTAAGAAAAAAGACCACAGCTTTGGCCGTGTGAGGAATGGCAGCAGTTGGCTGGCCTAAGCACTGAGCAGAGAGTGTGGGGTGTGGCTGGTGGCCAGATGTTCCCAGCCTGGCATCTGGGGCAGCTGCTCACACCTGCTCCTCCCTGTTGTAGCCACAGGGGGACATTTAGACACACTGGGCTGAGGCTTCCAGTCTTCAAGAAGAGACATACAGTCTGCGTGTGTGTGTGTGTGTGTGTGTGTGTGTGTGTGTGTGTGTGTGTGTGTGTATCTGTGCGTGATTTTGGGCACATGTGCTACATCATGCATGTGGAGGGTCAGAGGGCAGCTTGTAGGAGCTGGTTCTCTCTGGAGAATCAGGCGTAGGTTGTCAGTTTAGATACCAAGTGGCTTTACCCACCAAGCCCTCTCTCCGGTTTGCACAATGTCTTCTAAAACAGTGCACAGGTTAAATATGTGCGGAGGTCTACGTTGGCAATCTTCACCCTGGGGGCAGCAGGCTCTGTGCATCTGGGGACTGTTACCCACAGGAAGAGTCTTAGTGGGAGAGCAACTGAGGGTAGGGAGCTGGTAGGAGCCAGGATTTAGCCCCCTGTAGCTGGTAGAACTGAGAGCTTGAACAAACTTTTCAGAACTTTCAACGCCTGTATGCCAATGGCTCCTGTACTCCCCCTTCTGGTCTCTATGGACACTGCAGTCCCATGTACAGTATATAGGTACAACTAAACATCCAGACCCCTTCCCCCTAACCCCAAATAAATTTTTTTAAAAAGGTTTCAGGGTTCAGAGCATTTTGGATTGGGGATACTCAACCTTGGACTGAGTCCTGGACCTTTTCAGGGCTAAATGAGAAAGGTGGGGATTCCTTGTGTCCCTAGCTTGATGCTGCTTGGTTTGAGCTCAGGCTCGTGTGGGCCTGGACACATGGCCTTTTCAGAAACTCCTGAATCATAAGCAAAGACAAACTTGGGTGGTTAGAGCTGGGTTTGCATAATTAGAAGTGTTGCATGTTGTAGACAGTGGCAGCTCACACCAGTTCACTAACATGTTTTTTCTCTCAGCCTTGCACCCCAAAGACATTGTGTGGGCAAAGGCCAAATATCCCCAATCTAAACTGTTCTAAACCCTGAGCCTTGTTTTAAAAAAAGCATTTATGTATTATTTTGTGTCTGGGTGTTGAGCTTGCGTGTATGTTTCTGCACATGTGAGTGCAGTGCCTACAGGGCCAGAAGGTGGCGTTAGATTCCCCTGGAACTGGAGTTACAGGTAGGGAACAGTCAGGTGGATGCTGGGAACTGAACTTGAGACCTCCGTAAAGAACAGCCATTACCGGTAACCACTGAACCGTTGCTCCGTTCCCTAGCCTTGAGACATTCTGAGTGTCACGGAGACAGAGGAAAAGTCTTCGGCAAGATGCTGAAAGCCAGGTGTATTGATTGAGCCTCATTACACACGTGTACATATTCTAAAACCTGAAAACCTCTGGGCTCTGAAACATCTTCTCGGGGGATGTCAGTCTGTAGCTTGAAATCAGCCATGATGGAAATTGGCAAAGACTACAAACCAGGCTCCTCATTCCCGTCCCCACTCCCATTCCCACCAGGAAGCTGGTCCTTAAGCATTTGTGGGCGCACCGTTCCCGTCTAACTGGGGGTCCTGAAGCCTTCATTACTTTCAGGTAAATGGGTGTGTGGTGTGCACACATCTATTCACAGCTATCACGTGATGAAACAGGAAACAAACCGATCCGGGGATGAGGCCAAGGGAGGGTGCATGGCGTGGGAGGGGCGAGGTAGGGTAGTGTTTTATGGAAGAGAAGAACAGAGAAGACCCTTCTGAGAGGAGGCGGTCCACCCTTGTCAGTCACAGCCGGGAATGAAAACTCCAGAAAAAGCCTTTCTTCTACCCTCCAAGGCTCGCCGGGACCTGGAGTGTCCCTCTGAAAAGTATTCGCCCAAATAAAGCCATCCACAGCTAGAATCTCGTGTCTTCGAAGAGTGTCTCTATTCGTCTGGGGCTAAAGGGTTTGGACTGGTCTCCAGGGAAGTGATTGATTAACGAGGACAGGCTGAGCTGTATCCAGGGAACAGTCTGCTCCATTTCTCGTTCTGGGTGCCCTTCAAGGGCAAGAGGCTCCCTCCGGGGAGATGAGATCCAGCACATCCCAGATGTGTCTCCCAGACCTGGCCTCAGCCCTTCACCCACTGACTCTGAGCCTGGTTTGTTCTATCTGGTGGAGGCTGGCCCCATGCAGAGGTGAGCTGCTGGGCTCTCTGCAGCCAGGACTGTGCGGCTTGCCACTCTGGAAGTGGCTCTCTGTCCTCTGAAATTGATGGGCTGTAGGTGATGGTTGTCTCTGGGCGGAGCATACTGAGGCTGGGGTTATTCAGACAGAGAGAGGAGGGGAGACACCTTGCTGACTGTTTGGGTTGGCTGCTCCTCTGGCAGAGGGGTACAGACAAAATGTCCTCCACAAAGATATCCCCAAGTCCTGTCCACTTAATCATGCTTCAGCCCATAAACCGTGGGGCGATGTCTGCCTTCTGGTTAGGCCATATGCCTTTTGCTCAGGAGAGCTACATCTGTCAACGGTAGGGGAAGAGGCACCTACTGCAGGCAGATGCTCAGGGCTACCCCTGACATTAAGCAACTGTTACCTAGCTGGACCAGAGACTCTGCTTAAGCCTGGAGCCCGCAGGAAGGAAAGCCAGGGTAGGGGCCAGCCTACCACATCCGGTTTGGGTGGTCGGCTCCTATGAGGAGGTGATGTCTGTGAACGGAGGGACCAGGAGGAGGAAGGAGCACTGAGGGGGTGAAATCGTTAGATCTGAGCCCTGGGGTGAGTAGCGCTCAGCTGGGGGAACTCAAGGAAGGCAGCTCAAAGTGCCCTCTTGAGAGTTAGCACGGCAGGCCTGGGAGCCAGGATGGGTCCAGTGCCGGGAAGCAGAAGGAAGGCTCCGGTGGGCCCAGAGTCTGGAGAGTTTCACATCCCCCGGCTTGCACAGATGTGGGCATCTGCCGCTCAGAGAGAAGCCTGCTGCTGTTGGGCGGGGTACCCAGAGATAGCCCATCCACCCTCCCCAGAGCAGACCAGGCAAGGGAGATCTGAGAGCCTTCCCCAGCCCTTGCCCGGCTCTTTTCAGAGTAGGGACACTGGATTAGCGTCATGTTTGAGGTGTGGTCCGGCTCCACCAAAATCAGGCCCTTTCTGTTTCAGAGCCTGCGGGGAGCGAAGAAGGGAACCTGGAACCCTAGGCAAAGGCCAGGAGTCTGCGCAGGGCCAGGAGTGACCTCAGACGCTGTGTCCTCCTCCTCCTTTGATTTTTGCGGGGGCAGGGCGGGGCTCTCCACTCACCCCAAAGCGCTGAGTCAGGCCTGGCTGGTTTAATGAGAATGCTCGGGAGATCTAGTTTGCATAAGAATCTCAACCGGCTGCCCCCTGGGAGCCCGCCTCCGCGGGGGAGGAAGCTGCTGGGTTTTATGAGCCTGTTTCTTGATTTCTACGACTCAGGAGGGGGTGCCGCTAGGGAACCTCTGCCCACCCCTGCCTTACTCAGCATTTACCTTAATACCAGGCAGAGGTTGTTAGAACCCGAGTCTATAAATAAAGGATTTGCAATTAAGGCTATTAGTTAGCATCAGGTGGAACCTTCGCACTGGAGCTTCGAATCTCACGCACGTAAACAGGTCTGTAAAGTAAGCATCTCATTCTGATCAAAAAGAAAGCAGCCGGAGTTCCTTGCAAGAAGCCCTCTCTGACACGTGCCCCAAAGAGTCCCTGACTAGCTGGACTCTCATGGGTGTGGTTGGATCTAGTGCTGGGGACATAGGAGAGAGGGCACCCGGAAGCCTCCTTGTCCAAACCCTGGTTCCTCTGTAGCAATCATACCTCACAAGGGCACTGTCAGAGCTCCCGGCCTTGCACCCGAGAAAGGGCAGGGCAGAAGCGGCTAATGTCTTCAGCAGGAGCCACAACCAGGCTGTGGAACAGGTTCCCGGCTCCTGCTCTCCAATGTCAGAATCCGCCTTTGCAGCTAAGGTCCCAGCCCCCTTAGAAAGACACTAGAAGCCTGTGGGAGGAGGGGCAGCTCCTAGGAGGCTCTTGCTAGAGTGGGTAGCCCTGATCCGTTAGAGCACACGCTAATGGTTAGCTACCGTCGACAACTTGGCAGGACTTAGAATAATCAAGGAAACATGGCTGTGTACAGAAGGGTCTCTCCACAAGTTTAAGTGAGGAGTGAAGACCAACCCTAAATGTGGGCAGCACCATCTGCCGGTGCTGGATCTGATTTAAAGGAGAAAGCGGACTGAGAACCTGCATTCATCTCTCTGCTCCCCACCCCCCACTGTGGATGTGACAAGACCAGTTGCCCCTAGCTCCTGTGGCCCCGCCTTCCTGCCATGAATGACTGTACCCTCCAACTGTAAGCCAAACCTCCTATCACTCTAGAATGGACCTCAGCCAATCAGAGCCCTTCATCAACAAGCATCCACTCATTCCGCTGGGGCTCACTCTCCCCCTACCCGCCTACAGCCGGGTGGGGTAGTGGGTCGTCTAGGGGGCAGAGTGTGGTCTCCCAGTCCCTTCACACAACACACAACCACAACATCTCTTTCTCGGATGGAACGCCTCCCTTCTACCCTTCCCTCTTCTCTATTCTTGTCGCTCAAACTTCTGAGCCACTCATAACCAGCAGAAGTCCAGTTTACATGTTCCCGAGACAGCTTCAAGGACAAGCCATGAATATGGCCACTGGCTTGTCTCTAAATCCACCTGTGGGCTCTTGGAGGAGAAGAATGAGTCCAGCACTGGGCATAACTCTTCTCTCCGTGGTGCTGCCCTGGGCAGTGGAAACAGGCAGCCTGGGCCTCCACTCGCTGCACAGGACTCTGCTGGACGGGACAGGACATAGTGGGGAGAGGAGAGAGCTCACTGTGCAGTGGTACTAACTACCAGGGTCACCCTGGGTCCCTCGGCTGCTTAGCAGGGTGGTGACTGTGACCATCTACGGGGAAGTGAATCCTGTGTGAAACATGAGACAAATTCACATGGGCAATTAGAACCCCATCTTAGGCAGCCTTTTGTTAGAGTGCCCTCTCGCCCCCCAACCCTGGCCAAGCCAAGCTGACATGGCAGAGGAGGCACCAGGGCATTGGGATGATTTGCTCCTTGCTCTCTCCGATGAAGGCTTGGAGCTCAGTGCTGATGATACAAACTAAAAATAGCCTGCGGCCCCCAGCCTCGGCCTCCAGCCAGTCTCTGCAAGATTAGGATGGCTCTCACATAAGGAAAGACTAATGGATTTCTTCCTTAAGGCAATTAAAAAGTGATTTGTCACACCCCAAGATGTATGGCTTTGTATTGGCAGACCAGAGGCTGCATGGGGCGGTGGGTGACGGTGGCACCCCCTGAGGGGTTCCCTGGGGCTCTTTGAAAGGAGCAGAGCAGAACAGAGTAGGGAGTGGGTAGGGTGCAGTGCAGACACAGTCAGGGCAGGCTTGCAAAGCACCTCTAGAAAAGCCCTTCAGGCAGAAGAAAGATGCGGTCCGAACGTTTTGGAGAAGTTCAGAGACTCAGGCTTGGTGGCCTCCTGCGGCTCCCTTCAGCTCCCTGGAGGGAGGAATCGGGGATCCTGCACCTGTGGTAGGCCATGGTAGTTCCTGGCTGGAGGTCTCCTGTACAGTCATGTGCATGGACAGGTCCTCATAGCTTCCCCACACCTGATAAATCCTCATCACGGCTGTTCCACACCTGGGCAGGTCCCCATAGCCTCCTCACATCCTGGTCAACCCCAAATGCTGAACCCTATCTGGGCAGGCCCATTTCCAGTTGTGTCTCTGGGCATGTTCCCACTGGCTTTCCATTCCATGGCGGGTCCCCTGTTGAGTCACATGCATAGGCAGGATCCCACAGTTTCCCCCACACCTGAACACAATGGCCCTGCTCAGAGTAAGGCTAAGCCATCTCTGACTTACTCCCTGCTCTCAAGCCCCTGCAAGCACTTATAACTATAAACTTGTAACTATAAACGGCAACAGACTTGTGGCCTGAGTCTTTTCCTGCTGCTGTGATAAAATAACTCCAAGAGGCAACAGCCCTCCCACTGGAGAGGCCGAGTAGGAGGATCTCTGAGCTCCAGGCCAGTCTGGGTCTGCCTAGAGAGTGAGTCCAGGACAGCTAGGGGTATATGGTGAGACCCTGTCTCAGAAATAAAAACAAACAAAAAGGCCACTTCAGGAAGAGTTTATTTTTAGCTCATAATTCCAGGTTCCAATCTATCATGACTTGTGAGTCACCGGGGAAGGAGTTTGCAATCAGAATGGTAAGGATGCATGTTCGCACAACAGCGTCCAATTTGCTCTCTCCACGCAGCCCAGCTCCTGTCTGCTATTAGGATGGGTCTTCCACATCAACTAATGTAATCAAGGGTGTCCCCCAAAGGCATGCTCAGAGCCATCTGATAAGTCTATGTCTTATCAAGTCGATAACTGATGTTAACCAACTCAATAACTAGGCGCCGACTTAAAGGAAGAGTCCAGGCTAGTAGTTCTCAACATCCCCAAGGCTGTGACCCTTGAATATGGTTCCTCATGCTGTGTTGACCCCTAATCATAAAATTATTTTTGTTGCTACTTCACAATTGTAATCTTGCTGGTGTTATGAATTGTATGTGAGTGTCTATGTTTTCCAATGGTCTTAGGGAAAGGGTGGGTCATTCCGCAAGGAGAGGGTGTCACAGACCCACAGGTTGAGAACCATTGGTCTAAGATGTTGGGTCAGCTTGTGCTGTAGTGGCAGTCACGACTAAGGGTCATCAGTTGCAGGAAGGGTCCACTAAATATCCAAAGGCTCTGTGTGTGTGTGTGTGTGTGTGTGTGTGTGTGTGTGTGTGTGTGTTAAGGAGTGGGTGGAAGGCGGGAGGATGCACACCGTGGGGGTTGGGGGAACAGCTCAAGGTTCAGTTCCCATTATCAGGTTTAGGCTTCCATCAGCGAAGGCCCAGATTCTCAACTACTTCTGGAGCTGAGCAGAGGAGGTCCCTCTTCTCAGGATTCCTGAGCTAGGAGGACCCAGGCATGGTCTGAGCCCCATGGTGAGTTGGAGTTTATCTTTTCAGACCTGTGGTTCTTCACCTGGGGACCCTGGAATGTTGCGAGGGCTCCCTGAGCTTTGCCGTAGCGAACAGCAGAACAACATGGGCTGACTCAGACAGAGTGCTCACATTTGCTCACTGACCTCCTCCCCATACTTCAGAGTCCACAAAGTGGGTGCTGTGGCTGCCCTTCTGTCTACCGATGCAGGACGGGAAGCAGGGACTGCTGAAGGGCATGGGCTTTAGACTGTGGAAGATGCTGTCCTCTTAGCTTCCTCATTGCTTCTCTTCCCTCCTCTTTCTTCCCCCTTTCTGCTCGCTCCTCTCCTTCCCTCCCCTATCTTCCATCCATCCATCCATCTATCCATCCATCCATCATCCATCCATTATCCATCTACCCATACATTCAACTATTTATCATCCATCCATCTATCCATTATCCATCATTCACCCATCCATCCATCATCCATCCATTATCCAACCATCCATCCATCCACCCATCTACTCATCCATCCATCTGCTCATCCATCCACCTGTCTATCCATCTGTCCATCCATCTATTCAACCATTCATCCATCCAGCCATCCTGCCATCCACCCAACTATCCTATACCATTGATCCACTCATCTTCTACCCTTCCATAAAAATTACTCTGTGACAGGAATACTTTAGTAATTTGGAAACTGCGCATTCTCTTCTTATGGTCACGACGCTATGTTGGGAAGAAATACTAGTGCACGTGTAACTGCACACTGGCACACAGCACAGGGCAGAAGATGCCTGACTCGGACACCCTAACCTCAGGTACTGTGTCTGCCCTTCTGCTGTGTGGTGTGGCCTTGGGCAGCCTCCTTGATGTCTCTGACCCTCAGGCCTCATTTACACAACATACTCAGGGAGCAATCAGGAGAGCTGTGTTGCACTGGGTGGAAACGTGTAGGAGGCTCCTTGGAGTAGGCTTTGGTTTCCATAAATCATGGAAATAAATGCACGTCCCCCTGCTCCAAGGGACTGATCAGTGCACTGCTCAGCGTCAAATCAATAGGCTTAATATTTAATAATAATCCACTGAAAGGCACTTTGGTCACTCAACGCATCAGTGCCACACTAATAACAAATTACTTCCTAAATTGTCAGCCTCGGTCTCTTTCATGAACCGCTGATTATGTTTGTGACGGCGAGGAGGAGGAAGAGCTGAGGCAGGCCGCAGCCCCAGCCAAGATGGTTGGGCAAGGGCGACGGGGCACTCTGGAACCTTCTGTAGGTGGCACCAAGGGCTGGCACACAGCTGGCAGAACTGCCCGGCTGCAGGAAAAGGGGTGTGGCAAGGGCATCAGGGTGAGCTGCTGCTGAGTACAGCCAGTAACGTGAGACCACTTCCGGGGATTGGGAGAACCCCAATCTAGCCCATGATTGGCTTGCATCAGCACGCACGCAGCCAACAGAGGCCCCTCTAGGAACTATGGGACATGAAGTTCAATGATGTGCGGGTAGGGAAGGGAGCTCCTTTCCCCTGTCCTTTGTCCATATCTTTGACTGCATCCCTTTGCCACATAACCTTCCTGGAAACTTCTTGTCTTCGTTTAAAATGCTGATTTTTTTTTTCTGAGCATTTTGACTAAAACCAAAAAGTTCCATTGAGATACTATTTTCATGGATCCACCTTAAATTCTGCAGCTGGGTCCTGACTCTGTCATTATACCCTAGTGGTGGGCAAGGCTGAGAGAGGTGCCAGCATCTCCAAGTCCCTGGTGTTGGGGGCAGAGGACTGGCCAAACGTTCAGCTCTGTCCCGCTTGCCTCTCCTCTCAGACTGTGAGTAGCCACTGGGTCATGGCTGCCTATCTGGCCATGGACAGCAGTCTGCCTATGGTCAGTGGGTGGTCTGTAGATGCTACGGAGGGAGGACTTAAGCCAGAGCTGTCCTGCCTTGGCCATGGCTTGAGATAGTGTGCTCAATGCAGACAGCAGGGGATGGTGGGTGGGGGACTGTGTGGCCCCATGGTGTCACTTTCCCTTCTGGCTGGAGTCGTTTAGGGAAATGAGTGCTCCTCTCTACCTGGAGCCTGAGGATGTTCAGAGCCCTGGTGCAGAAAACCATCAGCTTGGCTTCTCTCCAATTCAGCGGGACTTCTGCCTGAGGCCACTGATGATAACAACAATAATATTGCTATTATTAAAGAGATTTGCATAGGCAGAAATTGTTTCCCTGATTAAAAACAACAACAATAACCACCAAGGGCACCGGCAGTAGGTCATCCTGCAGCTGTGGCAAGACGGGAAGTGGCATCTGCAGAAGGTTCCAGAGTGGGAGCTGGGCTAGGACAAGGTGGCACATCTCCTGCTCGCCGTGGAAGCTGGGGAGGGACGGGCTCTGGGAATGCTGTTTGGTTTATGTTTCCTGGAAAAATAAACTGGACATTGCAGCAGTTCCGGGGGCAGCGTTAGCCTGGTCCCTGGGAGTAGAGGGGGATGTAGTCACATGTGGTATGGCGGGATGAAATTAGGGGCACTTGGAGGGATATGTGTTAGATGGGCTTTCTCTAGGAAGAGTGATGCCCCTTATGCTGTGGTTATGGGATGGCCTAAAGCTCGGGCTTGCTGAGTGACTCGTGGGGTGCAAACTCGTGGTCCCCAAAGTTTCAAGCATGAGAGTGCCTCTCAGAAACTTAGGGAGAGGGGGAGGGGTTGTCTCAACTTGATTTTTAGAAAGCATCCACAAAATCCCCAATAGTGAGGGCCCGAATGTGGGGATGTCTGCTGCACTCTCAGCCCGCACAGTAGAGGGATCCCAAGGCACAGGCCAAAAGGAGAAGACACATAGGTCGGTCTGGCAGAAGTACAACCAGCTCTCTAGATGGCAGAGTCCCAGGCTGCCTGCAGAACAATAACCCAGATGGGCAAGTAGGCTCGGCAAGCTGACGAGAGACAGGAGGCACACAGGAGGATCGACTCATTTCTATATTCAAAGGACAAACATGGGAGATAGACTGAAACTCACAGTCACCCTTTCGAGAGCGACAAAGAAAATGGAATTCTGCAGCTGACCTTGTGTAAACTGTGTACAGGAGTGGCGTGCGGAAGTGGCCAAATGCTACTGATATTATCCAAGAAGGGCCTAAGACGTGAAGCGTCTGCTGTTCATGGATGGAAGACCCAGCACAGCAAGGATGCTAATCCTTTCCAAATCTATCAATGGGCCTGATGCAGTTTTTACCAAAACCCATGAGATGGCCTGCACGCCTGCCTATATGTGTATGGATGTGCATGCGTGCATGCATGCATGTATGCATGTGTGTGCACATGTGTGCGCATGAATATGTGTGTACTCATGCATGTGTGTATGTGTAGTGTGCACGTGTGTGGCCATGCATATGTGTACATGAGTGTGTACCTGTGGTGTGCACACATGCACCTGTGTGTGCATGTATACATGTGTGTAGAGCTGGGGTTGATGTTGAGTGTCTTTCTCAGTTATTCTCCATCCCACTTGAACCCAGAGTTTGCTGATTCAGTTTAGTTGCCCATCTTGCTCTGGGGACCCCTGCCTCAGCCTCCTGTGTACTGGGATTACATTTATATAGTACAGAGGACCTGAACTCTGGTCTTCACTCTCGTGTGCCAAATGCTTTTCCTGTGGTGCCATCTCCCTACTTCCCAAAGCAACATTTTTGATAGGTAGATGTATCCTATCATGTATGTGGAAAGGCACAGGCCCCAGACGAGTTGTGGTACCCCACAGAGAATCACAAAGTGGGCCCAGTCTGCCTGGCAAGTTCAGCTTTTCAATAAAGGCACAAAGTGGTTAAATGGAAGGAGGGTAATGTTTTCAACAAACACTGCTGTGGCAATTAGACATCTACAGACACATCCCCAAACCTCCTCCCCCAAACCAAAACACGGCAGAAATAAAAATATAACAATCCCCCTGCAGCACGAACTTCAACCTGTAGCTCTGACCGCCCACACAACTAAGAACCAACCACGGACTGAGCTATAGGAATGCTAAAACCGTTAGTGAAGACATAAGACAATTAGTACCTAGCGACCAGGGACATGATGCCACAAACACATAGGGGTATAGAAAGGAAATGTTGGTAAGTCGTATTTTATCTAAATTAAACTTAAATAGCCTCCCACACTTCTCTACAGACAGACAAGAACGTCACTCTGAGTGGTTTGGGGGCCAAAGACAATCATTCAAAGGCTGTTAACAGCAAGCATAGGTTTCTTAAACAATGGGAAGGTGGTGGTGGTGGTGATGGTGGTGGTGGTGGTGGTGATGGTGGTGATGGTGATGGTGGTGGTGATGGTGGTGATGGTGATGATGGTGATGATGGTGGTGATGGTGGTGATGATGGTGGTGATGATGGTGGTGATAATGGTGATGATGGTGGTGACGGTGGTGATGATGGTGGTGGTGGTAGTGATGGTGATGATGGTGATGATGGTGATGGTGGTGGTGATGATGGTGGTGGTGATGATGGTGATGATGGTGGTGATGGTGGTGATGATGGTGGTGATGATGGTGGTGATAATGGTGATGATGGTGGTGACGGTGGTGATGATGGTGGTGGTGGTAGTGATGGTGATGATGGTGATGATGGTGATGGTGGTGGTGATGATGGTGGTGGTGATGATGGTGATGATGGTGGTGATGGTGGTGATGATGGTGGTGATGATGGTGGTGATAATGGTGATGATGGTGGTGACGGTGGTGATGATGGTGGTGGTGGTAGTGATGGTGATGATGGTGATGATGGTGATGGTGGTGGTGATGATGGTGGTGGTGATGATGGTGATGATGGTGGTGATGGTGGTGATGATGGTGGTGGTGGTAGTGATGGTGATGATGGTGATGATGGTGATGGTGGTGGTGATGATGGTGGTGGTGATGATGGTGATGATGGTGATGATGGTGGTGATGGTGGTGATGATGGTGGTGGTGATGGTGGTGATGGTGATGATGGTGGTGACGGTGGTGATGATGGTGGTGGTGGTAGTGATGGTGATGGTGATGATGGTGATGATGGTGATGGTGGTGATGATGGTGGTGATGGTGGTGGTGATGGTGATGATGGTGGTGGTGGTGATGATGGTGGTGATGGTGATGGTGATGATGGTGATGATGGTGATGGTGGTGGTGATGGTGATGATGGTGGTGGTGATGGTGATGATGGTGGTGGTGGTGATGGTGGTGATGGTGATGGTGGTGGTGATGGTGGTGATGGTGATGATGGTGATGATGGTGGTGATGGTGGTGATGATGGTGGTGATGATGGTGGTGATAATGGTGATGATGGTGGTGACGGTGGTGATGATGGTGGTGGTGGTAGTGATGGTGATGGTGATGATGGTGATGATGGTGATGGTGGTGATGATGGTGGTGATGGTGGTGGTGATGGTGATGATGGTGGTGGTGGTGATGATGGTGGTGATGGTGATGATGGTGGTGATGGTGATGATGGTGGTGATGGTGATGATGGTGATGATGGTGGTGGTGATGGTGATGATGGTGGTGGTGATGGTGATGATGGTGGTGGTGGTGATGATGGTGGTGGTGATGATGGTGATGATGGTGATGATGGTGGTGATGGTGGTGATGATGGTGGTGATGATGGTGGTGATAATGGTGATGATGGTGGTGACGGTGGTGATGATGGTGGTGGTAGTGATGGTGATGGTGATGATGGTGATGATGGTGATGGTGGTGATGATGGTGGTGATGGTGGTGGTGATGGTGATGATGGTGGTGGTGGTGATGATGGTGGTGATGGTGATGGTGATGGTGATGATGGTGATGATGGTGATGGTGGTGGTGATGGTGATGATGGTGGTGGTGATGGTGATGATGGTGGTGGTGGCGGTGGTGATGATGGTGGTGGTGATGATGGTGATGATGGTGATGGTGGTGGTGATGGTGATGATGGTGGTGGTGGTGGTGGTGATGGTGGTCACAATGTACAGTGGTGTGTTTGGGATTCTGCAGTGTCTCAGGGAAGGCTAGTCTGGGTACAGGCTGTGACATTCTGGACGGAATCATGAAGTGAAGGTTGGGACAGGCACCAGGCCTTTCTGAGGGTTGGATGAACTTATCCTGACCACTCCTGTCTGTGTGTGGTTCCTTTCTCCTCAAGTTTTCCCATCATAGATCCCTGTGGCTTCCACAACCACACTTTTCCTGATGACTCAGTGTTATGGGAACCCACCTCTCCGAAGAGCTGTTCCCACTCAACATTTCTGCAAGAGGACCCACCCAGGGCAGAGTTGCTAATCAGATTACTCCATGGCGAGCATTCCTTGTGGCCAGGAATTAGGTTTGGCTGAACCAGGACCATGCATCGCCATGGAGGGGCCTGGATGCTAGAGCCCAGGGCCATATTGTATCTGCTCATGTGTTGGACAGACCTCAGCTTCACACACTGGCCAGTCACCCTTGGGATCCAGAGTGTGACTGCTGACAGGACTTTGATTGTGTAGAGCGTGGAATGGACAAGGGACAAGACACTGTCAGGTGGAGTTACAGAAAAGCAGAACACAGGCGTGGGGGTCAAGGTGTCCCCGCCCCCAGCAGATAGCCTGCCTCCTCATTCCCAGAGAGTGACCGCACTATGTCTTTGGAGATGTGGCTCAGGGCCCCAGATCCTGGGCAATGATCTAAATATAGATGTATGTGGTATCATCTGAACAGGTGGCTCTTCAGTCCACCTGTCCATCTATCTGTCTGTATGTTCATCTGTCCGTTCATCCATCCATCTATCTGTCCATCCGTCCATTCATCCATCCATCTGTCTGTCCATCTGTCCACACATCCATCATCCATCCATCCATCCATCCGTCCATCCATCCATCTGTCCATCTATCTGTCCATCCATTCATCTGTCCATCCATCCATTCATCCATTTGTCCATCCATCCATCCATCCATCCATCCATCCATCCATCCATCCATCGTCCATCTGTCCACCCACTCATCTGTCACATCCAAAGTACTGTAAAGGACTCTCAAAGTAGTCGCAATTCAAATTCTGGACCTGGACCACTTGAGTTCAAAGACCACTGACCTTTTAACGTGGCACTTAACCTCTCCGCGACTCAGTTTCTTTTTCTCTCTCTAAAATAAAGGCAACACTGGTGAAGAGCACAGGAGAGGAGGTGCTGGTGCCTTTGCGGCTGAGGAGATTGACACAGCGGACAGAGGAGTCAACCTTCTAAACAGCCACAGGAAGCACATTATCCCGGGAGGGAAAGAGGAACACTGTCCCCAAGGAAGTCTATCAATGGCCCCCCAACTCTGTGCAGCACAGAGTGCGAGTCCTAGGGCAGTGTGGGTCAATGCTTTCCTAAAACTTGGCTCCACAGCAGCTCTACCACAGAGGTTTGACGTCACAGGGCCAGGGCAGGGCCTGGGACTCTGCATTTTCAGCAAAACTTCCCAGCCCTTGTGATGCAGTGGCCGATGGGCTGGAGGTGTGTGGGGGGATTTTCTGGTGCTTCTCACATCTGTTCTGAGGCATTCTTAGGAGGAGGAAGGGAGGAAGAGAGGAAGGCACACTGGGTGGTCTCATGCTGGGCCCTCCCACAGGTAGGTTCTGTGAGCACAAAGTCCCAGAGATGACACTGTGGTGCTGGACAAGGAAGGAGTGTCCACCAAGTGTGGGTGGTTATTGTTTCCCCACCCTCAGAATGAGGGGATCTTTGAAGACTTGGGTAGTAGAGTGTCATGAAATAATATGTTTTAGACTCTGAGAGTCCTGGGGTCAGCACCAGAGCAGGGCAGCTGATGTTCCCCAAGATGAGTAAAGAGACAATGACAATGGTGAAAAGCAGGAGAGGGATCTGGCTGTGAAGACAGAGAGGAGAGGCATCAAACTGGGCACAGCAGCATGGACCCACACTCCTGCCGTCAGGGAAGTAGAGACAGGTGGAATCCAGGGGCTCACTGCCCAGGGGTCTAACCGAGTCAGCGAGCCCCAGACTCAGAGAGAATTCTTTCTAAAACCCGAGGTGGAGAACTGAGGAAGAGTGGGCAGGCTGTGAGTTGTTGTTTGAGAGAGAGAGAGCCTTGGAAGAGCCTCGGAAGAGCCTCAGGGACTACAGATGAGCTGAACATTGGCTGCTCCTGAGGGAGAAGGATGTTCTGTCAGGCAGGCAGCTGCATGGGCGGCCTACAGCCCAGAGGAGGCTCCAAACTACAGAGGAATTAGGGAGTTACTGTCCAAACAAAGTGTGGCCGAGGTGGCTCAGGAAAGAGGACTGGAGTGACACAGGACCATCAGTGTCCAGCTAGAGGACGCCAATGTGTGGAACGGGTTTCCCATTGTCTCGCCATGCCAGTGTTCCAAGTGAGTTTCCGTTAAAAGTGGTGCGGTGGGCGGGTGGCCTTGCCGCAGAGCTACCTCCTAAGGTACCACAAACAATAGCTGCCCTCAGTGAGGTCTGCGCGAAGGTCCCAGCCCCCTTCCAATGCCCCAGAGAGACAGATGGGGTCACCCTAAACTCCTGTTTGTCAGTGAGGGGTGGGAGGGGTGGGTTCCACATCAGTACCAGGACACCTTGGGTGTCTCACGTTGCAAACGAGCTTTTGATGATTCCAGAAGCCTCTAATTAGATAGAGCAAGTGGTTAGGATCTCGAGATTAATAGCCACTAATATTGTGTGTTCCTTTCCTATCTTTATGTGAAGCAGGTGGCCTGTTAGGGGGGCTGATGTGGCAGGGGGGCTGGGTAGGTTTTCTTGGGGGCTGATGCATCTCCCAGGAGCTCCTGGCACAGGACTGGTCCCCTTCCTAGGCTCCTGAACTAGCTGATGACATCATGTTTTAGTCTGTAGCCTTCAAAGGATGGTTTTGTCTGGGGCATGGTTAGGTTTAGATATGAGTTATCCCTCTCAGAAGCTCCCACCTGGTGGGGTGTGTGTGGGCATGCGTGTGTGTGTGTGTGTGTGTGTGTGTGTGTGTGTGTGTGTTTATGTTTGCATGTGCTTACCTGTGTGGGTCTATGTGTCTGTCCATGTGTGTGCATGTGTGTGTGTTTGTGTGTCCATGTACGTGCATGTGTGTGAATGTGCTTGCCATGTGTTTTTGTGTGTATATTTGTGTGTGTGTGTGTGTGTGTGTGTGTGTCCGTGTGCATGCACATAGAGGCCAGAAGTCAACGTTGGATACCTTTTTAAATTGCCCTCCAGCTTACTTTTTTTTTTTTTTTCTTGGTTCTTTTTTTTTTTCGGAGCTGGGGACCGAACCCAGGGCCTTGCGCTTCCTAGGTAAGCGCTCTACCACTGAGCTAAATCCCCAGCCCCTCCAGCTTACTTTTTAAACACAGGATCTCTCGCCGAACCTGGAGCTCACCCAGTTGACCTGGCAGTGAGACCTTTGGGTCCTTCTGTACCTCCCTCCTCATAGGGGTACATCACCCTGCCTAACATTTTTTGTGGGTGCTGGGGACTCAAACTCAGGTCCTTATGCCTGTGCAGTGAGCCCTTTACCAACAGAGCCATCCCTCAGCCCCTGGTGGTACTGTTGGAAGGCAAGTGGTTCAGAAGGACATAACCTCACCCATGCATTTCCCCATCAGTGAACCCACAGTGGGGTGGACACAGCAAGAGGTGGGACCTCCCCAGAGATAGTGGGCGACTGGGATAGGCATGTCTTTGAAGGGTAGATCTTCTCCCTGTTCAGCCCCTCTCTGCCTCTCTCTTGCTTCTTAGCTGTTATGAGGTAACCAAGCAATGTTGTCTCACTAGGCTTCTCTAATAGGATGGTTCCCTCACACAAGGAGCAACAGGGCTGAGTGTCCATGGACTGGAGCCCCTGAGACTGAATCAAAATAAAACCTTCTGCCTCTTAAGGTTTTATCCCCTCAGACGTTTGTCATAGTGACCAAAAGCGACTAAGCAGGTGCCCAGTGGAAGAGGGGTATTCCAGGGGTATTCCCAGTGTGGCTTCAGACGGGCGATCAATATCTGCCTGGTTCCCTCTGCCCACTGGTGGGAGGGTCTGTACATTTGTTCTGACATTTGGCTTTGAAGAGGTGGAGGCAGAAAGGGCCAAGAAAAATTGATGAAATGTATCCATGTCTTTCTCAGGATGTGGGTCAAATAGGGCCTTTTGCTGGAGCCAGCTCTGAATGGGCACAGAGCCCTCTCCCAAGGGCAGGGAGAGCACACACGGCTGCCCTGGGGCGAGCTCTGGAGCTCTCCGATTGCTTTGACTGAGTGTGTCTCTTTGTCCTCAGCCCAACTCAACAGTGGTCTGAGATGCCAAGACGTCGCAGGGGCCTTCTCTGGGGCTCCGAGTGATGAGCTCACTCAGACCCATGCTGGACAGAGTCCATGGAAAGCAGAGGGAAGGAGAAGGCAGAAGAAGAAGGGAGGGAGATCTACTAGGAAACGAACAGGTCATGGTGGGGCCCAGCCCCCGAGAGGTTCAGCTATGTGCCTGATGGCTTTTATTTTTTACCAGACTTTTTGGTTTTGTTTTGTATTGGTTTGGTTTTTGTTTGTTTTTCCAAATTGCAAAGAAGGTGAAACTGGCCCCAGCTTATTACCATCCCAGCTCTTACAAGGGTCTTCATACATCTGTCTCTGGTCACATGTTACCACATGTCCATACACATGTCCTCTCAGCCTCTGGTGGGGGAAGAGTCTCTGAGCCCTTGGCCTCTGCCTTCAGACTAGGAAGCCTAAAGTCTCCAGTGGCTGTCCAAACTTAGTAACCAGAGGACCTACCCTAGTCACAGGGTCAGAGCTAGGTATAAAAGGAGTCCTTCAGGCCATCCCGGGAAAGCTCCTCCCACACTGGGACTTACTACAATATGTTGATTGTACACCTGTGTTTGGACCTCCTTCCTCCTCTGTTTTGGGCTGGTCTTCATTCCCAGAACAGAATGGACACCACATTCCCTCCGATGGGACAAGCCAAGATATCCAAGCAGAGCCTAGAAGCCTGTGTGGGTTTCTCTAGATGTTGAAGAGAGCACCGTTCTTCCTGGTGCCACCCCCTCAGGAGTCCACCCTGGAACCTTCTTCAGCTCAAGCCCACTCTACTCCTTCCCTATGAGACCATAAGATGACAAGGGACATTATGCACAGGTGTCCTTTGTATAGTGAGTCAGCACATGGCAGGACTGAGAGAGAGCCCACGTGCCACTGTAACTATGAAGTGCTTGGCTTGGTGCCTGGGCCTGCAGTCATTACCACCATCCCCTAGGTAGGGAGCACGACTACAGGCTGATTAAAACACGAACTGTACCCACAAATCAAGCAGACTTCCTCTCCAACAAAGAAAGTCCCCTGTCACCTTGCAGAGAGCAGTGTCTTGGAGTTTATCACAAAGGATTAAGCTGACCAGCATAGAAAAGATACCAGGGGGTTTGGAGTGTTCATTAGGACCAATTAAGAATCGTCAGAAGTCTGACCATCAGAGGACGATTGGGTGTTTGTGCAGTAGGATATGATGGGGCCAGAATGAAAGATTCCACAGATCCAAACCCCGTAGCTTGTAATGATGCTGTGAGATGCCACTCTGCCACAGTAGACTATTACTGCTGTGTCCAATGGGAGCACAGCTACCCTAGGATCGCTGTGTCTAACAGGAGCACATTTATCCTAGGAACTCTGTGTTTAATGGGAGCATGTCAACCCTAGAACCAACGTGTCTAACGGGAGCACAATTGTTCAAGCCCATGCCTGCTAGTGGCTTGACAGTCACATGCCTGCTAGTGGCTTGGAAGCTCATACACTAAAGTTTGAAAACCAGTTATTTCCAAGTGGTGGGATGTCCTGTGGGTTTTTCCCCCCTAGAGCCCCTTTCCCTTTCTGTCTGGTTTGATTTCCAAAACCAGGCATGGGCTGCTTTCCTAGTTAGAAAACAATGGGCCATGTGAAGCTTACAAAGGAAAGACCTTCAGGGGCTCACACACCTCACCCTTCCCTGCAGACATGGCTGCCTTCGGTCTATCTGAACACAGATGCCATCTCTTTCCTCTACATATTTGGTATGGGGATTCTGTGATCCTTGGGGCGTGGTGCCCATGTGCCCTTTTTTTCCATCTGGGGTTTTCAGGATGGCCTCTGGCTTTCCTACTGTCTTGAGGAGAGAGAAGAAGCATGTGGAATCCTGAGAGGGACAAGCAGGAAAGATCCCTCTGCTCTACCTGCAACTGCAGTGTCTCAGCTATCAGCCCTGCAACTGCATCCAGGGCACCAGCATCCAGGGCACCAGCATCCAGGGCACCAGCATCCAGGGTACCCAGCATCCAGGCTACCCAGAATCCAGGGTACCCAGCATCCAGGGCACCAGCATCCAGGGTACCCAGCATCCAGGGCACCAGCATCCAGGGTACCCAGCATCCAGGGTACCCAGCATCCAGGGCACCAGCATCCAGGGCACCAGCATCTAGGGCACCAGCATCCAGGGTACCCAGCATCCAGGGCACCAGCATCCAGGGTACCCAGCATCCAGGGCACCAGCATCCAGGGTACCCGGCATCCAGGGCATCTGAATCCAGGGCACCAGCATCCAGGGTACCCAGCATCCAGGACACCAGCATCCAGGGCATCTGCATCCAGGGTACCCAGCATCCAGGGCATCTGCATCCAGCGCACCTGTGACCTACAGCACTTGAAGGATCCAATGTAGAGGGGCTATACATGGCCTAGAGGAAGTCCCTCCCAGCCAAGGAAGAGACACATGCGTTCTGGATCTGGGCGTGGATATACCTGTCCACCACCTGCTGCCCCCATGGCTCCTGCTTCCTCCTGGCTCCCCCAGTCCACAGTAAGCCTCCACCGGGAGGCTTTGGGACAGCAGAACGATTTAATTCCTATTACAGTATAAAAATTAATAACATTAAAATGTCATGATCATCCCACACTAATTAAGCATCTAATGAATAATTAGCTGTGGACACATCTGACATTTTTGGTCATTAATTTGAGCAAGTGTTTTAAGTTCCAAACAAAACCCCTCTGTGGTGGAGCCTGGGACTCTGTGTTAAGAGGCAGAGCCTTACAGAGTTATCCTGCTCAGATCCCGCCTGTGGGAGGCAGGAGGGACTGGGCCATGGGCTCTCCCTCCCTGCTGGAACAAGTTGGTTGTGCACAAAGTGGGTCTCGTCTTTCTCCTGGGGATACATCTCTGTCCTTCAAAGTCCTCCCCAAGGCCACACTCCAGCCCCTAATGTTTTCTTGCATGCATTTCTAAGTTTGCACGTGGTGTTGTGGTACACAGTAGGTACTTGGTGAAGGAAGTGATGCCTTTATCCATTCATGGATTCCTCCACCAGAGTGGTTGACTTCAAGAGCAGACTAGCGTCTGAATGGCTGGGGCCAACAAGGCACTGTGAGAGGCCTAAAGACCATCCTAGCCTTTTCCCTCACCCAGGGAGCTGGAAGAGGCTTCCAGAAGGGGACCCAAGACAGATGTGAGACCCCATTCCTGCCTTCTGGAAGTGCACCCCCTCTAATGTCACATGCTGTTTTATGTCCTTAGCTCTATCGTGTTGTGAAGTCCCAAGGGTTTTAACGTTGCTTGTTCTGGGCTCACTGCCGAAGGCACTGGTTTAGATAAGAACCCAGTGTAGTGGAGTGGTCCTGATCTATTGTCTGTTGTCTGTATAAGAAGGCGACTTGACCTCAGAGGTATTTGGTCATAACGACGAGAGAGTTACCAATATACCTTTAAGTTCTAAACAATGTGCATCCGCTATCTCCCCTCCTTATAATGCTCAGCTGTGCATGGCAATCCCACATTACAGGTGAGGGATGATTGTGCAACGCCACAGGACTCAATTGTTTCTCTAGCTCTTAAATGTGCGCATGCACATGGGAATGTGCATGTGTAAGTAAGTGTGTGTAGGTGTGCATGTATGTGAGTGTGCATGTGTGTGGTGTGTATGAGTGTGCTTACATGCGTGAGCGTGAGTATGTGTGTGCACATGCACATGTATGTGTGAGCATGTGCGTGCATGTCATGTATGTGAGTGTGCACACAAGTGAGTGTGAGGATATGTGTGTGGTGTGTATCACTATACTCCCATGTGCATTCATATGCATGTGTGAATGTGTGTATATATGCGAGTGTGAGTTTGGTGTGTGTGTGTGCAGGCATGTGCATGGATTGTGGGCACACATGTGTTCATGTATGTGGGTATGCATGTGTGAATATGTGTGTTTGGGTACACATGCCACAGCACACGTGTGAGGTCAGGGGACAATCTGGGCCCGTTAGTTCTCCCGTTCTACTATGGGAGACACATATGGGATTGAATTCAAGTGGTTAGGCTTGGCAGCGAGCGCATTCATCTGTCTGAGTCATCTTCATGGCCAAAACTTTAAGACTTGCAAAGTTGGAGTTTTATGTGGTGCTTTGCTGAATTTCCCAGGTTTGACTTGAATGGGAAGGGAAAAGGTGGCGTGCTGACAGGGCACGGTCTCCACCTTTGAAGAGCATCAGCTGACATGTGGAATTAATGATCACTCATGAGCATGTGACCCTCAAGGACGATGGGAAGACTAACTAGGTCAACAGAGGAGACGCTGAGGGAGAAGCACATGAGGGATGAAGGAGGGCAGCTGTGAAGACCCAGGAGCCTCCCCCAGAGACAGCCATGTGTGGGTAAGAGAGTGTAGACAGGGTTTGGGCAGAGGTTGGGGGCCAAGTTAATCTTGCAAAGGCACAGTGACCCCCAAAGCACCGGGAGCAACAACACCCTCAAGCCAGAGCAGGGGTGATGGTGCTTTTTGTGAACCAGTGTGCTCAGGAGGAAGACAGGGGTCCTGAAACTGGTGTCTCCATGAGGGGGAGCATAAGGGCACTCTGTGTGTCTTAGGGAGTGCAAGAGGGAAAACCATTTTGCACAAATAAACACAGTCCTGTCCCAGGAACTGCAACGTTTCTAGTAGAGATCCTCAACTCAGTTCTGATGCCCCCACAAAGTCCAAGCCCTCAATGTCGAGCCTCCTCTCACAGCTCCTGCCAGGAGGGCCTCCACTGCCCTTCAGGTTCTGACACAGGGAGAGAGACTGCTGTTATAAACTATTGCTGTCCCTAGGATGACCTTGGAATGGCAGTCAGTACACGTGGCCCAGAGGCTGCTCCACAAGAGGGAGATGAGCATCTCACCTTTGGTCACCCAACTGTCAGGCAACACCTGATTCTCTCAGCTCATGTGGTCATTTACAGATGGTTTCAGAGCCCATGCAACTCTCTTTGCCTGGTGGGAGCGATGCCCCATGCTCACAACGCTCACTCCAGGTCACAGAGTTTTGGCATCCTGACCTCTTACTCTGTGGCAGGTCTGCTGATGTCCCTACCTGGAGCCTGGAGCCAGCAGCTGTGTAAGGTCTGGTCAATCCTCTGGCCTCGGTGTGTTTTTATGGCCTAGTTATAAACCTCTGAGAAATGGGGCTTATAATGGAAACTCTGACACCACCTAAAATATGACCACGTACTGGGCGCTCCCAGAACACAGCCCTAATTTATAAACCACTCAGGGATCCTGGGCTGTTTTGAAACTTATGGACTGCAATCCAGAAATGGAGTAGACCCAGAGAGGGAAAAATGGCCCACGGCCCTGAGGACTATAAAGCGCCACGGCCGACAGTCCAGAAATCAAGCCAGTGTCATAATGTTTGGTCTCTGTCCTGAATCCTGGTCCCCCTCCTCTCTGGCAAGTGTCCCCAGCCTGGTGGAGGCCTGAGGTCGTCCTCAGCCAGCTGCTGGGCAGTGCTTTGCTCCTGCCCTACCCGATCTTAGTGGGATTGCCAGCTAGCGAGAGGGGACAGAGTGGGGTCCCTATTGCTCCTTGTGACCCTAAGGAGTGGAGAAGAAAATAATTGAACCGGTTGCTCCCCAGACACCCGCAGGTCCCTGCTAAATGCTGGTGGAAGTGCCCATCCTCCATTGCCTCCAGATCTCTGCCCAGCCGGTCTAGGGATGAGCCTCATTCAGGAGGCTGGGGTCCTGCCTGGGAGGGCATCTAGGCAAATTGCACATGTCTTCTGCCAACTCCTTCATCCACCCAACTGAGTGTGCAGAGGATACCAGGATGGAAAGAAAGGCCAGAGGGAAGCAGGGTTTTGGCTCTGACAGTGGCAGAGGGTGCCAGATCCTTCTTCCTCAGGAGATGGGGGCTGGACCCTGTTTCTGCAGTTCAGGCCCTGGCTCTGCCAGCCCCCTCACCTCCATGATTTTACCCTACAAGCACCTGAGCATTTCCCAAATTTGAGGCTCTGTTCTGGGGTCACGGAAGCTGCCAAGGGGACTTGCAGGACAAGCTGTTCCACTTGTGACTGCTCGGAGGTCCTATCTGTGTCTTCCAGGGCTGAACCACCCCATCAGTTCCCTTCTCAGACCATCATGGGGGTCTTTCATACAGTTGCTGTCATCGCCGACACCAAATTCACCTCAGAACTTTTGAGGGTCTTTTTGGTCCCACCTCAGTGTCTAGAAGCTTTGCAGACACCTTCTCTGATGGGGTGAGGGCAGTCGTCCTTCCCCACGTCTTGCCAGAGGTCTACAGAGGGTTGTGTAGAGCCAACCCCACCCTCCTTCTAGCACAGGTTGGAGACAGAGGGCCATCCGTGCTTCCTCTCGGCTGCACCCAACAAGGATCTCGCTTCCTATCCCTAATGCAGCAGCCAGAACAACCCTGCCTCACAGGGTCATGTGCACACCCTGTCAGAGACACAGCCAAGAGCCCCTGTGTACTTTAGAAGAGTCTGCATGAGAAAAGGCCCTGGGGCACACACTAGCACTCCATCAACAAACACT
This sequence comes from Rattus norvegicus, assembly GCF_021556685.1. NCBI lineage: Eukaryota > Metazoa > Chordata > Mammalia > Rodentia > Muridae > Rattus > Rattus norvegicus. The sequence goes on from NC_141538.1 coordinate 167,794,647, forward strand.
AGTCGTAGATTTGTAGACCCGCAAGTCCTCCCCAGGGTTGAGCCTGTGGGGTGGCTTCCTCAGGAAATGGGTGCTTCTGCTCAGAAAGCAGGCTCTGCTCTTGTCCCCATGTAGATCCATGAGGCCTGAGGGGATGAGTCTCCGCCTCTCAGGCTGGTGGCTCCTCAGAGTGGGGCTGGCAGTTCCCCTCTGCCCACGCTTGTTCCCGAGCTCCTGTCTTCTGAGCTCCTTGGGGAAAATGCAATTTGAGTCAAGCCACTTTCAATTACGGATGCAGTTGGGCTGAGCCCAGGAGGTAATAAGGGGCCCGCTTTCCTTCTGGGAATGCTTGGAGTTCTCCGGGAGCCGAAGGACAGGGGAGAGGAGGAAGCAGGGCTAAGTGCTGCCCCAAGGAGCAAATGGCTTCACAGTCCCCAGAGCTGGGAGTGAGCCTACCCACCCCAGGCTGCCAGGTTCCTCAGCAGAGAAGGTACAAAGAGAATAGGGCTTGGTGGGGCTGAGTGTGACCTGTGAGCATGTGTGTGAGCATGTGTGACTGTGAGCCTGTGTGAGCAAGAGTCCTGTGTAGTTGTGGGGTGTGTGTGTGTGTGTGTGTGTGTGTGTGTGTGTGTGTGTGTGTGTTTGAGTTGTGAGGGGAGGCCCAAACCTCAAACCAAACCTCTGAAGTCTCCTTGGTTCTTCAGGGCCCAAGTGGCCTGGCTTGTTGCCTTGCCTGAGGACTGTGGGGAAATGCTAGGTGCACAGGGCACCCCCAAATGTTTACAACACCCTGTGTGACAGACAGTGTAGGCCTGGTTCAGGCTGGACTCTCACAGGGTAAACAGAAGAATTGCTACCTGAACTCCCACATCGCTCAGATACCTTGTGAAGCAGGCTTCGGTCTTTCAGGAAAAGCCTTATTTCCCTCACACACCCCTCATAACCAACTAACTCTGGCGAGGGGCGGGCATCTAGTTCCTGATTAACCGGAATAAGCCTGGAACCTGAAACATATCAAAGTCCCCTTGCTGTTCTGGCCTGCACCTCAGCCCAGGCATGCCCCTTCCTGCTTCCCTTAAAACCTGCAAGGCACTTCCTCTATGCCCCGCTCCCTCCCTGCCTGAGACAGCCTGGTAGTCTGGATTCTCCAAAAAGCCTTTCTACCCCTGGAGTGGTCTGGTTTGATGGCTCCGCTGTGCCCTCGCGTACAGGGTCTGGTGCTAAGCCGACCCCACTTTCCCTGGTGTCTCTCTTGCAACATATCCCATGCTTTCTGGAACATTTATTTCCTGCTTGCTAGATCTCCTGGTCTTTCGCTTCCCTTCTTCATGTCCCCACAGGGAGCCAGTCTGCAGTCTCCTTACCATCTATTGGTCCCACCTCCCCTCTGTCACCAGTAGCTCTTCCTTCCTACCAGTCCCTCCAGGAGGTCCCATTAACAGAGATGCAAAGCCTTCTGGGACTGGGAGAACCGGGAGGCCATGCTGATGAAGTGCTCAAGTGAACAAGTAAACCTTTTGAGCCCTCAGATAGCTCTCGTTTGGTTCCCAAGGACCAAGCCCAGCTTTCAGCCATCCCTGGAGATTTATGCAAGATCCTGATGCCCAAGATTGTCTAGACCTACAAGTTCTAGAACAGTTGGCCCTGTGTGCACACTGCCCAAGGTCACTTCACAGTTGTCTGTCCAGGCTTATGCTAGGGCTCAGGCTTGCTCTGTCATTTCAGCTTTCGGTGGGCTGTCTCCTGGCCTAGCCTCCTTTCTGCCAAGCAACACTGGAAACATGGAGAGACACCAGACTCTGGCCTCTAGCATTGGCCAGTCCGTGGCCCCTGGTGGACATGGAGTAGAGAGCTCATCCCAGTAGTGTGCTCCCATTCCAGCAGCGTCTGGGCTAGCCTGGCTTCCTCTCACCACTGTCCCCAGTGGGTGGCTCCTATTTAGCCCATCTTCTGGAGCGGCATGCCCTGTCTACAGGGGTGACCAGAACAGTTCCAGTTTTCACTTTACATCCCCCCAAATTCCCTATTAGGTCCTGAGAGGACATGGCTACCACTGTTGGTGGCAGTAGTACTCAGAAACATGGGATGTAGTAGGGACGGGGACAAATGGAAACAAGATACAATAGCACACGTGTGATGAATCAATGGTGAACCCCATCCCTGTGCCACAGTAGACGCAGACCGGAAGTGCCTCAGAGATCCAGAACTGTCTTGTAGTGTCCACCAGCTGCCTTCTCCCAGCCCTTCCTCTCCCGTGGGTCCCATGTCTTGTGTAGGGACAACAGGGCCATCGGGGGAGAACAGACAGATGAGTTGCATTCTCGGGGAACTCTGAGAGGAGACGTGGCCAGCACTGTGGCCAGCACGTCCCACTGTGGGTTTTGGAGAGTAAAATCTAAACGAACGGCTCTGGCCTTGTCAGGGCTCTGAGCTAGACCCGGTAGAATTGGCTCAAACCAACAGGAAAGGCTGGGCTATGCAAGAACTGGGGGCGGTGACCACACGGCAGCACGTAGGCTAACCCCGCCCCCCGCCCCTCTGGTCTTGCCACGCGCTGCTGCAGCACACAGGAGCCAGGCCTGCACACACCCTCGAACGCTACGTGATTTATGTGAAGTCCAACCCCTGCTCTCTCCTTCTGTGAGGGAGGGAGGGGCGTCATTCTAGTTTATGGATGGATAAATGGTTAGCAAGGCCGAGTCCCCATCCCATCTAGTTAGCAACTTCCCCGGGGCTGAGCTGAAGCCCAGGTATATTACCATGTCCTCAGTGTGAGCTGTCTACATGGGAAGCAGTGGTGAGCACAGCCAACGTCCCCTTCCTCTGTAGTGAATGCAGTGTCCACCAGGAAAGGTTTCGGCTATAGATGCTTGCTCTATACTCCGAGCTCTACCCAGGCAGAAGGACTCTTGGGGCTGTGGACACTTGTGCACCGTGTACCTGGTTACCTGGTGAATCAGGATTGGGCCTGCGGCTCCCGAAGGGCCAGCCAGGCAGTCAGCTCTCTCCATCCCAGGGCCCTGCCATTGCTCCTCTACCTGCTTGCCAAGGACTGGGCTCCCTGTCAATCCAGGCTTGGTGAGGAGGTGTGTGGGATGACGTCACAGGTGAGGCAGGTACAAGATAGAAGGAGGCCTGTCATTGGACGAGAAGGAAGGATGGGCGGGAGAAAAGTGAGGGAAGGGGAGGAGACTGGAACAGAAGAGGAGAAGAGGGGCGGAGAGTAGCCTCGGGACAACACGTTAGCTTACGTTTAAGATTCCACGCTGTACTTTTACAGGTTGCTATAAATGTTCTTAAGGGATGGATGTGTACAGGGCTTTGTATGTTTAGATGGGCAGTTATATCTTATTAATTGGGTCAAAGGTGTTCCTTCATGTGGCAATTTAAGTGCAAGAGTGTGTGGCGGCTAGTCTGGGCCGCCGCGGAATCGGGATGTGCCTTTCTGTCAAGATATCTAGCAGATATCTTGGGGCACTGCGGTGCTGGATCTAGAGGGATAAAAGACAACATGTTATTTTTTATGTTTTTACAACAACAGAGGTGAGCAGAGAGAGCGTGCAGACACAGCTTGTAGGGCAGCAGGGAGCTCCTTGCTGACCCACAGCACTCGGTGTTCCCAGGCAGGGGCTGACAGGTAGGGGACTTGCTTCATTCTCATCTCCAAAGATGCCCTCCTCCCATGTGCCGAGCAGAGAGAAGTGACACAGGACGGTCACTGGGAAGTCATTCTACGTCCCACTCTCATAGCATATCACATCTAGTTCTTAACTGACTTTGTGTCCCACAAGCCACCTGCTCCCCAGCCAGTGTTCGGCAACCCTCGTCATACCATGGAGAAGATCCCTGTGTCCCCCAAGCCCTGGGCCTAGCTCCTTTGCAGGTTCAAGGCCTGGGCTTAGAGGGGGCCTGTGGACTTCTTGGGAAGCAGGGGCTGAAGGTGACTTCCTGGTCAGCGGCGGCCCTTCCCTCCGGGTGCCCTCTCTAAAGCTGACTGAAACTGCACTCTGCCCAAGCCAGAGACCAAACAGGCACTTGGAATTCGCAAGGAGACTCTGCCGAGCTGCCGGAGCCCATCAAATTTTTATTGGACGCATTTCCTCTGGAGAACTTGTCTACTAAATCCTGCCTGGGCCATATTAGAGAAATAAAAATTCCACACACAGGCTTGACTGCCAATGTTTCTGCCCAGAGAGAGGACGCACTTCCTCAAAAGCCACTGGGCAGAAGAGGCTGGCCTTTGAGGATGTCCTTGACCAGAGGTTGGAGGCTAGCTGGCAGCTCAGGCTCCAGACAGTATAGTACATGAAGTCATTCTGGACTCCTAACCAGCCCCCTTAAAGCTCCCGTGGGCCTTGGCCTGGTCCTGGCCACCTGCCGTTTTCCTCGGTCCTGTCCAATCCTGAATAGAAAACCACCAGCCTCCCTACTGTGTGTTCCTTCCCTGGGGCCAGGGACCAGCTAGAGCCTGGGAGCTCTTGGACCATGCCCAACTTCTCTGTATCCCCAGCTGCAGAGACTCACTGAAAACAGCAGAGGCGCAGATGTTCTCGCTTGGAGATTCAGGGGTTCTAGGCTCCACAGCACTCAGGCACCCCACTGGGTTCCAGCAGGTGTCTGTGCATCCCAGAAGCCCCCCCTCCCCAGCTGTACCCACTGATGGGGGCGGCAGTAGGACCTAGAAAGAGGGGGATTCCTTTGCAGACGTTAGTCACTTCTATAGCATATCCATAGTTTCATACTTAAAATAATTATACGAGAGCTTCTTGTTCATCTGCAATTCAAATCCACGGAGCAGCTGATATTTTTTACTTGCAGGCTTTTGCAAGCCTGAAGATCAACCTCTGGGGTTTAGTGCAGGTTGAGTTTCCAGGCTCCTTACGCTTTGCCTCCACCCCACAGGTGCAGAGATGTTTTCCGGTGCCGCTTGCCCCACGGGCCCTGGAAGACAGAAATCTGAACTGACAGCACAAGGAGGCTGGCAGCCAGGAGGGCACATCTGGTTGGGAGATTCTGAGAACAAACTGTTGTCACCAGCCCCCCTTCATGGTGGGCAGAGTCCCGGTCCACACTTCTGTACTTTCCTCTCCCCAGTTTTTTTGTTGCTTTTTTCTTATACTTTGTTGCAGCTGACCAAGGGCAGAGAATGAGGCTGCTTCGTAAGAAATTCCCCCAGAAGGGTTTCCAAGGAAGGTTCTAGAATCTGCTTACTCAGCTTCCTCTTTTGGCTACTGGGCTTGGCTCCCCTGCAGTGGCCCATAAACACGCTGGCATCGAGACAAATGACACATGTCACTGGTGGGTAATAACTGGCTTCCTCAAGCCCTGCTTGCTTCTCCGCAGGGCTGAGTGACGCTTCCACAGTCACAGGCTAGCTCTCCCGGGAAGCTCCTAGGCCTCTCTGCCTGCGACTCCTTTGCCCAGTTGGGCCTGCCAGTTGAGCGTGAAGCCAGGATACTTCCCGGAGCTGACAAGGGCACAGCCTCGACACTGGGCTGTTTGGCGTCATCCCAGCCCAGGCTTGCCGCTTGGCAAAGGAAACAGGTGCCTGCTTCATTTTCTCTGAAGCTAAACATAGATTCGGAAGGGTGAGAACCATCCTCTCCCCCACACGGCATCTTGGATGGGGCCTCTCATACCTGTCACTCAGAGATGCAGTATTTGAAGCCAGTGAGCAGGAGTAAAGCAGCCAGTGAAGCAGTCTGAGTAAAGGAACATCCTCGAAGGCTGCTGTCCCTGGCGTGCCAGTCAGAGACATAGAGCAGTCACTACATGGGAAGGAGGACTGTGTTTGAGGATGGGGGTCAGGAAAGACCCTGTCTTGCTAGAGTGACGTAAAAACCGAGCAATAATCACTCTTCTTAACTCCTGTAAACACATGCTGAATTTTCACACACATTAGTGTGCACATGAATATATACTGGACACAAGTTATGTGTATGTATATTCACATTCACACGTGATCATTTGCATATACACAATACTCATATACACACCAATACACATCACCATACTCATACACACATCCATGTGCATATTCCATTCATATGTGTGCGTGCACGCTTTTAGTCCATGAATAGCACTCATGTGAACACAAATGCAAACTGAAACATTCCACAACACTCATTCAATCAAATCCCACAATACTCATGTACACATGTGCATATCCCAGGGATAACGCTCATATGCAGGCACTCACACGTACAGACCATGCAAAACCCCATCACAACATTCAAATGCAGTGAGCCCTACACATGTACATACAGGTAAACATACATGTACAACAACCATACATGCATACATGTACAACACTCATGCACATACACATTACACATCCACATGTACACACTCACCTGCCTGCCTCAACTCACACACACACTGCACACATACATGCATCCATGTACACCACAACAGTTAAATATATGTACATACTCTTTCATATATGTACTACACACATGTGCAACATGCATATGCACACATGTATCCGTGAACACACTCATATGCATCACAATACTCTTGTGCACATGCACATCTTTACATGTATACACACTCATATCAGGTACACACGCACATAGCACACATCCACATGCAACACAACACTTGACTGTATGTACATACTGTCCTATATGCTCTACACACATGTACAAAATGCATATGTACACATGTATATGGGAACATGTGCTCACATGTATTGCACCACCCATTTGCACATGTACACACACTCATAACTCTCTACACAGACACACACACATACACACACCCATGTCCAGTTGAGCCTCCCAAGTCATGAGGAGGCTTGTGTCCCCCACTCTGTCCTTCTGCAGTGGTGCCCCAGGAAGGGTTGGACTCATTCTAGCAGGGTCTCTTGGGCACCCAGCAGGCAAGGACAGTCTTCCAAGGCCCACTCAGTCACCTCCTGTCTTCACAGTCGGGGGGGGGGCGCTGCTTGTATTGACCTCTGTGTGTTGGCATAGACCATTGAGAATGATTTCTGGAGTGCAGGCTACCTTCCCCATCCCCAGCCTGTTCCCTGAGGAGGGCGTGTCCCTGTCTGTCTCATTGCCACTCTCATTGGTGACCTCTGCTGTCACTCTTTCTGGGCTCTGATTCTGTAGTGTCCCTCCCAGTGGGCGAGTTCCTAAGAGACGTATGGGGAGCTGAAAGTCTCAAGAGGTTTTGAGAGGTCCACAGAGAAGTACTCTGTGGCACGACTCTCAGTCTAGAAGCACACACTGGGATCAAGATGAACGGGGCCAGGAGAGTTCTCTGGGGTTACAGCTCAGGTTGCCAACAGCGATGGCCGAGAGGCAGGGCCAGGGCTGTCACCACCCTAGGCCTCATCCAGAGCTGCCTGACAGTGGGACAGAGCCAGGGTCCATCTCACCTAGGGCTCATTCTTTCTCCTGCCCAGACAGCGCATGGTTCAGAAGATGGAATGGGGAGGGTTGGGGGTGACTTTCTGGGTGTGGCTGTTGATAGCTGGCTACTGGCTTCAGACTTTTAAAGGGACAGGGCAGTATATGTGACCGATCATCATGGCCAAAGGGCTGAAAGTGGAGGCGGTTGTGGTACCATCCCCTGTAGGGACCCCTCCAGCTTTTCCAGCCTGAGAGGAACCACACAGCTCTGGCCTTGTTGGAAGCTGTAGATTGCTTCTCTCGGCTGGTCCTGGGTGATCAGCCGGATGTTCAGAGAAACAGGGCAAGGGAGCCTAGGGTCCAGAGCCATGCCCTTGGGACCGGTGTGCACAGGGCTCAAGGGAACTTGGTGGCTTCTGCTACTTGTCCTGGCCCTTAGTCTTTGGGGGCCTGACTTGGCATCTGTGCCCCTGTCCCTGGGTTGCACCATCTCTTCATGGCCGAGGAAAAAAAAAAAAGAACATGTTCCTTTGAGTGCTCACAACAGGCTTCCAGGATGAGACTGTATGGAGGTTAGCATCTGGAAGGTAGTCCTGGGGTCAGGCAGCTTGGGTCCTGCGGAAGTCTGGAAAGCAGGCTTACGTGAAGCAGAGGGGTAGTGTCCTGGCTTTAAAGATGGCAGCAGGATAGAATAGGGATGCTGTCTTTTACCTTGCCTTCATTTTCAGAAGAACCTGCTCTCTAACCATGATGAACACCATACAAACAAGACCTGACCTAGATGCCAGCAGTTCCTTCCTGGGACGTATTACTGAGGAATGGCAGTGCGGTGCAGTCACCAGTGTTTAAAGAAACACACAGCCAGTGTGCAGGCTGGGACAAGTCCACGACCACATGCAGAGTGCAGGACCTGCCCCCGCCTCTGCCTCCTTCTGTCATTCTTTGTGCTACATGCTCACTCTCTCACACTTTGCCACAGAACTCTCCCTGAGGAATCCTTCATCCCAGAGCAAGATGAGCTCATGGTCCCACACAGCCTGGTCTACTGAGAGTCCAGCATGGGCTAACACCTCCTTCTGCCGGCCCTTCAGCACGAGAGCTGGTTTTCAAGTACAAAGACACCCCAGCCAGCCTGTTCCTGTGGGGGGGTAACCTCAGACCGACACCCCAGGAAGAGGATAGCCACGTCGGCTGACCCTTGGTGTGTACATGGCCAAGTCTTCTGAGAGTCCTACCATAGCCTCTGGGGACACTCAGAGAGCTCTTCCTGGATCAGGCACTACAGAAAAAGGTGGTTTGCATGTCTGAGGCAGTGAAAGGAGGCTTTCATCCACCTGAGATGGAATTATGGCCAGGAGGTCCGCGAACAAGACAGAAATAGATGAGTGCAGCACAGCCTCTCTATAAATTCCTGGAATCTGCAATCTGTCCAGGACTGGCTTCCTATTCCCCGACAGCCCTGAGATGGATTCTGCTTAAGCAAGATCTAGGGCCCTCCAGGTGAAAGGGCACAGGCTTCCTCATAACCACATCCAGGCAAGCATGGACATCTCTGACAGGCAGATCCTGGATGGTGACATCATCCTGCACCTACCTGTGCGGATGGAGACTCCAGAGGGAGCCATCTGAGCCCTGGGAGGGCAGTCACGAGCTGGCTTTTACCAGGATGTTTAACACTCACTGGGCCCAGGAATGAGAGGCTAGGCTAAGCCAGGGCAAACCTCGGGTCCAGGAACTGTAAGTGGTACCCATTGCCTTTATGCTCAGGAGGGTGGTTGCTGACAAAGGTGAGTTGTCTTAATGAGTGGAAAATGGGGTCCTAGAGATGTAGGATCTCACAACAGGCTCTGACATCACAACAAGAACACGTTGCTTCCTCCTTGACACCCCCACAACCCAAAGCTGATCACTCAGAAGAGAGGCCCAACTATGAGGACCGCTGAACTCAGAGAGAGCAAGGTTGACTGGCAAACTGGAAGAACAGGCAAGTAATAGTTTGCTGAGCTGGCTCACCTCCTGCCTGTCACCGGCTCTCTCTCTGTCTCCCTGGAGGATGCTGGATGCCTGCAGTGGGGCAGACGGCAATGCTAAACTTTTCAATCACTTATGAGTCTGAGCTCTACTGAAGCAGCCGCTAGACAACCACTAAGTTTGAGAGATGGTTTGGGGGAGGTGGGACAGTTATTCAGCATGGAGCTGGCTTGAGGAGGTCAGGACCCTTCTCTCTTGCCTGTCAATAGGATCAGGGTTGGCACAAGTCACCCTTCTATGAGAGCGACAGGATGGCCCTCAATCCCAGACCACATAAAGGTAGGGCAGGCATAGCCCCTGCTTCGGGGTGAGTCAGCTTACTGGGCAAGCTGACACCCACTTCCCTACTGATCACTGGCTTTCTTTGGACCTGTTGACCACCACACCCCCAGAGACCCTGGAAGCAGGGCTGTACATCCCCACATGGCTTCTCCTCCTCGGGGACTCCCTGAGTCTCCCGCCTATCCTCTCAGTTTAGCTCCAGTTCCGGGACCTACAACCTCTCACGTTTCCAGGCGCAGTACATTCAGATGGGCCTCCTCCGATCTCCTGCCCAGAAAAGGGTAAATATTTCTGATCTATAGCAAATGTGTTTCCTTTAGCTAACATCTTGGCAGGCGAGCACACTAATCTCTCAGGAAAATCTAGGGCCGGAAACAGCGAGCAGACCTCCCCTCCTCACCCCCGCCTTGAGCAAACAGAAACTCTGAGTTGCTTTTTTAATGCTGCCTTTTCTTCTTTTGTTTAAAAAAAATAGAAGAAAGAGAAAGATCTGGAGAAGAGTCATGGTCCATTAACTCTGCATCTCTTGAAAGGAAAACCCAGAAGCCCACCTCTCCAATCAAAGGCAAAATGAACTAGGTGTGCGTGCGTGTTTAGAGTGCATCGTGGGTGTAGTGGGCCTTGGCCACCCTCTGCTCAGCCTGCAGAGACCAGCACTTCCTGGGACCTGACCAGTGGGGTCAGCCTGGGAGAACAGAAGGGACTGAGGACATTGTCCCCACTAGATGCCATGTGTGACCCCAAATCTGGGTGAAAGGCATAGTCACAGAGATCCCCAATCTCCCATGTGTCCCCATATTATAGTCTCTCTGTTTTCCTTCCATAGCTTGAATCAGGAAGAAGTTCAAGAGATATATAACCAGAGTATCACTGGAAGGAACCCCAAAGAGAGGACCTTAGGTCTTTAGAGGAGCCAAAAGCTCCCTAAAGACAACACATTACCCCCCCCCCCCCACACACACACACATACTTTGTGTTTCTTCATGAGTTTCCTGAGGGAGGGAAGCTCTGCTCTCAGGTACTGGGAGTTCAGAACTGAATGGGTCTAAATGGCATGTATCTGTGGTTGAACTCTAGGACCTGTGTGGTTTGCACCTGCATAATTCCTGTACCTGTGTGTTCATGCATGTGCATGCATGCACATGGGCGCATGTATGTCCTAACTCAGGAGGAGATAGTGTACTTCCCTTTTACTGACACAGAAAGTCCTGTCCCCATGTTCCTCACATGGTGCTTTTCCTCCAGCTGCTGTGAAAAGGAGGAGGAGGAGGAGGAGGAGGAGGAGGAGGAGGAGGAGGAGGAGGAGGAGGAGGAGGAGGAGGAGGAGGAGGAGGAGGCGGCGGCGGCTTCGGCGGCGGCAGCGGATGCAGAAGGATGAATGTGGGATGTCACTGCTCATCGGGCACATCTGAACATCTGAGCAGGGCATTCTGGGAGTGCGAAAGGCTGGAATCAGTTCCTCTTAAGTCTTTACACACAGCACCCCTCTAAGACCTGCACAGCCACAACCAGGAAGAAACAAACCCTTTAAGAGACCTTGAAGAGTGTGTGGTCCTTTCCCTGCCAGGGAAGTTTTGAGCCCATGAGGGAGGGCTGGGGCTGCTTCAGCCCACTCACGAGGCAGCTCCATGGTTCCTTGGAGGGCTTGCCTTTCATCCCAAAGAGAGAGGCTCATCCCCTCCTCCATGAGAAGGATGTGCCCCTTAGCCAATCGGAAGTCTCTCCTATCCTAGATGGCGCCTCCACTTCTCAACCCCGGAAACCCCGGATATTGCCTGAGTGTCCGGTTAAGACCACGTAGGGTGAGATCCTGACAGTCACTGTCACGACCACTGAGGCTTTAGGTGAGGCTGGACATAGCTCGGTCCCAGCACTTTGTTCAGAGGGAGCACCGATGGCTCACCAGCGGGGCCCATTAGGCCCGTGTTTCCCATCATGGATCAGGTAAACAAACCAGAAGAGGAGGTACCCATCCCCATCACAGCCTGGCTTCCCGACAGGAAGCTGTGTGAGTGACTTCGTTTTTAAACATTATTATCCTCTTGAAAGCAAAAGATAAAGGATGCCTTGGAGCAGCCAAATTGCTTTGGCTCAAAAAAATCATTTTAAATACCATTTCCTTTAACAAGCCTACTGCCTGGGCAGTGGATCAACACTATTCATTTTAACCTTACTCAGTAGGAAAAAAAATTCTGCAGACGGGCTTGTAATTATTTAGCACTCTCCCTCTCTGACCCCCACCCAGATACATTAACCAGTGGCCGCGGCATCGCATAATGGGTTCTCTCTGACGCAGATGAACACTGGGTGGTATACACAGAACATTCTGGAATCATTTTCCGTCTGGGTCCGGTGTGGACCCAAGCTGTGGGGCCTGAAGGATCTTTTCGGCCTTTTCCACGGACGGTGGGGACCAGTGTTCTCCCCGCTACTGTAGCTGTTTGTGGACCTCTCCGGCCAGTGTGAGAGCTCCAAGAAAGCAAGTTCGGTCTGGATGGTGATTGAAGGCAGGAAGGTGGTAGGGGAAAGAGAAGCATCTAGGGATGCCCTGCAGGCCACGACGCCAGAACCAGGCTGGAGGCATGCAGGTGTGTAGGCGGAACTCAGGCTAAGATCTCCTGTTATTTTGGAAATAAACTGAAAGTAATTTTCATTGCGTTGTTCCCGAACAAAAACCCTACACAGAAGCAAACAGGAAGCTATGCAGGAATCGCTCCCACAGGACCGAGCGAGTTTGAAAGCAGAACTGGGTCAAGGGCTTCTCTCTCAGCCAGGTGAGGGGATGCAGGCACAGAGGGGAGTCACCAACTACCTGATCCTGGTGTTTTAAGGCCTTTTCGAGGCTGTGCCTGAAGACCAGGCATCAAGATTAACAGAAGTGGGCACAGCCTTCCCCCCAGATTGGAAGACCTACAGGGTGTCTTTTTCCAGCCCAGAGCCTGATAGGAAACAGGCTTCTTCTGAGTCACCCAGATGCCCCTGATCCCTCACACGGATGAGTGGGATTCGATGTCACTCCTAGCAATCGCAGTTTGGCTTGCCCTGAGGGCTAAGTGTCTTGTTCCTGGGCAGATCATCAGGAAGCCAGGGGTACAGCAAAAGATACTCAGTGTCTGGGTGACATAGGGATAGTCTAATACTGGGTTTGGGGAGAAGAGCTATTTATTCTGACAGCACTCTGAAACATTAGCCAGGACACCCAGGTCTCTTGTAGAAGTCACCTGAGCAGAGTGATGGCAGGGGACAGCTTGCTTGCAGGGCTATGCAGTTTCTAGTGGGACCCATGTGCTCTCCTGGAGTCCCCAGAGGTCGCCAGTCTCCTGAGCAGCAGAGGCCAGCTGATGAGTCCCTTAGCCAATCATTCTTCCTGCTTAGGAGCCCAGGCATGGGGGAATACAGAGGACAAGTCCTACCAACTTCTTAGTCACAGGATGCCCCAGGGGCCTGCCCCTGCCTGGATCTAGGCCCACAGAGATTCTCCCTATCCTATCTTCTGGGCCTCAGGAGGGTGAGGGGGCTGTGTGCTCCGCTTCAAAGAGTCAGGTCACATGAAAATCTAGATTCACAAAATGGAGAAATTCAGGGCAATTCTGGCCTTCCAAGGGATTTGCCACCTGGCCCCCAAGTGAGTCTGTCTGAATCTTTGCCCACAGGACTGGTTTGCCCATGTCCCCTGAACCTGGCATGTTACCTGACTCCACTAATATACTTTGATGTCCAAAGAGCAAATTTCTCTATACTCCCAAGCCTGCTACTGTGCCCTCTGGGAACTGGTTTGCACGTTCTCAATGCACAAGAGTTGTCAAAGCCACTCAGCCCCTGGCAGCCTTTTCCCTCTCCGACAGTGACTACCTGAAAGATGTCTTGGATGTGGACCTATATGGGTCCCTCTGGAAGGTACTATACAGTGCACTCTTTGCATTCTGCAGTTAGAAGACATTCAACCTCTGGAAATGGGTCAAGAGACAGGAGGATAGCCTACCCCAAACTAATCTTATTTTCTCTGTGCACAGGGGCTACAGAGTCTGGCAAGTATCATGGGAAAAGCCCCTGAGGTCTGGGAAGTCTTGGGTAGTAGCAGGAGGCACTGGCTATGGTAGGGCTGAGCATGAGTGACAAGAGAGATGGGTGGCCACTGAGAAGGAAGGAAAGAAGAAGATGTAGGTCCCTAAACTTCCAGACTTAGACATTAAAAGACTCCATTGCTTGAATCAAATCTTCTTTCCTTGGGAAAGGAAACTGAAGTCCAGAGAAAGAGAATTAATTGCTTTCATAAGGTCACACGGGGAGCCACGGTTACATCTGTGTCTACCTTTTACACATACAATGGCATATAAGGTGACTTCATACATTTTTTTTTTTAAAATAGAGCCTCTGCAAGACACGTCTTGTAAGACCTGTTCCTGGAGAGAGTAGCTAAGGGTCCTCTACTCAACATGTCAACTCAAGGGCAGCAGAGCAGCAACAAGGGAAGTCGTCAGGAAAATCACCAGTGTTCATTCCCACGGGGCAGCATCCTACCAGACTGCCACACCTCCTGAGGAGGGTGTCGCTCAGGCTCAGGAGCCATAGGTCACTTTTAGATTCCCGTAAGGTTCCTTCCTGTGGGAGAGGGACTGCAGGGGCTTCTGCAGGACAGCAGGGAATGGTTTAGGAATCAGAAGGACTAACCCAGAGGACGGGGCCATGCCTGACAGGGAGTCAGGCCAGATAGCTCTTCCCTTGTTACTGTCCTCTGCCAGAGAGGAGGCCTTTACAGGAGTTTCTGGGATCCAAAGGGAAGAGTGCCATCCATAGAAGATCTTTTTTGGCCAGGTTGACCATAGCCCATGGAGGCAGAGAGTGGAACTGGCCCTGTTCGTGACAGGGAGGAGTGGGGCACTTTAGGGCAAGCATCCTGCTTACCACAGCTCCCCAAACCCACTCTTGCCTTGTCTTCTCCAAATCTCTAGCCCATCTGTTGGATTCTAGGTCAGGCTTGATGCCCTTTCCTGTGTCAGCGAGGAGGCCCTGTCCCATGGTCCTCTGGAGAACTTGCTGACTTCTAATTCAGATTACTTAAGCAGCACCGAGGGCCCGTTGCTCACTTAGAGGCTTGCCTGTGTTGACATCTGTCTTCCCTGGAGAAGCAGGCAGGACATTGTCAACTGGCATGAAAAGCCAGCAAGGAATGATGTGGAATCATCAGAGGGCCTGGGGGGGGGTCCACCTGCACCAGGAAGGGCTCCAAGGCTTCTGCGCACACACGCCTTTCCAGCTGATTTCTGAGAAAGATGGATCCTAAGCGCCACTCAAGAGCACACAGAGTTCCTCAGAGAGGACACTAGGACTAGACCATAATCTTGAAGAGATGACTGTTCTGGGCTCCTTCCCCCACTTAGTAGAGAGGAGCTTACATGGTCATGACCTCTGCAAGGTGTGTCCTTCCGGAGTCAGAGTTCACACGGTGCTGGGAGTGCAGGGAGTGTGTATGTGTGCATAAACTATGTGTGCACACGTATACTCACACATACACATACATGTTGTGCGTACATATGTACACATATGTGCTTGTGTGTACACGTGATATATACACACATGTAATAGTAAACCATATATGTACAAGGTATGCTTATGTGTCAGGTATGTTGTGTGTAGATATACTGTATGTATGTACATATATCCTATATGTATCATATGTGTATTGTGCGATGTATGTGCATGCATGCTCACATGAGTATCTAGTATCCTGAGTATCTAATTCATGAACACTAACCACTCTATACCACGGTTATGCTAAGCGCTTTGCGTGCTAGGGCCTATCCTCCCACAATAACGCTTTGCATTTCCTCCGCTGAGGAAAGACTAGGCTCAGTGAAGGAAGGCCTGTAGCAGCATTGCCTGATCCCTGCTACAGGCCAACTGTAATCATCCAGGACATGGGGCTGGGGGCAGACTGAAGGTTGGAGGTTATGGGCAGGCGCCTGGCATTACCCTGGCTGTGTAAGCCAAGTCCTAGGGATGCTGAATCCAGTAGAATAAGGGGCCTCAGATCCCCCACCCCTAGAGCCCCTGCATGGTGTTGGGCTACTCAGTCCCATGGAGAGTCAAGACAGAGTCTGCCTTTCACGTACTGAGGTACAAGTGTCATTAGTCGCGAGCAGATGTAAAGAGGCTCAAACAAGTCCTCAGACACCAGACATAACCTCCAGTCTGGGCTGCCACTGTGGTGTGCTGGAGCCAGCCCGCCATGTCGCCCAGCTTTCAGGAGCTGCCTGCTAAGGTCTGGGGAAAGCTACAAACTGGGTACCCCACTGGGAGCTCCAGGTCAGCAGCATGGGAACTGGGAACCCCAAAACTAGGCATCCATTTTTACTTTCTCCTAGAGATCTGGGATTTGCCAGCACAAGCGTGCTCTGCAGGACAAAATCTGGCCATCTTTCCACACGGCCCACCGGCAGAAGGGCAGACGGGTGCCTAGCTCCTGAAAAGAGCCTTCGTCTGAGACAGCAGCTGAGCTCGAACATCCTTCCTGAAGCTGGGAGAGCTCGATGTGTTGCTGCTGGCAGCAGAATGATCTGTTATCTAATTAAGCCCGACTCCGGCTAATGTTGTGAGGCTGTGTTCTCTGATCAGACACCAGCGGCTGGCGGCTGAGCTGCATGCTGGGACGTCCGGGGAAGCCAGCCCAGAATGCTAAAACTGCTGTGCCTCACACACAGTCTGCGTGTGGAGGAACGACCCAGAGACACGGGCTAGCCTTTAGGATGCAGGGCTTCAGCCCAGCTCTTTTGCCAAGTCGTGGGCATAACCAGATACTTGGGGACCTGGAGAGGACATAGCTTTCCTCTGTAAAACAAGGGGTTGGTTTCTGAGCCACCACCCCCTCCCTCCCGGTACTGCGGACAGTGCCCGAATCTTCCCAGGTAAAAAGGGGCCACTGGCATGTGTTTGTGTAGTGAGGATTGGAGGCCGTGACTCAGTGTGACCACTCCGTGTGAGGCTGAGAGTCTCACAGGATCCACCAGTGGTCAGTCCCATGAAAGGCCATATCTGCCCAGGGGACTGGACTTCCTGCTGCAGCCTTGACCCTAGGCTGCTGCATGAGTTCATTTTCAGGGTGAAGACTCTTGTGGAAGGGGTGCCTGGTTGGAACCTGCTCCCACAATAAGGCAGCTGCTTCTAGGAAGCAGGGCGTGGTATGGTGTCACAGAGCCCGGACAGTGACAGAACATGGGACTCCTGCCTTGCCAGGAGACTCGGGTATGGATATCTCCTCCTCATTCTCCTCCTGGACCAATGACAGTGGCACATCGGAGCTGCCTTGGGGATACACTGAGGTTGTCGGGTTTAGTGTGAGATACCAAGACACAGGGAGGGCAAGGCCAGGTGGGTAGGCAGACCAGGTAGGTAGGCAGGCCAGGTGGGTGGAGTAGGTAAGCCAGGTGAGTGGGCAGGCCAGTTGGGTAGGCAGTCCAGGTGAGTGGAGTAGGCAGGCCAGGTGAGTGGGCAGGCCAGGTGGGTGGGCAGGCCAGGTGGGTGGAGTAGGCAGGCCAGGTGTCTGGGCAGGCCAGGTGGGTGGGGTAGGCAGGCCAGGTGGGTGGGCAGGCCAGGTGGGTGGGGTAGGCAGGCCAGGTGAGTGGGCAGGCCAGGTGGGTGGGCAGGCCAGGTGGGTGGAGTAGGCAGTCGAGGTGGGTGGGCAGTCCAGATGAGTGGGCAGGCCAGGTGTCTGGGCAGGCCAGGTGGGTGGGGTAGGCAGGCCAGGTGGGTGGGCAGGCCAGGTGGGTGGGGTAGGCAGGCCAGGTGAGTGGGCAGGCCAGGTGGGTGGGCAGGCCAGGTGGGTGGAGTAGGCAGTCGAGGTGGGTGGGCAGTCCAGATGAGTGGGCAGGCCAGGTGGGTGGGCAGGCCAGGTGAGTGGGGTAGGCAGGTCAGGTGAGTGGGCAGGCCAGGTGGGTGGGGTAGGCAGGCCAGGTGAGTGGGCAGGTCAGGTGGGTGGGCAGGCCAGGTGGGTGGGGTAGGCAGGCCAGGTGAGTGGGCAGGTCAGGTGGGTGGGCAGGCCAGGTGGGTGGAGTAGGCAGGCCAGGTGAGTGGGCAGGTCAGGTGGGTGGGCAGGTCAGGTGGGTGAGCAGGCCAGGTGAGTGGGCAGGCCAGGTGGGTGGTAGCTGAACAGTGGTGGCCGATTTTCACAATCTCGGCTTCTTAGAAAGTGCTAGATAGGGACCTGCCCTGTTCCTAGGCTAGCTGGGCTGCTCTGAGGACACTCCTACAGTTATCTGGAAGGGCATGGGGTGAAAAGGTACCCTGGCAAGGGAATCAGCTGTGAATTCTGGGAAACAGAATCTGGTAGGAGCAGAATGAGAAATGCTAGAGACCATCAGAGAGAGGATTTGGGATGCAGGCTCCTTGTGGCCAAGCTGAGGTTTATGGCCCAGGACTGTGACATCAGCGCTCTCAAGGTGGCAGCAGCTAAGGTTATCACCTGCAGCTTGCCTGTGTCTGAGCTGTGTTGTTTCTTTGAACCCTTCTGATGGCATTGCACCAGTCCTACAGAGAAGCAGAGCCCAGATCTGGAGTTAATTAGCCTGACGTGACACAGCTTGGTGTGTTTTTAGAAGAAGGATTAGGGTATATATCAGGGTGGCAGCCTCCCCTCTTTGAGAGGAGCCAAAGATCTCAGCTCCTGGGGTGCATTCTGGAGACCCATTTTCCCTGACGCCTTCTAAGGAGTTGCTCGTGTTTCCACAAAGTCATTCTGGGAGCTGAGGGGCTTGGGGACCCCTACCTGGTACCAACCCCTTGGTGAGCTAGTACCAGCTTGGGACACAGAGTCTGAAGTCTGCAGACAGCTGTTTTATCTCCTCTGTTTGCCTAGGAGTGAATGCTGGGGTCTGAAACTTTTCAGCTCAGTGCTTGGGAGCAGTTACTACCTGCCTGGGAGGGGCAGAGTTAGCCTTTAGTGGAACAAGATAAGATTCTTTCTGGCCTGTCTCCCCAAGGGTCAGGGACAGAGTGACAGCTAGGCCCTCTGCTCCTATCGCGGTAGGGTCAAGTGATATTTTGAGTATTCAGGACAGTGTGAAGCCCATTCTAGGGGTCACTTCTAGGTGGCACTGCTGGCTCCAGGCTTTCTCTAAACTTGCCAGGAGGCAGTAGGGACATATGGCTCTTGTCTTCCAGCCCTAGGCCACATATCACAAGATGTAGGCTCTCACCAACCTTCAGGGAATTGGGACTGGATACCACAGCAGTTGACGTCAGTTCCCAGAGCTAAGCTGAAGTCTCTTCTAGCCTCTACCCTCTAGCCAGGCTGTTGTGTCCATGGGGACTTCACTGGGTTGGCTCCACTCCTGAAGCCTGTTGGAGCTATTGAAGGTGCCCTCCCTGATAGCCAGCCTGGGATCAGAGTTTGGGGTAGGGGACATGCACAGCTTATAGTTACATAGAGCATAGAACATTGTACTCCTGGAACCATTGGCCTTAGTACTCAGAATTGGGGACAGTCCACAGTTGAGCCCCAGAGCCACACCCTTCCCAGTGGTAAGGGGTTTAGTTGAAGCTAATTTCTTTCTAAATGACGAGGTAAGAACTCAGTTTCTAAGTCAGAAAGTCTGTTAGCAATTCAGGATCAGCAAACATGACTACCTTGGATTTCCTCTCGAGTGTCCAAGCTAACCTCATGGAGATGTCTGCCTCCCCAGGGTAAGCCTTCAGGGCACCCCAGAGACTCCAAGAGACCTTAGCTTCACTCCGAGGCCACTTCAAACTGCGTCTCAGAATCTTAAACCCACTCCTCAGGAGGGGGAAAGGTTGCAGAAGAGGGAGGGAAGGGAGTCTCAGGATCCTGGTCCTGACCCAGGATCTTGCAGACCTAGCTGTGGGAGTTAACTGGGAAGAGCCCCAGGAAAAAGGCAGGAAACTGCTGGCCCCTCCAGCCTTCCTTCTGGGTGGCGTCTTCCCCTCTGAAAAGATGGCAATATCATGGCGAGAGACAGAAGTCGGTACAGGAATATACAGGATTTCATGAGTATAGGTAGAGGCAGAACTAAAAGATTAAGGCATGACAAGGACCAGTTTTCTGAGAGACTGGAAGTCCTTCCTCACTTGATGACCTAATGACCCGATGACCTAATGACCCGATGACCTAATGACCAGAGCATGCTCAGGAAACCATGGCAGCTCCCTTCATTCTTAGATCCTGACTAAAACACATGGCTCGCTCTCTCTCTCTCTCTCTCTCTCTCTCTCTCTCTCTCTCTCTCTCTCTCTCTCTTTCTCCTTCATCTCCATCTTTCTCTTCCTGGCAGTTACCAAGATTTACAGCCTGTCTAGATGTGTTTCCCTAACTCTAGTAAACTGGTCTTTGAGATTCTTTCTGAGTCTGTTTTTAAATTATTTTATTAATAAAGCTAAAACCCTATGAAAGGGAACCCCAGGTTATCCAATAGCAATTCTACCTGTTTTAAAGCATCAGAACATTGGTGGGAAATGGGAAACACCAGGTAGACGCTAACCTCTAGGAGGTAGTCAAGCGGTCTAGAATAAAACACCAGACTTTCTGGAGGGAGGCTGTTTATGTCCCTGATGGCCCTGGGCTGTGACGACAACACACTAAAGTCACATTTAGTTGGCTCATGGAGAAAACTGACTTCAGACACAAAGAACCAGGTAAACCTTGAGCTTCGGTTGAGGACGAGCCTGCAAATGTCTACTGTGTGGAAGCCCACTTTGCTTGCAATTTCTGATGAACACAAAAAGGACTCCTTGAGCTCCTGCACAGATGTTACACGGTGACCAAGGCAGACGGCCAGTGGTGATGGGGTCTGGATACTTGTGAAATCTTCTTAGCTTTTCAGAGCATTATAAAGCACTGGGGAAGGGGAACAGAGTGTCATGTGACACTTCCACAGGGTTCAAGTACCAGATATCCTGATATCAGATGTTTCAAAATTACAGTTACAAAGTAGCAATGAAAACAATGGTTTAGGTTGGGGAATCACCCTGCCCTGAGGAACTGTGTTAAAGGGTTGCAACATGGGGAAGCTTGAGGTCCACTGCTCTAGGTAGAGAAAGATCAAAGCACGTGACACAGGCCATCTGAAGTCATGGCAGGGGTGTGGCTGTTTTAAGTGCAGAGAAGATTTAGGGGGCTGATTGGTGTGTGAGAGAGAAGGGAAGCCAATTTCAGTCTTCAGAGGCTATCCTAGTGTGCTGTGGGGGATGGGCCGTTTGCAAGGGACAGCACCGGGTCTGACCATGCAGAGAGCCAGGGCTTGTCTTGGGGCAGCAGAAGAGGGCATGGTGGGAGGATCTGGGTTGAAGACACATTTCTGAGCAGGGAAAGGAGAGAGGGGAAGAGATGGGTAAAGGGCTGGCTAGAGACCTTGAGGGCCAAGGAGTTCTTTTTGGAGCTGGAGTCTTGCTGGGTCCTGCAGTAACCACTCTAGGAAGATATATTACCTTCTTGGTCAGCACTCAGGGCTGAATGTAGGAGTCATTAGCCTAAGACTGGCCCGTGAAGATGTGGGACTACTGAACGGCGGGGGGGGGTGTAATTTGGAAGGGGGGCCAAGGAGACCCGAGAGATTCCAATACCAAGGGGTCAAAGAGAGACAGCTTGTACAGAGTGGGCCACCGGTGAGACCAGAGGGAGAAGGAACAGCAGAGAACATTCCAGAAGGGATTGGCCAACCTTGGGGAGTGTGGCGGGGACTTGGGAAGGTGAGGATGGCAAGGTAGCTTTGGATTTAGCCAAGCAGATGATCACTGGGAATCAGAAAGCATGGAGTTGGGGTAGAGTGAAGGGCAGGGCCCTTCAGTGAACCCTGTGCTGGGTGAGCTGTTCTCCTGCATCAGCACCATTCTGGCTGTCTTTACCCTGTGATGCCCTGTGTCAATGTACCCATCGGCATGTCTGGAAAGGAGACCACACAGGCTATTCCCCGGGAAGTCCTGTCCATTATCCACTGCTCTGGGATATGGTAGACAGAGAAGGTTACTTCAAATCTTGCAGGATCTAGGCCTAGGAGGAGGGCAGACTTCAGATGGAGGGATGGGCATCAGGGCTGCTGAATAAAACCATGCATATCTGTGTACACATGTATGTGCTTATGATTATCTGTGTCCATAATCACATATGTAAATATGTGCATATTTTGTATATCCTGAACATCTGTGAATGTAAGTGCACACCTATGCTCATCTGTGATCACACATATGTACAGCGAATGCCCATGTCTGTATATAGCCATGCCTATGCACAAACATCTATGGCTATCTGTGTATACAGCACAGATATGAACATACATGTGGACAACTGTGGTCATATGTACTTGTGAGTAGATGTGTACACTCACATTCACCTATGAACATTTATGAACACCTGTGATCATATACACATGTGCATGCCTGTGTACGCCTATGAACACGTGTGTATACGTGTATGCCTGCACAGATTTATATAAATGTACACTTGTGCAGTATGAATACCTGTGCACACCTGTGTATACATATGTACACTTAGAACACCTGTACACACTGGCGTATGCATGTGCGCATTTCTGCATATGTGTGTGTGCCTGTGCACCCCTGAAGAAATGCATCTAGCTAAGACCACTTGCCACAAGTCTGCAGCGTGTAACCTGTCTTGTCCTACATCTGGACATACAGCTAGAGGAGCACGTGGCAGATGCCTCAGATTCTATCACATCCGCGCCTCCTTCTTGGCCCTTTGAGTTTCTTCAGAGGCGACACCGGTAAGAATTTCCTCGAGGCCAGCTTTCCGTCTGGCACTTTGAGAAGCGTGGCCACACAGTTCCCCCTTCGCTCAAAAGAAGATTAGGATATTATGGACAGAGTGTCAGCTCGAGATTACACGCGCAGGATAATTAGACAAAAGCCTGCATTATAAGCCACCTACCCGGGAAATTAAGCCGCTTTGCCTTTCTCCTCGCCTTTGAAGGGTATTCTGTGAGGGGGTGGGGCGTGAGTTGTTGGGCGTGATAGATAAAGATAGTAACCAAACTGTAGAGCCTGTTCTGCCTTTCCACGGAAAGCAATTGCTTAGCCAAGCTGACAGCTCACGCCATGGAGCCACAAACCCCTCTGCAGACCCCCAGATTAAGAGACTGACGCGTTGCGGGTAATAAGACTAATTAATAATTCCCATCTCCAAGGGACCGCAGCCCTGGTAGCTTCACTCTGTCTCTGCCTTCCAGCTTGCTCAGGGCAGCCTAGACCTTGCTGAAGGACTGAGGAGAGCCAGCACGCCAGGATAAGGGACACAGAGCAAATGAGGCTCGGGAATGTGGGGGACAGGAGACCAGTTGACGGATGTAGAGACTCCAGCTCATGTGACTACAGGAGAAATCCTTACCCAAGGCTGTGGGACAAGCCTGACTCTGAAGCCTATGATTGCATGGTGACATCTAAAAGATTTTACAATTTGCTTGTGGACAGACAGTCTCTTAGGGGCCATCCCTGACAACACTTACCCACCCAATCTACCCGGGTAAAAGCCCTTGTAGTGATCAGAGGTCAGCATACCAAGCAGGACACCAGGACCTTTGCAGGTCTGATGTCTATCCTCAGAGTGAGAATGTAATGCCTGCACACACACACACACACACACACACACAGATACACACATAGACACACACAGATACGCACACACAGACACACACAGACACACACATATACTCACACAGACACACACATATACTCACATAGACACACACATATACTCACATACACACTCACACACAGATACACATATATACTCATACATATACTCACACACATAGACACAGATACACACACACACACATAGACACAGACACAGAAACACACAGATACACACATATATACTCATACATATACTCACACACATAGACACAGATACACACACACATAGACACAGACACAGAAACACACAGATACACACATAGATACACACACAGATACGCACACACAGACACACACACAGACACACAGACACACACACAGACACACAAATATACTCACATAGACACACACACAGATACACATATATACTCACACATATACTCACACACATAGACACAGATACACACAGACACACACACACACATAGACACACACAGATACACACACAGACACACACATATATACTCACACATAGACACAAACATATACTCACACACATAGACACATACACACACACAGACACACACTCAAACACAGACAGACACACACAGTCACACACATATACACACACACAGATACACATAGTCAATTCACACACATAGACACACATAGACACACAGACACACACAGACACACACAGAAACACACAGAAACACACACACACATAGAAACACAGACAAACCCACACACAAGCACACATACAGACACAGACACACAGATACACACAGGCACACACAGACACACACACTCACACACAGACACATACAAACATATAGACACAAGCACACGTGCACACACACACACGGGCGCGTGCATACACACACTCCACATTTAGAACACCTAGCCAGAGAGTCCCAGGCAAGCAGAGTAGCAAGTGAACTCAAACTTGGCCAGTCCCCAGTTGGGCTTCCAGGAGGATTTCTTATCTGCAGTACCCGTCCTGTCCACTAGGTGGTAGCAGAGCGTCCCGTGGCTTCAGAGGGCTCCAGCAACCTTGGCATACAGAAATCTGCCAGAAGATGAAGCTGGCCAGTCCCACCCGAGACCACCCATGAAAAGGACATTCCCCATCTCTCCTGTCCTCCAAGGAAGGGATCTGGATGAGGGAAACTGAAAACTGCCCGGTCACATTCCTCAGAGAGGAGAAGAACTGGCTTTGGGAGCCTGCCATATTTTCTGGAAGCATCGGGTGGGTACAGCCGCGGCCTTGGCATCGTAAATCGCAATCAAGAAAAGACAGCTAAGGAGGAAATACTACCCGCTCCGCCGCGCAGCCTTGGCCAGGGTCCTGAAATCTTAATGGAATTGAGCAATTTTTTTTGCATAGCACCGTAAATTCTTGGTGTCTACCTAATCTCCTGATCACGTTATTCAAGGGACATTAAATGGAGAAAGAGGGAAAAGCTGCTCGTTAGAATAAAGTCAAGAATCTCGGGAATGGTCTCTGCCAGCACCCTTGATCCTGCCCCTTCCCCTCTGACATGTACAACCTGTCTAGTCTGGTTTCCCAGGTGAGAGACACCTAGACGGTTTATCTGTCTGGCTTTGGTTTGAGTCAGTCACCCCAGACTGGAATCTTCCAGACTGCATGGGACCTAGCTCCCTTTGCAACAGTCCTTCCTGTAGCATCATGGTCCTCACCTCTGGCCCCTCCCCCATGCCCTGTGACACCAGTGCCAGCCTTCTCCTACAGTGCACCTGCTGGCCCACGGACTCTTGTCCTTCCCGCAGTCCTCCTCCCTAAGCAGGGTCCTCTCATCTAGAGGATCCTTGCAGTGAGCTGATGTCTGGTTTGGGACTAGAACACCTCCAGCACACCAAGTGGAGACCTGCTTGCTGATGGCTGGGTTACGCACGTGCTGGCAGAAATCCCAAACTCTCTCCTACATGGTAGTCATAGAGACGATGTATCAGCTTCATGAGAACCACAAAGTGCTCAGAAGCTTAAGGGCTGTGGAAAATGAAGTTATTATCACAGATGATGATGATGGTGATGGTGGTGATGATGGTGGTGGTGGTGGTGATGATGGTGGCGGTGGTGGTGATGATGGTGGTGGTGGTGGTGATGATGGTGGTGGTGGTGGTGGTGGTGGTGGTGGTGGTGATGGTGGTGGTGATGATGGTGGTGGTGGTGGTGGTGATGATGGTGGTGGTGGTGGTGATGATGGTGGTGATGGTGGTGATGATGGTGGTGGTGGTGATGATGATGGTGATGGTGATGATGATGGTGGTGGTGGTGGTGATGATGGTGGCGGTGGTGGTGATGATGGTGGTGGTGGTGGTGATGATGATGGTGGTGGTGGTGATGGTGGTGGTGGTGGTGATGATGGTGATGGTGGTGGTGATGGTGATGGTGGTGGTGGTGGTGATGATGATGGTGGTGGTGGTGGTGATGATGGTGGCGGTGGTGGTGATGATGGTGGCGGTGGTGGTGATGATGGTGGTGGTGGTGGTGGTGATGGTGGTGGTGGTGATGATGGTGATGGTGGTGGTGATGGTGATGGTGGTAGTGATGATGATGATGGTGATGGTGGTAGTGATGATGATGACGATGATGATGGTGGTGGTGATGATGGTGATGGTGGTGGTGATGGTGATGGTGGTGGTGGTGATGATGACGATGGTGGTGGTGATGGTGATGGTGGTGGTGGTAATGATGGTGGTGGTGGTGGTGATGATGATGGTGGTGGTGGTGATGATGATGGTGGTGGTGGTGATGATGGTGGTGGTGATGGTGATGGTGGTAGTGATGATGATGACGATGATGATGGTGGTGGTGGTGATGATGGTGATGGTGGTGGTGGTAATGATGGTGGTGGTGGTGGTGGTAATGATGGTGGTGGTGGTAGTGATGATGATGGTGGTGGTGGTGATGATGATGGTGGTGGTGATGATGGTGATGGTGGTGGTGATGGTGATGGTGGTAGTGATGATGACGACGATGACGATGGCTACTGTTAACATGGAAGAAAGCTTCACAGAAGTGTCATTGTTTGTTTGTGGATATGGGCTATAGCTGCTGCCCAGGCTGGCCTCGAACACTGCCTGCTCCTCATCGCCCATCTTCTATCATCTTCCAGAGTGCTGGGACTACAGGCCCCAGTTCCTCACAGTGCTTTGCCCTGACACCCTGCCCAGCCCCCTTCTTGCCTGCTGTGCTATGAGTGTGAACCAGAGATAGTGAACCCCGGGGCCTCTCAAATCTCCTGGCTTGAGCTGACATACCAAGCTGGTTCTTCCTTAGGCCTCTTCCCAGATGGGCCTGGGCCAGGTGTGTGGATCTGAGAACTTTAGCAGCCATAGTACCCCCTGCTGGACTCCTACAGAAAACATCCTTAACCCCACTGACCACCGGGCACAGGCCAATACCTGCCTCATGTCAAAAGGGCCTCGAGGCTGTTCTTCCCACCCTGCTTCCTCCGTCTTCCAACTCTGGACTCACCTCCTCTTCCAGGAAGCCTTCCCTGGTTGCCTGGACCACTGCTATGCTAACCCAGAATGCATTGTATGGACCAGGCCCCGTGACTTGAATCGGCCATGTCTCTGGAGGCCATGTGCTAAATTTATGGTCCCCAGTCTGTGGCACTATGATAAAGTGGCAGAAACTTATGGTGAAGAAGTCCACCGAGGTCACGGAGCATATATATGATATCTGTATATCATATATGTATCATATATATCAACATCAACATATACATGCCATGATGTCACGTGCACACATCACTTGAAGGAAAAGGACCTAGCAACGAGTGAATAGGGAGGTGAAACCTCTGAAACCATGAGCCTAATTAAACATTTCTTCCTTATAAAATGGTTACCCTGGACATTTTGTCATAGTGACACCCCATCACTCCCCTGTACTCGCCATTTCTAGGGTTAGCAGAGCCTAGTGGGTGGGAAGGAAAGTGGAGAGGCTGACCATAGGAGGCCTTGACATTTTTGCTTCATTCTGCCCCCTGGTGGCTGGGTGATGGAAGCGCCTCTCCCTAGTGACAAGGAACACTTAGTGAAGGTTGGGTCCCAAGCAGTGGCCAGTGGCAGTCAGCCTTGTGGTAGCTAGACTACGTAGTACTGGAATGCAGCTCCATGGACTCAGAATACAGTGCTCTTCCCAGGGCTGGGTCCTAGACCTTGGAGTTAAAATGCCAGGCCTTCTTTAGTGAACGGGGAGCCCCGCATCCTGTGCCACGTTCTTCCTGGATCCCCAGGGTCTGTCTTCTCACAGATCTTTGTGTATCGCAGGGCTGTGCTGAGCTAGGAAGGATTCCCCATGGCCTCTGCCCCACGGCTGGAATGAGCAGTCAAGCAGCCATGTGTAGGCACACCCCCTGCCTTATGTGCAGAAAACATTCATTAAGCATTTTAGAGAACAATGGTAAAGAGAAAAACACTCATTAGAAGCAGAAGCGGTTTGCAGAGAAGCCAGCAGTCTGCTGGGAACTGCGGCCAGAAATGAAACTCATTCTCAGGGAGAGCTGTGCTCAAAGGGATGCACCATGGAGGCCTGAGGTTTGGGGCCCCCCAGGTGGGGAGACACTTCCGATTTGACTCTGCTTCATCCCTTGGCATTGTCTCTGGACCTAGCAAGGCTCCAACCTGGAAGCCACAGTCAGGCCACGTCAGGCAGTCGGAGCAGAGGCTGGAAGATCGCTGTTGTGCCCTACTCCTGGCTGGTGTGTGACTCTAGACCTGGCCCTCTGGAGCTGAAGGCTGTGACACAGAGCCTGAGGGTGTGAGCAAAGGCAGTGTGGGTGGGACATGCAAGGGTGGCCTTCTCCACAGGGTCTTCCCAGTTGGAGAAAGAGAAGGAGAATTACGAGCCCCTCTGGATCCATAGGGGCTTGTAGCTTTGGATGCCGTCTTGGGCACAAGTGGCCCCACCCTGATGCACCTCTGAGATGCCCAGTGCCTCGAGCAGCAGGACACCCATCAGTCATGGTAACGACCCTATGGGCCTGTGAGCTAGCTAGGTTTCAGTGCCCTACATTGTGGGCTTGCTCACTTGTGCTTTGGATTGAATTATAGTAAACACTTCACTAGCAAAGACTCGGGGGGAGGGGGGTTATGATACACACGAATGGACAGAAAGTGGCAGCTCGGACCTATCTCCCTCAGCGCCAAGCACAAATCCTTGACCACAGCAGGGCCCCCTCCCCAACAAAAGCCAGGTGGCTCAAAAATTTCTAACTCCATATGACTCCGTTTCACCTTTTGGGTCTTGGCGTTGACTCAGGCTCCTGGCCACCAGCCTTCGGGCTTGCTCTGTGCTGCCCCTCGAGGGCATCTGTTCAGTTAAACTGTCACCTTTGGGACGTGTTGGCTCTTGCCCTACCTGGGTCAAGGCTCTGTGCTTGGCACTGAGGGAGAGAGAAGTGGCAAGTTCCTCTGTTGGGGATCTACCGCGGTGGGTAATGAGACCTCAGTGGATTTCTTTGTGGGCAGAGCAGAGGTCCCTGCAGTGGGGGCTCTCAGGTGGCCTCCACTGGAAGATGCCAGAGGATGGGGTTGAGCCACGGCTTGTGGGGAAGAGCTGGTTACTGAGCTGAAGCGGTGGCAGCCAGAGGTGGGGGTATCCCTTCAGGAAGTTCCTTTATCCTGCCGTGCCCCTTCCTGAAAGTCCCACCCTCTCTAGAAGGCTGTCTTGTTCCAGCTACTTTGCTCGGCAGATGGTGGGCTGGTTGCTCCTGGCCTCTTGCTTAGCGCCTCCTCAGGGCCAGAATGCCACTCTGTGCAGTGGCTTCTTTCTCAGCTCCCATGGGGCCCAGCCATGACACATTTATGCCCACCAACCCTTTTCTGTGGTACTTGGTGTTTGAGCACCCAGAGGTGAGGGATGGGAAGGAAGATCTCCCCAGGCATGGGAGGGCAAATTAAGATGCACCAGAGCAGCCAAGGTAGTTCTGCCTCACTGGCCTTTGGTGGGGGGAGAGGGATCCACTTCCTGTTAGCTGGATTGTGACAAGTGAGACACAAGCACACGAACCACCCCAGGCATGTCTTTAGCAGCCAGAGGCCAGGACACAGGGGTAGAGAGGGAGAGTGTGTGGAGGACAGGGCTTTCCCTCTTGCTTTAGGGGCATCTGGAAGGCATCGGAGTGCAGCTGCGGGGAAGAGAGCTCAGCGCCCATGCTGCCCAGAGGTGTCTGCTTCCGGCGGAGGAAGTTTAATGGTTTTAAAAGGCCACAAGAGAGTGATGGAATGAGAGGAGGCAGTGGAGGCAGGGGTAGGGCAGGCGTGATGGAGGAGGGCACCCTGGAGGAGAGGAGTTCGCACTGCCAGCAGGAAGCTGGCAAGTAGGGATCTGAGCTGTTAGGAGTCCTAGCCCAGTGTGGCACAGAGGACAGGCAAACGTGCACTCTAACGAGGGGCATAGACACCGAAAGGAAACGAGCCACAGCCAGGGACAGGAGGCTGGAATGAATGAAGTCCTTGGAACCCAGCCTCCGAGCCAGGGAACTGGGATCATGTTGCAGTCAGGTCAGAGCACTGTCCTCGGAGCTGACACTCAGCTAGTGAGAAAGACACCCCCACGATGGCTTCATATCTTTAGGGAAATGCCTATTAAAGAAAGTAGCACTCCAATTCCATGTAAAACACCCCCCCCCAACATGACACGGTTCTGAGAAATTAGGAAAACAGACACTCCTGCATCGGCCTCTGAAGGATGTGGAGACAGGACAACTGGAAGGGGAGCCTGGTGCAAGGGAAGGGTCAGCTTTGTAGATGAGCGGTAAGGAATGTGTGAGCCACACACAATTATTTATGGGGACTGAGGGAGAACAGAAGGACTGGTGGCTACAGCTGAGAGACCAGGCTGGCAGGGCTCTGACAAAGCTGAGCTGTGGCCTCCCTGTGCAGGCAGCCCCAAGCTCTGTGGGTACTTCCCAGCCTCTCTTCCCTGGAAGCAGTGGCTTCTCTGTATCTGTTGTTCTTTGAGGCTCTTTTCTGTCAGTTTCTCCCCAACCAGGCCCCTCAGGTCCCCGGGACAACAACACTCATGCTCCTGTCAATTCGAACAGAATTGAGTGCAGATAGTGGGGCCACAGTAACGAGGCCCTCAAGCAGCAGTTCCTGAACAGAGGTAGTAGGACAAAGTTATGTGTAAGGGTAATGGAGACAGGCCCACTGGGCTAGGTACTACAAAGAGACTTTGTATAGCAGATAACTCGGAAAGAGAGCCAGGTCCAACCCCATTGGGTAGATCCTCAGCCCTTCATCCCTCACAGTGGCATGCGATCCTGAGCAGCTTCTAGATAGCCTCTGTTTAGACCCACTGTGCCAGCACCACGGACAGAGGCTGTCTAGCCTCTCACACACTACAGACATAACTATTCATCCATAACCAAAGGCATAGGTAGGTGTTTGTCCATAACCACAGACAGAGGCTATCTGGTCAGCATCACAGATATAGGTAGGTGTTTGTTCATAACAACAGACAGAGGCTGCCCAGTCACACCACAGACATAGCTGTTCATAACTGCAGAGGCTGCCTGGATGCACCACAGGCATAGCTGTTTGTCCATAACCACAGACGGAGGTTGCCCAGTAACACCACAGACATAGCTGTTTCCTTATAACCACAGACAGAGGCTGCCTGGCCAGCACCACGGACAGAGGCTGCCTGACTACCACAGACAGCTATTTTTCCATAACCACAAATGGAGACTGCCTGGCCGGTACCATGGACGCAGACCACTCTTTGCAAGCATGACAGATGCTCCCACACCACATTCTTTAAGGCGGGCACCACAAATCGCAGAACTCCTTCCCAAGGAGTTAAGACCTACTCCTCCCCAGCAGGCACCCCGTCAATCCCACGGTACCGAAAACAGCCCCGGAAGCCTATTTGCCACATGAACATTCTGAGTAACCAAGAAAGCAAATGAATATGTGGACTGTAGCCAACGGGGATTTTATAGTGAGGAATGGGACACCCAGCCTTCTTTTTTAACCTTTTAAAAGGAAACCTTGGCACCTGAAGCATCTACTCTTTGTCCCCCTGGATGAGCAAGGTGCACCACGGCCACCACCTCTTGCTCTCCTTCCTGGAACCTCACAACCAGACCCGTCACCAAATCGGCCTTGGCAAATAGCACTGAAAATTAGGAAATCGCACCAGGGCTCTCAGCCCAAACTCGCTGTCACGCACAGGAGCCCCACACCACCTCGGCCCTCTCCACGGACCCTTCCCAAGCACCAGCGAGCGACGCGAGAAGAATCCAATCCCAGCCACCTACCTGAAGGAGCCAGTAGCACCTCCGGTGGAAAGTAGGAATGATGGAGGAATGGACATAGCAGCCGTACAAGCACTGGGGAGAGAGAGAGAGGAAAAACGAGAGTTCAGTTGGAAAGAGGGAAGGGAGGGAGGGAGACGGTGCAACAGAGAGGAGCAAGAGGGGCCATGCCACCGCTGGCAGGCCAGGGGAGACTGAGGCACAGGGTGGACTCCAGGGACAGGGTCTAAAATGGATTGTAGGGCATGCCAGTAGGGGGTGCAGGCACCCTGAGGAGGACTAGAGGCATCGGAGAGCTCGGAACTGCCGCCAGGCAGCATTCAGGGGCTGAGGTCTCCATGCTCATCATTATAGCCTAGGCTGAGATCCTTGGGTATATGGGGAGGACTAAGGGTTACCATGTGGAATGAAACAAAACACACACACACACACACACACACACACACACACACACACACACACGCACATATACACATGAACACTCATGTATGCATGCATGCATGCACATGTGCACACACATATACATGCACACACAAAGAGACATGTGTGCACATGCACACATGCATGCACACATGCACACACAGAGGCACACATGTCTATGTGTGCACACGAACATAACCACAGAGACATGTGTGCACATGCACACACATACATGCACACATGCACACATACACAGACATGTGCGCGTGCGCACACACACACACACACACACACACACACACACACACACATGACATACTACCCCAGGACAGGTATCTGTTGTTGATGTAAGTCCGGTGCTAATGGGACAAGGCTAGGTAACAGCAGAGTATGTCTACAGAGGTGAAAGGTATCAGCTCGCACATATTCCACTTTTGCTTTTGAGCAAGGGTTGGTTGGTTGGTTGGCTCCTGTGTTTGTTTGCTTGCTTCTTGTATTTACCCAGATAGATCTGGTTGGAGAACGGCGGTGGGGGTGCTCAGATTCAGGGCTGATCCGGGAGGAAGGTCAGTCCTCAGGGGCCTATCACTTGGGCCACCCAGGTGGACTTGACTGGTGGGTGGGCTGCATTGCAGCCCCCGTTTCTGGGTTAGGGGGCAGCCGATCTGCACACGGAGCTTGGTTCTCAAGGGGTGAGCCTGCTGGTGGGGTGAGAAGGGACCCAAGGTGATCTGCCAGTTAGGGTCCTCTGGAATCTGCATGGGAGAGAAGACATCCAGCCACAGCTCACCGACCGATTTGTCAAGGGATGTCTCAGGGTGCCCAGTGATGGGATTTGCCCCAGAGTCTGTGTCAAAGCTTTTGCTTTGGCTTCCAATTCTAAGTTGGACAGATCTCTCCCTTTCCATCCTCAGAGTCCCCTTGGCTTGTCAACATTCAGTCCAGAAGGGGTGGTGTGGAGAGAGAAACACGAACTGGCAGAGCTGCCCAGGACACCGAGGGACCGTTCCCATCTTCCCCACAGCAGAGAGGAATGGCAAGCAGCCTCCCCTCGGCCCTTCTGTCAGATGTTTTTATACCCCACCCCCCATCCCCAGAAAGACCAAGTGCAATTTCGCTTGACTCAGAGTCCATTTGAGCTCTGCCTGTCTGATTAGCAGAGTTGAAAGAGAAATCATTTTGGACTCTGGGATTCAGGCTGCAAGAAAATCAGATTTCCAATATGTTAGAACTTTTACAGATTGCTGTCAGCTGGGATTTAAGCCCTGTACAGACCAAACAAACAAAGCGGAAATTAATTTAAACGATTCCCTCGCAGTTCTTGCCCACGAAATGTATTTATTATTAAGAAGGCAATATTCTTCCCTGACTTTCCTAGTTTGCAAGATGCTATGTTTTGTTTTTGTGATTGGGATTTTTTCCCCCTTTCATTTCTTGCCAGGTTGATTCTTGTTTGGACGCTTATCCCCCGCGGGAAGTGTTTGGTTTGTAATGAAACGAGTGGTCACCTGTGACTTCCTGTGCCCTCTTTCCTTCATGGCATCCTTGTTTCCCAAGGGCAGTTTCTTTGTTTGGCTCATTCCCTGATCCAAGGGGAGGGAGACATTGATGGCTGAGAGAAGTGTCCCCATCCCTTCCAAATAAAAGACTCCTGTCTGCTTTCTCATTGTTTACTCTCCTCCACACTTGAAACGAACAAGGCCAACTTCTGGCTTCACGTTCTTTTCAGGTGCCTTCCTATTCATAGACCTTAGCCTTCCGGAATCCCACATTTAGGCTGCAAACTTGCCAGGCACCTCATCTTCCCAAACTGCGAACGTGGAAAGGAAGTGTGAACTGGGGTACCCTTTCCAGACACGCCAGCCAACAATTCGTCTACCCAGAAGTGCCCCGAGTCACTGCATAATCAAAATGAAATTCGAAAGGAAAATGGATGCATGCCTACCAGGACTCATGCATTTAAGCTAGAGGAGCCCTCAGGCCTCGCTCAGAACCACAAGACCATTTGTAGATGTTCCTCTAACCACCGCCGTGATCACATGTCTCTTGTCTCATCAGCAGAGAGGTATGAAGTTAGGAATGTGTGTGAGGGGGAAGCAGAGTCGTGACTGCACCCTGACCATGTGGGCATTGTGCAGGAGAAGCCAGGAGCCCCAGAGCATGGGCCTCCGCAGGTCTATGTGTCACCTTACTATCTATCTTTCTAACCAGGGGCTTTGGGACAGGAACTTTAATAGGGATTCTGGGTCAAGTTGAGCAACTCCTTTCCTATCCAGGACATAGGGTGCCTTAAGCCTGGTTTGCTCACTGATGGGGGAGAGTTAATATCTCGTTTTCATTTCTGGTGCTCAGCAGGATGAGGACTTCAACATACACGAGGAGGATGAGACTTGCCTGGCATGTTAATTCAAAGGGTTTATTTGGCTCTGATTTTTAAGAGAGTCACACTCATGTTGAGTGATGTATGCCTGTCTTCATGACAGAATGGGCAGGAATGTGTGCATAGTCATGCGCTCCTAGCATCAGAGTCACTCAAGAGGGGCCGGCAGCAACGTGGATGCTGGGTGGGGCAGGAACCCCGACCTGGCTATCCCACCACTCACCAGCTTGGAGGCTGCTGTCATTCCAGGCTGGAAAATGGCTAACATTCGAATGGCTTCCCTCGGTGTGGTTGTGAGGGAAGAGAGCTAATGTAACAACGGGAGGCTTGTGTCAGTCTCTGAGCCCTGCAAATGGGCAAACATGTCTCGAGCTCTCACCAGAGGGGGCAGGGAAGCCAGAAGAACGAGAAGGGCTAGCTGAGGCAAGAGATGGGTAAGACAGCATCAGCAGCTGGAGAACTCAGGGTTGAGGATGAAGTGGGACAGTGCTTGAAGAGCCAGGAAGACGGATGGACGGATGGCATACAGTGTGCCGAGCTGGTTACTATGGTCAGATCACCACAGGTGACGGTAAGCCGGGGCAGTGGCTCCTCACCTAGGAGCAGTGGGAAGTTAATGAACATGATGGTCACATTTGTATCTTGGGTCCCTGCTTTGGCAGCAGTGTGGTCAGGGGACAGGATCCAAAAACAGCAAGGGCCCAAGGAGAGGTCTGGGAAAGGCAGGGAGTAGGTAGGGCTGGGGCAATGGTGTCAGTAGGGAGGCACGGACACATTTGCAAGGAGTAAGGATAGCATCCAGGTGCTGGGAGGCAGGTGGATACAGGGCTGTCCCGTTCTCCAGGACGGCAGCCCCTGGGTGCCTATCACCTGCATGGTTGACTCTAGCTTTCTCCTTGTCCATGCTGAGGAGGCCGGGGGGAGCTGTGTGGGATGCAGAGGTGTGTGACCAGTGTGGTGGGAACAGTGCTTGGGATGGGAGGTAAGCTGAACACTCCAGATCCTTGATGGGAGGACACAGTGGGCATGCACAAGCTCTGCTGCCCTACTGTGTGCTCCCTTCTTGCTGTCACCACACAAGCCTGGGGCACCTGCTCCTCTTCCTCACTTCCTCCCCCTCACTTGCTGCAACCTGTGCTCATCTGACCTTCCAGTCTTTTCGTGGATCTCCAGTCCCAGTGATGCTGTCATTGTCAAGCTGATTGGGGATTAATTGAGCAGTATATCCGTCCATCCCTCCACCTGTTCACCTAAAAGCAATCAACTTTGCCTGGAGTGATTTGTGCTGCACAAGCTCCCAGACTGAGCTGACCAGGCTGCAGGGCGTCCCCAGACTTCCCAGGAGGAACTTTCCAATCATGGACTGTGATGTGGTTGGAAGGAGCTCTCTCTCCAGGTCTGTGCTCGTGTCTGTGCATGCGGGCGTGTGTGTGTGTGTGTGTGTGTGTGTGTGCGTGTGTGTGTGTGTGTGTGATTGTATATGTGTGTGTATGTGTGTGAGTGTATATGCGTGAATATGTGAACACGTATGTATGTGTGACTGGGTGTGAGTATGCGATTGTCTATGTGTGTATGTGTGATTGTACATGTGCAAGAATGTGTATATGTGTGAACGCATGTGTGTGTGAGTGGGGGTGTACATGTGTATATATGGGATGGGAGGTAAGCTGAACACTCCAGATCCTTGATGGGAGGACACAGTGGGCATGCACAAGCTCTGCTGCCCTACTGTGTGCTCCCTTCTTGCTGTCACCACACAAGCCTGGGGCACCTGCTCCTCTTCCTCACTTCTTCCCCCTCACTTGCTGCAACCTCTGCTCATTTGACTTTCCTCCCTACTGACACCATTGCCCCAGCCCAGTATATATATGTGTGTGTGAGGGAGTGAATATGTGAGAGCATGTATGTGAATGGGTGTGAGAATGTGTGTGTGTATTGTGTGTGTGCATGTGTGTGGATGTACATGCATGAGTGTGTATATGTGTGAGTGTGTGTGACTGTGCATGTGGGTGTGGGTGCATATGTGAAAGCATGTATGTGAATGGTTGTGTAAGTGTGTGTGTATATGTGTGTGTGACTGTATGTGTGTGGGGTATACCTGTGTGAATGTGTATGTGTGAATGTATATGTATGTGTGAGTGTGTATGTATGCGTGGGGCTGTATATGTGATAGCATTATGTTAATTGTGTGTCTATGTGTGTGTGTGTGAGAGAGAGAGAGCATCTATGTGAATGAGTGTGAATCTGTGTGTGTGTGTGTGTGTGTGTACACACCCATGTGGTTGAGTGAGAGTCTGTGCTGTGGCTTCCCTGTGTACTTCTGTGTACACAAACTCAGATTCAGAAAGACAAATACTGCAATTCTCTCTCGTATTAGGATCCTATTGTTGGGTTTTTATATGTGTATATTTATCCCAGTATGAACAGAGTCAGGAAACTGGAAAGAGGCCCAAGAGAGGAGAATAAGGAGACTTTAAGATAGCGGGCTGTGCCACAGGACACATGTGCTACAGAAATGGAAGGGAGAGTCTGGGCAGAAGGGTAAACTTAGGGACAGGGGCTGGAGATCAGTGAGGGGGGCAGGTGGAGGTGGGAATAATCAAGACTCTGTGTATGAAAACACTCCAAGGGAACGTGCTGCTTGGTGTGCTAATTACAAAACAAATTTAGGGGGGACACACCCACACACACACACACCCACACACACACACCCACACACACACACACACACACACACACACACAGAGAGAGAGAGAGAAAGAGAGAGAGAGAGAGAGAGAGAGACACGGAGGGAGGTGAACAGAGACAGGGACAGGGACAGGGACAGGGACAGGGAGGGAGAGTGAAAGGGAGAGAACTAGATACCTTCAGAACACCACCCTTCCTCAGAAGTAGCCTTGAGGAGAGCGACCTCCAACAGCCTCCCTCTAACACACCCAGGCTTCCTCATAAGCCACACAACTGTTTTTACCTTTTAATAAAAGGAAAGATGGAGTAACAGAGGAGCCAACAACAAAGACCAGCTGCCTTCAAAGTAAACATGTCACCTAGAGCAACAGGTGCACTCACTGGCCGTGCGTGCGGGCTCTGCCAGAGCTCCCGTTGCCTCGTTGCCTCGGTTTGCCAAAGGCAGAGCTTGCTTTATTGGTTAGGAGGGTGGAGTGGGCAAGTCACTGTGGGGAGCCCTTCCCCAACTTTCTCTCTGCTTTTCACCTGTTTCTGTTCTCTCTCTCTCTCTCTCTCTCTCTCTCTCTCTCTCTCTCTCTCTTTCTCTCTCTCTCTCTCATCATTTCCATTAATCTCTCAGGTACACACACACACACACACACACACACACACACACACACACACACCCCTACAGCTCTTCCCTTCACTTCCAGCTTCTATCATACAAGGCCCATGTTTCCTAACCAGGCCATCTAGGGCAAGCCCTAGAAGTACGGAGAACTAAAGAAGCAGGAGGGCCTAAACACTTCTGCTGACCCAAGCTAAGCTCCACTAATGCATCTGCTCTCTGTCAGAGATAACATTGGCTCACGGTGCCCAGCTGGCATCAGGCATTCTGGGTGCAGACTTGCTCTCACAGTTCGTGTGTGTGTGTGTGTGTGTGTGTGTGTGTGTGTGTGTGTGTGTGTGTCTGAGGCCAGCTGCCTTCTTTCACCTCTGTCATTGCCACATCTTCTGCAGGAACCCTTTCTATCCCAGTTACATAGCAGAGGAGTCCGTGCTGTCTGTAGGGACAAGAAAAAGCACGGAAATTTTCCCAGAGAGAATGGTGCATGGTGCACAACTTCATTATTTTGGATTTCCACCCCCTCCCCATACTTCTGCTTCTCGCAGGGGCTGGCAAACATCCTGTTCAGGAACAGGTCTAGATGGTAAGCATTTTTAGCTATTTTTAGCTTTCTGAGTCAGTCCACCAGTATTTCTGTTCAGTTCTTTCCCCATGGGGCCAAAGCAGCCTCAGGGGACAGGTTTATGGATGGATATGGCTTGCCCTAGTGACACACTGAAATGTGAGCTTTACGTGATGTTCGCATGCCATGAGTGTTACTGTTTCTTTCGGTCTTGGAAAACTGATGATGAAATGTAAAACGCACAGTTGGTTCTTGGGCCAAGCCAGAACTTGCCAAGCCTCAACCCATCAGAAAGGGAAACAGGAGCATTATATGGTCCTTCAAGATAAGTCCCCGACATACAGCAGACACTCTGTCATCCTTCAGTTCTCGTACCACGACTGTCTGTCGAAGCAAGGCTAGGAAGGAGCCGCTACAGCCCAGGCACACAGAAACCACAGGAGGAACAGTTAACAAATAGATACAAGGAGATGGACATGGGTTTGTGCTGCAAGTGGTTCATTCCTTTTCTGACCCTGGGTCTGAGCACCTGCAGCCACTCTCTCTTGGAAGAGTACAGCGTCCCTGGATACTTGGCCTCCCTAGAAGGAACACCCTCAGACTATTTTCTGAGATCTACCTCTCAAGAGGAGACAGTAGACAGGGAGCCCTACATCCTCAAACCGCTGGTTTGCTATTGACTTTCCTTTCCTGGAAAATGTAACCCCATGAAAGACTGGCCACACGTTAATCTATGGTTTGGTACACAGAGCGCTCTATCTAGAGAAGTCAGGGCATCAGAAGAAGAGCCTGCAGAACCATTTGAAGACCAGAGTCTGTTCTTGCTAGGCCAGCAGGACTCAGCCAACAAAGGTTCCTGGAGCCTCCTGCACCAGTGCTAGAAGGACCTGTCCACACCCTAAAGCATCCAGGTCTCCACAGAGAGATGCTATTCACATGAAGGCCTCTAGCCACGTGTGGCTATGCAAATCCTTTACACAAATTAAAACAGTTCAGATCTTCAGTCACCATACATAGTATTATGGTTAACCTTTAATGTGAAGGGGGGGTGCTTAGATTCACCCTGGAAAACAACCTCTGGGAATATTCGTAAGGGACTTTCTAGATTGGGTTAATTCAGGTGGGAAGACCCACCTTGAATTGTGTGGCAGCGCCATGCTACAGGCTGAGATCAAAGAATGAATCAAGAGGAGACGGCTAGCAGATCACTAGCATTCAGTGCCTGCTTCCTGTGGTGGCTGAAGTCTCACCAGTTGCTCCGTGATTCCCTCAGGGTAGAACGCACTTCCTGGAAATGCAGAGCAACCCTTCCTTCCTTAATAGTTTTTTTTTTTTGTTGTTGTTGTTCGATATTTTGTCCCACCAATATGAAATGTCACCAATAGGCTAAGACCCTTAGAGCAGAATCCCAAGCACCAAGATATGGAGAATTTGGGGCCTTAGGAGCAGGGACTTAGGGAACTGAAATGTCTAAAGGCCTGAGAGCATCCTTCTCCCAGGACTCGCAGGACTCAATCATCGAAGGTCCCCAGAACCTTCTGAACCTGCCCCAGCAGAGCTCACTCCTTGAAGCTGTCTCTAAAGCAGGGATAATACATGCTGTGTCCTCAGACCAGGGCACGTGCCAGCAAATCTCATCTATAATCCTCTCCCAAGGGGAGGGGGCCTCCTCTGTGGGCATCCCTGCTGAGATCACAGCAGCCAGGCTGCCTGCCGCGGTCTGAGCTCTGTCTGTAGCTGTTGCAGTAGCCTCCACATTCCTCAGTGGCACAGCCAGGAGCTCCGCTTGGCTTTCTTTTTCCCTGGAGTGGGGGTGGGGGCAGGTAACTGTTTCCACAAAGGCACACGGAGTAAACGAATTCTCGGTGTGCCTAGTTTAATTCTCTCACTTGTATCTGATGTATACTTGACCAAGACAAATGGGTTTAAAGTGAGCCTCTGGGTAGAGGTGATGAGGGAGAAGAGACCACAGGAGGGAAGAGAGAATCCCTCTGGAAGATACCAGTTTAATCCTGTTGAAGTAAGTTGGGGAGGCGAGCGCCCATGTGAGACTCAGCCATACCGTGACAAGAGGGCATCCCCTGGGCAAGCAGACCTGGGCTCAGATGTACAAGGAAAGGAAAGATGATCTCAGGGAGATTTTACTGTTATCATCTCCAGAGTCACATCCGCTCACATCTCCTAGATTCTTGAGTGAATCCCAACAAATGGTAAAGACTAAATGAGAGGCCCAAGACCAAGGGCCAAGACCTCAGAGTGGGTGAGATGTGCTCCTTCTGGGTTAAAGGTCAGCAAAGCCACCTGAGAGGAAGGGACATTTGTGTCGAATAGGGCGAAGAGGAGGCGGCCTGAGAGGTGACAGGCAGAAGGCACCAGGCTGGGTAGGCAGCAGTGACCTCTGAACAGACTCTGGACAGACAGGAATACCAAGGTCCTTCCTGGGTTTCTTATCTGAATCCGATGTATGGGAGCTTGTGGGCAGAGTCTGTATTTCAGACTGTCCCATGGAAGCCTCCATTAAGACCCAGGACTGGGTCTTAGTCAACAGATAACTTCGTGTGTGAAGCAAATGCCCCCGGTGTCTATGGTTCTCTCCCTCTCCACTGGTCAGGGCTCTCAGTTGACCGTGGGCAGCTCTGAGGGCTAAAGGTCCAAGTGTGGGTCCCCCCCTGTTCCCATGTCTCACCTCCCTCCCCAGGTTTTTTCTCTCCTGCTGCTTCTGGACAGTTTTTATGAGGTGGACTGTGAGAGTTCCCTGATTCTAGCTGTGACCCGAGAGGCATTCGAGTCTATTGCTTCTAGATTTGGGATGACAGCACCAAAGAGGGACCTGACCTTTCTGGATGGTGAGCCTAATTCCAGGGACATCAGGGGGGGACGGAGGAGCCTGTGGGGTTCTCCCAAGGCCTGTAGAGATGGCGGACTGCAGGCAGGCTGAAGAATGAGCTAAAAGCTGATGTCTACCAAGAGGCCGGCTTGGGGTCAAGGTCGTCTTTTCCTGCTGAAGATTTGACATATTAGAGGGTAGATACTTCCCCAAAGAGCAGTTTTTCCTCCTAGATCCCCCTGACCATAGCAAATATATACCAAGGCACAGAAAGAAGGAAGCAGGCACCCTGAACGCTGAGACTGGTCCATGGTGTTTCAGGAAAAGCCTTTGTGGAACAAGTAGAGGCTGACACAATGGCCCTCTAACTGCACGGAGGCATCTTTGAGGGGGACCCAATGCATAGACAAGCTCGATGACTTGATTCAAGGTCACCTAGCATTTTAGGGACTTGATGGAGCCTCGGTTGACTCCCGAAGTTCTCATGCCACCCCTGGTTGCTTCCCACTGGCGTCGTGGGCAAGAAGTCAAGTCTTCCGCAGGACCTGCCTCTGTCACATGCAAAAGTGATGAAGTCCCTGGGGAAGCTCCCAGAACTGTCCTCGCTGAAGGATTGGGCTTGTCTTAATTTAAGACTGGACCAAATAATTTAAATCGCAGTCTGCTTGCACGGGGTGCCGGGGCTCAGGACTCGTTACATAGTGCATTGCTTTAAAAATGAATCTGAGGTAAATGGATCGCAGGCTGACTTGGTGACAGCAAGGGTGGGGTGACAGCAGAGGTCAGGAATATTAGATCATCACGGGACAAGGCTCCCATTTTGCTCCACTCCTAAGACCTCCCCACGTGGCCTGTTCCCCACCATACTGGACAATGACCAGTGAGCAAAGGGCACTGAATCCTCAGTTCCCCAGTAGCCAGAGAAGGTCACAGCAAGCTCAGGGCGCCCCCCCGAAACAGCCCCATGCATCCTGTACTTTCTTTGGGGCCTTGGGAGGGATGTTGTTGAGCGGGGATAAAACATCTGCTAAAAGATTATCTTCCCAGATGATCCTCTTCCAAAGGACACCTCCTCACAGAGGCTTCTCCTCATCTGGCATCAGGGGGTTCTGTCTTTCATGACGTTAAGCTGGTCTTTAGGTCACCTAATTGAACGTCGCTGTACTGGGAATTATAAGGAACCCAGAAGGGTGGGTGACTCAATAGGGGAGCTTCCTGAAATCTTTGGAAGAAGGCTGAGGAGAAGTTCTCTCCATAGACGTGGCTGTTGAGGTCTTCCTTGGGTAAGGTCACAGTGCTGCCATAGCTGAACTCTGGACTCTCCTCAGAACTGCAAAGCTTGTGGAAGCTCTGAGACAGAAGATCCGGCCCACACCATAGAGGGACACTGGGGACCAGGTGGCCCAGCTTGGCTGTGAAACTGGTTTGTCAAGGTAGAGCCAACCGAAGGAAGAGAGAAGGCAGAGGCAGGACATG
Organism: Rattus norvegicus; assembly: GCF_021556685.1. Classification (NCBI taxonomy): domain Eukaryota; kingdom Metazoa; phylum Chordata; class Mammalia; order Rodentia; family Muridae; genus Rattus; species Rattus norvegicus. The sequence continues at coordinate 167,837,150 of NC_141538.1, forward strand.
TCTCAAAGCTCTCCACCCCCACAGGAAGCATGTGAAGGAGAAAAAAAGACAGGGAGCCTTGTCTCTTCCTGGGACACACCACTCTGAAAAAAGAGGCCTGTTGGCCCCAGTCCACACAAACGGCAGGCTCCCCAGACCCCTAAATGGGCTGGTTCTCAGGGTAGGAGATTTCCTTGTGGAAGCAAACAGAGAAGGCTGAGGAAAACATCAGTGGTGGGGTCACTATGCTCCCCAGGGCTGTGCACCGCATTGAGCACTCCCCAATTAGTCTCTAGACATGAGGGTACCTGCTGTCTCCCACGCCTCGCCTCCAAAGTGCCCTTCCGCCACCGCCGTCTCAGCAAGGCACAGAGAGGCGGCCCTGTGCGGTGCACTAGGAGAACGGGATAGGGCTCTCAAACTAGAGGGTTGCTTGACATCTCCACAGAATGTTCTAAGGCACTGCTCTAGCAGGGCCCTTTTGGCGAGTGGGCACTCAAAGAGAACGGAGGAGCAGAGTAGGAAGCGGAGGAAGCAGCAGGGGCCGGGGGAGGGGCCAGCGCGGTGTGTGTGTGTGTGGGGGGGGGCAGGCCGGCGGGTCTCAGCGTCACAGCACAGGGAGAGTAGCCCCGACTCTGGCATCAGCCCCAGCAGCCCCAGCCTCCTTCACCTGGGCTCCCACACTGTGCTTGTGCAGAGAAACCGCCCCGGTAAAGCCCCATCAGCCTAAGGACCGCACGAGTGAGGAGTGCGATAAAGATTGAATGAAGTTTTAGATAAGAAGGCATAAAAATCATGTTCGAAGATATAAATAAAATTCCCAGAGCTCTGACTTTATTGTGCTGGGGGTTGGTGGTGGCTTCCAAGATTAATAAATTAACGGGCATAAAACAGAGTAATGCCCAAAAGCTGGTAATAAGGTAAATTCGGACGTGTGGCAGGCATTGCTCCCAGCTGGGAAGCTCTGGTCAGGGACGACCAGCCACAGTGGACGTGCACATCTGTCCTGAGATCATCTGGGACCTGCGATCCGCTCCTTCCTCTCTGCCTCCTTCTGGGCTGAAGCCCGGGTACTTTTAGGCACCCTTGCCTGAACATAATCCCACTCTCCAGCCTGGCCCGCTTGCTCTGGGGATCCAGATGGACGCTGGAGGGAGGCTTCATGCTCTCAGTCTTAGCAACCTGTCCTGGCACATGTGCCTTTGGCCCCACTTGGGAGGAACAGAGCCTTTGCTCTTCCCTTGTGGGCGTACCAGGCTGCCTGGCCCTGCTTGTCCTGTGGTCAGCAGGAGCCGTCCCCAATGTGTGTGTGTGTGTGTGTGTGTGTGTGTGTGTGTGTGTGTGTTCTCACCCAGCCATCAGGGGCTTGCACCTCCAGCCAATTTCAACATAGCCCTGCCGTTTCTATTACAAATACTTCCAAAGCTGCACGACATAAATAATAAATAAATGAGGTGAAATTTCCTCTTTCTCATCAAAGTGCGCTGCTCAGACTCATTTCTTGTAGACTTGTCAAGGGGTTGGAACTGATCTCGATCGTGCCAAGTGGTTTGTATTGGTGACAGCCAGATCTCTCCATCCCCTCCCCTCTTCCCCTCCCTGGATATGAAACTTTCTACTCTATATTCGTCTGTCCTGCCTGTATTAGGTGTCCAGGGTTTTCTCACGCAGACAATGGATTCCCATAGGTCCTTCTTGGTCTGCCATCCTGGTGGGCAGCAACCCCTGTGGGTTTTGTGCATTTAGACCAAGAGCGACTTGAGAGAAGATGCTGTCCAAGGTGCCGCTGTGCTCTCTGGGGCTGGGGGCTCTCTGCCTTTCCAGGGAGCCAACTCTCTTTCTCCCACTCCTCCATGCCTAGCCTCTAGAGGGCAGCAGAGGTGGGTAACAGAATCCCACACTCTAGGCCGTCAGTGGCCATTCTAAATGAGGAGGGGGTGGGCACAAAGTGGTGGCTGGGATTGGCTCTCTCTGCAGGTGGGCCTCGGAACTGCATCCGCTAAACACCTGTGACCCCATCCGGGTATCAAGGCATACCTTTGCCACTCAGCGGGACTCAGGCTGGGAGGGAATTCTTACTTAAAACAGGTCATAAGGCTTTGTTTGTGAAGAAGGTGGGGGGAAATGCCAGGCCAGACTGTGGCTATGTTAATGCGAGGCTGGGCTCCCTGCCAAGACATTAAGCAAGCGGGGAGTCGAATTCCTCAAACCAGCTTTAATCAGCAGATTTTTAAGGTTAGAATTACTCTCTCCTCTCAAGGCTTGCCAAGGTTAATTCTGGCCTGAGCATGCAGAATTAATGGGCTGGACAGAGGGAATCGACCTTTTCCCGATTTTTTCTTAAGTTCACAAAAACATCTCTACAAGAGGAGAAGGTGGCAGGGCTGGGTCCCCCCCTGGGAAGGAAATACCAGGCACCAGACAACCCATCTGGGAGCCCATGTCAGAAATACACACAATCAGACTCATGCCAAGTCAGGCGTGGACACGTGTGTCAGGATGGGCATCCAGCCTCACCCTGGGAGATTGGAAAGTAGGGTTCTTAGCAGCTCCAGCCACTTAAACAGCTGTGGGCATCCCACCCTGACCTCCTACCCTGGCTCTGACAGATGTAGCTGTCGAAGTTTGAGCATCTCGGTGTGGATGGAGTCTAGCTGGCCAGGTGAAGGACAGAGGCCTCTCCTCATCCTGTACTCTCAGGCACAGAGCTACAGAGGAAGGTATGTCCTGTGAGAGTCGCCAGCAGGAACAGGGTATGGGTTCGAAACTCCCCTACACACCCCAGGATAATCACTGTGGGTCAGGGCTGTGTTCCTATCTGGATCTGCCAGTGGGAGCAGGAGGGACATCAGTCCCAATCTGTCATGTCTGCTGGGTGAAATGGCAATATGTTTTTAGTGACTAGCACCCACATGACATCGGCAAACACAGGCTTCTTTTGTTTCCACAGGTCACACACAGATGATCCCTCTGTGGTCCTTATTGTGTCCCCTCTGGTGGTCCCTGGAGATCCCTGCCTGGGCTGCACTGGGAGAACCCTCCTTTGCCTGAGGCCAGGGCTATTAAAAACCAGTGGTGTTGTTTGGGGCTGCTGGACCTGGCCGTGTTGCTGGATGGCTCCTTCCCCTCCAGCTTGGTCTGCCTCAGTGGTTTGTCATGTCCTTACAACCTTGACGGGCTCAACACTCCACAACAAGGAAGTGTGAAAGCCTGACTGTCTATCTACTGTGTAGCATGGCTACCGGTGGCCTGAGCAAAAGTGGGTCACTCCAGGCCTTACTTCCGTATCTCCCCTCACTCTGCCCCACTACTAGAATGGGGAAGGTCTTGGTCCAATCCCTCCCCCGCCCCCCTCTCCTCTTCATGGTTGGAACTTTTCCTAGGATTTAGTAGGCAGGGAAGGTCCCTTACTGGAGTGCCCAGATAGCCACTGCAATGCCTAGAAATACAGAATCCGTAGGCACAAAGCCGCCGGGCATGGCTGCTTTGATGCACGCACACTCGGGAGATTAACCTTCTTTCTAGCTGGTGGACTGTGGCTTTGTGTGCCAGAAGCACTGAGACCTCGGCCACTGCCAGGGTCACCCAGGCTGTCAAGATAGGGAAGTGCAGAGAGAGGAGGATCTGCCTCCCTCATGGTCATGCTAGCCAGAGAACAGGGAACTGGGCTGCTGGTGTTTGAGCACTTTGATCAAAGGAGGCTCTGCTACAAAACGCTGCTGGGAGACCAGGAGACCGGGAGACCCGGGAGACCCGGAGACCGGGAGACCGGGAGACCCGGAGACCGGGAGACCGGGAGACCAGGCTGCCTAAAGCCGCTCTCAGCATTTTGCTGACTTGGCAGTTTTGACCCTCCCACCCCCCACTCCTGCCCTCAGGGTCTCAGACCAAGGTCTGAGTTCCTAGTGGGAGGGAATGGGGCCCTACTCCATTTGCTTCCATGGATCCCAGCAGTGCTGGTCAAAAAGACAGCTCACGTGATGTCTCTTTTGAATTTTACACAGAAACTATGGTCCATTCCTCAAAAAGTAACCACGGCATTGATTGACCAGCACTTGAGTGTGTAAGTAGATGCTCTGAAAGACTGAACGAAGTTCACCCTACACAGATCCACAGTGGCACTCTTCCTACAAGACACAGGCAGCCCACAAATATATCCATAGGTGGATGAGATACAATAGAGACATAGAAAGGAATATTACTCACCCATGTAAAGGAATAAAGGGCCCATTGTGGGCAATTATAACCACTAGACTAGCTGACAGAAGCCAGAAGTCAAAGTGATCTATTGAGCTGTTTTAGTTACTGCCTAGCTATTGCTATGACAAAGTGCCTGCCGAAAACACTCAAGGAACACAGGGAATGATGATGATGATGATGATGATGACGACGACAACGACGACGACGACAATGATGACGATACATGCTATTTTTTCTGAGACAAGGTCTCAGGCTGAGCTCAAACACAATACGTAGCCAGGAATGGTATTGAACTCCTGACCCTCTTGTTTTCATCTCCCAAGTGCTGGGATTACAGGTGTGTACCACTATACCCTGCTAGGAAGGGTTTATTTGGGGGGGGGGTCACAGTTTGGCAGTCCAGTGTGTCACAGAAGGGAAGGGAGGGCAGCTGGTCATATTGCATCTGTAGTGAGGAACCAGAGTAGACAGGAAGTCATGCTGGGCTTGGAGACCCTAAGGTCTGCCCCAGTGACCCATTTCTTACAGTGAAGTTCCACCTTCTATTTCCACAACCTTGCAGACTAGTGGCACCACTGCTGGGGACCCACTGTTCAAAGACATGAGCCTAAGAGGGGCATTTCAATGCAGGTAAATCCTGGAGTCAGAACTCAGTGAAAGAGACAGAGAGGGGGGGGAGGGGGAGGGGGAGGAGGGGGGGAGGAGGAGGCAGGAAGGGGAGGGAAGGGGGATGGGGAGGGGAGGGGAGGGGGAAGGAGAGGGGGAGGGAGAAGGAAGGTGGAGGGGGAAGGGGAGGGGGAGGGAGAGGGAGAGAGAAGGTGGAGGGGGAAGGGGAGGGGGAGGGAGAGGGAGAGAGAAGGTGGAGGGGGAAGGGGGAGGGGGAAGAGAAAAGAGGAAGCGGGAAGGAGTAGGGGGAGGGGAAGGGGGAAGGGGGAGGGGGAGAGAAGGAGGAGGAGGAGAGGGAGGGAAGGGAGGGGGAGGGGGAGAGAGAGAACGGACTGGGGTGGAGGTGCCTTTGGCGGGGAATGAAATGTTTTGGAACTAGATAGCAGTGTTTGTAAGGCAATCCCAAACATGCTAAGTGCCCCCCCCCAGTCATCTACTGAGAAAAAGGTTGAATCTTGTTATGTGAACCTCAACCCAATGAAACAAAAAGTAAGAGCCCACAGTCTGCACAGGTGCTGCAGTTCAGTGACCTCAACTCTGCCCTGAGGGCCACGGGGCGTCTGGGATGATGTGCTGAAGTCACAGAGTACACAGGCCCACCCAAGTCCCTTGTCCATTTGTGTGCCTGAGACGTGGGACTCGCTAAGGGTATTGAGGGTCACCGGGTCTCAGCCAGCAAGGTGACTGCTGGCCCTCCTTGCCTGGCCAAGCCTTTTAAACTCAGAGTCTAGCTGCCTCTCTTGGGTCCCTTATACACACTTTGCCAGGGGTTCGTTCCTCTTCCAGGGGGCCTGTGATTTGGTCGTAGGGCGATGTCACCACCATACTTCCACATGATGTTTATCCCCTGTACTCGTGATGACTTACGCACTCACACGCGCCTGCACGTGCAAATATGTGTTGACCTCAGGCTCCTGTGTCCACAAGCCAGCACAGCGGAGTCTGAGGATAAGGGCCTACAGTTGGGACCCAGCTAGGAACCTGGAGAAACCAAGGGCAGGGAACCTAGAGCCTTAGCTGGTAACTGCCATCCTCTGAAGCGCGTGAGTCTGGGCATTGCCTAAGCCCAATCCAGCTCAATCTGCCAGGTCTCATGCTGAGCTTGCTACACACAAGATGGCAAGGAGGGGTCTACCCCTTCCCCCCTTTGAAAGATACTCAAGGAGGTTTGCCCTTCTGCTCCCTTTCGTCTCCCCAACCTGGTGCAAACACGGAACTTTCTGGGAAAGTCACTAAACTGAGCATCAAATGCGGGGAGAGTGAGGGGACCTTTTGAGAACAGAGACAGCAGAGCTAATGGTCTCTCTGGTCTCGGCAGAGTCAAGACCCTCTTTGGTGGTGGTGAAGCCTGCCACCCGCCTGGGTGGGAGGGAGGTCCACTTGCTGGCACAGTTCAGCGGGTATCTAGGCTGCCAGAGCTCCACACCTCCACTCTGTGATCAGAGCCCTCCAAATCTGCTCACCAGAGCCCTCCTGCAGCTCTGAGCAGGGCCTTGGCGCGTTGAGAGGTATAATCTGCAGATGAGCAACAGGAAGCAAATGGCTCTCCACTGGAGCCGGGGGCAGGGAGAGCCGAGGACAGCCTGGATGCTTTAATGGTACAAGGCAGGGGGCTTGGTCTCCTGGGTCTGGGACCTTTGAAAAGTGGGAGTGGAGCTCAGGGGCTCAGCTGGTGTTCACTACTGGCTACCTGCACATCTTACATCCATGAAAGCAGCCTGCCCCGGTCTCTGTAATTACGCCTGCATCTCTGTCGCCAGCACCATCTATGCTGGCCTCCCTGGGCTAAGTGACAGATTGTCCTGCAGCCTCTAGGAAGATGAGCCTCCCAGGGCGGGAGCAGTGGGCTTGCCTCTTAATGATGGGATGCGGGCACCCCACGTTTAGTTGCCTTCTCTGGGCTCCCACCCTTGTCCCTGCGTTTTATCTGCCTTGTAATGGGGTTTGCAGACTCTGGCAAGAGAGTGTGCAATATTTTAAATTGTATAATGTCACGCGGGCTACATGCGGTCCCAATTTTCTGGTTGCATAAAATGGGGGAGAAGTGGGCTTCTTGTTGCCTGCAACCACTGGGTGGTGCTAAATTAGGACTCGTTGGAATCCCGATGTGTTGCTAACCTAGGTGTGGCGGAATCCAATCTCTCATGAGCAAGATGGTGAAGTGGTGGGGCTCCCCCCTGGGTCTCACCTGTTTCAGATCTGCTCTGGTCTGCTTGTGAGGCACCAGCTGCAAGAGCCATGGCCCGCCCTTCCCATGCAGCAGTGGTGGGTCAGGCTACAGGAAGCCTGCCTCCCCTCTCTCTGAAGCTTAAGTGGAACCCTGGGCATGAGAGATGACATCATACATGGTGATGTCATGTGTCCAGGTTCCTTAAAGATTAAAGAGCATATTTACTCATGTGTGACTGTATCAACATGTATGGATAGATGTACAAATTCATGTGGTTACACATGGAGGTCAGAAGAGGGTGTCGACGGGTCTCCTGGGGTTGGAGTTACAGGCATTTGTAAGCTGCCTAATGTGGGAATGGAACTTAGGTTCTCTACAAAAGCACCCTGTGCCCTTAACCTCAGAGCCATGTCTCCAGCACCTGAGAGGTTTAATGAAATCCACTTAGAGCCTCATTGCATGTAGTTATATCTCTGGGTCACTGTGTCCTAGGGAAGCGACAGTGTGTACTGACTGTCCGGTACCCTTGCTGGCCCTTGGTCTTCATATCAACCCTTCCAGGAAAGAACTGATACATCATTTTTTGGGCAGAGCCACTGTATCACGAAGAGGCTCAGAATGTGTTTACATCAGCAGGAATTCAGACCTGGCTTCCTGGGTGGCGGCATCCTACAAGCTGTACCCATAGTGAGAGGGTGAGACCTCACCTTAGCCCCACTTCCGGGAATGGTGGGGTCAGAAGCTGTACCTGACTTGTCCCCCTCCTTATCTTCACACACATGGGCAGCCTCCTTCCAATGCAGCACGGTTTGGTTCTGAAGCCCGCTCTTCTCTTTCTCTGGGGAATGAGTGTGTCCTCATTCTGAACTCACAGTCAAGAAACCAATCCCTCAGGGGCTGAGGGCCCTGGATCCCGGATCCCATCTCCTGACACCATTACCCAACTCCAGGAGATTCCGTCTGCTTCATCCCTCGAGAGTTAGGGACCTCATCGCACACCAGACAAACTTCACTTGGCTCCAGGCACACTTGTCAGGGGCAACCTTAGTTAAAAAAGGGGGGGGCACCTAGGATATGGTCCAGGATGGGGTTTGGGCTTGTACCTTTTGAATTGTTAACTTCAAAGAATCCTGCTTGTCTAGAAATCAAGGTTCAGCCCACAGCCCAGGTTCTGCCTCAGATTCTATGTTTCCTACTCAGAGTGGCTCCCAGAAGCTGCCTGTACCGACAAGGCATCTTTTTGACCTCACTCCTCATGGTCCCTGACAGACCACGGTGTCATCAGCTCTGGTGATAGGTAGTGTTCAAGGAAACACTTTGTTTCTGTGCTCTGAGCCATTTTATATCTCTGTGTGCAAAACGGCCCTTAGCTGTCACAGAACAAGCAGGGCCCAGAGCTCAGCCTCTAGGAAGGGCTCAGGGATCCCAGATTCACACCAGTGTTGCTGGGACACAGCTCTTGTGGGAGGGGACTTGGTTGAAAAGTCAGAGCTTGGTAGCAAAACCTGTACCTGTTCACAGAGGCCCGGACCCTTCTGTGACTTGAGGGCGCAGATAGCAACTTCTAGAACCAGAGAACTCGACAGACGCTGAATCTGTCAGAGCCTTGGACTTGGTCTTCCAGCCTCAAGAAAAGCAAGAAACCTCACACTCTCTCTCTCTCTGTGTGTGTGTGTGTGTGTGTGTGTGTGTGTGAGTATATGTGTGTGTCTATGTGTGAATGTGTGTATATGAGTATGTGTGTGTATGAGTGTGTCAAAGTGTGTGTGAGTATGTGTGTGTATGTGTATGTCTGAGTGTGTGTATGTGTCTGTATGCGTGTCTGAGTGTGTGTATGTGTGTATGTGTTGTGTATGTGTGTGTATATATGTGTCAGAGTATGTGTGTGTTTGTGTGTGTTGTGTGTGTATGTGTGTGTGAGTATATGTGTGTGTATATGTGTGAATGTGTGTATATGAGTGTGTATATGAGTGTGTCAGAGTGTGTGTGAGTATGTGTGTGTATGTATGTGTATGCGTGTCTGAGTGTGTATATGTGTGTATGTGTTGTGTATGTGTGTGTATGTATGTGTCAGAGCATGTATGTGTGTTTGTGTGTGTGTGTTGTGTGTTGTGTGTGTGTGTGTGTGTGTGTGTGTGTGTGTGTAAAGTCAGTGGTTTGGCAGTGTTTTGTTAGAGCAGCATGCCAGTCTGAGAAAGGCTGTGTCCCCGATTCTCATGAGGCCAGCCGGCTCTTGCCCTACTCCCATCTCTGCTCTTCTGCCTGGGTGTCTAGCAGAGCTCATTGGTAGAGGATCTCCCTGAGCACCTGCCTGGAGACCAGGTTCTCTCTGGCAGATGGTCCTTCCTCCAGGACACAGGCTCAAGTGAATCCCAGCCTCACTGAAGCATGGGATTTCATGCCTTCCTGTCAGCCTGGGAGCCTAAGAGGTGGTCCCTGCAGCAGGTGCCATTTATCAGGGCTGTGCAGAGAGAACCCCACGCCTGTGCCTGCTGCCTGTGAGGGAAACCATCAATCTTCGTGGCCTCCTCCTCACCCCAGAGTTTGCTCAGGGAAGGAGACAAGGAAAGTGAGGAGGCTGGGCTTGTGCACCTAGGTCTCTGCTCTGCTCTGCAAACACAGAGGGTGGTGTAAGGGGGAGGGAGGAGGCGGCCGTAGAGGAGCCCTGCTCATCTGCTGGGAGGTCTCATGAACATGGGCTGAGTGTTTGCAGGCACTATGGTTGGACCTTCTTGTGTGTGACCCCGGTTTTACACCACCGTGTGACCTTGGACAAAGAGCGGAGACTTTTTGTACCCAAGCATGGGCACAGTGGGAAGCAAAGAATAGCTTCTTCCTCCTGTGGTGGTGAGCATCTGTATGACATCTGGGAGCCTCTCGAACCCAGCCCAGGGGCGCCCCAGGGAAGCAGTAGCTCCCCGAGCGCTGTCTCCCAGGGAGCAGAGATGACAGTTACCCTGTCCCCCATAGGTGGCACTGAAAAGGAGAAGCTGCCAGGACCTCTGAAAGCATTCAAGAGGAGAGACACAGGGCTAACAAGACCACAGGAAAGCAAGAACTGACCCTTGCTATCCAGTGGGGGGCTAAGTTCCTGGAAGGCTGTGCTGCATGGTAGATGCCAGGTTTCAATGACGGCCTGGCATTCCTCCCAGTACCCAAGGCTGGCACAGGCATTGGATGGGTCTGAGAAGGTGAGTGCAGAGAGGCTGCTGGGAAGGCCTAGAAGCCTGGGTGGAGGAGCAGACTCAGCCTGAGCCCTGGAGGGTGGGGTGGCTTCATGCTGGTGTGTAGAAGAGGCCCTGAGGTGATATGGTTGGGGCTGGGGAGGGCATAGCTGGAAGGATGGCAGAGACCAGGGTCCCAAGGCTTGTAGGTTATAATGTGTACCAGCAACCAGCACGATACTACCTCAGATGACCGCCGGCACTCATTCCTACCCAATTCAAAGCCCTTCCGCCCACGGCTCGCCCATACCATCCACCACACGGGCACATGCGTGTTTCCAGGTGCACATCTATGCTCCCGCAGAGGCCCTCTAAAGAGCTATGCTCCCTCTAAAGAGCACTTCTGCTCCTGTAGGTCCTGGCAGTGCTACTATGGGTCTACTATGGGTTGGTGTGGAATGAGGGACATATGATGGTGCTGTCTAATGGGGTGCAGGGTAGGTAGTTCACAGAGAGCGACCTGGTCCTTAAACACCATTAGTGGCTTGAGAGTCATCTGTGGACGCCAGAGTTGCTCCTGGGAGGGAGGGAAACAGAGAGTGGGGACGTCACACGCACTGATTACAGAATGCTCTGAGCAGTATGTGATGGAAGATAAGTGCCCATGCAAGGAACAGCAGGGCTTTGAGCAGACTCCCACGCTGCCCTGGAGGAGCTCAGTATCCGTTCAGGTGGCGACCCCTTCAGGTGACGTAAGCTGAAATACAGCCTCCTGAGGGAGACATTCTCCACACTGCCCGGAAGACATGACAAGCCAATGTGGACCTAGCATCTAGCAGGAACTATGGGCCATGACCACCATGTGCCAGCCACGTCTCTGTGGCCCATTCACCCTGAGGCCTGCTGTATGCTCATGCAAGCCCTCGCCAGCCACAACCAGTAACAGCCCTCTCCACGGCCCTCCCTCCTAAGTGGAACTCCCCAGACCCGTGGGACCTGAGCCCCAGATAGCCTCTTACCCCCAAGCCTCTGCCACACCAAGCAGCTTTTGTGATCAAATATTGTTATATTTACCTAAGGATCTGTTAGGAGGCAATTTTTGAGACGATGAATATTTAATGGAAAATTTAAATATTTAATAGGAACTCTTCCAAACCTGACTTAATAACCCGTGTCACGGGGCGAGAAAGGCAGGGTCATGGCTTGCTGCTTCCACTTCCTCTAGTACTCTTGGTGTTTGTGAGGCTTTCTGGTTTTTTTAAAATCCCCTTTCTGTTCGCAGTTTTAATTATACTCAATATTCCGGGGAGGATCTCTTTTCTCATTAAAACTTAACTCTTGCCGACAGCAAGGTGAGGCGGTTGGAAAGGGAGCTGAAGGAGATGGTTGGGACTGCCTCCCCACCCACCTGACTCCTTCCTGGTCCACATGAAGGCAGATCCCAGATCCCAGACATCCACAGCCTCATCCAAGCTGCTTCTGATACCTGTGTTTATGCCCAGATGGGACCCAGGCCTTGGTGGCTCTGGGAACAGCTTTCTAGATAGCATCTAGATTCCTAAGGGCTTGGGCTAATTTGGGCTGACCCAGGTGACATCCCCAGGCCTCTGTCTCTAACCTAGGTCAACAGGAGCTGCAGTGGATGGAAAATTCCACCCCACAGTAGGCAAATGCAGGCCACCTTGAAAGACTTAAAAACATTCTAACGTTCTTCCGACACAGGAGGGTGGGGCTATAAGCCAAGAGTGGCCTGGTCTTGATATGCTCCTCATATTTTCTCTGTAAGGAAGTTGGGGTTCACTGGCCTGGGGGCAGCTGGGTCCTTCCATCTGGACTAACAGTGACCTAATACTGACTTAACCCTGACCTCTCCTAACTTTATCCTAATCTAATCTAAACTTAACCTAGCCCTAACCAAACCTTAACCTAACTTTACCCTTACATTATATACCCCTAACCATAAACAAACATTAACCTAATTGTGCCCTGACTTTATTTAACCTTAACTTAACCTAAGCAAACTTTAACCTAACCCTAACCCAATTTTACCTAACCATATATAACCTTAACCTACCCTACCTTACCTTAACCTAACCCTCCTCTAATCCTATCTATCCTTAACCTAGCCTAACTTTAATATAACCTAACCTAACCCATCTTAACCCAATCCTGACTCAGCCTCAGCCCTGTCTTCTCTAACCTTCTCTAATTCTCTCAAGAGCCACACATTAGCCCCTGCCCCTTCCTGCTGCCAGCCCCAGTGTCTCCCCTCTCCCTGTAGGCTCAGGACCTTGCCTATAACCAGGATCCATGTCTCTGTCTCTGCGCTCAGCTGGGAACTCCTGGGACACAGGACCTTGTTGCTTATTGCCTTCTTGGGCTGGCCCAGCACCAGAGAGGCAGGAAGTAGCAACGAGAACTCTGGCCCCAGACCATGTCCTCACCTGCCTCATGTCCTCTGCAGATCTCCCAGGCTGCAGCCAAGCCCACAGGCTGAGTTACCAGATGCCTGGATTCCCCCAGAGCGCTGGGCGCACAGTAGGCCCTCAAAATGGCTTATGATCTTGGGTCTCAGGCAGAGATCATTTTGGCTAGGGAGACCACGCTCCAGAGGAAGGACAAGCTGGTGGACAGGCTGACATTTAAAAATGGTAACTCTTTTAATAAGGAGTTTTAAAATATTTAGTAAACCCATGCAAGAGGCCAATTCAGGCAGGAATGATGGTTTTAATCTCACAGAAGCACCAGAGGATTCCCTCTAAGAGAGCTCCCGCCCCAGCCCGGCCTGTGCCCACACACACCGGTGGTTTCTTTGGGAGGCCTGAAGAGAATGGGTTCACCGGGCTCCTGATTGATCACCAAGTCCTAGGCTGGCATTTCCTGGTCTGTGCATAGGCAGAGGTGTGGGAGGAGACTGGGCCAGCTTATGGGAACTTGTGCAGGAGCCATGTTAGGGCTGCCTGTGATCGTTTGGAGGCAGAAGTAACTGAGAGGGGGATGCAGAGACCTGAGGGACCACTCCAGAAACCGTACTCTCCCTTCTTCCCTGGATTTCCACATCCACACAACCCATCCAGGAAGGCTCCACCCTCCACCCTGTCAGCATCTCTTGGCTCATCTGGGTCTTCGCCACCCGATGCTAAAAGCAAACTGGGTACCCAGTATCCTGATGGACTCTGATGCCATCCAGGAGCTTTGAAGATGTCCCTGTGTACCATCTCCAGAAGTTGCTGACAACCAGAGATCTCTGCGGTCATTCTGCAGGGTCTCAGAGGGGTTGTGAATCAGGGTACTGAGCCAGGAGTGACAATCCTGTCAGCACCTATAAGGCTCAGACATCAGGCCAAGTGTCCCTGGAAGGAGGCACAGCAGGAAACAGTTTGTGGACACCAGTGACAGAAAAGATATTCTTGTAGCAGGTCCAGAAGGTCAGTAGCAAATTCGGCCCTTGGGAAACCTGGGGTGATGACACCTCCCCATTGCCCTTTATAAATTAGCACCTGTCTTCCCCACCAAAACTACTGGGGAGGGGGTTACATTTATCCTTTCTAAACCCATAAACACCAGCTCAATACCATTATATATCAGAGCTCAATAAATATCAGCAGTCTGGATAAAATGTGTCTCAGCATATTTAATGTTAACAGCCACTCCCCACCCCGAAGGGGCATCCCTAACACCCCTGTCTCACTCGAATGCCCTGAGCTGTGGTTAGTGGGTTAGTGAGTTAGTGGGTTAGTGGGTTATCTGATTAGGGTTATGTTAGGTTGGGCCTGAGAACCTTGGCAGGTCACATTGAACGACCAGTGAGATCAGGATTCGAACCAGGGCTCACCTGACTACAAAACCCATGTCCTCAAACAGAGTAAGACTTTGGGGAACACCTTTCTTTCGTGTCTATCTCCAGGTAGACCTCCCACACCCCCTCACACCCTCCCCCCAGGCTATTCCTGCGAGCACGCAGCCGGGACATTGGTATGCAACCTGTGCTCTCCTGGCACAGGCTGCTCCTTCACTCTGCATAGTTCCTTATTAAAGCGGGGTGCTTTAATCTTCCTCTAATTTTGTCTTTAGGGAAGCTCTGGCCCCAGGCTACCGACTGCTAAAGCCCTCAGGAAGCAGGCGCCTGCTTGCGATTCACGCCACGGCGTCCATCTGCCAACACGCCCGTCTTCGGTGCTTGGCATCTCTTATTTATAATCCCGCTCAGATTAATGAATGACGGTGGTTCTCATCACAGGAAATTTGATTAATCAATTTAAGTGCTTAATCACCACAGCCTCGTCGAGAGCCGAGCACGGAGGGGGTCTCACTTTGATATAGATGAAATTTCAGGAAGAGGGAGGAAAGAAACGATGTAGTCAGCGTGTCTCCATGGCAATACGGGGGATAAGGGCATCCCCGGGAAGTCCCGTGGGTCCCCAGAAGCTCAAGGTGGGGGCTCCTCGGAAAGAACTGACAGATGACTCAGGCAAGACGCCGGAGTTAACCTACCCCGGGCCCTGGCTGCTGCTCATTTTAGTTTGCTCTGAAGCTGAACCAGGCATGTCCGACCTGTGACCTGTCGGCCCCAGGACCCCAGGCCAGCTTTGAGTGTGGCCCAGCACAAAAGTGTAAAGTTTCTTAAAATATGATACTGTTCTCATTAAAAAATATGAATTGTATGATTCTCGAGGTCGTAGAAGACGATATTACATCTCAATGTCGGAAGGTCGTACGTGCTTGGCGCAGAAACGCAGGGATGAGTGGGCAGGGCAGGCAGAGCCCACTCTGGTGGGAGAGCTTGGGGAAGTGGCGCGGTTGAGCCGGCTCGGAATCCAAGCAGGCTGAGATCCGAAGTTCATTGTCAACAGTTAATGAGCAGGACCCAGGGTGCGCAGGGCTGCTCTCCTCATCCAGATGCCCCTCTGGCAGTAAGTGCTTCCCCACCTTCTGGCCTTGGCTCAGGGCACCATCCCCACCTGCCTGCTACCTCTTCCTTTTGGCCAGTGTGAAGCCAGCAGTTTTAGAAGCTTAGATTAGCTCAGTATCCTCTCCCAGAAAAGCAACCCCACACCCTCCCCCCCTTCTCTGAATGCTCAAGTTATATAGCCCGTTCTGCATCACCGGGTGCCATGACACGGCTCTCTGCATGGGCTCACTTCTCTCAACTCTGTTGGGGACAGATACAAAGAAGGGCCCTTGGGGGCTTGCTGGCCCAACAGTCCAGCTGAATCCGTGAGCTCCAGCTTCAGTGACTGACTGGGGCTCAGACAGTTAGCAGAGAAGCAATCGAGGAAGACACCCGGCAGCCTCTGGCCTCCACAGGCATGTGCACACATACATACACATGCACACCTGTGCACGCATACAAAGAGACACACATGGGTTAAGTCAGGCTTGAAGGCATGCCAGCAGGTGCTGCATATCCCAGGCTGACTGAGCAGCTACTGTGGGCAAGCTGCAGTTCTCACACTTATTTTAATGGCAGTTAGTGGTGCATCCTGACTTATAGCCATAAGTACTTTACAGTTGGGGGTGGAGGGTGGGGAAGGGACATTCTTGGTTCTCAAGCTGTGCTGAGAAGGGACAAGGGGTAAGCAGGCTGTCTGAGTTCACTACTCTGCCCCACTCCATCCCGAAGCCTGCAAGAACGTGGACCCAGGGGGACCCAGGGGCCACACCTGCCGCACTTGTGAAGACAAACACTAGCTACCTCTGACAGGTAGAGAGAGAGAAAGAGAGAGAGCGCATCTCACGCTGTTTGTGACAGCTGCTGTACAGAGAGAGGCTAATTTTGGAAACAGATTATTAAAACATATATCTGCTCTGAAGGGCGCGATCAATCAAACGCTGGAGGTGCAGGCTCACCCTGTGCTCTAGGTCTCCCTGGAACCAAACAGCTCCTCCCAGATACAGAAGAGTCTGCCAGGCCTAGTCCCTCGTCCACACTGGCCTGCTCCTGCTTCAGGCAAGATGGAGAAGAAGCTGGGGGCCTGCTTGCAGTTTGGATGCTGTTGGGTTGGGGGAGGGGGGCATCTGGGCTGTGAACTAAACATCTCTCCTTTGCCAGGCCTTGGGACGGCCTTGATGTGAGAGGTTCCTGAGGCTGGCTGTCGCCTGTGTAATGGCAACTGTGTGTGGCGCCTGCACTTGGGGGGGTGTGTTAATGCATGAACAGGTGTGGAAGCCCATCACAAGTGTGAGCCCCAGGCCACAGGCTTTCCTGGAGCTACTTCCGCCCTCTCAGATGAGCTGGGCTGTCAAGGCGAGCTTGGGGAATTCTAGAGACAGTTCCAAAGTCCCTCAGAGCTTGCTGCACCCCACCCTTTCCGTGAAAGAGGAAACCCAGAACATAGGAGAAGCCCCAAGCTTGGAGAGGTGTGCTGTGCTGCACCAGAGACTCGGAAACCCAGTCCTGGCCCTTCATCTCATCCACCTCAGAATTAGGGTCCTTGAAACCGGGAGATAAAAAGAAGTCCTGAATCTAGAGCAGGGGAGAGCTGCATGTGTGAGAAGCATTGGTTCTCAACCCTCTTAAAGCCGCCACCATTTAATACAGTTAGTTCCTTGTGTTGTCATGGCCTCCAGCCATAAAAGTATCTCGTTGCTTCTTCATAACTGTAATGTTGCTACGGTTAGGAGTCATAATGTAAATATCTGATATGCAGGATATCTGACATGCGACCCTATGACAGGGCTGCTTGACTCCCAGGATGGTCTCGACCCACAGGTTGAGAACCACTGGTGTATCGAGCTCTCTACTGGGCTTGTGCCTGTCTCACCTCTCCTGGACACTGCAGGAGCTGCCTGCTTCCAAAGTCTGTTCTCTGCCCACCCGAGCAAGCCTGCCACTGTGCTGTATGGCTGAGATGCTGGAGAAAGAGATGTTCCTAAAACCCAAGTGTGTCCTGTCTCTTTCCAGCTAGCCATGGGCTTGGCACACAGGTCAGAATCCACCCACTGCTATGCCTGGCTCTGGTGGCTCCATTTTTATTTACAGCCTCTAGCACCTCCCTCTGCCCACCCCTAGATGACAGGACCCTCAGTTCCCCACCACACTGAGAACACTACCTTCCCCACTGTCCGACAGAAGCCCAGCCCCTTCAGCTGTCCCAGGATGTGATTTGAAGACGAGGGATTTTGTTTAATAAGAAACAACAGCCACTTGAGGCCTGCAAGATGTCACAGACCTGGTTGGAACTTGAGTCCCGGGAACATGTTATATGTATCTTAGAGCCAGGAGGCTGGGGAGAAAGCTCCAAACCCTAGCATGGTGGGACTCCTGTATGATCACCCACTTCTCCCACCTAAGACTCTTGGGGCCTTGCATCTGCCATCTGCAAGCAGGGATAAGCCCTAGAGGCTCTGCTAATTCACTTTCCTGGGAGTCTGGGAACTTTTCCAGGTGGGCCCTAGGCTGGAGGATCTAAAGAGCTATGTGGATGCTGGGGCTTCCAGGGTCTTGAAGAAAGAGACTTGTGGGACAGTGAAAGACGCCCTGGTTCCCGGTTGAGAAGGTTTGAAACCCGGAGATCCTGAAAGGGACGGTAGACATTTTGTCTGACTCCCAGGAAACCAGGCTGGTCCCTAGCCCGCAGCCCTCCATAGATCTGTGGCCATCAGTAACATAAGAGCAATGCCCCAAGCTCCTCCACAGGTAGAGGAAGTGACCACAGGTCGCAAAGGCTCAAGACAGATCTCCATTATAATGAGGTACCTTAAGGCCTGGAGGTTTAGCCAATGAATCTTTCCTTCCCAGACACTCCTCCCCGCAAAAGGTATTTAATCTCAGGCCCACTCTGAGAAGTTTTATTCATCCACCTTCCGCCAGGACAATAAATGCCTTGAAATCTTGGACTGCCTCTTTTTATGGGATCTGCTGTGGGGAGCCATGCAGAAGGCCTTCGCTTACAGAGCCACGGCTAATCTCCCTAAGAGAGCTTCCCTGTGTCTCCAGCGCCGCCCACCACCAAGCTCAAGTCTATGGCCATCCAAAGACTCTCCCCAGCGGGACCTCTTCCCCCCTCAGCCTCGGGCTAGCTCCAGCTCCTCGGTCCGGACTCCGTTCTCAGCTCTTCCGCTGAGAATGGCATTGGGCATCCCAATGGCGCCCGGATGCCCAAGAACCTGAGACAGGACAGCCCCAGCGTCCTTACAGGCCCAGGCCCCGGGAACTAAGACTGGGCTTTCCTACCCCTGGAACCGTGTCCTACAGCTTAGTGGGGATAAGTGTGGTCAAACTTCACACGTCCTGCCTCCCAAAGTGGCCCGAGCCCTGTGGCGGAGCAGACACGGGGGTGGGGGTGGGGGTGGTGGTGGTGGTGGGGGTGGTGGTGGTGGTAGGGAGGGACTTAGTCCTATGGAGACTGTAGCATTAGGTGGCTTCTCAGACTGCAGTTTCCCTTCGCCCTGCTGCCACACTATGTGCATGAAGCTACCTGGCAGCTAAGGGGCATTCCTGCAATCAACAGTTCTGCCACAGGGAGAGCAGAGCCGAGCCTAATGGGTCAGCAGGAGGCTTTCCTCCCCTGTGGGAAGCTAGGCTACTGTTGGGCTGAAGGCTTGGTGTAGCATGCCGAGTGTCCCAATCCTCGCTCCTGTCCTCGATGCCTCCTGCCACCCCTGCCACCCACGCCACGCACGAAGAAGCTTCCTGGTCTGGAAGCCACCGTGCAGGGGCGGGACTCAGCCCTGGGATGGTTCTAGCGGAGGCCCTTATCATCAACCACAGTACTTCGTAGACCTCAGTCTCTCTTCTTCAACCCGACTGGGCCCATGGCAAAATGACCACGCACAGCCAAGGTGTCAGGGATGAGGTAGGATGACTGTGCTTGCTGATCTGCCTCCCCTGTAATGACTCCCTTTAGCAATCTAGAATCGCCCAGGGAGTCTCAGTGGAGACTGCATTTGGTTGGCCCGAGGGTATGTCTGTGAGGGATTATCTCGATTCTCTTGAGGTGGGAAGGCATCCATAGTGGGTGGCGACATTTCCTGGGCACGGGATCCTGGACAACCAGAGGAGGAACAAGGGAGACTCTCAGCTCTCTGCTGCCAGCTATGAACTCTGCAACAGGTAAGCTGATGGGTTTTTACCGCTGCTGCACTCCTATCCCAGAATGCAGGGGCTCCCCCATCATAAATGAGGTGAAGGATCTTGTCAATAAGATTTCATCTGACTGAAACTAGCTTGGCCTCCTGCTTCCTGCCATGCCCTTGGCAGCAAGAAAACATCGATCAGTAAGAGTATTGACCATGGACTTCCCAGCCTTATGAAACCAACGACTGTCCTTCATCCATACTCCTATCTGAGGGATTCCACACCAGCCACACAAACAGCTGGAGACACACGTTCACCCAGATTCAGGTTAGAGTACCCAGTGCTTAGCAAGACCCAGAGACACAGAAGGAGGTCTGGGGCTCCTGGGGAAGTTAATGAACGAGTGGATTATTGAATGACCGAGCTGTCCTACTGTGAGAATGACACAGTATGTCCCTGGCCAAGAGGCACATGAGGATGTCTCTCCTTGCCTGTCACCTCCACATACCTCCTGCAGACCTTTGAATGGGAACAAAAGGTCTGGCCTTTGCCATGTGCCGATACCTGGCTCTGAGTATGCACAGAATATATCCTATCCAGTCATAGGATAACGGGGAAGGAGGAGCTTGGTCCATAGAGGAAGACACGGGGGAATCTCAGGTACAGGGTAAACTGGCTGCTGTGGAAATGTATCTTACCGACAGACTTGGCATTTGTGGTGGCTTGAATGTGTGTCCCCATAGTCAGGAACATTTGGGTCCTGAGTCTCCAGTATGGGAGATGTGGAGGTTGGAGGAGGTGTGTCCCTGGAGATGGCTTTGAGTGTTGAAAGACTCAGCCGTTCCCAGTGTACCCTCCCTGCTTTGGTTTGAGAGGTGGGCCCTCGAATTCTGCTCCCAGAATCCAGTTTCTGTAGCCTGACACCTCTCTCTGGTACCTATGGATTCTAATTCTATAACAGTAAGCCCGAATAAACAATAAACTCATGCTATAAGTTGCCTCGGTCTCGGTGGTTCTTGTTTTTGTTTTTATGACAGCAATAGAAAAGGAGATGGAATTGTTTTTCCTGAGGTGAGAGGGGATGACCCCGTGACCCTGACTTTGGGTTGAGATCAGGGCTGATAGCTTTCACTGGGCCAGCAAGCCTCCTTCCTTTGAATATCTTGATGTTGACACTGGCTCGGTCCCTCAGAACATTTCTGTCACAAGGACCCTTCCTGTCAAGTCCCATCCACCTCCCTCTTTCCCAAACCCCTGTGGTCACCAGTCTGTTCTCCAGGTCCACAATGTTTCCATTTTAGCAATAGTATCTAAATGGAATCACACAGGATACAGCCTTTGGGACTGACTGGCTTTCTCCACTCAGAGATATTCTCAGGGGATCCAGCCCGGCAATGGTATGAGTCTATAATTCCTTTGTCCTTGAGTTACCATGACTCCTCTACGCCGTTGGCTTTGCCAGGCCTGGAGCCTTCCCTAGAAGTAGGAACTTTCTGGGGCTCTGTATCTGGAAACCACTGGGCACTTCAAGGGTGAGGAGATGCAGGGGCATGTGCCTGGGCAGGAGTGGAGAGTCCTAAGGGTAAATGGCTCCCGGAAGCCCCATTTGAAGAGGCCACATTCAACGTTAAGAAAAGGAGAGAAGAGATGTTTGCTGCTCAGGTGGGAGGCGGGCAAGCCCTTCCTTACCCATCTTCCTTCCTGATCTCTTGCAGCCTGTTGGGGTAGCCATGTGCCTCATACTGGCCCATTCCTTGGGGAGTTCCTTCTGAGGAGACCCTAGGGGAGGTACACAGACTCCCAGAGGTCTCTGGAATCTGTATTGAGGACTTAGAATACCTTGGTAGTGAGATCTTTGATCATCATGTCTCCTGTGGTCAGAGAGGGCTACATTCTTCCTTCTAAGGAGCTGGTCTCTGCAGGGCTGAGGGTCTGTGGGAGCGGGAGACCCTCTGGGGCTGTCATGGAAGGGAGCCCTAACCCAGGTGCAGAGCCTTTATTCAAAGAGATGCAGACTGTGGCTGCTCCTGCCCACCCTCGCTGCTACCTGTCTCCCCAGTGGGAGCTCAGCCTGGGCATTTCCTACAGAGAGTGAAATAAACAAGGCTGTAAATAATCCTCTCCCTGTGAGGCTGAAAGACAGAAGGGCCCTGGATAGAGATAGCGGAAGATGCAGGGCCACAAGGGGGCCAGCAAATTTTGTTCCACTCAGTGGAACGGAGACAGCTGAGAGGCGGATACCAGACAGGAAAGAGCAGCTGAGTCTCCAGGGCCTCACTCTAAGAGGGGGGGGACCCAAACCTGCCTCCCCCCTAGACTGACAAGGATGGGGGTAGGGCAATGCCATGGTCCCTCCCCTGCCTTGCTCCACTATGGGCCATGCCAGAAGCCTCCTTATCTTTGCTAGACCCAGATTCTCACAGCATGCAGCTGCCTCCCCATCAGTCCTCCACAGTATGGAGAGCGGTCTCTGCTCATCCTCTCGACCACTATGGACACACCCACAAACTGGGCTCCTTGAGGATGCTGGTTTGTAAGCAGACTTGAATTCAGACTCCGACTTCATGCTTTCTGACTGTGTGACCTTGGGGGAGTCACACGCCCTCTCTGGGCCAGTTTTTGTTTTTGTTTGTTTGTTTGCAGAGTAGAGATGCCCCTATCAGCTCAGAAAGCAGAGGGAAGGTTATGAGACAAAAAAAAAAAAAAAAAAAAAAAAAAAGAGCAGCCTCTCTTGGCACGAATCATGCGCACGACACACAGCAGCTCCCTGTGTGTTCTGCAGGGCTCCACCCGCTTCAGGTTGGCCTTGGGACGTCCTATGACTCTCATGTCTGGGTCTTGTCCCCCAGATCTGAAGGCAGCTTCCTGAGTGCCAGACTTGCCCTTGAGTGGTCAAAGCCCTACTTGCCCGGGGGGCCATCTTTAGCACACTTTCTAAGCACCTGGTCGCGTTGGGCGCTGTCATTCATCCTGTGACGAGAGGGAGGTGGGTGGCTATAACCATGAACTTCCAGGGTCTCAGAGTCTGATGGCATCAAAAGCACCAGGACTATATACCTGGATTCTGAGCAGATAGTGCAGGGATCTTGGAGCAGGGCAGTGGGTAGCCACCGTGTCCCTAGTTTACTGAGTCAGGTTTCAAAGGTCTAAGGGAGCAGAACAATCTAAAAGCAGGGCCTGTTGGGTATGCCATATAAGGTATAGAGATGCCCAGCAAGGGCTCGGGGCCAGGCATCTAAAGAATCCAGAGCTGCAGATAGAGTAGGGTTTACTTGAGGAGGCAGAGGGTACCAGTCACTGAATGGGCCGTGCCCTTCCCAAACTGTCCATCTACTCAAAGAGAACTATCTGGAACATCTCCTCTCATCTCTCAAGAGGGAAAGTCAAAGTGGAGCTGCAAGCCTTCATGGCGGTCTACATAGAAGTCAAGGGTTTGGATTTGGACCTACTGCGGGCTCAGGGCCAGAGGCTCAGTGGGAGTTGTTCTCCAGTGGTCCACTGTATATGGGTCCTCTGGGGTAGTGTCTTAGGGTTTTACTGCTGTGGACAAACACCATGACCAAGGCAAGTCTTATAAGGACAACATTTCATTGGAGCCGGCTTACAGGTTCAGAGGTTCAGTCCATTATCATCAGGGTGGGAGCACGGCAGCATCCAGGCAGGCATGGCGCAGGAGGAGCTGAGAGTTCTACATCTTCACCTGAAGGAAGCCAGGAACAGACTGGGCATCCTCAGGCAGCTAGGAGGAGGGTCTCCAAGCCCACCCCACAGTGACACACTTCCTCCAACAAGACCACACCTTCTAATAGTGCCACTCCCTGGGCCAAGCATATGCAAACCATCACGGGTAGGGTCGCCTGTGATAGTCACCTGAACAAGGCCTCTCCCTTGTACCCTTCAGGAGGCTCGGGGATGCCGGAGTGGTTCACTCTCACCAGGCTGAGAAGGTACCTCTGAGTCTGCAGAAAGCTGTTCTCCCCAAGTTCCCATAAAGTGTCCTGCGTCTCCACTAACTCATTGATCCACATGTTTTCCCAGGCCTGAAGATTTCTTAACTGTCATCGCAAGGTTAGAAGAATTGTGAGTTAGAAAACTATGCAGCGTATTAAAGTCAGGCTGAAATATTGCCACAATACAGAGAAATATTTTATATTTATTCTCTTTTAGAAATTGTTATAAAGGGGATATAATGAGAACGTTGCAAACGAGCGGAATATTTTCCTCTAACCTGACAATAAAAATATGTCAACGGCATGCATGAAGGCCTAATAGGGAGCAGCCGATGGCTCTAGAGGCACAGGGAGTTAGGGAAGATTTCACATGGTGTCTTAGACAGCGCACAGAGCAGAAACGGTGGTGTCTAAAACAGGATTTCTTGTGGAAGAATCCACAGAGGAGGGGAGGGAGCAGCGGTAGCCTCTGAGCCTGAAGAAATCCTGTAACTGGTCAGAGCTCAGAGGCTAACAAATACACCCATTACCACCATCCCTGTCAGAATCTCACAATTCTCTCACCTGTCATTATGATCACTATCCCATGATTCCCCTCATTCTCCACCATCATCACTACTATCCCATGATTCCCCTCACCCTCCACCATCATTGCTACTATCCCATTATTCCCCCACCCTCCATCATCTTCATCACTATCCCATGATTCCCCTCACCTTCCATCATCATCACTGTCCCATGATTCCCCTCATCCTCAATTTTCATCATCACTGTCCCATGATTCCCCTCACCCTCAATTATCATCATCACTATCCCATGATTCCCCTCACCCTCCATCATGATCACTGTCCCATGATTCCCCTCACCCTCCATCATCATCACCACTATCCCATGATTCCCCTCACCCTCCACCATTGCCTCTATCTCCCCCTCACTGTCCCCATCATTCCAAGCATCCACACCATAATAATCCCCATGTGTCGCTGGCCATAACAGTCAACCCCCATGCTCATGGCTGCCTCGTTTCTAGCACCACCACCGTGCTGGTTAATTTTAACACAGAGTAGAGCCATTCAGGAAGAGGAGGCCTCATCTGGCAGATTGCCGTCATCATACATTAGCCTGTAGGGCATCTTCTTGGGCGTGATTGATGTGGGATATCCCAGTCTCTGGGCAGGTGAACCCAGGGTTGTATAAAATCAGGCTGAGAGGACTGGGGGAGCAAACCAGTGCACAATACCCCTCATTGGCCTCTGCTTCAGCTCCTGCCTCCAGGTTCCCGCCTTGAGTTCCTACCCTGACTTTCCTGATTTCCCACTGTGATGGACTGGGACCTGGGGAGCTGTAAGAAGAAATAAACCTTTTCTCCCTCAGTGGCTTTGGCTATGATGTTTATCACAGAAATACAAAGCAAACCAAATACAAATACAAAACACATACCATCACCACCATCACCACCACCACAACCATCATCATCACAGTCACCACCATCAACATCACCATCACCACCACCACCACCATCATCATCATCCCTGTCCCCATCACCACCATCAGCATCATCTCCACCATCACCACCATCCAGGATCATCCCACCACTGTAATAGCTACCATCGTATCATGGCTGCTTTTACCACCCCATGATCATGACTGTCAGTCACTGCCGTCTTCACCCTCCCCTCCGCCACCATCTCCAGCACCATGCCCAGCACACTGTCACTACCATTATCACATTCTCACCATCAGCACCGTTTCAACCACCACCCGCTATCACCATAACAACCATCATATGTCACCGCCAATATCACACTGCCACAACAACACCATTTCCGTCCCTTCTCTGCCGTCCTGACATTGTTCCCCTGTATAGCTATTAACTACACCACGCACTTCAGACCTCCGGTGCGATCATTACCTAATTATTATCACGGTGATAACAGTTATCACTATCACCGTGATTATCCACAGCTGAATCTCAGTTATATAATCATCACCACTTCAGCTGTCATCCCATCACCGGGATCACCGCCACTGTTGTTACCGCCAGCACCGACACCGCCGTCGTGACCCTGTGACTACTCCTCTGTGTAACTGGTATGGTATTTGGACGGCTTACGCAAGCACACACCTGTCTGAGTGGTGAGCTTGGCTGGGATGCCAGGTTACCTTGTCGGCACAGAGGCAGAGACCCGGCTTGAGAGCGCCTGGTAAGTCTCAGAATGGTGACGAGCCTTCTCCTTAGACAGTGTGACGTGTGCTACATGCCACATTTGTCAATGACTGTGGGCCGTGAGGAATTCCACTTGCTAAGTACTGGGTAGACTCAACAAGCTGCACAGGCCAGGGGCTAGCCGAGGAATCTAACACAGGAAGACAATCTTGTTTCAAGACTAGACGGAAGTCACCTGGTGTTTAACATGGGACAAGATGCCGTGAAATCTCTTAGGTTTGGCATGAGGTGAAAATTTAGGACTTTAGGGTAAAGGCGGGGTAACGTGGAGGATAGGGCAGGGAAGCTGAGGAGGACTAAGAGTTGGGGGTGACTTCAGGCTAGGGCTTCCAGGAAGTAAGACTGGGCCTTGTCTGTGGAGAGCCCGGCTTTATGACCCATGTGATGAGGTGCTTGGATCTGACGATGTGCCTTGGGGCCCCTAAGGCATTAAGTAGACCAAAGTCACAGGAATTATCTGATTTATGATTTGGTGGCCAGTCTGCCAAAGTCTAGAAGGCAATAGGGTGTACCTTAAACACATCCCACCCCTCTATCTGAGCCCACACTCAAAGGTTCTGTTAGTAGAAAATCTAACCACTACTCATGGAGAACTCCCACCGAGTTGCTCTGTGGTGACGTGGAATGCCTTGGGAGCCCCAACAGCTCCTAGGACCCCACCTCTCAGGGCATGAGAGTCAGCATGCCCAGAAAGGCTGCCCAGATTACCTGACCTGACCGCTGCTGGGACTGTGCTTCCCAAAGCTGTGTGACACAGCTCCCCAGGGCCTGCTGGGAGTCAAAGGCTTTCTGTGCTACATATCCTCTATGGCATATCTGCAGGGACCACACCTGCAGGGACCACACCTGCTGGGATCACATTGCAGGGACCATACCTGCAGGGATCACACCTGCTGGGACCACACCTGCTGGGACCACACCTGCAGGGATCACACCTGCTGGGATCACATTGCAGGGACCACACCTGCTGGGACCACACCTGCTGGGACCACACCTGCAGGGATCACACCTGCTGGGACCACACCTGCTGGGACCACACCTGCAGGGATCACACCTGCTGGGATCACATTGCAGGGACCACACCTGCTGGGACCACACCTGCTGGGACCACACCTGCAGGGATCACACCTGCTGGGATCACATTGCAGGGACCACACCTGCTGGGGCCACACCTGCAGGCACAGTGCTTTCCACAGATGTGAGTGGCCATCACCTCTGTCTATCTGTGTTGGGTCTCTCCCTAATCCCAAGCAACGGTGATCTCAAAAGGAAAGAAAGAACATCAGGAGGGTTGGAGAAACCTCTGGAAGTAAGAGATCACTGTGCTTCCAGGCTGACGATGGTGGACCTGCTGCAATGCCCAGAGCTCCATGCTCATCTTTCCTGGGGGACCGGTTAGGATTATGCTGTGCTTTGGACTCAGCAATGTGTACAGAGGGCAGGGGTGCTCCCGGAGGGGAAGGTGTCCTCAAATTGACATTCAACTTCCCATCTCTAAAAATACTTCTGAAGCCAAGCTACTCAGGATTGTAAAAGAGACCAGAGGTTGAAAAAAAAAATTAAACAAAAATACACTCAGATTTGGGGAAACCTGACCTTCAAAATTTCCTGTCAACAATTTTTGAAACAGAACACTATTTACACAGCTGAAAACAAACCATTGTGTGGCCCTGTGCCGAGTCTTCACGTTCCAGTTTAGACTCTGTAAGTCCTTCCCGGAGCTGGGCTGTGTTGGCAAGAATCACCACTGGAGAGTGTTTGAAAAAACTCTCTGAATGCATTGCTGTAGAAATTCCAAGTTTGGGTTCCGCACGATCAACTTATAAATATTACATTCATGTTCCCCGGACCCGAACAGCTGAGCATTAATCTCTCAAGATTAGTAGCTAAAGTGTGCAGGATTCCACCAAGCACAAATAAGAAACCCACTTCCCTGACACGTGTGGGCCACTTAGGAAGCAGCCAAAAAAAGGCCTGTGTCATCCTAGTATTAATTTTTTATCAGGGCAGCCCGAGATCATGTTCAGACTTACAGCAAACAGCTCTTCCAGGCTCTCACGCATCCTGTCTCCCACCCGACAGAGCTCTCACTTGTCCTTGAGGATGGGAAACAACCTCCTCCAATCCGCGCATGTTGCTGCTTGGATCCTGAAGATTCTGTCTAGGCTTAAGTGGGAATGACGCCTCAGGATGTTGAGTGTGGAGAACATGACTCTAAGTGTCCCTGCCGAGCCAGAGAGGCCTTACTGGTGCCCTGATAAATTACTAAAACACGGGCCAGATTTAAGGACCAAATTCAATCTTGCCCGGCCTCCCAGGAGGCCGGCGCTTCAGTCTTTTGTACTCGGAGTTTGCAATTCTACAAAAGCCCCTCTGTATAAGCCAAGCCCGAGCTAATGTGCACAAACTAAGCACAAAGCTGATCCCATTCAGAGCTCCCAGCCAGATCCCGGGGTTCCCCTCCCCAGACAGAGGTCCCTCAGCCTCTTTGCTGAGTTGTCACCAGCCCTCTCCGTTGCAAAAGCCATGAGCCAGGCTGATTAATTATGGATTCTCCAAACCTCCAAGCATTTACTAAAGTTAATCTTTTAAATGATCTTCATGTAAAGCAGGCCCCGTTCAGCCCCATCCAGGGCCCTCTGCCTTATCTAACCAATAGTGTCAATCGAATCAATGCAGTTATTCAGCCCGTAATGGGCTCCGAGCCGGAAACCCCAGGTCGGCAGCTTTGGGTGGTGATCACTCTTGTTAATCTTATGTCTGCAGCCAGGACAGGAGCCAATGCTGTCCCCAGCCCACCTGCCTGTGCCGGCCTTGGCTCAGACGGGAAGGGCATGCACAGAGCCTCCAGGAGAGAGGGGATGCTATCTTTCCCCAGCTCGCCCAAGCTCTTGAGGCCTCTGTCAACTCCTTCTCAGTCCCTGGAACTGTGCTCGGCGCACGGTGCCTACAGGCATGACAACGAATGACAGCATAGGATGACCGTCACGGTTGGCTCTGTGACGATTCCAGATTCGGCAGATCAGAGGGAACCTGAAGTCCTTCAGTGACACCTGAGAGAGCGAGGCCTGAGTCTGAAGGACCTGGCAGACCTCGATCTGTGTGGGCCTCTTGTTCTTATTTAGGAAGTGGGAGGACTGATGGATGTTTGCGGAGTGAAGGGGACAGGGCCTGCCTTGGTCACACATGGGAGATAAGGGGTGGATGTGGCCTTGCTGTACCTCGGCCTCCTCTGGGCCTCTGGCAGCAAGAGTTTTAGCAAGCATGGTCACATGTAGCCCAGGCTGGCCCCCAACTCATTAGGTAGCCAGGCACAACCTTGAATCTCTAATCCTTTTGCCTCCACTCTAGGAGTTGGGATCACAGACATGCCCAACAGTGCCTGGCCTATGACACACTAGAGATCCAGCCTGGGTTTTAATGGAAGCTGAGCAAACATCCCACCAACTGAGCTACCGTTCCAGTCCCAAGCTCTTTAATCATCTAGCCTACCTTCCCCCAACAGCCTCCTTTACACCAGCCCCTCATCACCACAATACTGTTACCTAGCCTGCCGCTGAGGACCCTGCTTCTGCCAGAATTCACAGAGGGAGACAGACCAGGGCCCAAAGGCTTGTCAGTGCGGACCCCTAGCAGCAGAGCCATGCCTCTGGGCTGGAAGCCTGTAGCTTTTGTTTGTCTGCTACAATTTCTTCTGAGAGCAGGCATCCCGAGCCACTCCCCCTGGCCTGGGCAGACTCATATGTGGTGAAGCTATGGCTCTGGTTAAACCCTGGGCAGGGTCCACGGATCCCTGAGATCCCCCCCACAGGCATGAGTACACTGGGGATTCTGTGTTTTCCCCTGGGTCAGCAGGCAGCACTGTAAGCTGCCGGCCACAGATCCTATTGCCCGAGCCATTCTGGAGATGGCTTTGGAGCCAATGGTCTCTAACGCTCTGTGGCACCACAGCCCCTTCTCCTTGTCTCCGATCCTCAGCAGGAAGACCATGTTCTGAGAGGACACTTCTGCAGGGTTCGGATCTTCACACACTGCTGTGTGCATTCCAGAGAAGGAGCCAGAGCCGGCTGAGGACAGCTTTCTTCTAAGGAAGTCCTGCACTTGGCCACGGACCCATCTCACATCATCGAACTGCAATGTGATACTTTTATGGGCCCTGCTTCCTAGGCTTCTGAAGTCAGCTTCTACCTCTCAGGAGCCTGCACTGCACCAGTGACTCTTTAGCTATCCGGGCCTCAGTGTAAGGAAGAGGAAATTTTAACCCACAAGAGTGGCACGAAAGCCAGGGCCACTCTCCCCTCCTGTAGGCTGCATCGCTTCCTCTTTTTAAAAATCGAGTCTTATGTAACCCAGGCTAGCCTCCAACTCCCTCTGCAGCCAAAATGAATCCACAGGGCCAGAGGGCTTACTCAGTGAGGAGATCCCCATGCCATGAGGCTCTCCAGGCTCCCTCTGTCCTACTCAACGCTTGTCAGGGGAGAAAGTGCTGAGGGTTAAAGGAAGACCCTTCACGCTGTGCAAAAATGATGTTTGCAAGAACTGGCAGACACCGAGGAAGATCAAAGCCATTCAGTTTGCAGAGCAGCGATGAGGCGGAGGCAGAGGCTTTTAATTCCGTTTCTTAAAAAAAAAAAGTATCTATGAATGTTTACATGATAAATGCTTTCAAAATGCTTCTTGTTGATACAAGAGAGGAGAGATGGCCGTGTGTAGATGTCTGTGTCTGAGAAGCAGCCTCCCAGGGGAGACAGAAAGGTGCCAGTGGATGGTGAGTACAGCCCAGAGCCCAAGGACAACGCCGCTGAAAGGCACTGGAATGTATGCCTATGAGGTTTCCTTCTACCAAGAGCCTACTGGACACCCCCTGAGCATACGAGAGCCCTCCCACACTCCTGAGCATGCCAGACCCTAAGGCATACCCCCAGGGCATGCAAGAACCTGCTGCCATTCCCTGAGCATGAAAGACCCTGCCTCATGTCCCCTGAACACACAAGACCCCACTGCATAGCCCATGAACATTCAAGACCCTACTCCACATTCCCCAAGCAGGCAAAACTGTCCTGTACAACCCTGGGCATACAGAGAGGTCTTCTGTTGAAAGTTGTCACATGGTACTGTGCTGTTAAGCAGGCCACAGCCCTCCTGCAGCCTTAAGGAGGAGGCACCATTGGGCCGTTCTTGATGGATGAATGGTTCACTTGACTAATAGAGACTCCAAAGTCACTCAGAGTGTCTGCCCTTCTATCCTAATGCCTACAGATGGTTTGTCTATGCTTGGCCCAGGGAGGGGCACTATTAGAAAGTGTGGCCTTGGAGGAGGAGGTGTGGCCTTGGAGGAGGTGTGGCCTTGTTGGAGGAGGTGTGGCCTTTTTGGAAGAGGTGTGGCCTTGTTGGAGTAGGCGTGTCACTGTGGGCGTGGGCTTTAAGACCGGCATCCTAGCTGCCTGGAAGTCAGTATTCCGCTAGCAGCCTTCAGATGAAGATGTAGAACTCTCAGCTCCTCCTGCGCCATGCCTGCCTGGATGCTGCCATGTTCCCACCTTGATGATAATGGACTGAACCTCTGAACCTGTAAGCCAGCCCAATTAAATGTTGTCCTTATAAGACTTGCCTTGGTCATGGTGTCTGTTCACAGCAGTAAAACCTTAATTAAGGCACTACTCTGCCTTCAGATCACTTTCCTTTACTAGACATACAAATGAATGAATGAATGAATACAGAATACACACAGAATCTCAGAAGCGCCAGACAGCTGGCTCTATGACATCTTTCTCTAAGTTAACTCAGAGTTCACTCACACTGGCCCCAGGGGATAGACAAGAGGAATAGTAGCCCATTTTGCTGGTAAGGAAACTGAGGCAGAGTAAGCATTCTGGTGACTGGAAGGTTTATACTCGTTGACAGAAGCTGTTGTGGGTAAAACTGCCCAGGCAGCCCCATCTCCCTGAAGGGAAACAGAGGGAGGGACCTGAAGCAGACTTCCTGGTGGGATTGTTTTCATCTTTAAGCTACACTCCCAGGTGACTTTCGATAGAACATGCCCATCTGGGTGCATGCAAGCAGCCAGGCCCTCGCCACCCAGGCTGCTGTAGCTGAGGCGGAGGGCAACCTTGCCCTGGCTCTCTCTCCAGACCCCATTTAAGTCCCTTTCTGTCTTCAAGATCCCAACTAGTAGTTATCATCCCTGAGGCTTTTGACTGCTGAAAAACATACTTCCTCAAATCCGGGTTCTGAGGAGTATAGTGGAGCAGTGTATGAGAGATGGCTGTGGTCTCAGACATGAGTATATCCAGAGTCTACACAGGGCCCTGCACACACACACACACACACACACACACACACACACACACACACACACACACACCAGCTTCTGAGGGCCAAAGGGTAGGTGGTTTGTGGGCACAGGTGACAGAGGAACAGTCTAGGCCTTTTGTATTTCACAGCAACCAGTCCTCACAGTGGTCAACAGGGGGCGCTGAAGGAACAACTGAACTATCCATTTTCACTTCTAGATGGGGAAACTGGGGCCATCGGCATATTGAGACAATGTTGCGAAGCCCCAGGGCTACTGGCAGCCTATGCTCTGAAGACTAGGAAGGTGTAGGAACCTGGAGTTAGACAGGTAGCATTAAAGGCTGGTCCAGGTGGTGGGAGCTGCCTGGTCTGGATCTTAGCCTGTCTGACCCCTCCCCCCTTCTTTATCTGGAAGAGCAGGATACTACTAACCACACGTATTTTATTTCTATGATCTCTGTGTGTATGTATGTATGTACTCACGCTCATATGTGTGTGTGTGCAACAGGGTCCTGTAACTTCCAGGCTGTGATGGTGGGGGTAGGGGTGGGAATGGGGGATGGGTCGGGCTGGGATGGGCTGGGACGGCCTACAGGGGTCCTAGGATCTCAGACTTGTTTTCCTTAGGTCACATCCAAAAGCTGTCTGGATTCCATCACAATTGCTCACCCCTTCACCCTTCGGCCATATTTATGCAGTCTGACAACAGACCACAAATCTCCTTGAACTGGCCCCTCCTTACGAAAGTCTGCAAGGCTGGCTGCTGTTAAGGGTGGCTTCGGTCCTCTCCAACACCACAGAAGAGAGAATGTGTCCCCTTCCAGAGGGCATCGTGTGTATCATTTAATTAATTAAACTTAATTCTAGTTCTTTAGAGATCAGACATTTTCCTGTAGTCAGAGGGCTGCTTCCGGATGGAGGAGGGTGGCCATTCACAGTGGCAGGCAGTGTAACTGAGACAGGCAGAGGGTTCCAGTGGGCCTCGGATGTCAGGCTGGGACACACCCAGGCACTGTGTTCACGGAGGTCCTGGGCCCTTATGCTAATACTCAGAGCCTGGGGGAAGCTTCGAAACGGCTAAAACAAACTGTCCCAGTCACCTCCCTGCCCCCTTCCAGATGCAACTGGGTGAATCTCCCGGAAAAGAAGGTGGGGTTCTATTCTGAGTCAGCTGCTCTCTCCTTATCCCAAGGAACAGAGCAGACAGCTGCCTGGGAACCAGGCTGAGCGCATCGTGCACCATGGAATCTAAGCAGCTCTCCAAAGAGACGCACCTGCTTTGCACACTAGAGACTCACAAGGCTTCCAGGAATCTTGGTAAAATGTCCTTCATGTGTAGTTATGTGGCCCAACCGGCAGAGCATGTCAGGTCCCCACGGCCTGGGGTCTCGGGCGGCACCTGCATTTTGACGGTGCGAGGGGCTTACAGCCTTCTGGG
Organism: Rattus norvegicus; assembly: GCF_021556685.1. Classification (NCBI taxonomy): domain Eukaryota; kingdom Metazoa; phylum Chordata; class Mammalia; order Rodentia; family Muridae; genus Rattus; species Rattus norvegicus. The sequence continues at coordinate 167,870,257 of NC_141538.1, forward strand.
CTATGTGTGCACAGCAGCCATGTTGGATACAGACACGTCCATGTTCAAGGACTCTCCAGTCAGGGGATCTACACCGTGAGCTGTGATGGACATGCTCTGCAGTCCACAGTCGCTGGGCATGAATATTCATCAGGGAAGATGTTGCTGAGTCAGGAACTGTGAGCCAGATAGTTTACCCATAATGCCGTGCGGCAGGCTCTGAGGACCACTCTGGGCTCCACGCAGGCTCCCAACCACAGCCAGGGTTCTGGCGTTTAAATACTCAAGCCATGTTACTGCAGCAGCCTTGACACCTGCGCAGCCGCAGGGAGGTCACTTGCCACAGGTTTCCTCAGGGTCACGTTCCCTGGCTGTGGCTCTCCCTGCCCCTGCCATCTATTTCCTGACAGGCTGCCTTAGAGCAAGCAACTACCAACTTCCCGCTCCTAGTTCTGTCTTACGGTAGCTCCCAGTGTGACCCTGCATTTAGGGCACACACCTTTAGGCACATGTTTAAGGGTGCTTCCAGGGAGATTTAACTGAGGAGGGACGGCCCACTCTGAATGTGGGTGGAGCACCCCATAGCCTGGGACCCCCGAAAGAATAAGAAGGGGGCTGGGTGCAGCACTCCTCTCCCGTCTTCCTGTGGGCATGACCAGCTGCCTAGCTCCTGGCGCCATGTCTTCCCTGGGCAATGGGTGCTACTTTCTAAAACTGGGGGCCAAATAACCCCTCTGTCCCTAAGTCACTTTTGCCGGGTGTTTTGTTAGGCTCTAGCTCACTTTAAACCAACTGCCATGTGACCGAATGCTTTTCTTCAAGGAGGAGAGACTATGAGGTCACGCTCCCCTGTCGTTTGAGTCACCAGGCTTCCAGTCTCCATCCCTTGAAAGCACTTCATCTCGAGGCAGTAGCCGAGCACCAAGAGAACTGGGACAGTGGGTACTTCGTGCTCCTTGGCTTACCCGGCATGGGCTCCTCAGATGGGTCCAGGCCTTGGCTCTCAGGCGGATGGCTAAACACAGTCAACAATTTATCTGAGAGGAAAAGAACTCGGAGGCCATACCGCTGGTGTGTCCTCAGGGAACTGGGGTGGGGGGTTATATATTATATATATGTAATGCAAGCTAAGGGGGTGCTGGTGAGATGGTAATGGTGCTTGTTATCAAGGCTGACGACCCGAATTTGATCCCTGGGACCGATAAGGTAGAGAGAGAGAGAGAGAGAGAGAGAGAGAGAGAGAGAGAGAGAGAGGTAGAGAGAGAGAGAGAGAGAGAGAGAAGAGAGAGAAGAGAGAGAGAGAGAGAGAGAAAGAGAGAGAGAGAGAGAGAGAGAGAGAGAGAGAGAGAGAGAGAGAGAGAGAATTCCCCCAAGTTGGCCTCTGGCCTCTACATGTATGTCACAGCATGCACAAATGTGTAAGCACTCATGCAAACATACATACACACATACATGCTTTAAAAGACAAAAAGTAAGCACTGGGTATCAAAATTCCTACATCTTGGACAGAATGCTTAGCCGCTGTAAGAACAGTTTTGTGACATTGAGCAGCACTCCGCTATGAAGCCCATTTCTCTTTAGGGACCATTATTTCCCTGTACTTGGGGCAGTGGGACAGCAGAGTGCTGACACACATGACCAGGACAGTACATAGATGACAACCATCAACTGTGTCACAGGAAGTCTCAGAAGCCTGTGAGGGAAAAGTTCAGCAGGTACAGCCCTCAACTCGTTTCCCCTGCGGGACAGCCAGAGGTGAGTCCCCCACTGGCTCATGGGCCTTAGGGATGGAGAGAAAGAGAAGCCAGTTCAGTAGGATGAGCAGGCATCTCCTGATTCCATGGACTACAAGTGGCTGCTGTCCCCACAGAGGCTTGGCTAGCAGGCTTTCCAGTCTCCCTGACCTGAGGTCACTCTTAGGGTTTGACCAGCCTGTGACCCACCTAAGCTCTAGAGGTAGCTCCTGAAAGGCTACCTTTATCATGACCTTGGGCAGAAGGTCACAGGGATGTAGAGAGACCCCTGAGTGCTGAGTGTGGAGCCCAAGATCTTCCAACAGGAGGATGGCCAGGGATACTCTGGTCCCAGGCTCTGAATTCAGTGGGAAGAAGATACGGGTAGTTCTGCGTCCATCTAAATCACAGGCGGAAAAAGCGTGAAGCCCTGGTTCTGTCTCCTGCACCACACATACACACACACACACACACACACACACACACACACACACACACACACACACACTCACAGAGGGAGGGGGAGGGGAGAACCTGGAAAAGGAACAGTAGAGAAAGATGGAGATAACTGAATACCAGACTTGCTGATGGAACTGCAGGCGAGGCAGCACCTGAGAAACGCCGCCCCCACACACGGGTGCACATGCACCTCCACACACATATGTGCATGTCCCTCCACACACACAGGCACCCGCACACAGCCACACATACAAATAAAGACAAGATCGAGGGGCCCCCAAATCACCTTGCAGACACTCGATGACAGCATATCTTTTGCGTTTGGGCATGGGGAAGCAAGTTCAAGCTCAACATCTGTCTGAATGTCCTAGTTCCTTTCTGAACCAAGGGAATTTAGGCTCCAGAGTAAGCAAGATCAAGGCCTTCCCAACCTCTTTCTTAAGATGGCCCCACGGCCCCCAGGCCCCAGTGGCTGCTGCAGGTTGGAGTCTCGATGACAGCATCCATATCCTTTCACAACAGCCAAGAAGGGACACATCAGCTTTCTCAACAACCCCTCAGCTGACGGGTGCCTCAAGCAATCAGACAGGGGTGTGCCATTGAAATCCTGTGCATGGGGCAAGGAGTCGCCAAAGTCCACCCCAGAAGGGTTTGCTCAGCCAGTGTGTCTTCAGCTAATCAAACAGAGTTCAGCGACCATATGGTGACTATCTCACAAAGGGCCAATTACCTGCCCTGCTGGGCTGGGTGCTTGACTGAGGTGTCACCCGAGCCCAGAGGACAGCTAGCTGGGGACTAAGATGTAGGATTGACAAGGCCTTGGCTCTTGCTCTTTCTATCAGGGAAACATGACCAGCAACAGTGTCTACACAGATAACTCTGAAGTGGAACAGACATTGAAGTGAGGTGTGTGGAGAATCTTAAACAGCTGCTTGTGGTGTGCGTGCGTGCATGCGTGTGTGTGTGTGTGTGTATCTGTGTGTGTGTGCACATGTGTATGTGTAGTGTATATTGTGTGCATGTGATATATGTGTGTGTCATGCACATGGCGAAGATGTGTATTGTGATGTGCGTGCATGCATGCTGTGTATATGTGTATAGTACATGCATATGTGATATGTCTGTGTATAGTGTCTGTGTGTGCACAGTGTGAATATGTATAGTGGGCATGGGGGTATAATATGTGTGTGTGGTATGGGTTCTTTGTGTGTGTTTCTGCTATCTGTGTGTACAGTGTTTGTGCTAACTGTATGTATGATATGTGCATGTGGTATGTATGCATGTATGTGATATTTGTGCATGTATATGATATGTATGTGTGTGCATGCTGTGTATATACATAGTATTTGTGTGTGGCATATATGTGTGTATGTGTATAGTTTAGTGTATATGTATGAGTATACATGTGTGAGGTGTGTATGTCTATAGAGTATGTATAACATGTATGAGTGCATGATGTGTGTGCTGTACTTGTGTGTGGTGTGTGTGGTATATATGTGTATAGTGTGTGATCTATATGTGGTATGTATATGTATAGCATGTACATGTGTGTTTTGTGTGTGTGGTGTATGTGCACAGTGTACTCATATATGTGGTGTGTATGTACATAGTGCAGAGAAGTCAGCCTCCAGCATACATGTGTGGTGTGTATGCAATATGTATGTTCATAGTGTACATATGATGTGCAACTATGCATATGTGTGCATGAGTGCGTGTGTGTGTGTGTGTGTGTGCATGTGTGTGCGTGCTTGTGTATGTTGGCCATGAGCACTTTACCATTAGAGACAAAGCAAAGGCTGGGCTAGTATGAGGACATTTCCCAGGAGTATACTTTTTAATAAAAGTTTTTCAAAACTGTTCTCATCCTGGCTGCACCTTCGTGGTAGCTTCTGCCCCTTATCCCCCCATGCAAATCTCAGAACTGCTCAGTGAGCTCCCTGAAGTTGTGGGAACTGTGCCATAACATGGCCCCCGTTCTCTGTCACTGCCTGGACTTGGGAACCTTGGGGCCATGGTCACCAGACTTCCACACTCCTTGCCGCTGCCTGAGGACTTGGATGGGGTCCTTTCCATCCCCTGAGCCTCCAGCAACCAAGAGACTCAAGGTTTGCATCTCTTGGGAGAGCAGGCATTGAGCCCACATGACTGCGAAACTCTGGCGTCGCCAGTAGTGGGCGCCCGTGTTCCTACAGTCTAACCTCTTCCTGTGCTGTTTGGAACCTGAGCTGAAGTTCAAAGGGCACAACTCTCCGTTGGCAGCAAAATCTTCCAAAGTCCCTCTCCTCCCACCACGCTGCTCTGTACAGAACAGTAGCCCCGCCTGGCTCTCAACTTCTGGGACAGAGCTGCCCCAGCCAACAGCATCCCTCCCTCAAATGAACCAAGCTGGCGCTGCCTTGAGCTGTGCATTCACAGGAATCTAGCACTCACCCACAAGGGTCGCTTGGTGTCACCATCATTTACAGGTTAGCGCATGGAGGGAGCTCGGGCAGAAAAAACTGACATCCAAGGCCAATGTAGGTCACCCAAATGGGATACCCTGCCACATCAGAAGTGATCTCAGGTGCAGTCTGCGCGGAGGCAGTACCTCCCAGTGACCTGCAGGGGGCAGGACAGAGGCTCCAGCAGGGAGGCTACCCTTTAACCCAGACTCACCTCCTGCACAAACACAAGGACCTGAGGTCCACTGCTCAACACCACTCATTTTACTGATATTTTCATTGCGGCTCAACTGTAAAAGTAATGGATAATCTACTGTTACACTAAAAAGACCTTTATTTTACGCCGATCATTAACTGGAGGCTCCGCAGTGCCGATTGGTTCTGTTAGAGACTTGAAATGGCTTTTATCCATTTCCTCGTTCTGCAAAGACTTTCTCAAAGCGCGTTGTAAGTTGTCTTTCCGTTTCCCCAAAGTTAAAGGGCTCATCTGTGCTTCTTGCAGGGAACCCTCAGCCAGGCTCTGGAAATAACATCGAATGCTGAAGAAGGTCCCCAAGGAGCTGGCAGCTGAGAGGTCCCCGCCTAATCCGCAACAGCAAGAATGCAACCGGAGCTTCTCTCTTCCGCTTTGGGCCGAGGGAAGCAGAAAGACTGGACTCCAGAGATGTCTATACAGGGCAAGTTTGCGCTGTGGGGGCTTGCTATCTTTCTGGGGACACCAGAGGGTCAGCGCAGCGAAGGGACATCAAAAGCCTGTGTCTAAGTACACGTTGGATTCTGTAAGAAGGGTATGGGGGTGAGCTCTCAGAGATAGCGTAGGGATGGGGAGAACAAAGGGCATTTCAGGGGTGGGGCGGAGAGTGGTCAGTGTGGGTACCCCACTGAGACTGGTGAGACAGCTCAGTGGTTAGAACCACTTACCACCCAAACATGAGGACCTGAGTTCAAATCTCCAACATCCATATGACATACGTGTCTGTAATCCCAGCCACCCCTAGAGGTGGATACAGGAGACTCCCTGGAAATTTGTGAGCCAGCTACCACGATGCACACAGCAGCAAACGGCAGAAGAGAGACTTCCCTCTCAAAGGCAGAAAGCAAGGACTGACCCCCCCCCCCCCAATGCTGTCCACTCTGAGCCATTGAGCCATAAAGCCACACGGTAGCGCATGCGCACTCGCACACAGGAGCACACGGAAGATTAAAACAATATCGCAGTAGAAGCATAGACCAACAGCACCATGTCAGTGATGAGAGAGACTAAACCAAGGAGGGGGTGACAGACAGCTAAACAATGGTTACGTAAGGACGAGGGAGAAGGACAGGCGAGCTGTACCAAACAGAGGGCGCGTTTGCCCTCTGCCTCAGCGAGCCCATTTCTGGAATGCGTCCCGCGTCTGTACTTGTGCAGGCAGAAAGTGATGTATGCACGGGCACACTCCACACACAGTATTTCTCATAGAAAAAAAAAAAGGAAAGAAAGAAAACAACAACAGCAGTGAATTACAGCCGCGTGAGTTTGGAAAAAGTAAAATCAGAGGAGGTAGCAGAAAAGTTCCCTGCAACAGTGGCAGACAATCTCTGGAGTAGCTCATTAGATCCAAAAAATATGACACGGCAGCTCTGAACGAATGGATGGGGACGCGGGCAGAGGCTCCCATGCGTCACCATGGCGCTGTCAGTAACAGAGAAACACCGGGCGCGGTAAGAAAGCCGGTGCAAGCGCTCGGTGGGCGCCTCTTTCGTTTTAGTACCGTTTTGATTTTGAACCACATGAGCCCATTAACATGAGCAGGAGGATGGCCATTCTGATCTCTGGAACAGACAACGTGGTGTCATTCGTGGCAGAGGAGTCTGTGCGGCTGTGTTGGAGTTGAGGCCCTGAGCCAGAAGGTTACTCAGATGGGACACTGGAGTGGCTGGCATTTTCAGAAGTGTAGCCCTTTCTAGGGCTGTGGTCGGAGGGGAATGCGGCTGAGGAGAAAGGACGGTCAGAGAAAGGAAGAGTGTGGCTTTGAATATGGGGACTTGTGTGCAAAGAGTTGCCCCAAAGGCAGAGACTGGAAGGAAGTGGGGTCTCTCCTGGAGCCTCCTGAAGGAGCCTGCGCTGATGAACTGTGATTGTTTGGAGACAAAGCCCTGGGCTTGTCTGTGTGGGGCAGTGGGGGTGGGACTGGGGTGACTGACATGAGAGCATGAGCCCATCCCATGGGCTGGGGTCCCAGATTACACAAGCGGAGAAAGACTGTGGGTGGATATCCCCTCAAGCCTCGCTCGCACTGCAAACCCTCCCGTTGGGAAGTTGTGTTTGACTTCAGACATTCAGAACTGTAGGACGCTAAGTTCGCTTTTAGCCACCAAATTATCATCACAGGAGCCACAGATAACAAATACGTTCTTTTAAAAAAAGAAGTCAGGAGAGCATGTGTGGAGCAAGTTTTGCTTCTCTCAGATGGGGCTGGGCCATGACAAGGAGGCCAGCGGGGTTGTGACCATTCGCATCTGCTTTCCAAACACTACAAGAGCTGGGACCAGAGTCGGGGGCCGATGTCCTCCTAGGAGCTGCCCTGTATGTATGGGCAAGGCCCTCAGGAATAGTCCATCCTGGAACTGCTCTGCCTGCCTACGGAGCGTCGGACAAGGCCTTTCTCTCTCCTCCTCCTTTCGTAGGCTGCCGCTGAAGCAGTGTCCTTGTTAGGAGGTCGGTTTGCTCCACTTTGCTAACCTGAGGGCCAGGCCAAGTAATTCACGGCGGAGAACCAGAGCCTGAGGTCAAACCTCACCCGTGCGCCGGTAGGATGGGTGCCAAGCACGCAGAGGTCTTGTTTGTGAAATCCATAGGGTTTAGGGAGGGGGCTCAACGCCATCACTGCTGCCAACTGCTAGCTCTTAAAGACACAAGAGTTGATTGGGCAAGGATCCCCTCCCTCCCGCTGAGGGAGTCTCCTCAGATGCCAGAGCCATGCCAGAGCCTAGGGACATCTCCTGTGACACTGTTGGCCATTGTGTAATAAACCAGCACCTCAGTGGCCCCGTGGCAAGAGGGAGTTATTGAACATTGGGGGACTGGTATGGCTGGCACGAGGCAACTCCAGCCTCTCTTCCCATGGAGGGTCATCCCAGGCTATCATCTTAGGCTGAGCCGGACCATGGTCATGTCTTTGGCCTCAGGTAGCATACCACGGGCAGAAGTTTTAAGGTTCTGTTGGCAGGACCCCCTTCACATTTCCAAATTCTCCTGTTCCTGGGCCTCTCTCTCATGCCCTGACCAGTTCATATGTTGCCTAGAAAGCCCAGAGTCGTCTCCTCTGGGAAGCCCTCCCTGGTTCCCTGTCTTCACTACACATTTTAGGAGTCATCTTTCCTTCTCCACAAAGTGTCACTGTTATTTCTGTCTTCTTCCCTCAGCGAGCTGTGAGCTTCTTGTTTTCCCCAAATTCCTAGCAGAGTCCCTGGCACATGACACTCATTCATTCATTAGTTTGTTCATTCATTCATTCATTCACCCACTCATTCATTCATTTGACTATTCATTCATTCATTCATTCATTCATTCATTCATCAAATACTCCAAGCACCTTTTGTTGTGCCAGGGGCTTTTGTAAGTGAAAGGGTAAAGCATAGAGAACAGACATCAGTTCTAGGAAATGCTTTGAGACGTTTCCTACCAGGGGATTCCGGCAGGGGCGCCGAGGGCAGACCACTCTAAGGCTCCTGTGATGTGTTTCGCCCTTTGATTCTTTCCTAGGTTTGAACTAATGCTTGTGGTCCCCCACTCTCCGTCAGCATCTGGTCACCCCTCTTCACACCATAGCCCACTTGCCTGTCCCGATATGTGCTTGGTGTAACCTGACCAACTGCAAGCCTGAGGCCAGGAGGGGAGGGAGAGCTGGAGACCTGGAGGGAGCCCAGGAGGGCGCCCCTGTGGGACTTGGTGCTGGCCCTGTCCCCGCACGGGCATCTGATGGGCCACAGAGTAAATCAGAGTCCCTTGTTCTCTCTAATTTGGAAGATGGGACAACCAATCAACCCCCATAAGGACAGGGTGGCAACGGCCTGAGAGACTGACCATTCCCCTGTGGCAGCTGTGTGGGCGCACAGGAGAAGCTCAGGCTGGTTCCAGTGGGTAGAAGAGGGGTTGCATGAAGTAAACAAGCCAAGTCCGGGTCTGAGGAGACACTGTGGGAGGGTGGAGGGGGCAGCCTGCTGGGTTAATGCCTCCTGACTCATTGCCTGGATTAGGCCCCTGGTACCTCCTCACCACAAGCTCCAGCTACTCCAGCCGGGGCTGGGGCCCTGCACAGCCCTTGTCACCAGCTCCAGAATCCCTAGACTGATGAGTGAGGAAGACAGCAAGCAGTTGACTCAGTTCTCATTTCAGGAGGAGGAAAACTACTGAGCTGGTGACTCACTCCTTCAAGGTGACTGACTCAGAGTCTGTCTGGGACTGTAGCCCAGTGACCTAGTTCCTGGAACTCACTCTTGAGACCAAGGACACAATTCCAGGGCTTGCAGGGAGGTAGCAGGCAGCAGGAACGTGGCTCCCCAAAACTCAGAACTTGGGTCCTTATGCAATAGCAAAAGGCAATTGCCTTCTGAGGGGGCATCCGTGTGCCACTGTTGGGGAGGGGGTTGCTATGGTGTCACAGTCTAAAAGGAACGTTCAGATGCGATCTCGAAAGACATGGGCAGGGGCCGAGTTCTGGAAACTGTGAAGGACTGACGGAAAGAGATCAGAGACCATGAAGGGGAGCCAGGCACTGAGCTGACTTATCAGAGCCCGGGCAGCCATGAGCTGTCAGCATCCCAGATCAACCAGTCTACAGACACAACGAACGCAGTTCTGATCAGAGTCCCAGCAGGATGTGCTTTCTGTAGGGATCAACAGACGGATTTTTAAATTTATCCAGAAAGGCAAAGGAGGGAGACATGCCAAAACAATTAGGACAGAGGACGAGGCTTCGAGACACACCCTACCTGGTTTTACAACACAGAATCAGGCTACAGTAATCAAGGCAATGTGCACTTGGCGGAGAGACAGAAACCAATAAGGGAGTCCTGAAATAGAACCTCACCCATACAGTCGATTGATTTTCAGAGCCGTGCTGAGGCAACTCTGGCCAGAAGACGGTCGGTCACTTCAGTACGTACTGCTCGAAAAAAAATTGGATATCCACGTAAAGGGGGAAAAAAGCCCTCAATCAATACTCACACCGTAAGCAAATACGAATGTCAGGCGAGTCACGGATAGAATATAGGATTTCAAACCGTACCCTAGCAAACAGGCACGTAGAGCTTTTTGTGTTCTGGGTGAAGCAACCCTTGCTTAGATACTGGCATTGGTAAAAGCACCAGTCTCAAACAAAAACAAAATAAACCTCCCACCATCACTGCCACCACCACCACCACCACCACGACCACCACCACCAACCAAAACATTGAGAAACCTGACCTTACTGAAATTAAAGTCACCTGCCCTTTGAGATACATTGCAGGTGAGTGTGAGGGTGAGGTGACAAGCTAGGAACCTTTCTTACCAATGTCCTTCTTGCAAGGAGGGCCCCCCTTACAAGTCACACGCAGAACAAAGGGCTTGTGTCTGCTCGAGGAAGAACACTGGTAAGAACGGTGCCAGGGAGACAGCTCCGTGAGTGAACTGCTCTCTTCTAAGTGTGAGGGCACAGGTTCACTTAAAATATCTCTGTGTGACACTGGCTGTAGAGCGAGTGGGAACTGGGCCACCAGGCAGAAGAACCGGTAAGGCTGAGCAGATTCAAAAAACCTGGGTAAATCTCGGAACTGAGAAAGGTAGGTGATAGAATCAATTCCTGGCCAGGCTCCTGTCCTGGAGCACGTAACCACGGACACCCTACTAAGAGGACCATGACAGTTGGTCAAGTAGCCTAAGAGTTCTCCATGCTACTGAGTATCTAGATAGGTCCAGAGTGTTTAGCCAATGAGCTTCTCTTCCTGGGCATTCCTTCCTGCAAAGGGTATTTAATCCCACGTTCACCCTGAGTCAGATGTATGCATCCTCATCCAACACGAATAAAGTGGTTTGAACAAGCAAGAACCGGTTCCTTCATCCAGGACTGCCGCAGGGATGGGGAGGTCTTCGTCATAAGAGCGGTGCCTAACTCTCATAGAAGGCCCCTCTCCCAGCCCCTCTTCACTTCTGACAGTCACTCAGAAGCACAGGCAGACAGCACAGTGGTTGAAGGGTTTGCCAGCAAGCATGAGGACCAGAGTTCATACCCCATGACCCATGTGAAAACCAGGCAGGCATTGTGGCCTGCTTGTAATTCCGGCACTCAGAAGACAGACGGGGGTGCTGGAGCAAACTGATGTCTATAAAGTCCTGTGGGCCATCTCTGGATCCTGTAGGGACCTTGCATCGCCCAATAAAGTAGAGAACTATCAAGGAAGCCTTCTGACATCAAGTCCAGGCCTCCATACGCATAAGCACATGCATCTGTACACATCTGTCACACACACACACACACACACACACACACATACACACACACACACACACACACACATTATACATGTGGAAAGGGAAAATACGAGGTGAAGATTTATTAGGGAGAACACCTAATGTCAACCTTTGGTCTCCATATCTACACATACATATGTGCCCAAACCCACATAAACACATAACTACATGTCGCACATATATGTGTGCACAAACCCACACGAACACATACCTACATCTCACTACACACATACACACATGTGCACAAATCCCCAAAACCCACATGAATGCACACATATACACACACATGCAAATGAACACATATATACATCATACACACACACTTAAAAAAGTTAATTAATAATAAGAAACACAAAGGAAAAAAATGGCCAGAACATTTCAAATGTCCTTCCTCAGGTAGATATGCAGATGCATGCCACCAGGCACCTGAAAAATATCACTTGTCACTAGAAAAAAACCACGTTTAAAATCTCAATGGTCTGCACTTAGTAGCTTCAGAGACACTATTAGGCGCTGGCAAGGAGGGGGTTAACTAGAATCCAGCCATTGCTGGTGGGCATCGACAAGACAAGACGGTCTTTTTGGAATACAAACTATCAGATTTTTATAAAGTTCAATGTGTTTGCCAAGCAGCCTAGCAATTTCATGCCTAGAGATTTACCCGAGACATAAAAGCAACTGAGCAGACAACAACTTGTGTGCATGTTGGAGCTTGGCGTGAGTTTCTGAGATGATGGAAATGTCCTATCCTTCATGGTGCCGATGCTTATGCATCTCTGCACAGGGCTCTAAAGTTCTAGTGGATGTGAGACAAAGCCCATCCCGGCGACATGAATGGATCACGTGACCAGTCTCTCTGCGTAGCAATGCCGGAATTTATAAGAAGAGGTTGATTATAAAACTCACTGACTTTGGGACATCAGGTGAGGATGTGTATGCGATGCTGTTCTCGCAAGATTTGACCCAGTGTAGAATCATCCGAGAGAGGAATTTCCTAGATCGGACTGCTCTGTGGACATGTCTGTAGGGGGTTGTCTTGATTGTTAATGGCATAGGTAGTCCAGGGCCACTGTGAGTGGCACCATTCCCTAGACTGATGGTCCTGAACTGTATGAGATGAGAGGGTATCTTTGGTTCTGTGAGCCTTGCTTGGCAGCAATGGGGCTGTTCCATTTGCTCTAGACGGGGCTATGAGATCTGGAGTCAGGCAGACGCTCACCGCCAATTGCCCTTCTCTTATGGAGCTCTGAAGCAGGGCTGTAAGGCCCAGGGAATGGCTCAAAGCAGTGTAAGGACACCCAACAATGATAAGTCAGTCTTGGCCTTCTAGGACTCAGGCAGGCAAGGAGATGAGGGTGGGCAAGTGTAGCAGCAAGGGCCACTGTGGCCCTAAGGTGGAGGGTCACACACAGGCCTTCCAGTCTCAGACTCAGCCCCACGTCAACAGCCAAGGGACAGCCCCCTCCACCCCGTAGGAAATTAGAACTGCCAATGCGTAGAGCTCAACTGTATGCTGCCTCCTTGTTGAAATGGCTCTTCTAGAGGTAAACTTTTCCTTACAGCTGGATGTTTGCATGTTGGGCCCGGGATGGTATGCTTGTCACAGCCTGAGGCACCTTCTGATAGGAGTGAGCTTGTCTGGGTCGTCTCCTCTCCTGACAGCAGGTCTCCTACACACCCACTTCCAGGAAGGAGGGCTATTAACCACTTTCCCTCCGACACATATAGATCTCCAAATTGAGCCAGAATCCCATTTCTACCCACATACCCACATGGGCCAAGCGCGTGGCCCTAAAGGCTATGGGGATGAACTAAGACAGACGGTTAGTCTGGCTTGCAGACATAGGTACCCTTGGCCCTCGTGCCTACAGGACAACAGCCCAGAGCTGGCCATCTGTTCTAAGCATCCTTCCCTGGGGGAACATAAAGAACAGCTCCCTCTCCTCATGAAGCCCCAGGGACAAACCAATGTAAGATTCTACCAAAGTCCACTTAGAGAATCAATGAGTTTGGGGCTCCCTTATAGAGCATGGGTGAGAGATCCCTAAAAGGAACACAGCTGGCCCTGAGTCAGCTATATTGGAAAGTCTTCATCCTGCAAGGATGATGGTTTCCCTACAGTTGTATAACGGAACCCATGTGAGTCCTTCCTTAGCCTGGATACTTCAGCAGCTCCTGAGACCCTCCCTTCCCAAGATCATGCACAACTAGGGGGAAATTGCACGCAGATGCCCGAGAGGAATGTGGCTGATCCAAGAGTCCTCTCCACACCTTCCTTCCATGAGAGACTGCACACAGTCCCCAGGCCCTGTGGCGATTGACTCTGGCAAGCAAAGATGGCAGCTATTTTCCCCCAGAGGATGTCACTGTGCAGCCGCACCCCAGAGCAGGACACCGAGCAGTTCTGATGGCTTCCCGCTGGCCCTCCCTGTGACCGTGACCACAGGAGACAGCTGTGTCTACTTCGACTTGATTCTTCTGGGTCATTTCTTTTAATTCTCACAAAGACCCCACACAGGGGGACAACAGCCCCATTTTCCAGATGAAGAAGCAATTGATTCTCAGAGCGACGGTCCGCCCATGGCCAGAGCAAGGATTTGAACCCAAGGCCCTCCAAGATCAGTAAGTTATAGACAGAAATGCCCATCTCCTGACCTGGCTGCAAGATGGATATAGATTCTAAAGCCTTCCCTAGGAACGGCCCCTGACAACCAAAAAGGCTTTCAAAGCATTGTCCACAGGGGAAGGAAAAAAAAAGCCGTGTCAGGAGAGTGAGAAGGCGTAAGAGTGAAGATCAATTGTGTCACGGACAATATGGCAGGAAGACTGACCGCACGAGAGATTCCCTCTGACTGGGTTCTGCCAGCCTCGTGGGACTTTTCATCCCAAGATTAATCGAAATTCTATCCCGCCACAGCCTCCTCCCCGCCCAGTCTCCCAATATCATTTTTTTTTTACACCAGGCAGCACAATTGTTTTGAGACAAGGACTTATGGAACACAGGCTGGTCTTCAACGTCCTAAGTTGCTGAGGGTAGCCTTGAACACCTGATCTTCTTGCCTCTACCTCCCCAACGGTAGGATGACAGGCAGACACCGGCAGGCCTGGTTTACGTGGGTATAAAACCATGGCTCTGTGCATGCTCATCAACCGAATTACCTCTCTACCCCCACACTGTGCACATTTCAAAATCTATCCCGTTGGGCCACTGCGATGGCTTTATCATCAGGCCTGCTAATCTATGCTTGATGCCGGGGGCACAAATGGTGGAAGGAGAGAACCGGCTCCCACCGGAGCTTCCCTGACCTCCACAAAGGTACTGTGGAATGTGTGTACCCACCCCTACCAATGAATAAGTAGAATTGAAAAACCTGCTCTGTAGCTCTCTCTCCTTGTCTCAAGGGAGTAAGCCACCCTTCTGGGCAAGTCTGCCCAGGTGGGAGGTACCTAAATACAGCCTTTCTCATGACAGCTTATCTTCCGGTGGGCCACAGCCCCACTCTGGACCACGTGTCCGGCTTCACAGCTCAGTGTCTGCTTGACCTTGGCCCCTTGAGGGAGCTCTACACCTTTGCCTTGGAGGAACAGAGGGCACAGGTTCCAGGGGAGGTGGTAGGCAGAGGCGGCCATGACTGGACTCCAGGGCTACTGTTCCCAAGCCCTCCACAGTCACCCTTGGGAGTGTGCTGTAGCCTTGCAAGCCCTTCCCAGAGCTGTCTGCTCCTCCTCGTTCCAAGTACCGGCCTGTGAGCCGAAAATTTAAATGTCCAAATATCCCTTCGGAGATGTTATTCAAACAGCGAGGCCCAGATAAACATATTCAAGTTGAGCTGTAAAACGCCTAAGGCAAATGTCTCTGTGGCTTTATTTGTTCTGGAAATATTGCTTGCTGCTCTCCAACAAAAACTTGTTAATAGCAAACGGAAAGGAGACAGGGGACTCCTCCCGCTGAAGCTGGGTGGTCCGAAGCCTGAGGGTGGAACGCTGGAGTCTCCTGTGGGGAGGGGCCACAACAGGAAGGGGAGGGTCCTGTCTCCACGCAGGCCCAGCGGAGTCATCGCAGACACACAGCGCCAGCCAATCAGTAAGGAAGGCAGTAGCCCTTGTGAGCCTAAGGCTCTTTTGCCAACCAGTGTCCCCACTAGACTCTGGGCCCCAAAGCCACAGGCCGGGCCCCTTATGACTAACAGCCAGGCTGCACGCTGGTCGCGCGCTGGAGTGAGTCACAGGATTTTATGGTCCGTGATTCAGCACACCTACCCTTCTCTCTTCATTTTGATTAAATTAGCACTAACGAAACCCGACAAAGGGGCAGAGATTTGCTGATTTATCGAATGTGCGCCCTTGCTGCTTAGATGAGCACAAGCTTGGAAGTTTAAATGGGAAGAAGGGGTGGGGGGTTGGCATCTGATCTACTCATTAGCCAATGAGCAGTGGGTTGAGGAGGCGGGTTGAGGAGGCGGCCCGAGGAGGCGGCAAGCATAGTGTGGGGCCTCGGGGGTCTGCATGGTGATGCACAGGAGATCCACACCTGGAGATGCAGGGTGGGCGCCAGGTAAAGCCCACAGCCCTGGGAGGCCTGGCCAGCAGGAGTCAGAGTGGAAACCAAGCCACTGGGCCCTGATGAGCGGAGGCCCTTTGTGCTCTCTGGGTGAAGACTGTGGGTGCCAACCTTCCCAGGGAGGGGTCCTGGGGAAAGCTGTGATTTGCCCAGCTCTCTTCTCCTGAGCCACTTGGCAACAGCCCGGGCCCACCCTCTCTGTCCTCTCTGCAGCTCTGTCCCCTGAAGGCACTGATAAGGTCCATGTCTTACTATAACAGGGGAATGAAGGTCAATACGGGGATGGAGTCCATAATCTTCCACTGCCATTCTCATCCGCACCATCTTCCTCCTCAATATGACCATCATCACCACCACTACCATCACCATCATCACCACCACCATGTATGCATGTATGTGTATATGCATGTGTGTATATATGCATGCATGTATGCATGCACGTGTGTATGTATGTATGTATGTATGCATGTGTGTATATGCATGCATGTATGTATGCATGCACGTGTGTGTATGTATGCATGTATGTATGCATGTGTGTATGTACGTGTGCATGCATGAATTCATGTGCGTATGTACATATGCATGTATGTATTCATCCTTCTAACCATCTAGGCTAATAAATCACAGAAACAGACATATAATGGCACAGGGGGTTTTCACATAAAACATTCTTAATCCTTCCCCACATACAGGAGGGTGTGTGAACTAATGAAGAGAGGAATGAGCTCGGGACTTGAGCAGGGTGTGGGATGCACCCTTACACATCCTCTTCACCACGACGGAAAGGCCCTCTGCCACAGTAGTTACCATGGGGTCCAAACATGGCAACAGTGTGGAAGGGCAGAGTGTGAAGTGAACCTGTTGATGTTCTGGTTCCTGGCATCTAAGGATGAGGCCTTGCTTGAGGCTGGGGTAGCAGGGCCGTGCTTGCCCCTGCGGAATGGCGGCAGCGTCTCTTGGAGACCCTTTGCTACATCCACCATCACAGGACACATCTCAGGATGACCTCCTGGGCCTCTCAGCAGCCTACCCAACCCCGGCACCTCTGTGATTTCATAGAGAAGGGCAGATAGAAGACAGATTCAATTCATCTACAACAAACGCTATCTGTGTGGTGCGGTTCCTGGCAGAGATGGCTGATGTCTGCCTGTACCAATCTTCTTCTTCCTTCCTTACCCCCCAGAACCCCCAGTAACTACATGAAAACCTTGGAGTGATGGGTACATTTCCAAGCTTCTGAAGTTCTATGTAGCTGTAGAGAGATTCTGTTGAGATACAGCTGGGATGTGGTATGTTAGTTACATCCTCAGTCATTGCTGTAAAATATGGCCCAGAGAAGTGTAAAGGATGGTTAATTTTGGCTCAAGTTACAGCGAATCATGCTGGGGAAGTTGCAGTGGCCGGAGATTGAGAGACCTGGTCATATGAGATCCATAGTCAGGAGCAGGAGGAGAATGAATGGAGGCTTAGCTGTGAAGTCCCAGATGCCCTGTATAGGGAATGACACTGCCCACGGTGGACAGGTATTTTCACCTCGATTGACCTAATCAAGACACTCCCTTACAAGGATGCCCAGAAGTCCACCTCCCAAGTAATTCAGACACCACTAAGTAGACTCTTAAGATGAATCATCACATTCGGTCTGTCTCCCACTTCCCGTCAGGGTGCATCTGTAGCTCTATACGAAGCATCGATCTCATATCATTAGGTAGAAGCCAGGCATGGAGGTCAGCGGTAGTCCTGCACTGGGGGTGGATGGGGTAATGGCAGTTTACCAGTCACCACTCTGGCTCCAAGTCACTGAGCAGTCCTTCAAGGTAGAGAATTCAAACTGACGACTTACACTTCTTAAGTCATTGCTGGTGAACCTCACTTAAGTACATTTTCTTACCACTCGCAGATGACTTCCACAGAGCCCAAATTGCATACCTCAGCCTGGCACCAACATGTTTCAAACTGGTGCACCAACCCTTACCTGGGCACAAAAGTCTCAGTGAGAGGGATGGAATTACGGTCTACAGGGAAGGACTGCTTCAGGTTAGAGCCCCCGGGGAAGTGTGGTTGAATGTGACACAGCCTTTACCCACAGGGAAACCCTGCTAAGATGGCCTGAGAGAGGGAGGCACCAGGCAAAAGGACAATCACTTCCTATACCCGTAGGAAAAGGAACCTAACTCTCCCGGGGAAATCCTCCTCAAAGAGCCAGGTTTTCGTATAAATAATAGACATGTCGCGGCATAGGACATCCAGCGGGACATCTAGATTTGTTATTCATCGCCAGGGTTAAGAATGTTCCATTTGTAATAATCTCCTCACATTCTATAGACGTCCCTGCAGACTCTGTCTTCAGCACTGGCGACGGGCAATTAATTAAATTGCCACTGTGCTTCCTGAAATGGTGGGCGCTGATTGAGGACGGCCTTTCCACACTGCTCGCTCCTCGCTCTGGGTTCTGCCCTACTATGGCATTGCTGGGATTTGCTGTGTGTGTGAGAGAGAGTGTGTGTGTGTCCATGTGTGTGTATGTGTGTGCATGTGCATGTATGCATGTATGCCTGTGCATGTGTGTATGTGTGTGTCTGTGTATGCATGCGTTATGTGTGTGTGCATGTGCATGTGTCTATGTGTGCATGTGTGCATGTGTCTATGTGTGCATGTGTGTATGTGTGCATGTGTGCATGTGTGTATATCTGTGTGCCCATGTGTGTCTGTGTATGCACGTGTGTGTGCTCACATGTGCATGTGCCAGCCTGTATGTGCACATATGTGTGTATGTGTGTGTGCCAACCTGTACGTGCACATGTGTGTGTATGTCTATACAAGTGGAAGCCAGAGCCGATGTCAGGTGACTTCTTCAAACATTCTCCACTTTATTATGTTGTCTTCACAACTACTTATTTTGTGTGGGGGATGTGGGGGGATATACATATGCCATGGCTTGAAGGTGAAAGTCAGGAGACAACTTATGAGTAATCAGTTCTCTCCCGAGGTTTGAGCTCTTGGGATCAAACTCAGGTCATCAGGCTTGGTGGCAAGCACCCCGACTAGCTGAGCCATCTCACTGACCCACTTTATAATTTAAGACAGGAGCCCTTACTGACTGTCAGACTGATTAGGTTATTCTGGCCAGCCAAGAGGGGCTCCAGGACTTATCCTGTCTATACAACCACAACACTGGGGTTCCATGCACCAGGCACCTGACACCCCCAATAAGTTCCTTTTACACTTTGGCCTTCCCGTGTCTTGCCACCTTTGGATCCCATGGTAACCAGTGAGGCAGGCATTCTTTCAATCACAAACGTCTCTCATTTAACCATATTATCATCATATTCATGTATGTATGTACATATGCATGTAGGCATGCACGTATGTATGCATGCATGTATGTATGTAGGCATGTATGTATGCATGTATGTATGCATGTATTTACCTATCTATCATCTATCTCTATCTTACCTTTGTATGTATGTATTATCTCTCTATCTCCCTATCATCTATCATCTATCTATCTATCTATCTATCTATCTATCTATCTATCTATCTATCTATCATCTATCTATTCACCCATCTATTCATCCAGACTAATCAATCTCAGAAGCAACTAGGCATATATCAATCTCTCATATGAAACATTTTTATCCTTCCCACCTGCGGGAGGGGAAGTGAACTAAAGAAGAGATGGACGAACTCAGGAGCCCAGATAACAAAGCCGGAGATCAGAAACAACAACTGTCCTGAATCTGCTGTTTGTCCATCCTGCCTGTGGTTTAGCTGCTGTAGTTCTCATCCAGAGAATTCTGATCGGGGGAGGCTTCGAGAAGCCCCACACTCAGGATGCGGGGTCACAGCCACAGAAAGGCAATGGGCTTCGTGGTGCTATTCCAGGGTTTGAAACTGTAGCCCTTTCTGCCAGTGGCTTGAAATAACCTCCCGTGTTCCCAGCTCCCCCAAATTTAAATTACATCAGCAAAGAAGAAGCTTCTCAGGAAATGAATCTCTGAGTATCATGTTTCCCTCCATGGATCTCAGATTGTAATAAATACATAACTTGAATTCTAAAGGTGAATTCCAATTAAGGGCTTGGGCATTCATTTGGCTCTAGGCCGCAATCTACAAAAGAAAAACAAACACAAGGAAATCTTCGGCGCCACTGGCAGCAGCTCTCCTGTGATATCTCTTTGAAAACCAACTATTTTTGAAAGCCAACTTAGAAAAACACATGTGCTCCAGGGTATAAGGCAAGTGGCACTGTGTATAAAATGTAATAGCAAGAACAGGGTCTGACTATATTGACATTATAAAAACCGGGTAGCGGTGGGAAATAATATTTTTACAAAGGTGCCAAACAAAACTGCCAAACCGGCGGGTAGGTTTATAGACCTCTGTCGCACGCGGTGGTATTTTATCTCGGGGTGCCCAAGAAAGCGAGGTGAAGAGGGCCTGCGGGGGTGCCTGAGGCTTGTCAGCTGTCAGCTGCCCTGGAAGTCAGAGATGCAGAGGGTCCGGCAACCTCACAGAGGGTCCGGCAACCTCCCGACTGGGGAAGCGGGAAAATGAGTTCAACCCTCACCCACCCCCTCACAATTCCCACGGACCTTCCCACATTCCCGAGTTTGGTGCTGATCCTGGCTTAAACAGAGATGACATTCACCCAGCACCAAATATACCTTCTTGAAGTGCCCAAGTCAGCGGGGATGAGGGGGAAGGTTTACTATATTCTGAGCTGCGTGACACTGTCACTATCTGGTTCCAAAAATTTTCATCACCCTGCAAGGAAACTCCTTGAAGCCTGCAGTCCGGTGGCCCCTGCTCCACGGTCCCTGCCCCACCGCCCCTGCCCCACCCTCACAGCTCCCGCCTGTCTTCTGCACTACGGTTTTATGCTCTAGACATTTCCCAGCTGGGGGAGTCTACGTGGTTTAGTGACAAGCGACACCCATCGTCTCAGGAACTTGAACCCACTTGGTGATGCTGTTTTGGATGGGTAAGTTTGGATGGTATAGCCTTGCGGGAGAAGGCACTGTTGGGAGTGGGCTTTGGGGGTAAGTGTATCCTTCCAGTTTGCTCTCTCTGCTTCCTGCTTGTGATTCAAGACGTGAGCTCTCAGCCTCCAGCCACGGCCACCAGTTCTCTGGATCCATGAGCCCAAATAAACCATTTTTCTGAGCGGCCTCGGCCACAGTGCTTTCCCATAGCAAAGAGAGAGCAAACAGTACAGAACTGCGCATGCCTGGTCTTTGAAGCCCCGCCTTGGCTCACCTGAGCATTCCGACTCTCCCTGCCCCGCTAGAGTGAGCTTTAGCACTCAGCCCAGTTCCAGAGAACGGTCTCATGTTCAGCTGAGAGATGAGACCTCCGCATCTACCTTTTGGTCACTCTGAGGGTTCCTTCTCTGACATCAGGGGTCCCTGGCATGGTAGGCGGCCAAGCTTTGATGTGCGGATTGATAAACAGCTAGTATTGCCACAGTGGAAATGCCATCGGAGCTCAGCGTTTACTCTGCGTCTTCCCGCTCCCGTTGTTTATCCTCACAGAGTCTGGAGACTTCTCCCAGGATAGACCCGCATGTGGCAAACTTCCCACGAGAGGCTTGTCTGTACATGTTTTTGGCATTTCAGGCAACACAGTCCCTGTCACACCTCAGTTCTGTTTTGCGAAAGCAGTCCTACCCAACAGTGACAAATGGGCATGGTTGTGTGCCAATAAAACTTTATTTATAATAAAGAAAGGCAGATGGCAGACTGGATTTGGGCCACGGGTTCTGTGGATTGTCAGAGCGTAGTCTCAGCTCATTGGCTGGCTCAGAGCAGTCAGGTGGGGAGCCACAGGGATGGAGAGGAGGGCGTGGTCCTTGGCGGTTGGAAGGAGACAGGTTCTGTCTTTATGGGGAGGGTAGGTGGTATCACTGAGAAGTCTGAAATGCTTGCAGAAGGTTTATATCCTAAGGAAGCCAGCCTTGGGCTGAGGAGAGATCACACCAAGTAGCACCACCTGAACAAGACACCAGAAGTCTCCTCTGACCTTCCCATCTGTCACACACACATGTAACTACTTGGACTCCCATCGTCATGAAGCAGATGTCGCTGACAGCTGCCTTGTGTTCTTGAAGTCCTCAGCCAATGCTTGCTGCATGATCGAATGAATTGATCTCCTGCAGGGTGGGGAGGGGAGGGGAGTGGACATTACTGCTTCCTCTCCCTTGGGTACGCAGCCAAGCTGTGACTGGGATGGGAGCTTGGGGGACAGCCGTACCTCGGCTGAGCCACTGCAGAATGGGCAGGTATGGACACCCACCTAAGACCTCATCTATGAACGTATGATCCTTAGAGCGGCAGTTCTCAAGCTGTGGGTTGCAACCCTTTTGGGAGTCGAAGCAGCCCTGAACAGAGGTCGCATATCAGATATGCTGCAGCATCCTATATTCACATTGTGATTAATGACAGCAGAAAATTACAGTTATGAAGTAGTGACAAAATGCATTCATGGTTGGGGGGGGTCACCGCAACACGAGGAACTGTATTAAAGGGTCGCAGGGCTGCACTGGGGAGGTTGAGGACCAGTCTGAAAGCGTTCAAATGTAGCCAAGGAGAAAGCATGTGACAGACCTGGTCACTCACATGCACAAGTCAGGAGGGCAAGCAGTCGCTGGTTTGGGGTGGACAGGTCACTGGTTCTATCTGCAGGGCGAAAGATACACTAGTCACTATAGTAACAGACTTGGGGTGGTGCCGGGCACATGCCGGATGATACACTTTTTCTCTCCTGGCCCCTAGTGCTATGTGGATATGATACCCCAACCCCTCTGGAGGATGTTGTCTTCGAAGAGGAAGAGGGGACAGAGTCCCCATGAGCTTGCTCTCATGGAACAACCAAGCCACCGGGCCAGCTGCTGGACTTTGAATTAGGCACTGCTTATGGCCACCTTTACAGATGCTCCAAGGTGCCGGGTGAGTACCCTCGGGAATGCCCGGACAGCTCACAGGTAAGCAGTGGCTTAGGAACTCCTGCCCAGCCTTCTGGAAATTAAGGGTGGAGCCCATGTAGGCCTTCTGCCTTATATGCCTCACAGATATCAATGCCAACCCAGACCTCACAACAGCCAGGGCAGAGTCACTGCCTGTCCATTTACACTCAGGCCCATCTGCCTGGTGGAGGAGGCAGAGATGACTACACTTCACAATCAAATACATAAAGAGCTGTGTACGTGTTCTTCGCATGTGTATGACTTGAAGCATTTCTGCAGCGATGGGTAGATGAACAAGGCCCAAGGGAACCCTTTGCTGGTGACCTTGGGATATTTACCTGGTCTCCCCATTGACACTCTAGGATCTGGGGACTCAGTGCTTGTTCCTAGTCCAGGCAGGTGGAGCAAGCAGGCAGAGACCCTACCTGGTGTTGCCTCCCTCCCGCCTCACCAAGGAAGATCCCACACGGGGTTGGAACCACAGCTCTGCCTTCAATCCTCTTAATCCTGTCCCTCCAAACAGCCCTGCCATGTCCTCCACCCACCCCCTCACCCCATATTTGTTGTTAGAGAGCACCTGGCTTAGGAAGTAGGCTCCACAGGCTTTCAGGTTGGCACAGATCAATTCAAAGGCCAGTATGATTGGAAAAGTCAGACCTTCAAGGTCACAAACCCACACAAGATTTAGAGCACTTGCCTTGAATTCAGGCCTCAGAATATATGGCTGCCCTCCAGCCTGGGTGACCAGGGGGACATGCGTTCTTTAATCAGAGGAAGCAGAACTACGAGATTGGGCAAGGCCAAACCTCCAGCTGCTTAAGACATGAACATGGATTAACACCCCGGCAAGCTTGCCTGTCTCCACCAGGTGGGGGTCCCCTGGCATTTTAATTTCCTATGCCAATGTACTTAAGTGTGCGTGCCCCAAACCCACAGTGGCAGCCAGCCTGGTTACCATGGAAACAATTATTCTTTGAAGCCGGACTTTGCTTTTGCCCGGTGAGGTGATCTGGGGCCCCCCATAGTCACTGAATGTGGTCAGTGGTGGGATAGAAGGGCTTGTGGTAGACAAGAGGGGTTTACTTCTAGTTAGGGAACTGAGAAGAGAGGCCTTTTGCCTTCTCCACTTCTAGGTGGCTCAATGGCAGCCTTTGCACAGGTCATCAAAACTCACTCAATGCCCCCAACACCCCCCAAGAAGTGGGTCAGGTTTCAAGTTGTATCCTCTGACTCCGGAACCTTCTAGAAGCACATGGCTCTACCAAGGGGTCATCTCCTTTGACTGCACAGGAGTACAGATGAAAGGACTTGGGGAAGAAAAGGACTAGTTTTCTGTCTTCAGGTTCATCTCAGGTCCATGGGTAGGCTAGCGTCTGTCTGCTGGTCTGACAGAAACTCTGAAGTTAGTAGGAAGCCTAAAGGGTTTCTGGGCATTTCCTCCCAGCATCTGTGAGCCACAGACCCACTGTTCAACCTCGGGTTTCCCTTCCCTGCTATGGATACCTTCTGAAGGCAACGTAGTATCCATTTCTACAGCTGGAGGGACTCTCTGGAGCCTTGGACTCTATTCCTATGCGACGGCCATTCCCACCCCATGTTCCCTTATGCTCAGGAAGTCTGTGACGCAGCAAATTGCTTCTGTGCTTGGGGAAGGCATCTCCTCAAGCCTTCTCCACCCTTGTCCACTGCAGCCTCCCTCTGCTCCTGGTCCCTCTGGTAAGCCCAATCCACATAATACCACAATAACCCCCTTCTGTGTTCCATACGAACTTTCCGCATCCCCAATCCGAACCATTGCCCCTATTCCCTCTCTCAGCAGTCCCGGAATCTTCAGATATGGAACAAACAGGGCTCCAGAGTGTGCACACGGTCACAGGCTTTGGCCATCCCTCAACCGGAGGCTGAAGAAGGCTCTGTTGGAGTTTTGTCTGCAGAGGAAAGAGGGGGTTGGGGCAGGCGTTTGCTAGCTGTCTGTGCTGAGATGGGCTGTTTTCCATCGGGGATCCAGCCATTTCCTGGGCAATTTGTCAATGACATGTGCTAATTCTGGGCTTGCACCGGAGGCTGCGGTTTGCTGGTGGGGCTGGAGGCAGCTTCGAGAGGCTTCTCCCTTAGCGGGGCCATCGGTCAGAACCCCTCTCACTCTTATGGACTTTGCCAAGCTCAGAGCAGCCAGTCGGCCCTCCTCAGCCCATCCGTGGGAGCATTCTTTATTACCCAAGGAAATTGAGGATGCCCAGTGGTGAGGGAGGAATAAATCATTGTTCCCAGCTAAATGGAGTGGTGCAGATCTCCTGAGCACGCCGCCTTTTATCAACAGTGCAAATAACGAAGATTCCATGCGCCGAGAACAATGAAATGAGCCAACGCACTATTGATGGGGTATTTGTACAACTTGGTGAGTTATGTTTCCAAACTAGGCTCTATTAAAGATGCAGAACCCCTTTCAGAAGCACAAAGACTAATACTGCCCTCCAAATAATTTATATGTTCCCCACAAGGCAAGAAAAGGAAAGTTGTCTGGAGACGGGAGATCACTGGTATTTCTCAGACCCCGCGCTCTCTGGGCCTCTGGTCAGGTTTAGAAGCAGCATTTCCAGATGTCCAGGTCCCCATCTCCCCTGCTCCCCAGTTCCCCCAGATCTTCAGGTGGAGGGGACAGGGGCAGGTAGAGGTAGAGAATGAACCATCCTTCCTGCCTAGGTTCAGTGTCTGTGCCTCCTCTGCACCTCATTCAGCCTCAGCACTGTAGGATTCTGGGAAAAGGGACACTGAAACCCACTGAGAGTAAGACCCTTTAAGGTTTAAACCTTAGCAAAACTCCCCACCCAGGACTTAGCAGCGCTTCCCAACCCCAGTAAACAAAACACACACACACACACACACACACACACACACACACACCACCACCACCACCACCACCACCACCACCACTATCACCACCACCACCACTACCACCACCACGCCACCATCCCCAGTCTCCTGTTGCTACCACACCCACAGGGGGAAGGGATGAAGACAGGACTAGAGGCTAGAAGGGACTGGGATAAGTGGAAACATCCTGAACAGCACAAGACAGACAGACCCCCGCAAGACAGACAGACCCATCCTGCCCCATAGTGTTGACAGTGCCAAGGCTGAAAGCCCTGGGCAGAGGAGTGGTCATTCTATAGGCTCGAGAGCCTTGCTGGCTATTGTGGATAGAGGGAGAGCGCACAGCCTGTAAGGCCTCCACCTGAGACGCCCAACCAGGCAAGAAGCTTGATGAGAAGGCAGGATGCAAGCACCACCAGGCTAACCCAGGATCACTCCGATAGGGCGTGGCTCCTGATAGCCTGGCACAGCTCCAAGAGGTTCCTTTGGGGTCCAGTCTTGGGTTTCACTGCTACAAGTCTCACCCCTCCAGGCCCCCTTCCTATGCAGTAGAAGTCATAAGAACCCACTGACGTCACAGCCTGCCGTGGGTATTGGATCGGGTCTTCTGTGCAAAGCACGCGCGGTGTCAGCAGCTTGTGTGAAATGCCAATGAAGTGGAGGCTGTTAGGATCGTTAGCACTGGTGGGGATCAGGGATCATGCGTGGGGCTCAGTCAGAGATCGAGGCTCGGGAACGTGTGCCTGTCAGCCGTTCCCATGCCGTAGAGCAAGCCTGTGATAAACCCTCTGTTGTGTGGTAGATGCGGGTATGAACATCTGGATGTGGGATTTGTCTTCAGGAGGGGTATCAAATGCTAGTTTAATGCAACTCCACAGAGTGTGCACGCGTGCACAAGCACGCACATGTACACACACACACACACATACAAACACATACACACACAAACACACACAAACATACAAACACACATACACAGACACATATAAACACACAAACACACACATACAAACATACACAAACACATACACACACAAACATAAACACACAAACACACACATACAAACATACACAAACACACACATACAAACACACACAAACACATACACACACATACAAACACACACAAACACATACACACACAAACACACACAAACATACACAAACACATACACAAACACATATAAACACACAAACACACACATACAAACATATACAAACACACACATACAAACACACACAAACACACACAAACACACACACACACGCCTTGCTGGGTCTGTGTGCCCCCTGAGGGACACCCAGAGGACCTCCTTGGTGCTGGATCAGAACAATAGCTCCTGAAGGATTGGTACCAAGGATGGGTCCTGATGATGGTTAAAGATGAAGACATGTTGGAAGGGGCTTTGGCCAAGCTTGCAGACCTACCTCACCTAAGACTCCAGTCCTCCTTGATCCTGGAGGACCAAACATGACAGCCAATATCAAGTAGTTTCAGGTTAGAGCAGAGGGGACTAACCGACAGGTGCATGGTCCACCCAGACCTTGGCCAGCTTGGAGCTGAATTCCAGAGGGTCCTCCCATCTCCACCACTGTCAGTGACACAACACTCCCCCCTCAGATGGCCCTGTGCAAGGGGTGCCACCTCCTTAGCTATAAGAACCAAAATGTCCCAGAGTGGGAGACAAAATCAACCCTGGAGGGGGGACTGCAAAGGATGGTAACATTTGGACCCCTCCATGCCCTTCGATCTGGGTCTCACAGAACAGACCTACATTTCAAGTCAGTGAGGGAGATGGATGCAGGGTTGTACAAAAGTGTGTGGCTGCTGACTGGTACTGGCCTGGTGTGGGGATTTCTCAAGTGCTTTGGTACAGAGGAACAGTTGGGCAGATTTGGGGAAGATGGCGATTTAAAACACAGCGCTGGGCTGGGTCAGGGCCGGCTGACCACGGTTTGTTTGTTTTCTTTGATAATTTATTTTTCATTCACTCTACATCCCAATTACAGTCGCCTTTCCTCCTCTCCTCCCAGTCACGCTCTTACAAATCCCTCCCCCCATTGTACCCCCACCTTCTCCTTTGAGAAGCTGGCCTCTTGAGCACCACCTCACCTTGGGGAATCTGGTCCCAGCAGGACTAGGCACGTGTTCTCCCACTGATGCCCAACCAGGCAGTCCAATTAAGGGAAGGGGACCCAATGGCAGGGAACAGAGACTGAGATAGCCCTCACTCCGCTTGTTAGGGGTCCCACATGAAGGCCAAGCTACAATGTGCAGGGCCCCTGGATGCTCCCTGGTTGATGGCCCAGTCTCCGTGAGCCTCCACAGGCCCGGGTTAGCTGACTCTGTAGGTCTTCTTTGGGACCATGGTTTGATGGGCATGCAGGTTGCTGAGTTTGAATAAGAATGGTAGCACCCGCCTGGAATCTCAGAACTGAAGAGGAGGAAGAGGAGGGTCTCAGGCTCACTGTCTAAGTAGTCTAGCCAGCTGGTAAGCTCCAGGCTCAGTGAGAGACCTCGGCTCAAAAATAAGGCGGAGTGTGTGTGGCTTACACACACACACACACACACACACACACACACACACACGGGCCTGTACCTGCATCTGCATATATATACCACACACATATGCAGAAATATACACAGAAATAACACATACACATATGGAAACACAAAGAACCACACACACAAACACACACACATGCACACATATATACTGAAACACACATAAACAGGAAGTACACAACACACACACAGAAAAACACATACACAGAAACACACACATATATAGACACACACACTGAAATGCACACACACATGTACAGATAAACACACACACATACACAGAAACACACATTCACAGAAACACACAGAAACACACACTGAAAAGCACACATACATGTACACATATACACAGACACACACACATACTAATTTTTTTTAAAAGGGCTGTGTCCAAGGACCCAGGACCTGGGCCCAAGATAAGGAACCCTGAGACATGACAGAGGGCTGGACGAGGACAGCACCATCTACGAGACACACAGGAAATTCTGCATGCATTTTTAATGAAACGCAGGAGTGGGAAATCGGCATCATCCCTCAATTGCTATATTAATTCCTGTGCCATGTGCTTTAAATATATATGAGTAAACACAGTAATAAATAGCAAAAAAAAAAAAATTCCCAACAACCCCGAGGATGAAAACCTCTTCCAGACACACTTTCCTTCTCACTTAGCAATATATTAATCCTTGAACAATCACACGTGCCAATAAATAACAGCCCGTGGAACGTGAAGTGTTGAGAGTGGTCCCGGTAATGCGTGTTTTCCCGCAAATCCGACCAGGGTCGTAATGGATTATTTTACTCCGTTTCGGGACGCTCGTGTTTCTTACGTATATTTTAAAACCCTTGGGTTCGGGCGTACCTTATTACATTTTAAAGTCTTTGGATTGTAGCAGAAAATGTTCTGCACTATAAAACATAGAGCATAGTTGAGGTTTGATGGGTCTGCTTCTATTTTCTACCCCACAAAACGCTTTCTAAATGCCATTAAAATTTAGCATACACCATAACAACCCGGCTGCATTTTGTTCCACGCTTAAGTCAATTGACTTCCGAGTTTTATTTCTTCATATACATCAAACCAAATAAAGTCATTGCCGCAGCTGGAGGTGAGGGACGTAGATCCCAACGTGGCGTGAGCAGCCCCGATGCCCCGCAGGAAGGAAGTTGCTGGTGGATGACACGGTGGGGGTCAGTGACTGCTGATTACATCTGGGGAAGGGAAGGGCCGGGACGTGGGAGAAAAGGCAGAGCTGCGGTGCTGGTACTCTGAGGCAGGGGCGGAAGTGCCATGAATCAGGAGAGACGAGACTCCTAGGGAATATTGTGCATCAAGTTCATCCTTAGAGGATCAGAAGAGAGGAGTCAACCATGCAAGGCCACGTGGCCCAGAGTCCTTATGACCCCGTCCAGGAAAACCTTGGTGCTGAGTCAAAGTTGGTAGCATCACACTGTGATGACGCCATCATGACCATGACTCCACACAGAGACCGCCTCCCCCAGACGGCCTGGTTTCTCCTTTTCTTGCTTATTCATAGACTTATCTATGTGTGCGGTTGTGGAGGTCAGAAACAACCCTCTCGGGTTAGTTCTCTCCTTCTACCACGGACATATATTCTGGGGGGCCGAACTCAGGTGGTCAGGGTCGGCAGCAAGCGCCTGAACCAGCTGAGCCATTTTGCAGGTCCCCTTTGCTTTGGCCAATCTTTGTCCTGTCACTAGGGCAGCTCAGAACGACGAGGAGTTTGACGGTTCAGTGGCTTCCGGGTCCTCTTAGAGGTTGTTCCGGTCCCCCTGCACTTGCAGCTAGTGTCAGAAGCGAAAGCTGTCTTTGTATAGAACCCTCAACCCCAAACTCTTACACCAGCAAACCCCGAGATCAGAGCTGAACTCCAGGCAGCCCCTAGCCAGCGAGATCACCATTTCACAGATCATCCCACCCCTCGGACCTTGAGAGAACTCTGGGAAGTGGATGAGCTGCAGCGGACCCTTGCCCAGGAGGAGGGCACATGGTTTGGGGCTCCGCACCGCCCGTGAACAGCCATCTGGGCCCTGTGGAGAGGCAAAGCAGAAGCCTGCGGGCATAAGCGCCTGGCTCTACCTGCTGAGCCGCCTCATGGAAGGAGTGTGCAGCCTCCCTAATGCGTTATGGCAGGAAGGAAGTACAATAAACACAATAAATCTGGTGGAATGGCCGTTCTGATGCAGAGTCTGAAGTGGCGCGGAGGACGGGGGCAGCCGGTGTCCTTTGTGTCACGGGAGCTCATAGCTGGCTCTTTCCTTTTACCTGGGGCTCTGTTCTTTACAGCAAATTGGACCTTTCGCTCTGAAAGAAATAATTACTCTCCGAGGAGAAGAGAGCTGGCTGTGAATGCTGATAGGACACACAATGTCACCTTGCCAGTCAGAGGAGGCTCCAGCGCCTCAGCTTGGGGCCCGTCCAACTCCCAGTCTTTTCCTCATAATGGAGGTCACCTCTCTATAGAATTTGTTGATGATCTCCAAAATGACAAGTTAGAAAGCTCCTGTCAGCGCGATATTTTTTTTTTCCAAGAGGGAAGGGTGGAAGCGATAAGGCGGCAGAAGCCACGGAGTGAGGCGAGGACCCGGGGACGAGGCTGAGGGTGGGTTTTGCATAACCACTGTGAAGTCTCATCCAAAATTAACTCTGGAGCCGGTGACACAGACACATGTGTTGCATCGGAAATTGGTGCTTTCCCCTTGTCCATCCACAGTTGGGGGCCCCTACAGAGTACACCAGGAGCCAAGCTGGCAGGGAGCCGCAGTCTCAGGCTCCCACTGGTGCACGGTATAGCATTCCTCCCCCTGCAGGGGCTTCCCCCACAGTCTCGAGCAGCTACATTCTGATTTGCCGGGGGAAGGAGGAACATCCCCAGCTGCACCGTGGAAGACACTGGGGGTCCGGGGGAAGATGGGAAGACTGAATGTCATCATTAGCTCTGCAGAAAGAGCATCCACTTCACCCGCCAGCCTGCTCAGGAGAGCAGGGGAAGAGCGGCACCAGGGGTTGTAAATAATTCCATCTGCCTAGCCTAGGAAGGGATTCATTCGAGCCACGTGCGCACCCCACCAGCGTCTCTGTGGGAGCCGTGGAGATATTCTGAGCTTTCTCCAAGCACTGAAAGGGCCTTGAAGGAGTGGGCCCAGGAGAGAGAGAGCACCTCCTCTCCAAAGTCCCTCCGGCCAAGGATGGTAGCTCCCTCTTCCACCTGTGACTACCCAGCAGGCAGTGGGGGTAAGGGAGATGGGAGAGTCTACCAGGGGTGGAATCCCAAGGCTTTGCATCCACAGAGGCACAGCTCCAGGCAAGTGAATGAAGGGAGGCAGGCAGAACAGGGTTTACCTCACTGTGGACTCTTGGTGTGAGGGACTGTGACACCATCTCTGCGCCCCAAGAACCTCACAGCCACTCCTTGGGTCACTCTGCTCTCTGATGCTGGTGTAAATTTAACCATGCGAGTACTTGTTGAGTATTGCAGGGTACGACTCAGGGCCACAGAGAACATGCAGTCTTGGGCCAGGGCTCAGCCCCAGGCCACTGGTGGTTTTGCAGAAGGCCACAGGGCAGCAAATTCCTACCCACCCCCTGGTGGGGAGGACAAGACACCTCCACTGGGCCCTCTTCATCAGCAGAGAAGGCAAACGCTGGGTCCTGTACTCAGCTTTTCCCAGACCACTTTGCTGATAAACAAACCTAGGGCTGATGTCCTAAACCAGTTCCAAATAAGGAAGAGCTAGAGAGCAGGGAAGGGCCAGCCTTGCCACGATGGCAGGTACAGAAAACCTGGTGCTGGACCCCAGCAGGACAGCTGTGCTACCCCGGCCCCCACACAAGTCTCTATGCTGCCCTGGGGCACCAGGAGAGAAAGCTCTTGGCTGTGTGTCTATAACTTCAGAATAAAAAATAAAGAAAGGCAGCTCCTCTGGAAATTATTATTATTTTTTTTAAATAGGAACAGGAGGTTTTAATCAGAGAGGAGAGAGGAATTCCTTTCGAGTAATGGCCCAGCAGCGGCACTTCAGAAAGTAATGCGATCTCAGTGTCCGACACTAAAACGTGATCTGTTCGGAACTAAGGAAATAAGACTCCTGAGATAATTTTAGGGTGATTTTCAGCTGCCTGAGAGGGGACGCAGGTTTGGTCCATTAAGCCGACCCACGGGGCGGCTGTCAAGGGCCTACTGAGGATGCCCAGGGAGAATCTGGAAAAGACAGCATCCAAATGAGAGACTCCAGGGACTATGGATCAACTTCATAGAGCCACACCCACACCATGGGACCCCACAACTAACCCCAGCATAGCCTGCTTCCCTCCCTCAGCATCAGCCACACGTAACCTGGAGCCCTCCACACCAGAAACCCACCACCCCCACCCCCAACTTGACCAAGTAGAGAGACATCAGTGTATCTAGCAGTTTCAGTCACTCATCCGTAAACCTGTAGCCAACAACCGCTCCATGTCATAGATTCTGATGGTTTCTAGAACATCGTGTGCATACCTGGGCTGCTGCAAGGGCCACGAAAGGATCACGTCTTTGTGAGCCCACATCCAGTGACATGTAAGGATGGCCTCTCCCAGCACATCAAGAACATTCTACTCTTGTTTACACACCTTCCTTGGCCCTTTCTTGGGCAGCCTCCTGACCCCACCCACAGACCCGAAAAGCCTACATCATGTTGCCTTCACAGCAAGTGCAGGTACTTGACTTTTATCTGCATGCACAAGTCTGAAAGACAGGCGATCCCTGGAGAAGTAGGACGCCATGTTCTCCCTGTGGCACTCCCTGCCGCTACAGTGTAGCCCTGGTCAGCTCTCTGTGGATGTTTGCTTATGGGATATTTAAGGGATCCAGACTCATCCTGATGGTGAGCACTGGCCACGGAGACCAGGTTGAAGGTCCAAGCGGACAGTTCACCCTAGCTACGCGAACACTCCTGCCTCTTCTGAATCATCTTTCCCCTGGAAGCTGCTAGGTACTGGGCTAGACATCTGCTTAGCTCTTCTGGGTTTATGTTTCAGTGGCATTGTGATGGGTGGCTCTTTGACGGGCAGCTTCTGCTCCTGGGCGAGGCTAATTCCCTGAGATTCTCCAGTTTGCCATGATTCTGAGCAATACCCCTCGTCTGTCAGGCGGCCATGGCGCTGCTACAGTTTATGCTTGCATAGAGCTGGGGGTCCATCCTACCCCAGAGGAGGCACATGCACCCACACCAGGCCCAAAACAGGCCTGCCAGACTCAGGGCTCAGGTCCTTCTGAGGGTTCTGGAGGCAGCCACATGCCCCATGGTTCCAATGTCACCCGACCTGTGACGCATTACTGTGTGGCAGCAGCCAGACCACCTACTTTAAAAACTGCTGTAATCCAAAGCCGGAGGGAAGGATTAAGTGAAGTTCGGCTGATGGATGACACTCCACAAAAGGTCACCCCCAGATCATCACCCCATTTATTATTTATTAACAACCTCGGAGACGCGTGTGTCAAGGCGGCTGTCCAGGAATGGGGAAATGATAAAGTCATATTTTACAGCCAGGGGCCTCTTAAAGGTGTTTTAACAAAGAGCTTACCAAGTGATTTCAATGGGTTACAAAATAATTTATTAAGAAGTCGCCGTAGCCAAACATTAAAAAAGGTATTAATCACCGAGAGAGATGGATGTGAGAAAAACAGCCCAGCGCATGTCCTGGGTGACACAGAGTAAGCACCACATCCTGCTGATGTAGCACTTGGGTCGGACAAGGGCGTTGGGCAGACAGAAGATCTGCATCCCACGGGCCCCAGTACTTGCTGTCACTCTGCATGGGACAGCTTCTCCTTAGCCCTCTTCTCTCTGAAGAGCTTGCTTGACTAAGCGGGTAAGCAAGTCCAGTCATGACACTCCAGTAATCACCGTGTCTACCCACGTGAGCCCCCAATGCCATCCAGTCCACCATGATAGCCCAGAAGCTCTGTCATACACCACTAACTAACCCCATCTACCTCTTCTTCCCACGCCTATGAACAGCATCCAAGACCAGGGGCTCCGCTCACGCCGCCTACTATATGTGTCACAGCCACCATCTCTGCTCTCCTCACGTGGTAAGAGAGGTGCTCACACTTGCAGGGAGACAGGATTCACACCAGCCACCATGTTGTGTGGCGGGGATGCATAGCGGCGGGTTATGTATGGCTCCCAGTAGAACACTGGCAACCTGCGGACTTCGGGTGACTGCTTGTAGGAGTCGAGCATCGAGCTCGGTCTCGGGCTGGTTTCCTGGAACACAGACTTACGGCTTGCCGTGTTTGAGGAATATTAAACGCCTAGAGGGCAGGTATCAGAAATTCTTCCTCAAAAGAGCAGCAGAGACTGAGAGCAGCCCCGGGGCTTGGGGAATCGTGAGAGATACAGTCAGAGAGGGAAGGGAACAGAGGATCAAAGATGATTAATATACAAGGACCCAGCTTGGAGGCAACCTGGTACGATTCACCAGGCAGGAGAAGATGATCCCCACCAGGGGCGTCGCTGCTCCAAATTTCTCTAACCAGCAGCAACGCCTCTCTTGCATAAGAAATTGATTGTCGCGCATGAAAGTTTAATGTACCCCCAGCCCTTTCAGGTTAATATTTATTGCATGGGATGAGATTCACTTTGACTTTTTAAAAAGTCAAGCTGTAGAAAAGTCACCAGGTGACTAGATACACAGACCCAAGGCCCTCATTTCTCCCCCACGGGCCATCACAGAACGCCTCGAAGGGAAAGGACATGCCTCCCCAGTGACCTGGCCTTCTCCGGTCTCATCTCTTGACTGGGGCCGCTCGGATCGGTCAAGTGTCTTCTACAAGGCTCCACCCTCAGGGAAGCTTTACCTAACCACATCCCTTTCCCCTAAAGAACTTTCCCTACTTGGTATCTGAGGACCAAATCTGTCCTATTTGTATCCCCAGCCCACCCAGCCTCACCAGGTAAATGAACACACGAGGTCCAACACGACAGTGAAATCTTGCAATGAGGAGGGACCCCGGACTGCAAACATTCTGTGTCCCTTTGTGATGGCTCACACTGTCACCTCACAGGGTCTAGAATCACAGAAGAGACAAGCCTCCGGGCGTGCTGCAGGGGCTGAGTGTTGATTAGCTTACGTGGAGTGGGAAGACCCGTCTGCCCTAAGAGCGAATCATAGTCCCACCTGTTCCACGGGCTGAGGTCCTGGAGGCACAAAAGGGCGAAGGCAAGCTGAATCCCACTGTCCATCCCTCTGCTTCCCCCATGTCCCTGCTACCATGGCTTCCCCACCATAATGGACCCTGTCTCTTGGAACAGTGAGTCCAAATAACCTCGTCCTTCCTTAGGCGGCCACTGCCAGGTACTGTGTCACAGCCATGACCGCGACAGTAACCGAGACACTCCTTTTCTGTCCGTGGCCTCAACTCTCTGGCCAGACCGGCAGGTAGTGACTGGAGAGCCAAACTTGGCTTCCGTGACGGAAGCTGTCCTGAGTTGGAAAAAAATTCCAGAACATCACCCCTCACACCTAGCCTATCTTCCAGGGGCAAATCCCATTAGCCGTGGCTGAGCACAGGCTGATTTATGTGCTGCAGAAAACGACCCCATTAAGCTTGGCAGTAAAGTCCCTTCAGCCGCGTCGCACTGCACCCTGCCTGCCAAGTGGCTGCAGACAGGGGTGGGGGAGGAAAAGGCCTCTCCCTTCTCCCTTCTTCATGTGTTGGAGATTCCTCAATCTCGGGTCAGCCAACACTGTCCGATGCTCGGCCGAGCCCAGGGAATGTGTAGAAGAGGGAGCAGGACACAAAAGCCATGAGAATCCACTGTGTTCCCAGCACAGGATGCTAACCCAGGCTGGCTGTCGTCTTGCTAGGTCCCAGATCAGCCCTCTTGGTGGGGATGTTCTCCCAGTTGATAAGCAGGAAATGGATCCTGGGGAGAACTGAAGTCACCTGACCCAGGTCCTGTGTGGGGGAATGGTGGCCTGAGGTACCTTGCTTCACACCGATGCATAGGCCTTCCTCACAGCCCGTCTGACACAATGTCCTGAAGAACGTGTCTGTGGAGGAAATGACCTCCAGGCCCACCTCAGGTGTATGCCCCAGTGACACAGGAGCAGAGCCTGTCTGAAACCTTTGTTTCTCCCAAGATTGCCACGTTGAAACTCCGAGCCCTACTTCTCAGATTGTGACCTTTGGAGATGGGGTCTTAGGGAGGCTATCAAGTTAAAATGAGGTTTTAAGGTGGGCACTGGTCCAATCCAGCTCCATCCTTTGGAAGCAGGGATTTGGAATAGCACAAACCCAGGATGTCACAGGATGGTGGCGGGACACACACACAAACACACACACACACACACACACACACTACACACACACAAAATCACACACTACACACACACACCACACACACACACTACACACACACAAAATCACACACTACATACACACACCACACACACACACTACACACACACAAAATCACACACTACACACACTAAACACACACAAGATCACACACTACACACACACCACACACACACACTACACACACACAAAATCACACACTACATACACACACCACACACACACACTACACACACACAAAATCACACACTACACACACTAAACACACACAAGATCACACACTACATACACACCACACACACACACTACACACACACAAAATCACACACTACATACACACACCACACACACACACTACACACACACAAAATCACACACTACATACACACACCAACACACACACACTACACACACACAAAATCACACACTACACACACTAAACACACACAAGATCACACACTACACACACACCACACACACACACTACACACACACAAAATCACACACTACATACACACACCACACACACACTACACACACACAAAATCACACACTACACACACACCACACACACACACTACACACACACAAAATCACACACTACACACACTAAACACACACAAGATCACACACTACACACACACCACACACACACACTACACACACACAAAATCACACACTACACACACATACCACACACACACACTACACACACACAAAATCACACACTACACACACATACCACACACACACACACTACACACACACAAAATCACACACTACACACACACACCAACACACACACACTACACACACACAAAATCACACACTACACACACACACCACACACACACACTACACACACACAAAATCACACACTACACACACTAAACACACACAAGATCACACACTACACACACACCACACACACACACTACACACACACAAAATCACACACTACACACACATACCACACACACACACACTACACACACACAAAATCACACACTACACACACACACCAACACACACACACTACACACACACACAAAATCACACACTACACACACACACCACACACACACTACACACACACAAAATCACACACTACACACACTAAACACACACAAGATCACACACTACACACACACCACACACACACACACACACACACACACACACACACACCACACTCACTCTGGCCTGCGTCTAATGTGGTCACTAGTAGATTATTTTTTTTTTCTTCCTGACTCATGCTCCCACCCTGATATCTCACCTCTTAGGGCCTGTGTCCAGGAATCCAAACAAGAGCCCAGGCAAGGATACCAAAGAAACTGTCCCAGGTAGGCCCAGACGGCTCTCCCAGGGAGATCAACCACCACATTTCTGGCATAGCAGTGAACAAATGTATCGTGTCACGGTTAAAGACAAGTTACAGACAGAGAGTGGGAGACAGGGATTATTTCTAAGGAAAGACCTGGGGAACAGGCGTGATGTGGCTGGAAGATGACGGATCCTGGGATCTCTGGGAATTAGGAGGGGTGGAGGGAGACTGTCTATGTCAGTGGTGATGGTGGGAAGGCCAGCAGAGAGACCCCAGCAGAAACTGGTCTGCCAGCTAACTAGCTCTTCTGGGTACTAGGGACAGCCTTGGCATGTTTCTCACACTCTTCCACAGCCTCTATACCAAGCATGAGAAAGAGGACAAGATGGCCGCCGACTGGTCCCTGGTGTCATCAGCATCTCAATAAAAAGGGCTCAGGGGCACCCACAAGCATGTAGTGTGGTAAGAACAAGCAAGCCCAGAGAGGACACCTCTGAAAGCAGGTCCCACTCCATGACCTTTATTTAGCCTTGTGGACAGACATGCCTCTGAAAATTCTCTAGATGGGAGCTTCCCATTCCTCTGTTTGCCTCACAGGCTGCTGAAAGGTGAGAGATTTCTAGCCAAAGCTTTCAGACCACAGGGCCCTTGTGGTGATAGCCCATCCTCATCCTCTGTCCCAATTGTAAATGTTAGTCACACATACAGGGGTTGGGGAGACGAAGCCAGCCAGAGTCACTTGTCCTTTCTGTAAATACTGTGTGTCACTATGAGAAGGTCCCATCAACCAGACTCTAATGTCTCACTTGGTCTGGATACAACAGTCCATGCTTGACTTATCAGACCATGTGAGCGAGGAAGAAGGATACAGGTAGGGCTAGCTCCCAGAAGGATGGTGGAAAAGCAGGGCTTGGGGTTCCAGTGGCCCTGGAAGGAGGGGATGGAAACCCCACCCACCCTAAACGTGGGGCATTTAAGTGTGAGGACATCAATGAAAAATGCAAACAGTGTAAAACGCCACCAAGCAGACAATAAGTTTATTCCTCATTACGAGGTGCACGACACGCTCAGACTCCTCATGAAATAATGAAGTTCATTTTTAACGTCTGCTTCCGTGACTTCCAGATAATAGGCAAGTTTGCCCCGAGGCCACATTCCCATTATCAAGGCAGGGCTTTTAGCTACAGATTCGCAAAAGCAACCCAAGGGTCCTGTGTCTCCAACACCAGCGAATCAAAGTGAGGACTTGGGGCATCCCTCTTTGTCTGCTAGTCACAGCCTGTCAAAAGGACCCCACCCCTTCCTTCTAAAGCATATCCTGAGCTGGGCGTCCCAGCCTGGTGATGGGTTTTCTTACCCAACAGCAATCAACGGCACACGTAAGACATAGGAACCAGAACCCCTGAGCACTACCTGGAAGCCAGGCCACGCATAGACTGCTTCCCATTTATCTCATAGGTGTCACCCTATCTTCTGCCCCCTGGAACTTCTTCCTCCAAACACCCATTGGCCTTTAAAGGCATACATTGTTGATAACACTTGCTGGTTTAAAGAAATTACAAAAATTATTCATATGTTTTGTGTGCGTGCGTGTGCGTGTGCGTGTGTATGTGTGTATGTGTGTATGTGTGTGTGTGTGTGTGAAGAGGCCAGAAGAGGGTACAGACCCTTTAGAGCTGGAGTTACAGGGAAATGTGAGCTGCTCCATGTGGCTGGACTTTTGGTTCCGCAGAAGAGCAGCAAGTGCTCTTAAAGGCTGAGCCATCTCTCCTGCCCCCGCCTGCCCATTTAAAATCAACAAAAACAGCCGCAAATGAGTAGACAAACCGGAACCATTTCCACACACTTCCTGGACCCACAAAGTAAGTAGTTTTATTCTTTAAGGTGTTTATTTAGATGTATCCATGCTCGCTTGGGTGTGTTTATGGGTAGGTGCCTGTGGAGGTGAGAAGTGGGCATTTGATCTCATGAAACTATATTTATAGGCAATAGAGAACCTCCTAATGTTAGCACAGCAAGCGTTCTTAACCTCCATGTCACCCCTCGAGTCCAAGAAAAAGAGCTTTTTTGGGGGAGTAAGCAGTCTAGTTTAGAGGACTGCTCACCCCCCACCCCCCGCACACCTCATCTCTACCTCCCTCACACCCATGGAGGGGATTGGCCATGCCCTGAGACCTCCCTCACACCACCTGTGCTTATAAACAAGGAAATGGGGATACAGAGAGCTCCAGTCACTACTTGAGAGAGCAGCAGCAGGACTTAGGACCTGAGCAGACTGGCAGCCCCTGTTCTTCCTCAGGAGCCCTGGATGGCCCCTCATGGTCCCCCACAGGACAGACCTGGGAGGGGAAACTGAGTTCTGCTTCCCAGAGTTACAGACCAAGCCCTAAAGTTTCCATACTTGACCAGTGCCCTACACCCACTAGTAGCAGTGGCCTGGATGAAGCACCCCTGGTCCCTACAGAGCAGAGCCCCCAATATTTTAGATCCATAGTCAAGTGGACCTGCCCTTTGCAAAACCAGAACAGGAGTGTTAGGCAGAGTGAAAAGCATGGAGTATGGCTAGAGACAGCAAGCCTGAAGACTCGCCAGGAGTCCTGGCTGGCTAGAGCCAAGGGTGTGGGAGGGAACGAGATGCAGGCTTGCCTGGGTAGAGGGGAATTTGCTTATAGGAGTTTAAATGGGATTCTAGCTAGAGGAAGAACCACTGGTGTGTTTTAAGGAGATGCCATGAGTGGACAATGGGTGGAGACTCAGCAGAGGTGGACACAGACAAACTTGGCTGTATTTGAGTATAGGGTTGTCAAGGTTGGCTGAGCCAGCAAACGAGGAAGGCAGGGAAGAAAGATTTGGGAGTTCCTGACATTCTTGGCCGATGGACAGAGAGGGGGTATGGAAGGTGGTATGGTTGGTAGGGGTTTAGACAGTTTGCATTTGTCTCTTTTAGGTCTGAGGTGTCTCGTAGGCACCCAGATGGAGACTCCCAGAAAGTGTCAGAGACCTGGGGCTGAGATATAAGCGGAGGACTGTAGACAGAGAAGGGACATGAGATGCCATTTGCTTACAGTGGGGACAAGCCGATTCCAACCTCGACTACAGGCAATTGACTGCACAGTCGTGATCGCTGTGTCACCAGTGAGGAGACTGGGTAGGGCAGGAGTCTGGCTAAGCACGGGGCCAAGTTCACTCCTGACCTAGGCAGACTGGTGAGGACCCCGCTAACTTTCTGTCTCTGTGCTTCCTTGTTCTGGGATGGTGACGCCTGATGTCCCATATAGAGCCTGGAACCTACAGACACCCAAAAGCACTTGTGGTTTATTTGGCAAGGCTGCCGTCCCTGGCTGCGCAGGGTCTCTCTGGATGATCTTCTCTGTTTCTGGGTGAGGTAGGCTCACTGTAAGCCATGAGAGCTCTCTGTCTCACTTCTCATCCCAGATGGGGCCTTGCCAAGAGTCCTGGGCCCAGCCAGGAAGAAGGTAGGCTACCAGGTGAGAAAACAGGAAGTCCTCAGTTCTGACTTGGACCCCAGCATGAGCTCAAACTGAGCCCCCCACATTACTCCCCAATCCTGGAGTCTCTAGCACCAAAAGAACTTCCATGGGCCAGAGTCGCTGGGCTGAAACCAGAGGCCCAGCCGGTGTGCTGCCTATTGTAACTTACTTTAAAATGTCTTTCTTGGGGTTGGGGATTTAGCTCAGTGGTAGAGCGCTTGCCTAGGAAGCGCAAGGCCCTGGGTTCGGTCCCCAGCTCCGAAAAAAAGAACCAAAAAAAAATGTCTTTCTTGGGAGAGTATCTCTGGGAAGGTGGTAAGGATATTTCCTAGACAGTAAGCCAGTGAGGACATCATCTAAACACCTGCATATACCCCTGAGCCCAGATAGTCACAAAGTTGGACACTGCGTCTCTGTTAGTGACAAGACTGGAGAATCTGGGATGTGGGGTGACATCATGTCTGAGAGACTTTGGTGGGCACAGGCTGCAGGGCCTTCTCAATTATCCTTCTTGGGGAGCACACAGCACACACGTGACCAGATCTCCTAGATGACACAGCAGTGCCTTGGAAGGACCAAGTAACAGGAGGGACAACTCTCACTGAGCACTGAGCACAGCTTCTGTATGACATAGGAGCCCCTTCCTTCTTCCTACACCTCTGTTCTCCCAGTCCACCCATCTCTCCTTCCCACCCTTGGCCACAGTGACTTCCGTCAGGGCGGCCATGTGCTGGCACTTTCCTGATGTTTCAAATTCCCACCCTTCTATTTTCTGGTTTCTAGTGGTGGCATTGAACCCAAGGACGTGTTGCTTCGCTCTTTTTTTAATATAAAAACTCTTGCACGGTGCTCTTAGTGCGGCTGTCCTCATGGTCAGGGGAAGTTTATTATTTGGTAATAATAACGCCCTGTTTATATTTGCCGTAAATGTCAGGCCTGAATAACAGACTTCGATCTAACTCCACAGCGTTGGTATTTATGACCAGCTCCAAATGTGGAGCCAAAGGTTCCCTGTGACCATTGGCCCCTGAAAGCCCCGGATGGATCCCATCCCCATGAGGCAGGTAGCAGTGCACACTTCCCAGGTCAGGTCAGGTTCTAGGTCCCTGTCCATTGCTCTTGCTCTGCCGTCCTCCACAGAGGCTGGGCTCAGAGCCCCATTCAGGCTGTCCTTGACCTGCAGAAGGAAGACTTACAGGTGTGTGTGTGTGTGTGTGTGTGTGTGTGTATGTGTTTGTGTGTTGTGCATGTGTGTCTCTGTGTGTGCATCTGTGTATGTGTGTCTGTGTCTCTGTGTGTGTATGTGTTTGTATGTGTGTCTGTGTGTGTATGTGTGTGTGTCTGTGTGCATGTGTGTCTGTGTTGTGTCTGTGTATGTGCATCTGTGTGTGCGACTCTCTCTGTGTGTGTCTGTGTATGTGCATCTATGTATGTGTGTGTGTGTTGTGCATGTGTGTCTGTGTCTGTGTGTGTCTGTGTGTGTGTCTCTGTGTGTATGTGTTTGTATGTGTGTCTGTGTGCATGCATGTGTGTCTGTGTGCATGTATGTGTGTCTGTGTGCATGTGTGTCTGTGTATGTCTGTGTGTGTGTGTGTGTGTGTGTGTGTGTGTGTGTGTAGGGGCTTGCCCTCTTCTAGTAAGTGAGCCCACAGTCTGGAAAGACTGGGCCCCTTTGCAGTTTGGCTCAGGAGGTCCTGGTGTCATGTGCCCCTCTCTGCTTTGGAGCCTGGCTTAGCACTCAGATTCCAAAGTGACCCTGTCTGTCCTCAGTCCCCAGTGAAAGTGACTGCTCAGCTGCAGGACTCATGTTTACAGAAGTGAACTTCCAGTGAGATTCCTCTCCAGAGGCAATATAAACTTTGACCTGTGGCCCAATCACTGGCAAGTTGTAGGTGTCTCACTACCCAGTCTCCACTATGTCAAAGATTCTCAAGACACTGAAGTGCCTCGGGAAAAAAATGACCAAGGGACTACAGTATGCACAGAAGGAGGGAGCTCCACTCTTGGTGTCCTGGAGGTCCCCACAAGCAGCTGGTGGAGTAGAGCAGTGGCCTATTGGGAACCCTGCCAGCCTGAGCTGACCCGGGCTTGCTAAGGTAAAGCAGATTTGTGTCTGGATGCAGAAGAAACTCCTGATTACCTGAGGAAGTTTAAAAAAATAAAAAAAAGTCATGTGTGTGTGTGTGGCTGGAGAATTCTGGAAAATAGAGACATATCTGAGATACTCCATAGGCTTAGCCTACATGCATGCACATGTACAGACATGTATGCATGCATGTGCACGTGTGTGGTAAGATGTTGGCAGTCAGACCACTCCTAGCAGAGAACTCCCATCCTAGAGGTTGAGATAGGGCCTCACCCTAGATCATGGGCCTATCATGGGGCCCAGACTTGTGTAAGGGCTCCTTCTGTCCTGAGCTCTACCCAAATTAGACTCAAACTGAAGCTCTACCAACAGTAATCACCCAGTTACTTCTCTCAGTGAAACTGGAGGAGAAGTGACGGCTCCCTGACTCATCTTTAGAAGCCTGGCAGACATGGCTCATTGGGCCACCATGAACAAAAGGCTCAGATATGCCTGACATCAGTATTGTTACAAGGTGACCTGTGACCTACACACACACACACACACACACACACACACACACACACACACACACACACACACAAGTTGTCTGAGTTCTGAGCTCCAGTGTCTGTGGAAAAAACGGTGTTTGTAGATGATCAAACTGTAACGGGGTCATTAGCATCGGCTCCAATTCAATATGGCCACCCCTCATTAGAATCGCAAATGTGGATAGGCACACCCTGGGGGAGAATACTAAGAGGACGTGGGGAGGACACAGCCACCCGTGTGCCTCAGAAACTCGAGCAGCTAGAAGCCAGGAGAGGTCTGAAATTGGTCCTTTCTCCTAGAAAGCACAAGGCACCATGGCACCCACCCTGTGGACACCATGGCATCTGACGTCCAGACTCAGAGACTTCAGAGAGAATTCATTTCCGTCCCAGGAGTGGCTACCCACAGT
The DNA here is from genome assembly GCF_021556685.1 of Rattus norvegicus. Lineage (NCBI taxonomy): Eukaryota > Metazoa > Chordata > Mammalia > Rodentia > Muridae > Rattus > Rattus norvegicus. Next base: position 167,914,540 of record NC_141538.1, read on the forward strand.
CTTCAGTACTGCAACCCCAGAAGGGCAAAACAAGTGTCATGATTTACTTTTCACCCATCATCCGCCTGACATTGTCATCTTTGTCTTGTGTCCCTAAAGGGAAAGTGAGGGACATCTCTGGCTTTGCAATGCTCTGTGTCCCAGGTACTCGAGACACCTGACACAATTGTGGCGTAGAAATAAAAGACGTGGGTTCAGATCCCATCACACTATTTAACTGGCTATGTGATCTTGCCTAAGTTACTAGGCCCTTCTGAGTGCAAGTCTGCCCATTGAAAAGAGTATCGATAACATGTCTTTCAAGGCCTGGTCTCTGGCTTGCTGAGAACACATATGTGGACATAGGGACCATGCCTAGTACAGGACAATTGGCTGATTGTCCAATTAAGGAAAGAGAGGTACTAGAGACTCCAGTCAGTGACCGATGCGGCAGCTGACTGACATCTACCCCGCCCGGGGGAAAGTGGTCCTTTCTGTGCTTTCAAGAGTTGAGGAAAGTGCTTAGGGGCCCTCCGGTTCTCTCTTCAAGAAGAACCTTGATCAGCTCCATTTTAAAGGGGCGTGGTGTGGCGTGCTGTATAAAGAACACTGCCTCTGAGATAATGTCGATTACACGGGCCTCAGAGGAGACTGAGAACACAGAGCCACGCGTCCTTAGCACATGCTCGGTCAAGGCTGTCAGTGCCTTCAGGGGCTTAATAGTCTGAGTTGTGTACTCCAAATTCATCTGTGGAAGACCTAGCTCCCAGAGTGTCAGGCTGTACCTACACATGAGACAGGCTCCCTTCCTCCCTCCCTCCCTCCCTCCCTCCCCCTCTCTCCCCCTCCCTTCTTTCTTTCCTTTCTTTTTCTTTTTTTCTTCTTTAACAAATCTTATGAATTTAGTTAAATAGTTTATACGTGTACATATATCTATGTGGATGCACGTGTATGTGGATGTACACATATGTGGAAATGCATGTGTGTGTGAACATATGCAGATCAGAAGATACCCTGAGTGCTCTTCCGTGGTGGTGGGTGCTATGCTGTTTTTATAAAAAAGTCTTTTCTTCTTTTTATAAGACAGGATCTCTCACTGGCTTGGAACTCACCAAGCAGACCGAGCTGGCTGGCCAGGGAGCCTCTTATAGTGCTGGGATTACAAGTGCACGCCACCTTGCCCCTTTCCCCTTTTCAACGCGGGTTCTGAGGATCAAATTCTGGCCCTCATGCTTGCAAGGCAAACACTTTACCAACTGAGCCATCTCCCCAGCCTCTGAACCAGGGCTGGTAAGAATTAATCCCTTGTGGCAGTACCCAGGCTGACAGAATCTGGTGGCCTCAGCAGATGGTATGGTATGAGCCCCTGATGGCTGAGCAGCGGGTACCTACAAACATCAGGGGCGCAGGGAGGCAGAGAGAGACCCCAGAAGGAGACCAGTGCTAATGGCTGGACTCCATGCATATGAGGCAGTAATTAACAGTCGAGGGCTGGTCCCTTCCTTGAATGCTTTGGGATGTCGTGTCTCCGTTTTGCTGACTTTGGAGAAAAGGACGGTGATAAATAAACGTGAAGCACGCGGGCGGTGGTGCGAAATGGTGCTTCGTCTAATTATCACCATTCCGAGGCGTCGTTAACACGCCAGCGAGCGCGGAGAATGATAACGACTTCTGTGGTTCATCGATGCTCGGATTTGCCATCCTAAGCCCTGGGCGCAGGGACGCGGTACTCCCTGGGACAGTAAGAGGAAATGAGTCACTGTGCCCGGATTGAAAAGGGCACGGTGATGCTCCTCGGCTTCCGGTCCTGCCTGGGGAGGGCCCAGAAAGTCAGGGAATGAGAGAGTGACTTTGCGGGACGCCCGAGGGGGCTGCTGGGAAATCTCCCCTCCGTGGCAGCTCCCCAGCTCCGTCTTTCTCGGTTCTTAGAGGACAGAGGCGCCCCTGGATCCTGCCATTCGGAAGGCTGAGGCAGCTGGTGCTTTCCTGCCTTCTTTAATCTCTAAGTTCCTATTGTCTGTCTGTTGTCTCTCCCCGAGCACATTTCTGTCCATTCAGGAGGTGACTGCCCCATTCAGTCGGTCTGTTTCTGCCTCTCCCTGCAGGCACTCTGAGGTCGATCACCCTATGCTTCCGCGGGTGCCACAGCTTCCACCATGTTGGGCTCTCTGCTAAGTACCACACACAGCTCCATTATACTGCTTAGTTAGACCAGGAGGGCACACACAGGGTGACCAACCATTAGCAGAACTCTGGGCTGATGTGGGAAGAAAGGGTGACCCGGTGAGATGTCTTACCCAAGGGAGTTTGATTGAGTCGCTGCGACTGAGACCAGAGAGTGGACCGCCACGCCTTAGACTTGGAAAGAAGATGTAGGCAGCGAAAGACAGGAAACGTGTGTCAGAGAGTAAGAAGTGACTGGGGCGAAGAAGCCACAGCAGAGACATGGAGAGGTGGCCACAAAGGTACATGATCCAGCCAGGCAGAGCAGCCCTTCACTGTGGCCACCCTTGTCTTTTAATCTTGCTACAAAGCCTGGCCCAGCCCCGTGCTGAATTGGCAAGCCACACTCCTACTAAGGTGAACTTGCCCACGTTACTATGCCCACGTCCCAGCCTCTGAGGCTACATATGTGACTTATTTGGAATCGGGGTCTCTACAGGCTTTATTAAGGATCCCAGGCAGGACTTGGGCAACATCTAAATTAAAATGGCAGTGACCTTAGATAGGACAGAAAAGGATGCACAGAGATAGACTCCAGGATGACATGGCCGGGATGCCCATGTGACTTAGCCAGCTGGGGAAGGGACATCTGGGGCTTCAGGCAGCTGGCAGACGCAGGGATAGGTGTGGATGGACCTCACCCCCAGAGTCCTGGTATAGTCACTTGTACAGACACTGTGGTTTGGACTCCTGGCCTCTGCTGCTCCTGGCTCCTGTTACTTCACATAATCCAGTTCATGGTTGTCATGGGACGGACAGGTGATACCAGCAAGATGGGCCTCCTATAACCAAACAACACACTTCGAACACACAGGAGCAAAGGCTGCAATCCCGAGAGCCAGCGTAACCGCAGGAGTCTCAAATGACCAGGCTTTAGATCTGCCTCTTCCTAACCTGCCCTGGGGCCCAGACAGAACCTCTCTCTAGAGCACAGCTCCTCCTGGAAAAGTGGGGGCTGGGCCCAGAAGCTCTACCCCACAGCAGTCAAAGCCCACTATTGATATTTATTCTACTGTTCTTTTTATTGCTGTGATTAAAACAAACAAACAACCTGAGCAAAAGCAGTCAGGGGGGAAGGGTTTACTGAACATAACACTTCCCAGTCATAGTCCACCATTGGGAGAAGTCAGGACAGGGGTGGAAGCAAGACCTTGAAGCAGAAACTGAAGGAATGCAGCTTGCTGGCTGGCTCACAGACCCATGCTTAGCAGCTTTCCTATGCAGCCCGGGACCTCCTGCCTAGGGATGGTGCCGCCCACAGTGGGCTGAGCTCTTCTACACCAATCGATTACCCCGTCTAGACAATCTCCCACAGACATGCCCACAGGTCAACCTGATTTGAGAATCCCTCCATTGAGATTCCTTTCTCAGACAACTCTAGGCTGTGTCAAGCTGACAGCTATTCCGATGAGGGCAACGTCTGCAGAAACAGTAGAAAGGAGACACAGGCCAACGGTGCAGGGAGCACGTGCCAAACCAGCTCTTTTCTCAGTGATGAAGGCCAAACCCCCAGCTTCGTACATGCTAAGCAAGCCCTTCTCCACCCGCTGAACTGCACCTCCTTAAGCCACTTCTTTAATTTGCTTGCCACGCCACCAGAGGGACCAGATCTGGGATGCAGCATGGGTGTGAGGTGGCATGGTGTCTCTTCACTCTCTATTCATCTGTTCTCAGAGAAGCCTTCTGGGGACTTTGAGGATTTTTGAAGACCCCCAAAACAGCTAAGCTGTAAGGACAGGCAGCCCTGTGGTCAGAGGAAGGATGCATGGCTGTGTCTATGTGTGTGACGTGTGCAGTGTGTGCTTCCATGGGTAAAGGCAGGATGTATGACTGGGACGCAGCCCTGTGCTGTAATGAGTGCCAAGGAAATATTGGGTGAGAAGTCTGTAGTGAACAGACATGGGTACCACCTGCTTTTACACACACAAGGGGCCAAACCCCAAAAACTCCCTAGGATATAGGCAACCTTGTGGAGCTTGAACTTTCAAGAGGGAGGCCTTCTGGAATGTTCTGCTCTCATTTTGGAGGCCAGCACTGAACTTACCACTCTCTCCCTTACAAATCTGACTTAAAAATACATTTGGAGGCATGGTGACTCCTGCTTGGCATCCTAGCACTTGGAAACTGAGGCAGGAGGATGAGGAGTTTTAGAATAGCTTGATCTCTGTAGTGTGTTTCAATGTAAATAACGGAGTGAGTACTAAAAGTCACTCCAGCTTTTCAGAATCAACATGTTCTCGTGGTACCTGCCCTAAGCAGACATCATACCCACTCACAGACTGAGGAATGCGTATAAGGGCCTTGGCCAGGTCCTTCCTGGCATTCCATTTAGAGAACTGGGGCCTTGGAATACACTTACACACTGATGCCATGGCTTCGAGCTGGTGGCTGCTTTGAAAACTACGAAGAGACCTCTTATGAGGACAAATGCTCACGACTCACAGGACCCTATGAAGACACCTTTGGAGAGGTACGGACCAGTTTCTATGCCCCAGGACCAAGGCTGGCACTGCCAGGCTCACCAACAGTGTGGCAGGTACATCAAAGACTCACGACTGTCTGTAAGAAGCCTGTGGTTCCCACCAGGTTTCCCAGGGCACGCACTATGGAACACGGGTGAAGGACAGAGGACAACTTGAGAGAGTCAGTTCTCTCCTTCCACCATAAGGGTCCTGAGGCTTGAACATGGGTTGACAGGTTTGGCAGCAAGCACTTCTACCTTCTGAGCCATATCACTGGCCCCCTCTTTTACTTAAAAAGAAACCCCCCCCATATGAGACAGATGATCCTGGCTCAAGTCCTACACAGCCACAGGAGGGTGGTCAAAACAACACAGTTACGGCCCTCTATCTAGCCTTGGTGACCAAGCACGGTGCTGCCACCTATGTCCCTCACATCCCGTAATCTCCGGGAGCCTCACCTATAAAAGGCAGCCTCTCCCTTCCAGATCCCCAATCCACTCAGAGCCGCTGAATCTTGCGTTTGATTTCACAACCCTGTGCCTACCACTTAACGTGGGAAGACATTACTTATAAAAGATGATTCTGAAAGGAAAGTTTGGGGTTTTATTATACCTCTGGGCTAGATTGGGCGATCTTGGAAGAAATAAGGTTGTACCCTTTTCATTTCCTATCCACAGGACGATATTTTAGCAGTATGTGGGGTCAGGGAGAAGAAGCCAGGGGCTGGCACTGTATGATGCATGGCCATAGAATCAGGGCCCACTGAGCATGGAGGGCACCTGTCTCCGCCTTAATAGGAGCAAGGAGATTGTGTCTGATTGATGGGGAGTGAGAAATGCCTCTCAAAGGACATGCTGGGGTTGCAGAAAGCAGTTGCCCACCAGCTGCCCAGAGCTGTGTGTGCCCAGGCATGCTCTATTTTTTAGCCCCAAATGTGTCTCTCTCAGCTCTGCTGGAAAATCTCCCCTCTTCCCCGACTAACATAGCTCCAGCGTATGATCTAGGACCCCGCGCTGTAGGATGCTAAGACGGGGGACCGGATTGCTTACTTTTAAAATACCACGGCCAAAAGCAACCTCTCTATTCGGCTCCAGGCGAGGGAGGGATAGGCGTCCGACATGGCAAGGAGGCATGCATAGAGGGAGCAGGAGCGGGAAGGCCAGGGCCCATGTCTCTAACCACCCATAGGATGCCGAGGGTGTGGATGGGATGGGATTATGAACTCTCAAGGCCCAAGCCTGGTAACTCATACTTCCACCAGCAAGGCTCTGCTCTTCAAAGTCCGTAGCCTTCTCTAACAGTGCCGCCAAGTGCTCAAGTACATGAGCCTGCTGGGGACATTTCTCACTCTCCCCACCACAAAGACCATTCTTCCAGGGTTGTTCCAGGCGCCGCCACTATCCCTCCCCACCCCGGGGCTCAGAGCTCTCCAGGGTCAACACTTCCCCAGCTCCTATCCTAGCAGGTGTATCCAGCTTTCTGACAACTTCAAGACGCTGTCACTTACCACGACCACACTTAAGAACGGCACCGTTAAGTCACCAAAAAAATATACCATGATACTTTACATAAGTGATTGGTTCTGGGTTGGGCGGTTGCCCTAACTTTACTTCTGTTGCTATAGTAACTTATCCTGACCGGAAGTGGAATGAGAGGGGAAGCTGTCTTAGTCAGGGTTCCTACTCCTGCACAAAACATCATGACCAAGAAGCAAGTCGGGGAGGGAAGGGTCTATTCAGCTTACACTTCCACATTGCTATTCATCACCAAAGGAAGTCAGGACAGGAGCTCAAGCAGGTCAGGAAGCAGGAGCTGATTCGGAGGCCATGGGGGGATGTAACTTACTGGCTTGCTTCCCCTGGCCTGCTCAGCTTGCTCTCTTATAGAACCCAGGACCACCAGCCCAGGGACGGCACCACCCACAATGGGCTGGGCCATCCCACCCTTGATCACTAATTGAGAAAATGCCTTACAGCTGGTCTCATGGAGGCATTTCCTCAAGGGAGGCTCCTTTCTCTGTGATAACTCCAGCTTGTGTCGAGTTGACACACAAAACCAATATAGAAGGGATTTATTTGGTTTCCAATTCTGGGCTATAGCCCATCATTGAGAGGACATCACTGCAGGGACCACAGACAGCTAGTCACACCCCCGTCAAGAGCGGAGAGAGAACAGGCACATTGCCTCTTTGTTTCGCCCTTACACAGTTCAAGGCACAGCCCAGGAAACAGCTAGGTCTCCAGTGACAGTCATCAGTTAACAGTCTCCCACAGACATGCTCTTAGGTCAACCTGTTCTAGGCAATCCCTCATTTGAGACGCTCTTCTGATTCTATGTCCTGTCAAGATGACAGTGAAAGCCAGCCAGCACAGTGTCATCCACAAATCTCTGAGGCAGCATACAGCCTGCAGGCTATGCCTGGACATTTCTGGAGGACCCATTGGAGCAGGTGACAAGTAGAGGTTACCACGGAGGTGACAGACAGCTCAGTGGGGAAGGCGGGTGAGCCCTGCTACACTGCCCAACACCAGGGCAATTCTAGAAGTGCCAGCAGAGTCAGCCATCAAGAGAGAGCAGATGGCTTGCCCTGGACCTCAGAGAACCCAGACAAAGCCCAGGGTCTGCAAACTGTACTGCCTCAGACAAGCCTGCAACCTGGATTCCTCTGGAGTCACCCAGCTGTGGTGCCTGCCCTTTGCTCTAGTAATTGGACACTTGGAGAGGCTCCTGGGAGATGGCCCTCAAGCAAACTTGAAGGACATGACATCTAATTTGTTTGCCGATAATGACATCACTGTGTACCTCAGTTTCCTCGTTGGTAAAGGAGTCCGTGATTGTGGGTGTGAGGACTCGGTGAGATGCTGTGCAAAAATGGTTTCCTGAGCATAGTTGGCTCACAGTCAGGGGCAATGGCTGCTGGTCTGGGTACCATCAGGACAGACATGGACACCATGGGAACAAGTGCCCCTGCCCCACATCTGTCCCTGTAACCGCCTCCCCCCACTCAGGGAATCATCCCTGGGCCCCATTCCTCCAACCTCATAGGAATGTAGCCTGCGGCTCCATTTGACCAACTGCTCAGGAAGTTAACCTCTATTCCTAGCCGACCCTAGGACCCTGTCCCTCTTCCCTGCAGGAGGCCAACCCTGGCCCTTCTGTGTCTCTACTCAGGTTCAATACCCTGTCCCTTCAACTTCCTCGGGAGGCCAGCCATTGATACTTAACCCATCAAAGTCCCCCAAAGCCATCCCTACCTCATGTCCCTACAACTTCCCAGGAGGCCAGTTCTGGGCCCTTGTCCCTCTCACCTCCTTGCCCGCTTCTGAATCTTTATTTTACTTCCCAGACACCACACTGCTTTATCCTCCAAGAACAGAGGAATTAATCTTGAGATCTCTGAGCTGTCTGGCCCCACATGCTGAAGAGCTAAGAGCACTGACCATGGGATATGCTGGGGACACAAGGCCAGCCTGGTTGTCACTACCCCACCCAGGACCACAGCTGCCTGAGTCATGCAAGGCAGGAGCAGTATCTCAAGTTGGGGGAGAAACCAGCTCTCTGGCAGGAACTCATCCCTCATTCCAATGGCCTTAACATATTTCATTTGTGCCAGGATACTAGAAAATAGAAATACTTCTATTTCTTCAGACAGTGACAGCTAGCCCTGCCTTCTGGAGTGTGGATGGACCCTTCTGTTGAAGGCTTGTGACTTGGAAAAGAGAGTGAACCCTGCCTTGTCTTCCTGTCCCTCAGTAGCTCAGTGCCCCAACATGTCCCCTTCGTACCCAGGAGATAGCTCTCTTTCTTATTACAAACCCCAGAGCTGGCACATCTTGGGGCTGGCACAGCTAGGGGCTGGCACAGCTGGAGGGCAGCTCTGTGGCCATCCACAGTCCAGAGCTTGGGGCCAGTTGCCCACAGCCTGCAGGGAATTTCTACCTTAGAGACTTGTGGGCCGAGAGCAGGTGTCCAGAGGCAGAGGGAATTTTGTCAAGGGCGAGTCTTCTTGGTTTGGGTTAAGGAGGAAGCCTGACCTTCCAGAATACTTCCCACCATGTGTTTATCATGGTGCTCACTCCAGTGGCTTGTGGGTTGGGTGTAGGTTTGTCCACGGAAGGAATCCTTGGATGGTAAGGACTACGTCTGCCCTCTTCTGAGTCCTTGAGGTCCTTGTTTGATGAACAGATGACGAGTTGGTATTGCGAACAAGACAGGACATGAAGGGATGAAGGGATGGATGGACGGATGGATGGACGGACGGACGGACGGACAGCCAGATGGTTGGATGCTAGCATGTATGTATATAAGCAGGAGGTGGGGGAGGGTTAGAGAGAAAAGAGGAAGAAACTGAGGAAGAGGCGAAGGGAAGGAGGGAAGTCTTCTAGGTGGATCAAGGCTTAGCAGCTGCCAACGAGCCATGCTCCAAGAGGGGCCTGAGTCTTGGGGCTCCTTCACTTAGGCTTCTCTACAGAGACACATGTCATGTGTCTGATCTGTCCTGTCTGAGATGTTCCCCTGGGAACCTAACCAGAGGAACAACCTGCCTGCCTTTTCCTGGAGGCACAGCTTATGGAGGCAAAATGCCTCCAACTCCCCTTGGTCTAAGCCTCACTAGAAAGTCTTGCTCAGTAACAGGGTGGAGCTAGGGCTGTGGATGTGGGCCAAATCCAGTGGCCACCTGGATTTGTAAATAAAATTGTATAGGAACACAGCCCGTGTGCTTCCCCCTTGTCTCTGGGTGCTTTTGTGCTAGACAGCAGAGGTTAGTCCTGCCACAAAGATCCAATGGCTCAATGGTTTAGAATTCAGATACAGAATTTTTATTAAATCAAGTGTAGAATTTAAAACCCACTTCAGGGTATTTGAGAGTTATTTTTCAATTGTTCTTTACATTAAAGTCATTTTTTTTTTAAGAATCTATATACAATTGACCATTTTAGCCAGTTCGAGGTGTGAGGTCCTGCTTTCATTAAATACGGTGGCATTTCCATGTTACCGTTACTGTCACGGTTGTGTATTTTACACCCCCCTTGCTACCTGTTTCGAGGGACTCAGGTCTACTTGACACAGTGATGGCCCCTGTGCTTCCCTTCCGGGTGAAAGGTCACATCTCTCCAGGGACTTGCCCTACTGAGTAGAATGCCCGACACATGGTAGGTATAATTAAATGACTGGCAAGTCTACGGGCTGAGTCCATCTCTGCGGATGTGGGCTTTACTGAAGCCATGCTCTGTGCCTGGTGTACATCTGGGTTGGTTCACAGAGGACGGTGCCCAGCCTGCCTCCGTGAGCAGGAGATCCTGGACTGTGGAAACCACTCCTCTGTTGTGTGTCTGTTAGTGCCAGTGCCATCAGCCTGCGGTTGTGTCTGTGGGAGGAGCGGAGTCTCCCGCGTGCTCCTCTGAGGGTGGCTACAGTGCCGAGAACAAACCCTCCAAAATTTAGAAGCGGAAGTGGAGGTTTGATGCCTGTATTAGAGCTCTTCGTGGAAAGGAGCCAACAAGAGATATCTACATGGCTGTCGATCAACCAAGCAATCTATTGACCAAGCCTTACATACATATCTGCACGATGGAAAGAGATTTATTTTGAATATTTGGCTCCTCTATGGGACCTGGAAAACTCCATATTCATAGGGCAGAAGGGCAGCCTGGAAATGTGGCCGGGAGTTGGTGCTGTCTTCTTGGGTATGAATTCAAGCAGGGCAGGCTGGACGTGTAGGCAGGGTTCCTAGGACACAGACTGGAGCCATATCCCTTCAGGTATAGAAAACCTTGGGCTCTGCTCTCAAGGCCTTCCTCTGACTGGAAGAGGCCCACCCTTGCTGCCGGGGGCCTTTGCTTTAACTCAGAGAGTACTGATGTATGCTCATTTCTACAGAAACTTCCCAGAATGCTGTCTGCCCCCGGATCCAAGTGTCATGGCTGACAGATGAAGGAGGCTAGTGCAACCCCCATCATGTGTCTTCCCTGAGATACTGGACTCCTCTGGGCTTGGAATTCACATCAGGACCACAGACACCTCTAGGTATCTGGAGAGGCCTACCAGGTATGGGACTTGTGTTCTAAGGAGGACACTACTTTTCCTGTGGTTCCTTCCAGAAGCAATGGAGTTACCCGGTCTCCACTAGGGTTTTCCCAGATCAGCCTACCTCTTCCCTCTCTGCCTAGCATCCCGGCGTCAGCATCACTGTCCACCCCTGGGCCAGGAAGAGAAGGCAGGCTGTGGGATTGGCTGCTCTCAAGAACCAGTCTGGTCTTTTATTGCTTTGCATATCTTGTGAGAGACAAAAAAATAAACTCGCAGGTGTTCGGCAAAGGGCCGCTCGGTGGGCAGGCGGGCCCCAGGTTGGAGTGTGGATCCGTGGCTGCGTTTTAATTAGCTCCATAAATAATTACACCTCAGAGACACCAGATCTGCCTTCCGGGCTCTTCCCCACACCAATAGATCCGTCTTATTTAACACATTTTACTGATTACACAAACCTGTGTTCTGCACTTTAAATGCCAGGGTTATGCTGGCCTCGTCCTCAGCATTAACTATAAACACACCTGCCACTATTGAATGGCAAAACCCCATGTCACAAGTCAGCCTGGCAGGTGGGTTCCACCCACCGTGACGCATCAGAAGCACCGTGTGCCCAGACTCAGAGCCCACATTTTGTTCTCACTCCGCTTCGGTCAGAGAGCCTGGCCTTGTTTTTCTCCCCAGAGCCAGGTGTGTGAGACGCCGGAGGGGCGTCTTCTTACCCAGAGCCTCAGGAAGCTGAGGGTGTCAGGAGGCCGGGGAGGTGCAGAGCTGAGATGGCTCAGCTGTTCTGATGGCTGTCACCGAGTCTGTTGACATCCCAAATCCTGACAGGTGGCTGCCCGGTAAACTGTGGGTTGACCCACTTGTTTACTTTGATAAAAGCACCATTAAGAAAAGACAGTGCTGTGTGTCAACGTCAGTCTCTGGACAAAAGAGGAGTCTTTCTGCACCCGAGGATGCGGAATGCCGAGCAGTACATTCCAACCGCGAGCTGTGCGGGGAAACACAGAGAGTTCCACTTGCTTAGAACTTAATGGACACTCCCACAAAAAAACCATAAAGAGCTCCCAGGAGGGTAGGCTCTGGGGGAGATCCAGCTTTCCCGGGGCTGTGTTAGTTGTGGGCGTGGGTGGCCTTTCTCTTCCGTGGTATGTGAATCCAGTCTGAGATGCCAGGTGCTTCTCAGAGCCGGGAGTCAGTTTAAATCAAGGGTGGGTTCTAAAGTTTGCAGGAGGAGCTCCAGCAAAGGGGCTCGTGGTTTAATTTGTCTGCGGGTGGAAAGCGTGCCCGCCCCCGCCCCCGCTGCGGCAGGCGGCACGCTCTAGTTAGGAACTGAGCGCTCCCCTGCCAGATGCCAGGTGAGAGGGTGACTGAGCGTGGCTTTCAGAACAGTGAGTTTTACGGCTGGCTCAGAGGGACGCTCAGCCTCATTTGCATCCCAACCGCAGTCACTGGGCGCCTGAAGCCCTCGGAAGCTCAGCCTCCCCCAGCTCCACTGCTGGTCACGGGTCACTTTAAGCTAACATCTGGTGAGGGTATTTTAAAACCACATCTGTAGCTTTAATTGGGGCTCACCTGGGGGTGACAGGGGAGGCTTGAGAGATGCATTGCTGGAAAAAGACGAGAACATTGGCAGTTATGTGTGGCCTGGGCCCAGAAGCTGCCTGTGTTAGCATTCTGCCTAAGCTCCACCCCCACAGTTACCTGGCAACAGCCAGGTGTGCCTGACCCTATAAACAGGGCTGCTGGCCCCTCCTCACTCTCTTGCTCTTGCTCTCTTATTGCATTATCCCTTCTCTCCCCATTCTCCTCCCCCTTCTCTCCATGTGCTCATGGCCGGCCTCTACTCTACTTCTCTACTTCTCTTTCTCTGCCCTACTACTCTCTTAACTCCCTTCCCCATGCTCTGAATAAACTCTATTCTATACTATACCATCGTGTGGCTGGTCCCTCGGCGGGGGGGGGGGGGATGCCTCAGCATGGACCCCCATCGAACATATACCCTCCTCTCTTTATCCTTTTATAAACACAACAGCCTGGCTCTGGTTTTGTGATGCCAGTGACAGGCTGCTATGGCTACAGGAAGCTTTGTACAGGTTGCATACTGGGTGGGGTGGGGTGGGGTGGGCAGGAATCCCCTTTCTACCCCTGAAGGAACATGCCATTCTGAAAAGTGGCTTCTGCACCAGCATCCAAGTATGGCTTCCCCTTTAAGCAGCACAGAAACCCACACTGTTCTCAGATGTCAAGAAGGGCTTGAGGTCGCTGTACTCTCTTACCAAGGAACATCAAAGGTTCCTCTGCCTGCTAGGCAGGTCTCTCTTTTGTCTCTTTTTCTGTGGTGATAACTGAATGGTCCTTCATTATCTAAAAGAGGTTTATTTTCCACATGACCAGTGAGAACACAACAACAAAACACACACACACACACACACACACACACACACGCATGCACGCACGTGTGCGCGCGCACATACATGCACATTTCCCTGAGACCTCTGTTCTTCCTTAAGTATGTTCAAGATGTACAGAGCTATTCAAAAATTCTGTCAACTCAAAGAAACATAAATTAAAAACCCGAATTTGAATGGGGACTTTTTTTTGGGCTGGTCTAGCTAAACAATATGTTCTCTTCCACCAAGTCATAGCCACCAAGACCCAAGGCAATCCTTTCTCAAAGACAGGCTACCATGCCATCTGGCTGTTGTGCCGTCCTGCCTCCTTCCTTGATAAATACCAGTAATAATAGGAACGGAATCCCTGCATTTCACTGGAACGACCATTAAAATGTAAACGCAGAGAGGGGATTTTGAGTGGGCCACAAAAATGCTTTATTCCGGCGACTGCGTGAGGCGAGGAAAATCTACAGTTGAGTCTTGAACCTATTCCACAGTATGTAAATATGTCCGCTCCTGCTTCTGAGAGGGGCTCTGAAGACTGTGTGTTGATTGGAAGATCTGTAACATGGTACAGGGTAGGGTAGGTCAGGATCCTGGGAGAATGCAGACTTGGTCATTTCCCTGAACAAGTTGCTCATTTTGGCTCAAATATAAGGGTTCTGATGCTACAGAGGCCCGGGGCATTTTTCAATAAGAAAGCACAAGACCTCTCAGAGCAGGAAGGTAGAGTGTTCAGTCTGTGCCTACCCATGGGTGCTTTTTCCGGGTTTGACTTTGTGTGAAGGGACACCTATGTGGTTGTCCTCATCGGAATGAGGTCTGCGGTTGGATCAGACTCACACTCGGGGCCTCTGTCTGTTTGTAGAGATGGTAAGGAGACCAGATTTGTGCCAAGCTCTGGGCTCTATGGGAATGACAGGGGCCCAGGGTCATCAGAGGAGCTGACCAGCAGTCACCAGAGTTGTCCTCTGACACTTCTGCTCTCCCTGTTCCCAAACTTCAGAGCAGAATGCCCTGATGCCTGGTGGCTCTCCACAAGGGTGGAGGGGATCCTGTCACTCACGAACATCTGCTTGTCACTTGCAAGGAGTTCAGGGTAATGCGGTGGAAAACCTTGAGGAAGAAGGGTGCAGAAACCCTCACATTCGACTTGCTGGTGATGCCCCCCCCCCCAATTTCACCATGGTCTTAAAGGAGTGGCTGGGGGCTTGAGCATCAACTACAAGCAATGACTGCACACCATCTGCCTTCCATTTATATCTGGGAGGGATAAGTTCATGTTCCGTGAAGCCAAAGAGGGTGATAAGCATACTACCATGGAATGCGTGTGCACGTGTTGGGGGTGGGGGAGTAGGAGCGTGGAGTATATGTGCATGTGTGTGGAGGGGTGGGAGCTTATGAACATATTAGCAGGGAATGCAGGCATGTATACAGATGTGCATGCTCATGAAGGAGGGCAAGATGACCCTACTAATAGGCATACATAGGTGTGTGCTTAAGTGTGTGTGTGTGTGTGTGTGTGTCCCATAGATTACGAGCCTGCTGACAGGGAATGTGGGTGCGCACAGCTGTGCATGTGTGTGTCCCCAGGGCTCTGTGTATATTCATGTCACCTAGAAGTATTCTTTATTTTAACTGCCTGCTTTGCTCAGGCTACAGGCGGCGTAAGATCAGCAGCAGCCTCTAAATTATAGATCGGCTCACTGAGTACTCCGCGTCACTCATTAGCCACGTCACCCTGAGGCTCTGCGCAACCGTAAATTAAGGAACACAATGGCTGCAGGGAAATTAGGTGAATAATTTTCTCATTAAACTAAAAACTTGGGGACGCTTCCGGTTACTTCCAGGCTGCTCCTGAGACAATACAGAACCACGAACAGACAACGGGCAGGACGCTGAACGCCAAGGGTACCATTCTTCAGAGCGAGTTAGGTGTGGTTTACATTAAAAATAGAACAGGCTCCCGCAAACAGACTTGTATTTATATGGACTGTTGCGACAACTGTCATTTTGCATTCGTCAGAGAAATCCCACGGGTCCGTTGTAAGTATTAAATGTGGCAATTTTTTTTGTTTACCGACAAAACATAATAAAAAGAACACAGGCTCCCGGGTGACATTCGGGGGGAATTCCCCCCTTGTTCCCTGAAGTTATTCATAAAATAAACATGATTCCTGTCCCCACTGCCCTGCTTTTCAAGGATTTCCTGACAGGGGGCCGAGACTGACAGGCAAGGCAGCACCCTGCTCCCAGAACCCCCAATCCATAGCTCCTATCCAGCACCCTTCCTGCCATGTCTCCGTGTGTCCAAAGAGCAACCTCCAGCCTCATCCTGGAGCCCATCCTGACCAATGTGACAAGCAGAGGGTTACAGAGACTTGGGAAGGAGAACACACGTGTGTGTGTGTGTGTGTGTATAGGTGTGTGCATAGGTGTGCATGCATGTGTGTTCACTGTGGTGTATACATGTTCATGTTTTATGTACTTGTATGGTGTATACATGTCCCTGTGTGTATGCACATGTGTGTGTGCATGCATGTGTGTTCACTGTGGTGTATACATGTTCATGTTGTATGTACTCGTATGGTGTATACATGTTCATGTGTATATGCAATTGTGTATGTGCATGCATGTGTGCACATGCATGTGTGTACTTATATGGAGTATACATGTTCACATGTGTGTGCTTATATGGTGTATACATGTTCGTGTGTGTATGCACATGTGTGTATGTGCATGTATGCATGTGGTATATACATGTTCGTGTGTGTGTTTATGTTCATGTACACATGCATGTATATAGAGGCTAATGTCAGGAGTCTTCTTCAAATGCTCTCCATACTATTTTTTGAGACAATCTCTCACTGAATCTGGAGCTCACCAGTTCAGCTGGCCGGCTATTGAGCTGCAGGGTCCCTCCTGCCTCTGCCTCTGCCTCTGCCTCTGCCCCTGCCCCTGCCCCTGCCCCTGCCCCTGCCCCTGCCCCTGCCCCTGCCCCTGCCCCTGCCCCTGCCCCTGCCCCTGCCCCTGCCCCTGCCTCTGTAGCAGCTGTAGGCGTGTGCCAATGAGGCTATTGTATTTTGTGGTTCCTCATGTTTACTAAACCTCATCCTATTTTCTAGGTCCCTGAAGGGACAGACTTACTATTTATTTATTTATTTATTTATTTATTTATTTATTTATTTATTTATTTATTTATTTGCTGTGGTGGAAAAGGGAGACGTGGTCCAGGTTACCCATCCCAAGCTCAGGATTTGTTTCTTGATGTCACACACTGAGCACTCCAGGGAAGGCCGTGAAACTATCCAAACTAGAAAAAGGAGGGCTCAGAGTCAGCCTGACTGACCCTCCCCTCTTCCCTATCCACAGTGGGTCAGAAGGTCAAAGTGAAGGGAGACCAAGCACTCAGCATGTGGTTCTGAGCAAAGGCTCCCCCTGATGCAGAAGTTCTCAGAGCGTGGCCTGGGGTAATGCTGACATGTGACCTGCCTTCAGTGTGTTGCTATGACTCTGGCAGGTGACCACACACAATGACACTCACACCCTGGCACCTCATGGCATGCTTGATGCT
Source organism: Rattus norvegicus (assembly GCF_021556685.1). NCBI lineage: Eukaryota > Metazoa > Chordata > Mammalia > Rodentia > Muridae > Rattus > Rattus norvegicus. The sequence goes on from NC_141538.1 coordinate 167,931,204, forward strand.
TGTCCATTCTGCGTCTGAAAACTTGCTTTTTGTTAACTCAGATGTCATGAACATGGTTCTGTATTCCTGACACAAGCTCTTCGAGGTTCTTGCTATTTTTTGAGAGATTGTCTCAAAAAATAAATGTGGAGAGCAATTGAAGAAGACTCCTGACATTAGCCTCTACACACATGTGCACACGAGTGTGCATACACACATAGGAACATGTATATACCACATGCATGCACACACATGCACACACACATGAACATGTATACACCATACATACATGCACACACACAGGACCATGTATATACCACATGCATGCACACACACACACACACACACACACACACGAACATGTATATGACCCAGATGCACATGCTCCTCAGGAGAAGCGCTGAGTTTAATTGTGATCTCCATGGCGATAGCCTCCCCATTCTTATGAGGAAGCCTAACCCTGACTTTGATAGGAACCTGTTGCCATGACAAAAATCAATCAGTCAATCAATCAATCACCATCACTACCTCTCTCTCCAGTATCTAGGTAATGGGTTTTTAAGTACAATTCCTGCTGGCCAGGGCTTCCTATTCCAGTCCTTACAATAGGGGCGCTAACCCGAATCATTCACTCTCTTCTAACTTAGCTAGTACAAATAAGACTGAATAATTGCTTTTTATTTTCTAGAAGATATCCTCTTGTCCTGGGTAATAAGTTCATTTAAGATGTAGATAGATGAGACGGTTTCCATCTTAGTTTACAATGATTTAGCTGGAAAGAGGGAGTGGCCTGCCCTGATCTGTGGGAGGTCCCTGAAAGATCACTCAGGCACTATTGGTTGTCACTGGGCTCTCAACCCTCATCTGGGCCCAGTGGCTCATGCTCTGAAGACAGTTCACACCTCATTTCCCTGCCAAGGTAGGAGGCAGCCCATCGCTCTCCCAGTCTCAGCATACACAGACATACATGTGTGCATATGTGAGCAAACACATACACACATGTGCATGTGTGAGCAAACACACGTGTGCACGCACACACATGTGCACGCATACACGCGCGCGCACACACACACACATACACACATACACACACACACACACACACACACACACACACACACACACACACGGAACCATGAGTATGGAAGGGACATTCAGAGAGGAATGGACCTCTGTGTTCCCCCCTAGTTATCAGCGCTGTGGTTCTAGCCAGCTCACCCACGGGAGAAGCATAAAAAAATTTCACCCCAGAAAAATAACACCTTAAAACTAAACCTTATGGGCTGGGGATTTGGCTCAGTGGAAGAGCGCTTGCCTAGTAAGCGCAAGGCCCTGGGTTCGGTCCCCAGCTCCGAGAAAAAGAAAAAAAAAAAAAACAACAACAACAACAAAAACTAAACCTTGTATAGGTTAGAGGTTGGACCACTTGTCAATATAAAGTGGCAAACTTTTAAAAAGCTATCTCGGTACTTCTTGCTGCTAAGTTTGGCTGAGAATTTTGGAATTTCCTTCCTTAATGAAAACAGTCTTAGAGGAAGGGGAGACGTGATTAATTATGAACACAACCGCCGTGTCCTAATTGTTAAAAATATTCAATTTAATTATTTAGAAAACATCTAGTCGCAGTTTATGTTCATCCAGGGAGGGAGATTAGAAAACCCAATATAATTAGAAATGACATTGTTACTAATTTGCAATTCAAGAATTCCTTCTAGAACATTCCTTCAACCCCTGGTGTACCTAACACTTCTGCTCCTGGAGCGAAGAACTCTGGTGGCACCCTGGGGTATGAAAGGGAAGATTCAGGATGGGGACATAGGTGGAGTAGAGTCATCTTTATATCTCTGAGGTATCCTTGGGGGGGCACTGAGTCATAAAAATGCTACCACGAACAAGAAGGAAGGATCCTCCGCCTGCAAGAACCAGCCAACAAAAACAGTTAAGACGTGGAGAGTAACAGCAACAGAATGTAAGTGCATGTGTGCGAGCTGTTTGAAGGCAGAAAAGAGGAGAAATCAGAGTACGAGAGAGTGAGAGAACCTCAGACCAGAGAGGGGGGTTTAGGGCAAAGGTAGCTAGAACTGCTAGAGACAGAAACATAACTACCAAGACATTAAAGCTAGGGCCACCGAGATGGCCAGTGGATGACGTGCTTGCTGTGCAAGCGTGGGAACTGGGATTCACGTAATGCTAGGAGGGCATGATCGTCCACCACAATCCAGCACACAAGAGGCAGAGAAGGAATCCTGGGACGAGAGAGATAGCTACACTAGACACATCGGTGTGTTCTGCTTTCAATAGAGAGGCCCTGGCTCGGTATATAAGGTAGAGAGTGATGGAGAAAGGTTCCCGATGTCAACCATGGGCCTCAGCATGCATACATCACAAACACACCATGCACCCTCACAGCACACGCATGTACACGCGCGCGCGCGCGCACACACACACACACACACACACACATACATAGACACACACACAGATACACACATGAACATGTGCACCTATATATGTGAGCACACAGACACACACAGAGACACACATGCACACACAAACTTACATATATACATACCCAAAATAAAATTTAAAGCTCCTTGCAAAGAAAATAGAGTCAAAGAGAGAATTGGTGAATTAAAAGATAAATGAAGAGATATTATTAATATGATTGCGGAGTAGCAGTGCCGGCTGTAACCTTGGCACTTGGGAGAGGGAGGTGGGAGGACTGAGCTTCAAGGTTAGGTTTGACTTCTTTGTGAACCCCAGGCCTGCATTACAGAGTGAGACCCTGCCTCAAAAATTAAGAACAGCAACCAAATGCTTTATTAGGAAAGTCAAAACAGAGAGAACACGCCAGAAAATATGAGGTAGAAGAGATGTCGAAATCGGCCCACAATGCAGGGGACTGAGCTCACTGGGACGAGAAGGACTGCAGCATTATCTGGAGTCTGGGTTCTACGAGAATATTTTGTCAGCCTTGCTCAAGAGGAACGGCAGAAGCATAGATCAGCAGGACAGTGCTTGCCCAGCAAGCCCAAGGTCCTCGGTTTGATCCCCAGCACCATAACAAAGAAAGAACCCTACAGAGGGACTGGAACCATGGCTTAGCAGTGGAGAGCACTTGCTGCTTGTCCAGAGGACCTGACGTCTCTCCCAGCATCAGATTCTGGAGGTCCACAGCTACCTGTAACTCCAGCTCCAGGGTCTGACGCCCTCTTCCAGCCTGAAGGCACTGTATATACACTTCACACACACACACACACACACACACACACGCACGCACGCACGCACGCACACACACACACACACATACACCACAGGTACAAGTTAAGTTTTAAAGGGCCTAGTGAATTGCAATGGGGAAAAAATAAACAAACCCCAGTCTAGTGCATCAGAGGTAAAACGTGGAGCCCCGGGGTAGGAGCTGAACAAAGGATGCTGACAAAAACGACGACAGCTGATTTCTCAATGTAAGCACGGATCCCGGGAGGCCCTACACTACTGTTTCCAAGTGCTGAGAGAGGGAAGAAAAAAAAAAAAAAAGGAAACTGTCAGCCTAGAAGAATTATATATCCGACAAAAGCAGCCTTTCACAAGCCAGAGAAATGAAGATATTTTCAGAAACAAAACCAGGTCTGAGAAAGTCCACCTCCCCCAAGACTCCATGAAGAAAGCTTCCCAGGTCAGGCCTCTGAGAGAGGAGGGGATTCCAGAAGCGAGGTGGATATGGGGGAAGCAACGTGGATAAGGGAAGTGGGAAATATGGCGAGAGGAAAGTCCCTCCTCTCACAGAGGCCTGGAGTCCTGCTTGATCAAGGCCATCTCCCCAGCAGCACTCGGCCTCTGCCTGTCACACCCTCCTCCCTACTGGATCCCAGCTGTTTGTATTCAACCTGCCATGTATTCTGTCCTAAAGAAAACACCAGGGCTGCAGAGACAGCTGTGCAAGCATGGGCTCCCCAGCACTCAAAGCCAGAGGTGGTAGTGTGTGCTTCTCATTCCACCAGTGGGAAGGCAGAAACCAATGGGTCCCTGGAGCCCACTGGGCAGTTCCAGGTTTAGTGAGAGACTCTGTCTCACAACATCAGATGGAGAGCAAGAGAGGGAGACATTCCATGTCCTCACCTGGCCTCCACAGACACACACACACACACACACACACACACGCACGCACACACAATGCACAAATGCACACACACACACCCCAAATCCTCTTCTGCACCCCCCTACTCCCCACATAGTCCTTGGTTCCCTTGGCAGTCACTGCGTGCTATCTTCCCCCTCATTTTTTCTGGTCTATCTACATTGAGCTCCGAACAGCTTTTTGTCCTTACTCAAGGACCAGAGCTAAAGTCACTGCCAGATCAGTCCTCCTTGAACGTATCGTGGAGGTGGCAACCTCTCTCACATCACCCATGGGCACATCCCCTCCACTGCCTTCCTGGCTCTTGTCTGTCCTGGTGAGTCTCAGACATGAGGTGGATTTTTCTTCAGGGTGCCACAAGGAAGCACACACTTCTAGTGATAGGTGGCAGTCATGACAGAAACTCCTGCTCCCATAGCTCAGGGGCCAGGCGCCAGCTGGACCATATTCCCTCTGAAGGCCCTGGAGGAGGGGCTCTCTCCTTGTATCATCTACCTGCCATCCTAATCCAGGATCTGAATTCCATTAACTTGATTGCACAGGCACACACACACACACACACACACACACACACATACACACACATGCACAAATACACACACATGTACACATATACACACATACACACATGCACAAATACACACACATATGCACACACATATACACACATACACACACATACACACACACACACACACACACACACACACACACACACTACCCTTATCTCTACCAGAGGTTACATTTGCAGGTTGGAGTTTATTAAATTTATCCCTCTGGGGGACAAGCCTAACTATGACACTCATTCTTCCAACTCTAAGCAGACCCACCTCTGTTGCAAAGGGTGGGGGCCCCTCCTTCTCCCCAGGTCAGAGGGTAGATCACTACAGAGCTGCTGGGACAGAAGATTTTCTCCCCACTAACTCTCCATTTATATTTGATTCCTTAAAACTAGGGGAGATTCAAGCCGTGCAAATGCTCCGCCCTGGAACCCCAGCCTTGGGGTGCAGGCATCACCGTTGAAACATGTCCACATCAGGACCCCACTGTCTTCCCCACTGGTCCCCTGCCCAGATGTCTCACCTCTCCTGATGCCCTGCCTCCTCTAGGAGAACCAATCATATGGGAAAAGATCACAGATCTCTTTCTTCGTGTCAGCGAGTGTGTCCACCCCTCTGCCATCAGCCTGGCCAGACATGCTGTGACTCAATGATTCCTCTCACCTGATAATGTTTTTTTTTCTGTCCTCTCCAGTCAGCTCTGTGCAGCCCAGCAAGACAGACTTTGCACAGAGCACGATGGCCCCACCCTCATGTATTTGGGGTGGGGGACACCAGTGGCCTGTGAGGCCCTTTGGCCATGGCCCAGGCCCCACTCTATGACATTCTCACATTCTCGTTCATTCTGTCTCACTGGCTTCCATACTACTTCTGCAAGGGACAAGCAGGATCCCAGCCTGAGCTGACTGTCTCTACCTGACACTCCTCCTCCAGGGCACAAGAACCCTTTCTCACAAACCCCAGGTGTCACCATCTACTTCACGAAGACCATCCCCACCACCCATGGGCAGCCGTCCTTGGCATCCCGAACCCCATTCTCCCTTTTCTTTATAGTAACTGCCTCTTGCCAGCAGTTGCTGACTCCCCTTGGGGCCATGGTTGCTTGTTAGGGTTTGTCACGCCCACCAGCACGGAGAGTCCAAGGAGGAAGGGAGATTTGCTGTTCCGTGCATCGTGAATCCTAAGTGCCCTGAACTGAGCCTGGGCACACACTGTTCAGGTCTCTGTGGAAGGGCGGAATGGGGTGTTAACCATAGGGGGTGACAAACAGAGTCCACTCTGTGGAGAAGGAAAGGAATTAAGACACTAAACGATCCTCCCAGCAACAGCGCTTCTGGCTGGGCCCAGAGGTCCCTGTGGGGTGCCTCTGTATGCTTCTTGTGTGTTTGAGAGGCAGTCCCACTATTGATTAACTTCAGACTGTTCACTTTCAAATCTAGGTTAGAATTTGCAAAGCAGCCACTAAAAAGTAGAAATAAAAGATACAACAGCTGAGTCATCCACATTTCACAAACACAACTGGGAGAGATGAACCCCATTGAATGGAGAAAAAAGAAACAGAAACACACACTTATACATATAGCCCTATAATATACTTCATACATGCATGCATACACATATACATACATACATACATACACATACACTCACACACACAGTCACACAGTTACACAGCCACACATATACATACATACATACATACATATATACATATACTCACACACATAATCATATAGTTACACAGTCACACATATACATATATACATACATACATACACATACACTCACACACATAGTCACACAGTTACACAATCACACATAGTCACACACAAACATACATGTACACAGACATACACATACACATTCACATACCCTTACACATGCATTCACACATGCATATACACATATGTATACACAGATATATATGCGCACACATGCATATATGGATATATACAAACACACACACACACACACACACACACACACACACACACACACACGCAATCCCAAACATCGGAAGTACTAGAAAACAATCAACAGTTAACATCCAACAGAACAGATTCAGTTTTCAAAGTAAAAGAAAAAGTGACTGCCCCAATTTCAAAGACAGATCCGACTATTATGTTACTTAAACCCACCATGACCAACACATAAGCAGTGGACCATTGAGAGGATGGGAAGACACATAGGAAACACCAGTCAACGACGTGAGTTTTAATGCTCAATGCATCCCCTGCTGCGGCGAGGGGGCTCACTGTGGACTGCAGGAATAGGTGGTTCGTAGGAGACAGAGATGGATCAGTGGGTAAAGGGGCCTGCAGCCAAGCCTGATGACCTGACCCTTGGACCAATGTGGCAGGAGAGAACCAACTGACAAAAACTGTCCTTTGACATGAGTTGTGGCATGTGAGCCAACACACATAGTACAAGCACACACCAAATAAATGAGTGAATGTCATGAAAATTTTAAGAGGAAAGCATACAACTGTAAACAAACTCCTATATAACCAATAACTTCACTTTGAAATAGATAAAGTGACTTTTTTTTTTAAAGACTCAAGGAGAAGCTGACAGTGGGACATTTAAAATACATCGCTTTGTACTTGGCAAGTGAAATGTGAAAATGTACAAAACATAGAGAGTTAAGTGGACGTGGGGTTAGGGTCTTAGGATGCTGGGTCAAAGGACCTCATCATAAAATTGGAGAGCAAAGAGCCATCCTCTTAAAACCTAGCAATTCGGCAGGGGCAATGGAGATGTTCTGGAGAGATGTTCTACAGAGATGTTCTATTCTCTCTCCCTTGGGATGCAGAGGAAGGAGCTGAAACACCTTAGAGTCCCTGGCAGAAAGGAGGATGTTAAAGAGCCCAGAAAACTGGAATGCAAGAGCGGATCTACTATGTGGGGCCATGAAACATGCCAGACTGTGTTCCACAGGGAGGACGGGCGGGTGCGCTGTTCCAAGTGCCCAGTATCACTCCTTTGCATGAGGGGATGGGGGTAACCAATGGAAGAGAAACTGGCGGAGAATTTGGCTGGCAGGAATCATGGGGGGGGGGGGGGGTAACAGGTCCTATGGAGACCAGTGAAGGCTGTTAGAACCCAGGCCAGGTGGGATGGGTAGCTGACAAGCTTGGTTAGTAGAAGCCCAGCAGGACATCAGTGAGGCCAACGACAGAACAGAAAGTTGTAGCCTGTTATCCAGCCTTGGAACCTTAGCCATGTTTCAGACCTCGAACCCAGTGAAAGAAGAGATGGGCCGGATGCTATGGAGGAAGAGCCCATAAATTCCATAGCAAGTTGAATCAACGGACGGTCTCTCTAAGGGACTACTACCACTTATTTGGGTATGGGAGTGTTTGCTATTTTGAGGACCCTTGGATGCAGATTTTAAGTTGGCACTGACACTTTGAGACCACCCCCCCTCCAAGAGTTACCATGGTCACCCTGCTATCTGGGGGCCTGGTAATTCCCAGGCAAAGTTTGCCTATGTGGGATAACCTGGACTATGGGTCCATATGGTAGTCATTCCTTGTTGTCTAGTGTGTGACTTGGATTAACCCACTGAGTGATTTCAGCCCCACACCAAGGTGCCAGAGCAGTCAGATACACAGGGGAGAGGACAACTAGAAGCTGCTTAAATGATCCTCCCACTGAGTCTGTGGAGATTGCAATCTAAAACTTCACATCCCAAGAAGACGGTGGGGCTGTGAGCATCTAAAGGAAGTTGGGATGGCCTCTATCCAGTCTTCATCTACCTCTGGTACAGCTGCAGAAAGCAGAAGGAGCTGAAGGGCTGCGATGACTAGGATCCCCTGACTGGCAGGTCGATCAGTTGCAACTGAGGTCTTCTCTAGAGCAGCACAGCCTCGGCTACACAGCACACGTAGACTAGTGAATGGTTCGTAGGCAGCTCCGTTCTCTTCTGCCTCAGGAAACAGTTTTACTCATGAAGGCTGTTAACGCTCGCTTGCAAAAATCAAAATTAAACCGAGCAAAATAAAGCATAAGGAGAAAGACAAAAATACTTGCAACCATTTCTATTTGAGATACTAACCAGTGGAGTTGAGCAAGAGAAAGGAAATCAGGGACCTGAAGATCACAGAGGATTTCATCATGGGCAGAGGTTGGGACACACACGGGGCTGATGGGATTTGAGAAATAAACTATCATGCTGAACCAACTTAGGGATGCTGGGCATGAGGTTGGCGCAATTAGAAAGTGAATCGTACTTCTCAGTGTCAGCAGCCGTAAAACACAAAATGAGGAGTGTAAAACAGGGGTTCCAAAATATCAGCTCCCAAGGAACAAACCAGGCAGAAGCACCAGGCTGCACCCGGTGAGTCCACTGGACCTGACCGTGCTCAGGACTGAATCGCTGCGGCCCTCACTCAGCTGTTGAAAATTAGCCAGTACATGAGTGAACCAACAGTTACAGGTATCGTGCCTTTCCTGTCTACTTTGCTCCCTCCTTCCAAGTCTCCATGTAGCAGCCCCTCCTCAGGGGAACTGCCCATCAACCCCTTCAGGAAGGTGCTATCTTGTGGGCTACACTACCACCATCTTCACGAATCCAGCTGTGCCTGCGTGAGTGCACATCAGGATGGCCTGTGTTGACGTCCCTTCCTAGACCGACAGACTAGCAAAGGTCTTTGTACCCTCACCTGAGTTTTCAGTTGCTTCTCTCAGCCATGTGCAGGCATGATTGCTCTTGTGTGTGTGTGTGTGTGTGTGTGTGTGTGTGTGTGTGTGTGTGTGTGTGCACATGGGCTGGGGAAGGATAAGGAAGGGGCTCCACGTATATCAGATGAAGACTCCCCAATGCATTCTCTCTGGGGCCACGCCCACTCCCCCAGGCTCTATAAGTAAGTTCAGTAAACTCATTGCCTCTGTGGTAGGGCTTGGGGTAGAATTGTGCTTAGAGCCTTGAGAAGGGAGGTCGACTCTGTTCACACCCCCACCTCCCAGCCCCAGGGAAGGAATTTTAGCAACATCCCTTTCCAGGGCAGGTCCATGTTAAAACTCTCCTTTGAAGTGTCCACCGCTGCATTTCAGTAATAAATCATGTCAGTGACTGTCCGGCGTGCATCTTCCCTACTGGATGGTACACTCCACCATGAGGAATGGACCCGGCACAAGGAGGTGCCCTAGGACACCGGATGACCTCCTGATTTAGTGAATTTGCTTTGTCCTCTTGGAGAGTCCATCTGATGCACATGACATATTTCCCATTTTCCCTGTGAGATCCCCCTGCCCTCGCTCATCCCTCTCTTTCTATTTGCAGGACTTACCCTGAGGCACCTGTGTGTTTCAGGAGTTGTGCTAGTCTAGGGACACAGCCACAAGGAAAACATATGACGTCCAAGGGCAGCTTCCATGGGGAGCAGGTGGGGCTGTGGCACAGGCAGAGAGAGGTTCGTATCTGGTTGCAGAGCAGAGAGGGGCTTCCTTTTTATGCATCCCCCCCAAATAACTGAGGGGAGAGCCCCTCCTCCCCCTCTTGTCACATACAGTAATCTTCCCCCATGGAATTCCAATTTGGCAGCTCTCCTCACTGAGTGGTCACGTAAGGAGACCTTATTAATACAGTCAGAGCCCGTGGTAGCTGTGATTCATTTAAACTAAGACGGAGCCGGAAATCGGTAACACTTAGCTCTGCTCACTTTACATTTCTCTGTAACTAAGGTAAGTATCTCTTGTAAATCCCCACCCCCCAGTGTTTGTCAAACCCACCCAGCCTCGGTCCCCACCTCCCTTGATCCCCATGACTTTGTTTAATATTGCATTTTGTCCACAATACACCAGGTGACCCACCCAGAAGAGCGCGTCCACCACAAAGTTATCACTGATAAAATTCTACCCTCAGTAAAGCACTATGGTCAAAACCAATACATGAGACATCAGAGCAGCTCCACGTGCTGCCTCGTGCTTCCCTAATTTGCATGCTGCAAAGCAGGTTAATTCCAGCCTCAACTCCAGGGGCACAGGCGGACCTGTGCAGCAAGAAACTCTAAGCAGGAAAAGGGGTTCCCCGGTACAGCCCAGGCACATGGGCTCGGACGTCAGCTTGGTGATACACCCTTCCCCACTTTCTTTCAAGGTTGCTAGCTTCAGTACCCTACCCATCTCCCCCGGGTTTCCTCCCACTCTAGAGTAGGTAGGCAGCACATGCGCAGTAACAGCCCTTGTGGCAGGATTGGCCTGTTAGCAGAGCAGTCACATCTCCCTGTGGCCTTGAAAGCGTGGAGAAATGGGCCCTGGCAGGGCGGCAACCAAAAAGCCCGGGCTCTGCTCGGCTCTGCTCATTTTTCTTGAGCCATTGTAACCATCTCGTAAATATCTCTGAGAAAGGGTGATGACGTCACAGCCCCGCGCCGCCTTGCCTGGCTGCCCACGTTCAGGATACTCCAGTCCGCCTGTCAGTGGCCCAGGGCAAGGGTGAGAGGGGCACGTGCCACCTGGTGCCCTGCCGCTGAGCTGCTCTGGGAGCGCTGCCGTCTCCCGTACCTGCCGTGTGAACACATCAAGCACCATCGGAAGGGCACACACAGAATTGCTTCCAAGCCCTTTGATGGAGCGGTCTACTTAGAGATGTGGGCAAAGCCCTGAGCAGGGCTTTCCACTTAGGCATCAGTCATTTCATAGATACACATTTGTCAACGCGTCGGAGCCTGAGGCGACACTGTCGTCAGTTCCAGTCTGCAGATGACGACAGTGGCTTCCTGGAGGTCACACCGGTTGACTGATCTCAGCTTACTCATCCGAGCCATAACTGCCGCTGACCACTGACTGCGGACCCCACCTCCTTCAGGGCCCACCCTTGAGAGAGCCCGGAGCATGGCTGCCTTAGACTTAGCCCTCCGTGCAGATGGATGAACACCCCGCATCACTCTCAGCAGCTCTTGCACAGGCACATGGATTTTGGGGGACCCTGATTTGTTAGCTAGTCTTAGAAGCTACGGCCCCTGAGAATCATCCTACTTCCTTCAAGAGACCTCTAAGGTCTTTCTCTCATAGCCCCTTGTACATTAGGCCCTTCCTCCTGTATGCCCAGCACTGTACGCATGTGTGAGGGTTTGCATAGTCTTGACCCAGGGAGTGGCACTATTAAGAGGTGTAGCCCTGTTGGAGTAGGTGTTTCACTGTGGGCATGAGCTTAAGACCCTCAGTCTAGCTGCCTGGAAGCCAGTATTCTGCTAGCAGCCTTCAGATGAAGATGTAGAACTCTCAGCTCCTCCTGTACCATTCCTGCCTGGATGCTGCCACACTCCCACCTTGATGATAATGGACTGAACCTCTGAACCTGTAAGCCAGCCCCAATTAAATGATGTCCTTTATAAGACTTGCCTTGGTCATGGTGTCATTCACAGCAGTAAAACCCTAACTAAGACAGCATCTCTTAATCTCTCCCTGGCTCAATAGTGTCCCTCCAAATTCCATGTCCACTCAGAACCTCAAGAGGAACCTTATTAGGAAAGGGGTCGTTAGCTTTAATAATCAACTTGACACCGCCTCAGATCACAGGGAAGGGAATCTCTATGGGGGATCCTCTTGATGAGGTCATTGATGTGAGATGATCCAGCTTGCTGCCAGTGGCACCATTTCCTAGGCAAGGTGTTCTGAATTATACAAAAATAGAGAGCTGAGCACAAGTCCCATGAACAATGGCCATGCGTGCACATACGCATGTACGCACGTACGCATGTACGCACGCACGTAAGCATGCAGCAGGCACGCACACACACGTAAGCACGCACGTAAGCACGCACGTAAGCACGCAGTAGGCACGCACGCACGTAAGCACGCAGCAGGCACGTACGCAGTAGGCACGCACGCAGCAGGCACGCATGCACTTACTCTTCATTTGCTGTTGACTGTAAATAGGACTAACGGCTTCAAGTTCCTGCCTTGGCTTCCCCACAGCTACAAACTGTAACCTGGAACTGTAAGCAGAATAAACCCTTTCTCCCCCGAGTGGCTTTCTAGCAGAGTATTTTTTTTTTTTATCACAGCAGCAGATACGAACCTAGGACGAAGGCCTTCGGCAACGTTAGGATGAGGTCATGCCTGGTTAGACCCATCGGTGATATCATTACGAGAAGGTCATGTGAAGACAGGTGTACGTGAGGAACACCAGATTGGTGTCATGCAATGACAAGAAGACAGCCTTACTGGAGGCAGCTAGAATCTTAAGAGTAGGGAGGGTCCTCACCCGAAACCTCTGCTGAGAAAATCACCAGCTTACACCTTGGTGCCTGCCGTGGTTACTATGGTCAACTTGACAGGATGCAGGAGACGAGCCCTCAGACATGCCGTGTAGGATTGCCAAGATTAGTTTAGCCGCCGCGCAGCGGTGAGGGGTTATCTGGACTTGGTTAATTGAGGTGGGAAGACTCATCTTAGCCATGGGTGTTGCCGGCCCACTGGACTGGGTCTTAGCTTCCTGACCGCTGACACAACCTGACCAGCTGCCTCAAGTTCCTGCCATCACAATGTCCCTTTCTTGAGGGACTGTGCCTTCCCACTGTGAGCCCAAAGGACCCTTTTTCTCCTAAAGCTGATTTTGCCAGGGTTTTTCTTCACCCCAGGGACAGAGAAGCTTCCCTAGATGATGTCACGCCTTAGCCCTTTAGAACAATGGCACAGTGACTGGTCTTCTCATTTTGTTTTGCTTGTTCGTTTTGAACACCCGCCATCCAGTTTGTAGTTCTTTACTACAAGGACATAACGTAGATTTCCTTTTAAAGGAATGGTCCTAGGGGAAGTGTACCCTGCCTGCTGACAGGGTGAGACATCGAGTTCAGAACTGTTTAGAGGGCTGTGTACACTTAAGCCAGCTCAAAAGTGACCAGCCAGCGTCAAAAGCAAGCCTTCCTGCTTCCCTAACCCCACTCTGAGCCACCTTACCGATCCATCCACACAGGAGAAAGGCGTAGAGAAGTCAATGTGCTCCCTCTGCTTTTAGGTTTCAAATCCTTTTACCTAGGATCCACAGAATGGAAATTCCTCCCCTTCCCTCAGGCCCGGAGAACGCCCCCCCCCCCCCCCCCCCCCCCGCAGACCTCACAAGCCTTGGACAAGAGAAACAATGTATCTCTAACTCCACACTCTCAGGCTCCCTTCCAGGAGTCACGGAGTCCCAAGGTTCCTAGGTAAGTTTTACCGAGCCTTGACCCCGTCCTGCGCCAATCACCATCTTCCAATTGCCTTTCAGGAGGAGCAGCAGAACTGCAGCTACAAACATGTCCACATTCATCCTTCTTGCTCTCTGACACCCATCCCTGACCCTGAAGTACAAAACCCCTCCAGCGGCCTCACGCCTCCAATCTCTCTCTCAGTCTCTCTCTCTCTCTCTCTCTCTCTCTCTCTCTCTCTCTCTAATACTAATCATTTCTCATGTCCACTTCTCAAGGTCATGTCTGCCCTTCAGCCAGAGACTCAGGATGATTAGAACTCAGGAAGGCTGCCTGCTGTTTGGAGGGAAGGTTGGGTCTGGTGGGGGTCTGGGGCAGTAACTGCCGGGCCTTCGATGAGCAGTAAAGCAATTTGGAGGCCCCGGAGTGCACTTGAAGCTGTGCCCCATAAATGAAGAATGGGGGTGGATTGATTTATAACCCAGAGGGAGAAAACTGTGTCCAGAATGTGAACGATTTGTCCACGGTGCATGGAATCCCACAGTCGAGCCGTGGCGCCAAGCAGTGCTCTGTCTCTTACAGCACGCCTGTTCCCTCTGCTCCTGTAGCAGCCTGCTTGGACTCGAACTTGGGATCGTTGGTAGTCATAACCTAGGACACCTGGGTTATGAGGTGTAAAGAAATAGCTGTGCCAATGGCAGCAGTGGCTGAGGACAGCGCGGTGGTCACGTGCCTCTCCACCGCCCTCTATGGTCATAGAGCACAGTCTCTGACCTGCCGCGCTCCCCATCCCCAAGGTCCTCTAGGGACGTCGCCTGTCTGCTATTGGCTTTGGGCAGACATAAAAGGGCGTGTCCTCCCGTGCAGTGGTCCTCAGTAGCTGGCTCCAGTAGAGCTGGTGGGTCAAGAATTCTACAGACAGCCCCAGTCGGCCTTTGAGGAGTCTGAAAGCTACAACATTCATGGGAGAGAGAGTTTGAGCCTCCAGGAAGAGGACACCAATGGGTGACATACAAGTGGACCTAAAGCCCGAGTGGCAATTGTTCTGTAACCCCCAACCCCACCTCACCCCGTGGAGCCTGGAGAAGGCAGCTCTGAGGAAATGAGCCTCCAGTGCCTGGGGAATGTTGGGACTGGTTTTCCTGTCTGTCCTGGGTTGGAGTTTTGAGTCCTGGGTAAAGAAAACAAAATAAAACAGATAAGGAAGCTTTGGGCCCCTAACAGCTCTAACCGCCTGCGGAGGACGGGTGGCCCTGGAGGCTCAGGCCACCTTCCCCACCAGCCTTCTTATTTTGCCCATGCACGGTCTCCCCATACATTCGCTCCTAGGTTGTGCATCGGGCTAACTGTACAAGGACGTACAAGTAGCTGAGGACGACCCAATCTTATGTATTTACAAAGAAGCAGGTCTCAATTCTGGATTTAATGTGACATCTCCACAATTCCAGGAAATCAGTCTCTCAACCACAATAAAGAGAAGTCAACAGACCCTGGTGTTGGTGTCCTGAATCTCTTTTAATGGTGTTGGGAAAAGGATAACATCTATCAGGGCTGCAGGCAGCTACCTAAAGAGTGTGCACAGGGACTCAGGAGGGTACCCCAGGACGATGTCTAAAGAAACTGGGTGGAACCTCAGGGGGATGTCTACAGGGACAGGGTGGTTCTTAAGGACAGCATAGACAGTTACATAAGATGGTGTTTCTAAAAACCACAAAATACTAATGAAAGAAATTTAAAGAGCCTAGTTAAGCACACACACACACACACACACACACACACACACACACACACACACACACATCCTGGGGCTCTACACGGAAGGATTAGAGCGGCAGGTATCTCTGACTCTCCCTAGAGTGATCCAGATACCACTTAGCATGGAGCTCATGAACAGCAGGATTCCTCTGTAGCTCTTTACAAGCGAACTCAAGACTATGCCAAACTGTAAAGCAGGTAAGGTAGCCATAACAAACAGGAAGAAAGGAAAACCTAACTACCCCATTTTAAGGCGTACACCAACCCATAGCAATGGGGCCAGTGTGACACTGGTGATCTGATAACAGAAACCAAAGGCGTATAGACAGGCAGATCAGAGGAGACAGGCCAGAAACTAAGGCCATAATACACGACTGATTCCGTTTGTCAGAGTGCAAAGCAAACCTGGGGAGGAAAGAATGGCTTTTATCAGTGAGTGGATTTGCAGCAAGAGGCCACCTAGATGCGGCCAGCAAACCACCTCTCTACGTTAGCCACACACCTTACAGGGGGGGACAGTGTACCACACATTGCACAGGAAGCAGACAGAGGCACAGAGGTGTGTTGAGCACTGTTGGGAAAGGTCTCCTCTGTATGTCACTCTCTCAGCTCTTTACCCTGCCCCCTGTCCTTTCATGGGGCCCTATCTGCCCGTCTGATTTAAAACTGGGTATCTGGAGCTGGAGAGATGGCTCAGTGGCTAAGAGCACTGGCTGCACTTGCAGAGGACCTGGGTTCAATCCCCAGCACCCACATGGTGGCTCACAACCTTCTCTAGTTTCAGGAGACCTGCTACCCTCTTCTGAGTTCCATGGGCACCGGGAACATATGTGGTGCACAGCCGTACATAGAGACAAGCGCTCAGATATGGAAAATCACAAAAATAATTCTGCCTCTGCTTTATTTTTCCCAGGATTCTCATTGTCATGTGACATCCATGTGGTATGATGTGACATACATATGGTATCATGTGACCTGCATGTGATATCATGGGATGTGCATATGACATCATGTGACATGTATGTGGTATCATGTGGCGTACATGTGGTATTCTAGTTCTCGGTGTCCTATATTTCTACTCTAGAATGTCTTCCTAAGGGCCACTACGTCTCCAACACCTAGAAAGATGGGTTTACTAACTGTTCAACAAATGCTCATTATCAGAAAGAAACCATGAGCCTCACAGCCGTGGGGTTGTGGCACAGGGGCTCCCAGGCAGCGGCTAAGATGTACATATCCTGTGGCATAAAGTAATGCACTTATGGAGTGCCAGCTAAATGTGGCTGGGACAGAGAGATGGCTCAGTGGTTAAGACGGCTTGCTGAGGACATGGTCTCAATCCAGCACCCACATAGCAGCTCAACCACCTTAACTCCAGTTTCAGGGGACCCTGTGCCCTCTTCTGGCCTTTGTGGGCGCCTCAGTTGTGTAGAACACACACATGCACACATAAAGGCAAACATCTATGCACACAAAATTAAAAAAAAACAGACAAGTTTTATTTGTTAAGAAGCGGTGCCTTGCACCTGTGATCCCAGCACTCGGGCTGAGAGAAGAGAGTCAGATGGTGGGTTCCAGGCTAGTCTGGGCTATGGTCTCAGTTAGGTTTACTATTGCAGTGACCGGACACCATGACCAAAGCAAGTTGGGGAGGAAAGGCTTCAACTTTCACATCACTGCTCATCATTGAAGGAAGTCAGGACGGGAACTCAAACAGGGCAGGAATCCAGAAGCAGGAGCTGATGCAGAGGCCATGGAGGGGTGCTGCTTACTGGCTTGCTCTGCCTGCATTCTTATAGAACCCAGGACCACCAGCCCAGGAGTGACCACACCCACAATGGGCTGGGCCATCCCCCATCAATCACTAATTAAGGAAGTACCTCACCGGCTTGCCTAGACCCCAATATCTTACGGAGGCCTTTTCTCAATTGAGGCTCCCTGCTCTCTGATGACTTGAGCTTATATCAAGCTAATATCAAAACAGTCAGCATAGCCGCATAGCAGGGCCCCATCATAGCAACCAAACAGAAACTCGAGAGATGTGCAGCAGAGCGTCCTTTTATAACAACGTGTGCAAGAGTACGTGTTTATGAATGAGTGTGTGTATGTCTATGAACAGGAGTCTCTCTCTCTCTCTCTCTCTCTCTCTCTCTCTGTGTGTGTGTGTGTGTGTGTGTTTGAGAGAGAGAGAGAGAGAGAGAGAGAGAGAGAGAGAGAGAGAGAAAGGGAGTTAGGGAGAGAAAGTTAGTTAGTTAGATGGGATATTTTCATTCCATAATCTTTCATTCTGCATACATGTTGACAATATGTTGTCTTATACTAAATGAAGCTATTTCCTCTTGGGGACAGCTCCTCCTCTCTTTAGTTGAAACCGTAGCATGCTGAAGCTCCACGCTTCAACAGGGAGAGCACATTCTGTCCCTCTCACAGCCACAAACTACCAAAAAGGAAGGAATCCAGTGCTGCTCTGTTCAGCATAAGAGCTTTGCACACAGTGACTCCTAACGCA
The DNA here is from genome assembly GCF_021556685.1 of Rattus norvegicus. Lineage (NCBI taxonomy): Eukaryota > Metazoa > Chordata > Mammalia > Rodentia > Muridae > Rattus > Rattus norvegicus. The sequence goes on from NC_141538.1 coordinate 167,949,282, forward strand.
CTGCTCCCCGTTGGCTCAGAGGTCACAGGCTTGTCCAAGGTCATCCTTGTGCCCACAGCGCCTGAACACCCTTCCCCTCATCTGGCTCTCATCACAGAACATTGCGACTCTCTGGCATCTGTCCTACTCCATGACAGGCCCTGAAGATGGAAAACCTCTTTCAGCATGAGGCTGAGACAGGAGGTACCTAGCAGGGCAGGCTTAATAACTCTACAGGAGAGGAAGCAGGCCCTGACACCTGAGAGGGGCTCCCCCAAGACCCTTCTTGAGGAGAAGGCGCCTCACGGAACTCCGGCTGAAAAGCACAAGCTGGGCTCTAACTTGGAAACAGATGAGGCCCCCCACCTCCTCCCAATCTGTAGCATATGCCTGTGAAAATATAAATCTTGTAAGTGCAGATATTATAGGTGCATATTTCATTACCATCGGCATCGCGGATTTATAATTTAGTGACGTGTAAAAATTTATAAAGGCACAACTAGTGGTTGGTTAATGACAGCTGGCCTGGCAGCCCGGGCTTGGAGGATCTTTCATGTCAGCGACGTCTGGCCTGGAACAGAATGCCACATGCATAAAACAGGTGACAGAAAGAGGAGAAACGGGCTTGGCTTGACAACAACTGCGAAGCTGGGAGCACAAAGTTTGTCCCCACTGCTGTCACGCACAGTGAGCTGCTGCTCCAAGGGGGAGAAGTGATGCCCCCTGTGGGAGGGGCTTAGCGGCATGAACCAGATGCTCATGAGCTTGGTGCCAAGTGCAAGACTTTCTCACAGAGGATGACTAAGGCGGGGAACCAGGATGAAAACGTGATCAGTGCCATTGTCATACGGACAAGTGAATCATTTTATCATCATGGAAGCAGAAAACTCCGGTCTTTCCCAGTGTGAATCCTAAAATGGCCGCCACTCGAGGGGCGGCACCCTCAGAGCCGTAGCTGCAAAGGGCCCAATACAGGTCCTGGAAGTTTAGCCCTAAAGCCATGGATCTGGTCTCACAAGTCTTCAACCCTGTGCGCTAGAGCACAGGAGACTGGCCCACGGGCCTGGGAAAGCCCACAACCCATTCTGGAGCTCGGCACATCTTGGCCCTGGGTGGGGCTCTGCAATGGAGGCCTCCACTGAAGAGGAGGAGCTAGCCTGGCAGCTCCGAGGCCAAGCTGCCCTTATTAAAGCAGACCAGAGAGGAAGGCACCCATACCCCAGTGTCCTCTGCACCGCCCCCACCCCCAGAGCCCATCATACCTACCCCTCTCTCAAAAGAAGGCAGGGGGACACCGGCATTTCTTGGCCTATCTGTGCTATGGGTGATGGGGAGGGACCTTCTTGAAGATGTCATATCTATCCTTGGACATGCACCAGATTCTATACACCACCTGTGGGTCAAGCAGTACCAGAACCTTCCCTTTGCTAGGAGGGACTCATCTGAGACGCCCCACGGTCATCCACTAGACCCCTTGATTAAGCATTCATCTGTTTTCTTTCACTCAGCACAATTAAAGTGGGTGCATATTTTCAAACTATCACTCTCAGCACGTCCAATTGCACTATGAATTTACAAAAAAGAATAATTAAAACCCACACTTCTCCTAACAACACAGAGTAAGGCAATTGCCAGACACTTTTAATGAGCAATTTATGTCATTTAAAAAGTCAGGCCCTCTGTAAAGAACACCTCATTCCAGGTGCCTTGTTGTACTTTGGGCCCGAGGACAGCCCCTGTTGAGGTGGCTCCTTGGTAACCCCAACTTGTATATCCGTACTCCCAAATAATGGTGTGGAAGGCTCCCTGCAAGCACTCAGGCTGTGGCTCCTATCGGAAGGCACATTTAACATGGGCACGCATAAAGAATGGTGGGTAATTGCCGCTTGAATCCAATGTGTGCTGTATCTCATCTATGATACGCAATTTAAAAGCGATATTCTAGCAAGAGGACTTTATGACTTGCTGTCGTGATAAATAAAAGTTTATGGCATAATGGAATTAATATTTACTTTGAGTGCAACGCGGTCTAGCCAAATAAAGTTGCTTGGGAATCACTTTGGACCAAGAGAGAGCATGAACATGTCACCCACTGATGACAGAACCCCGGTCCGCTTGTCTCCTCTTACTGTTGGCTAATCGTTCACAATCTTCGGCTGCTTCGGACCCAATGCTATAAACTATTATTGTAGTTAGAGGTACTGATTTGCTGATGCAGTCAATGTGGAAGGTTTCTGTGGAGTTGAGCAGCCACAGCAGAGTGGACTAAGAGAAGAGAAAAAATGAGGGAAGGAGAGGGCACGTGGCATCCTCCAGGCTTGGACGCCGGAAGCCAGCTCTGGCCATGTGAGTTGCTCTGGTGCGGCTGCTTCCTGAAGGGAGTCATAGGGCGCGCAGTCTCTAGCTGTATTGTGAAGAGAGTCTTTAAAAGAGAATTTAAGCTCAGATGGAAATCACACAGTGGCTGCCTCATTCCGAAGTAAATATATAACAGGTATTTGAAAAAAAAAAGTTATTCCAAATTATGATGGCTGGAGGTACGAGAACAGTCAGTCCAAGTCTCAATGATCTTAAGAGAATTGCCATCAAGGGTGCTGTAAAGTGAGCGGAAGTGAACTGCCTGGGAGCGTCAGGACCCCTCGCCACACGGCGCCATGGGGTTCCTTCTAAGACCCCGGGACTAAATTCTTGCCTATTATTTTTTGTTATTTACTTCCCTGTAGAGCCCCCACAGTAAAACAGGGTCTGCCCTGACCCAGAGGAGGCGTCAAAAGCAAAATGAGAAAATAAGGAAGAAGGCTTGGTAGCCAGCAGGGTGGGGACATCTCAGGGCCTCCCTCTGCCTGGTCTGAGAACCCCGGCTCCTGTCCCATTTTGGAGCTGGGCACTGCTGCTTAATGCAGCCAGGGAGGAGATGGAGGTGGAGGGCTTTGGTGGAAGATTCCAGGCAAACGAGCCCCACCACACCAGCTGTTGACTCTGGGGAGCTGCAGGCTCCAGTATTGGAAAGAGTTCTGAGTCACATGGCAGCAGGAGGCAAATTGCCCAGACCATAAACAAGTGGGAGAATTCCAACGAAAGCAGGGATTAGTGGGGCAGGCTGGACCCTCCCTCGGCATATCTCCGACTGAGTCATAGAGGCAAGAGATTGCGGATGGCGGTTGGCAGGTGGCAGACGGCGGCGCGGCCTGGGGAAGGCACGGAGTGCGGCGCGGAGGCGAAGATGGTTTCAATCACATTTTCCGCATACTGAGTACCTTTTACGTAAAGCACGGGAGTTACTGCATCATGTACTGCTGAACCATGAAGGAGCAGTGCCTTCCCAAGGTACTGGTGATGGAAGTCGTGCTCTTGAAGCTGGAGAAAGGCACTAGCGTAGACAGATTTCCAGGAAGGAGGGTCGCAACAACCGGCAGAGAGCACTATGGGTCACCTCTCAATCCCCAGTATTCAGCCAGAAGAAACAATCATTGTGTCTAAGAGCAGGAAACGTATTTCTCAGGACCTCAGGGGCCTTAATGGGACCAATAGGGACTACAGAATGAAGGAAGGTGGGGAATTAAAGCACACGTGAGAGAGGCCAGGACACCATGCATCTCTGGGGGAGCCTGAGACTGGGGTACAGCCTAGCGGTTGCACCAGGCACCCTTCTTTCTTGACTCCTATCCTGTTTCTCTTAGGAGGAGCCCACCGGCGCACATGGCCTCATAGTGCGCCATCGCAGGACTTCCCTGAGAGTTCCTGTGAATCTTTCCTTGAGAATTCCCTGGAATGTAACTGAAGAATCTATCAGGCTTCGTTCATTTTGGTCACGAAGCGTTTCCACTGGTTTCATTTCGACGGGAAGCCCTGCATCACATCCCAAGACAACACGCACATGCACACACCCCCCCACACGTGCTCAGAGAGACACACAGAGAGACAGAGACAGACAGAGGTGCTCTAGCTGCAGCCAGGACTGGTGTCTTCTGTGCCACATCCTACGAAACACACACAGGGACACACACACACATAAACGGGGTTGGGGGTAAGGGTAAGGGGACAGAGGGTAAGGGAGAGGGGAAGGGGAAGGGAGAGGGACAGGGAGAGGAACAGGGAGAGGGAGAGAGACAGAGAGGCTCCATCTGCAGCAAGGACTGGTGTAGTAACAGCCTTGCCTCTGCAGACAACCACAGAAGTCAAAGTCCCATGCGGATGCTATTATCAGACAACATACTCTTCAGGCTCTGCGCCTGTGAGAGAGAAAATGCAGGGTAAGCCCCGGGTTTGCCCAGGTGTCTGAACCATTCCATGGGAGGTGAAGCCCAGTAGCCTCCCTGATCTCAGAAAAAATAAAAATCAAAGTTGGGGGGGTGGTCATTGCTGATTTGGGCTCTATAGAGAGGGATGAACATAGGGGGATTCACAGAGATGGATGGCCTGGAGGTCCCCATGGCCTGGAGGTCCCTGGGAGACTCTTGGCGGAAGACAGAGCTGCCCACATGCAGAGTGACCCAACCTGAGCATGGGTAGAGATGAGGACCTTTGAATTCCCGCCTATCTAGAATTAGAAAATCTCTGTGTACATAAGGTGATCACTTAAGACTCCGGACAGGACAAGCCTTGAGATCAAGGACCACAAACCACAATAATGGCCAGAAATCTACCAGAGGCAAAATAAAATAAAGACCCAGCCCAAATCTGTCCTGATGGCGAGGATCTGCCGGTAATTACCGTCACTTAACTTTGGTTGGAGTAACCGACTCCACGTCCTTTTGGAAAACAGACGCCCTACAGGCTGCCTCCCAGAGCAGCTCTCCCGGCCATGCACCACGTGCACAGGTTGAATTGATCTATGGATTTCTTCATGGAGGTCAAAAGGGGGCTTTCTGATGGGGAGGGGATTTGAGTTTGAAAAGTTAGGACCTTTCTGGCAAGGGACTCATTGGTTTGCGGTTCCGGAGAGGTGGCTTAGTGGTTTGAAGCATGCACTTGTAGAGGACGCACTTCAGTTCTGGTGCCCACATCAGAAGGCTGACAATGACCTGTAATTCTAGCTCTACGAGATCTAATTATACTCTCCCAGAAGCCAAATCCAGAGAGACAGACGAGGTGGAAGGAAGGCTTAGCTATGACATGCTTCTGATGGGAGTGGTTCAGAGGGAAGCGATTACCAACAGGAAAAAGAAATCTTTAAAACAAAGACCCCGGGATGACGGGAGTTTGGTTAGCCTATGCTACCTGTGAGCACTGAGGGCACCTGCACCTGTGTGCACACCCATGCACAAACACACACGAAAAAGCAGAGAGTGAAGGAAAGGCCATTCAGAGACTGCCCCACCTGGGGATCCAGCCCATATGCATACAGCCACCAAACCCAGACAATATTGGCGATGCCAAGAGGTGCATGCTAACAGGAGCCTGATATAGCTGTCTCCTGAGAGGCTCTGCCAGAGCCTGACAAATACGGAGGCGGACTCTCGCAGCCAACCATTGAACTGAGAACAGGGTCCCCATTGGAGGAGTTAGAGAAAGGACAGAAGGAGCTGAAGGGGTTTGCAACTCCTTAAGGACAATACCAACCAACCAGAACTTTCAGGGACTAAACCACCATCCAAAGAGTTCACGTGGACAGACCCATGGCTCCAGCTGCACATGTAGCAGAGGAAGTCCTTGTTGGGCACTAATGGGAGAAGAAGCTCTTGGTCCTGCCAAGGCTCGATGCCCCAGTATAGTGGAATGTCAGGGCGGGGAGTTGGGAAAGGGTGGGTGGATGGGTAGGGGAACACCCTCATAGAAGAAGGTGGGATGGGATAGGAGGGTTTATGGATGGCAAACCGGAAAAGGGGATAACATTTGAAATGTTAATAAACCAAAATTATCCAATAAAAATAAATAAAAACAAATATTCTTTAAAAAAAATCTTCCTAAAGGGTTGTTTTTTCAGTGCTGGTGCTGAGACCTGGGGCCCTGGACTTTCTAGGCAAGCATCCTGCCCATTAAACTTTCTGAGTCTACAGTTTCATACATTTCTTTTTCCAGGTGGTCTTTCCCCCTATCCCCCTCAGGCATTGTCATTGGAAGTTTGGTTCAGACAACCCTCCCTTCACCTTGGCAGTCTCTCTGAACTTGGCTTCCGAGTGACAGTCCCCTGGTTTTCACACACACACACACACACACACCACTTAAGCCCCGGTGTCTCTATTTCTCTTGCCAGCTATCCATTTCTTCCAGCATGCTAAATGCTTTCTGTGCGAGCCTGGGTCCTCAGCCGTTTTCTCTCCTTCCTACTCTTTCTTTTGGCAGTCATCTGTGATCGATGACTTCAAGCATCTGCCTCTCTGGTCTGAATGCTCCCTTGAGCCTCAGACCTGGAGAGTCCATCGGCAATCCAATTTCTATCCTTGGATGTCACTGGTACAATGGCCCAAAGAATGTCTTCCTTTCCCATAATTACACCCTGCTAATGGTTCCACTGCTCACCCTGTTTCTTACCTCCCTAGCTTCAGAATCATCTCTGATGTGTCCTCCTCCCTTAAGACCAAACCCGGGTTCCTTTAAACAATAATTTCTTCATTTTATATATGTGCATAATGTATGTGCACCACGTGCATGCCTGGTACCTTCAGAGGCTCTCGGTTTCTGAGAACTTTGCAGTGTTCAGCCTTAGCCTCAACTCCCATGCGTTGCACAGAGATGGGAGAGTGCTCTCAGTGCCCTTCAATTTCCCTTTGTAAAGCAGGCTTCCTGCAAGCCCTGAGCGTCCTCCCGTGGAGACGCTAGGAAGTTTGGGGTCTCACTTGCCTTTTCTCATCCTTACACTGATCTTCAGAAGGATGTGCTGCAAGAGGCCACATGTGGCAAGGGACCAAGGGTGGCATTCAGTGGACAGCAACTGAAGTTCTCAGTCCAAGAGCCTGGGAAATGGAATCGTCCCATCAACTGTGGGAAGGAGGCTTGGGAAAGACCCCACTCTCCTGTGCTGATGATGTCTCTGCTCATTTCTAAGCCCCAGCAAGCAGAGACTCTGACATAACAAGGACTCCACAGATATTCTTTGAATTGATGATCGACTTCACAGAGCGGGCTTGATCTGGGTGCTCACAAAATGGAGACTCTCTGGAAGCAGCCCGGAATGCTCTTCTCAATCCATACTCTGTATCTCACAGTGGCAGCCACTTTCCAGCCGCCTTTTTCAGCTTGTATTTGAGGTGTTTCTATCACCCTCCCAGATCTGCAGGCATCACTGCTCAAACCCAAAGAGAGACACAGCAGGCCTCCCCTGAGGAGGACTGAGTGAAGAGGCAGGCACTGACAGGTCACAGATGGGCATGCGAGGTGGGAGACCGTTGCGATGGTAGCTCCATCACACTCCGACCATGCATGTGGGCAAGGTAACATCCTGTACTGTGGCTTCAGGCCAGGTCCTGCTCTGTACTGTGAGTACTGCCTTGTCTAGATTGCCAAGCCACAGGGAGTAGGCGACATTCAGACTCCGGTTTTATAGACCAGAAGCCAAGGCTGAAAGCTCAGGGAATGCAGGGAGAATAACAGAAAGTGGATCCACAGAAGGTCTCTAGGTCAGCAAACTGCAAAAAAAGCCCATCTGTATTTATTGCTGTGCTGTTTGCAGCAATAAGCTTAGATGCCCACCAACTGATGAATAGATATACAAAACACACTATGTGTACACAGTGGAATTTTATACAGCAATAAGGCAAAATGAATCATGACGTTTGCAGGAATATGTGTGGAACTGGGAATTGTGTTAAGCAACAGAAGCCAGGCTTGGAAAATCGTACACCATGTTTTCTCTCATACGAAATTGTGTGTGTGTGTGTGTGTGTGTGTGTGTGTGTGTGTGTGTGTGTAAAGTAGTATCTCTTCCATGGGAGAAGAGATGAGGTGGTAAGGGAAGAGGGGAGGGGATAAAAAGAGGGTAATGGAGGATGTGATGTGACACCAAAGGGGAACACTTTTTATGGGGAGGAGGAGGAGGAGCAAGAAGGAGACGGGAAAGCAGAGTAAGGCAAAGAGAATTGGAATCACCTAACAAATGTATAGAATGCCACAGTGAGGCCCACCACTGTAAACAAACAAAAAGAGGATGGGGCTGCTGTTGGGATGCTGAGGTCAGCCTGCTGGCTGCTGAGGTCGGTCTGTGGGATGCTGAGGTCGGTCTGTGGGGTGCTGAGGTCAGCCTGCTGGCTGCTGAGGTTGGTGTGTGGGGTGCTGAGGTCGGTGTGTGGGGTGCTGAGGTCGGTGTGTGGGGTGCTGAGGTCGGTCTGCGGGGTGCTGAGGTCGGTGTGTGGGATGCTGAGGTCAGCCTGCTGGCTGCTGAGGTCGGTCTGTGGGATGCTGAGGTCGGTGTGTGGGGTGCTGAGGTCGGTGTGTGGGGTGCTGAGGTCGGTCTGCGGGGTGCTGAGGTTGGTGTGTGGGATGCTGAGGTCAGCCTGCTGGCTGCTGAGGTCGGTCTGTGGGATGCTGAGGTCGGTGTGTGGGGTGCTGAGGTCGGTGTGCGGGGTGCTGAGGTCGGTCTGAGGGGTGCTGAGGTCGGTGTGCGGGGTGCTGAGGTCGGTGTGCGGGGTGCTGAGGTCGGTCTGTGGGGTGCTGAGGTCGGTCTGCGGGGTGCTGAGGTCGGTCTGTGGGATGCTGAGGTCGGTGTGTGGGGTGCTGAGGTCGGTCTGCGGGGTGCTGAGGTCGGTCTGTGGGGTGCTGAGGTCAGTCTGTGGGGTGCTGAGGTCGGTCTGTGGGGTGCTGAGGTCGGTCTGTGGGGTGCTGAGGTCGGTCTGTGGGATGCTGAGGTCGGTCTGTGGGGTGCTGAGGTCGGTCTGTGGGGTGCTGAGGTCGGTCTGCGAGGTGCTGTGGTCGGTCTGCGAGGTGCTGTGCGGGGTGCTGAGGTCGGTCTGTAGGGTGCTGAAGTCGGTCTGTGGGATGCTGAGGTCGGTCTCTGGGGTGCTGAGGTCGGTCTGCGGGGTGCTGAGGTCGGTCTGTGGGGTGCTGATGTCGGTCTGTGGGGTACTGAGGTCGGTCTTCAGGGTGCTGATGTCGGTCTGTGGGATGCTGATGTCGGTCTGTGGGGTGCTGAGGTTGGTCTACAGAATGTTGCCCCAGTATGACATGGTGACTACTAGGTAGTAACCAGAAGGCTGCATCTTCCTTCCTGGACTTGCTACATATATGAACAGAGAAGCAAACAGAGGAACAATCTTGGCAACAGGATGGAGATGAATCGCAGAGCACATCTCTTTAGGGGGAGCTGCGAACACACTTGTGATCAAGAGCTTTGGACTTGGAGGCTATGGAGGAGAGGTGCTGGGAACCATGTGGGGGAGGTGCTGGGGACCATGTGGGGGAGGTGTTCAGTACTATGTGGGGGAGGTGCTGGGGACCATGTGGGGCTGGTGACCATCAATGCTGGGAGACTTTACCTGGTCTGGGCTGGTCTGGGCTGGGCTGGGCTGGGCTGGGCTGGTCTTCCCTGAAGGCTGAGACATGGCTGTCCTTCATCAATCTTGACTAGACAGCCCTATTCATAAGGTTTCTGCAGGACCCTAGCCAGGCACCCATTTGGATCCTGGGAGGTTGGAGAGACTTGGCTTCAGTGTCAGGCTGACATTTCTGAGAAAGCAGTGCAGATCTCTCTTCTTACAGAAGGTGGTGAAGCCTGAGGACCGATGGCCAGGCTGGGTTGCAAGGGGTGGATGGCTGGAATGCAGTCTGCAGCCTCTGTGGGAGTCCAGGCCGTTCCCTCAAGACGTACACATCTACCAGAGCATGCAAGGCCACTTCCAGAAATCGCAGGCGATTGGCTGTTTCTGTTAACTAAGTTTGCTCGAAGAGCTCCTTTTTCCTTGGGAGGCGGCAGGACTACAGGGCAGTTGCAAATTGATCCCCAGAGAGGGTTCTGTCCAATCAGCCACCCCTCCAGCTTCCACCACAGGAGCCCAGGAACAAGCCGCCACTTCAGCAATCCAATCTCCATATATTTCATTTTTAAAATATTTCATTTCTGGCCAGCGGTTCTTAGATCGCCAATTTGATTTGGTTTCTATAAATGGATTTTTTTTTGTAGTGTAGGTGGAAAATATATTTAATTTCAAATATCTGCAAACTAAAATATCTAATGTAAACATCGAGGTATTCGTGAGCTGGGCATGCACCCCACAAAGCAGAGAGGCCAGCTTTGAGACAGCCTTGGGACAGGATTCTCTGTTTCCATTTCTGAGGAGGACTCTGGAGAGCCAGCGTCTGATCTTCAGGGGTTCTCCCTGCTTCCAGACTTGGCTAGAAAGAAGGCCACTCACTAGAACTCCAACTAAGAAACCAGCTTTGTGGAATAACCAGCGATCTCCAAAGGGCAGCCCCAACCGTGCAATGGAGCCGCACTGACTGCGTTGGACCCTCAGACACCCCTCTACAGCCAAGTTCTTGGACCCTTTTCCCCAGCCAGAAGAAGATATGAGGGCACAAAGTCCAGCGCTCGGCCTCCTGAGCTCCAGGAGCTGATGTAACCCCGGCTGGCATCACTCCAGTTGGAGCTCATTCATCACCAGGAACTAACTTGGGCCTGGAAGAACGGCTAACTCTTTGCTGGAGGTCACATAGCATGAAGTGTTGAGGCTGCGCTCCCTCTGCGGGCCCCACAGGAGGATCCTTCCTGCAACCAGCTCCCAGGCTGCCCCCACCCCCCAGAATCCCTCCGTTCTCTCTGTTCACATGTCCTTTCTCAGTCTAGATCCGATGTTTTGTTTTCTCAGGACACGCCCAGTATGGTGTCATTTTGACTTAAGAGTTGACTTCTAAACAGATCCCATTCTGAGACCCCAGGGAGATGTGGTTCAATCCAGTATACCCCGATGTGGGAAGGCTCGGAGATAAGGAACAGACAGCTTGCTCACGGATAAGGAATCTGGGCCCTGCCTCTTGCTATCTTGTCTTACCCAGGCTAGCCCTTTACTGGCTACCTGAACCTCTCGGTCTCTCCAATCCTCTGGGACAGGGCCTCTAATCCAGCCCTCTACCCCCACCCTTCATTCTCACCCCTCAGTGTACTGGTTACTTGCAGATACCCCCAAGGCACAGAGATGTCCCCTCAGGCGCTTCATGTCTGCCCCGACATAGTGAACAACAACCAATTTGAGTCCTAAAGCAAATTAACAATGGCCACAGTTACTGAATCCCATCAGAAGCGTGGGCTAGGGTGTGGGGCGAACCAGACAACCAGGCAACCCTCTCTCCCACTGTTCACTCGATACTCGATGCTACTTCAGTCAGGAAAGTCCTTTGCTACAATGCTCCACCTCTACCCTGAATGCCATCTCTCTTCCACGGGCGTCCTGAAGAGATAACTTAGCTTACCCTTCCCTGGAGGTCACAGCTTCTCTAGGGATCTAAGCAGGTCTTCTTAGCTGGCAGAACAAAACCCACAGCAGTCGTCACAGCCTTTGAGATAGGGCCTCGTGTAACCCAGGCTGGCCTCTATGTAGCCAGCCATGATCTTGAACTTCTAATCCTCCTCCTTCTGCCTTCCAAGGGTCCTTTTTTAATATATGGTCAGTCTACCAGTTCTGTCCCCCCAGGGAGCCCCGACTATACACACAGGACGCAGCAGGTGGCGAGAATGACAGGCTTGCTCTGTGGCCAGTGCCGTTGTAGCATGGTACCCATCTTAACACTGGATTTTCTCCCCAGCACCCCCACTATACAGATACCAGGAAGCAGATGACGGTAACAGCGGAGTGTACGGAGAGCACGTCTCTACCCAAGCTGGTCTGAGGGCACCTTATCCACATCTCATGGAAGACAGGAACAGCACGGTAAGGGTGGTGGGTGGAGCTGCAGAGAACCGTGAGCCTGCAGGTCACTGATTGGATAGTTCAGAGCAGCCCCTGTGTTGAAGGCCAGACAGTTGAATGGTGCAGAACCCCACGGGAACAGGGGTATGGTATGGATGCTGGCTTCCACTTGGTTTCTTTTCTGCCTCCCGTGTTCTCTATAACCACACACGGATGAATATTTGTTATTGTCTTGACTGGTTCCTTGTGTGATACTCAGATCATCAACTCCACTGCAAGATGTTGCGGGAACTCAGTTATCCGTTGTCCTGATCACTACCTGTCACCCATCCTTCCTGGCTCAAGGCAACAAACTCAAGTCCCCCTGTCCCCGGGTTATCTAAAGGCTGGTGACTATGTTCACCCTCTCCTCAGGCTGCTTGCTTCTTAAGGAGGGTGGGCCAGCCTAGCTTTCCTACCCAAAAGATCTGCTCCACAGGGCCTCCAGTGAGACTACAGCTCCAGGGTGGTGAGAGAGGTCACTGGGAAACAGATTTCTGGGTCAAAGAAAGCATCCAAAGGGGTTTTAATGGGAGTGAGATAGGCTATTATCAGATGCCCCAAGCTAGCCCGTGGAGGGAAGGAACAAGTCCTCCTGAGCTAGGAATTGGCAGCCACCTCAGAGCTCATCCGGACGGCGCTCTTCCTTATCTGTGGCAGCCATCGGCAAGGTGACAGATAAAAGAACAAGAAGGATGTTCTATGGATGGAGAAGAAGGCTGGAGCCAGGGACAGAACAGGCAGAATATGCAGGAGACTCATCTCAGCTGCCAGGGACCCAAACCATTCTGAGCTAGGAGGTGCCAAACTTGCAGGACCCGAGGAGAGGCACACTGGGACAGATTCTATGCTCAAGGGCTTTATCTCCATCAGTAAACAAGAGAGTCCATGGGAAATGAACCCTTAAAGTTCTGCTGTAATGGTGACTCGATCATATCCCTCAATTGTGCAGAGACGGGCTGGGGTGCAGAGCCCTGGGCATTGCTGCACCCCTAAAGTCTCCACAGAGCCACTGCGCTTGCCTCATCTCCAGATAACTCAGAGCCCTGTGCCCAAGAAGCACAGGGGTTAGAGCTGGCCAGACTGAGGGTTCATTCTTACCCAATCCACAAAGAATCCATGAATCATGCATGTACACACACATACACACACTCACACACACACATACACACACACACACACACACACACACACCACTTTTCTCCTCCCATAAACATCATCCACCAAAACCCCAAACCAAACACGGGTTTAGAAGACATCGCCATGGTAATTTAAAAGCCACTTTACTACCTTGTGCGACTCAAGCTGGTAAATTGAGTGGACGGTGATATGAAAATATTTCATTAGATTTTTTTATGCCGAATTAGGCTGGTGCAATTATGTTGGCACTCAGAATCTGCATTAGTCTGAAACTATTTTTAACACTTTTTCTAATTTAGTATGATTAATTCTTTCACGTAAGGACACACTTACTCTCGTGTTCTGATTGTTTCACTGTCTTGACTTCTCTCTGCTTAGGTACCGAACTCATAAAGGATTCTTGTTCCAGGGGCTGGGATCCAATTTCTCAGGACATTTACTTACCTAAGAAGATGATCGTGCTCTTGCTTTTGCAACAATTATTTTCTCCACGGGGCAGACCAAGCCATTGACATTAACTGTAACGCACCTCAACTTATTAAATAGGGGCTGGAAACCCCAGAGCCCAGAAGGCTGTTTGAAAAAGAGATTTCTCGAATTGGTTTGCAAGATGCATATTCTGCCCAGCTTTAACTAAATAAAAAATGACCACTCTGTGTTTTTAAAACTGGACAGAAGTTAATATACCAATGTGTGTGTGTGTGTGTGTGTGTGTGTGTGTGTGTGAGAGAGAGAGAGAGAGAGAGAGAGAGAGAGAGAGAGAGAGAAAATATAAATGTTTTCTCCAGGGAGGTTATACAATCTCAATGTGTGTGTGTGTGTGTGTGTGTATGTGTGTGTGTGTATGTGTGTGTGTGTATGTGTGTGTGTGTGTGTGTGTGTGTATAAAACAATAATAATAAGAGGTCATGAATTAAAGATGGGAGACACGGGGTTGGGGATTTAGCTCAGTGGTAGAGCGCTTGCCTAGGAAGCGCAAGGCCCTGGGTTCGGTCCCCAGCTCCGAAAAAAAAAAGAAAAAAAAAAGAAAAAAAAAAGATGGGAGACACAAGGGACGGTCAGAGGGTGAGAGTGAGGGGTAGAAATGATTTAAACATAATACTACTCATACTGAAATTCTCAAACAAGCAATCAAACAATAATACATACCCTGGAATGCACAACAGACCCTTTGGGGACAACACCAGAGGGACCCCGTGTCCCAGCGAAGAGTGGCATCTGAGAAGACAGACTGTCACCATGTTGCCTGCTCTAAGTTTCCTCCTCCTGAAAGCTTATCAGTGGAAACACTCGGTCTGTGTTTGTAAAGCATCTGGCTCTTTAAGTCAAAACAAATGTGTGCTGTCACATTTTGGATTCTTGTTAAGAAAATATTTGGGGGTTTTTGTTTGTTTGTCTTTTTTTTTTTTTTTTTTTTTTTTTGCTTTTCAGCAATTCTCTTCTAATCTGGTTCTAATAATAATAACTTTAAAAGCACACAGATTCCAGCGCCGATGTCTCTCTCCGAGATGCACCCTGTTGCCGGTGTGCCAATTATGAAGACGATTTCCATCCATCCAGACACTAATGTCATTAGTCCACCAAGATCCTTCGGAGATCATTTACATAGAGACTGCTTTCACACGCTAGATGTAAAATGCAAAGTGCGGAGCTCTCCTGGACGGGATGCAATGTGAATCACAAGCCTCCTACAGAAGGGTCCTATTACCTGTGCTGCTGCTTACTGAACAGGGAGGTGACGCAGTCAACTAGGAAGCTATTACCCGAGCAGCCACTGAGAAGCCATGTCAGACGGCACTTCTCCCTCAGCCTCCCCAGGAAAGCTGGTTCTTACTGACTTCCATGACACCCACATGGGCACCGTGGCCACCATAGCATCCTGCCGCCCCTGCATTTATGGCATCCTGTTTCTGTCAAAACTCAGAGACAGTTGCCTGACCCAGGGTCTCCTGTTTAGGGCAAGAAGGGCCTAGTGTACACGCAGGGATCCTGGAAAGTGTCATAGTGTCACTCAAAGAGGGCCAAGAGGGAGATGAGGAGATGGGCCGATCTAGGTTCCTTCCCTAGGGGTGTACTGTTGAAATGTGGGGTTGGGAACTTTTGACTGACTGGGAAGCCCAGAAAGGCAGAGGAAATTGGTGTGAGGGCAGGCACCCAGTGTAGTCTGGCTACACATGAGCTAGCTAGACCCAGAGACTGGGTACTGGCCACTTAGTAGTATTCATATTAATATTACTAATATGATTGTTACTGGAATGGTTATAACCACAGCCCGGCACTTGGTAGCCATAGCAACCTAGATTCAGCCACCTGTCATTTTATGATTATTGTTTCATAAGATTTATGTTTTAAGTGTGTGTGCGCGTGAGTGCAGGTGTCTCTATAGGTCAGAAGAGGATGCCAGTCCCCTGGTGTCGTAGTTACAGGAGGCCACTTTTATCACAACAGTTAAAGGGTCAGAGCCTGGGTCCTGGCAGACATAACAATCTAGGCTTTAGCTGCCCATTGTCTGTTGGTCTCTTAGTAAAATAACCATGAAAGGTGGAGGAAGAACACAGCCAAATTGGGAAAAGAAACAGAGGGGCCGGGAACCCCCATCTCTATTTTTGGGCCTCTTGACATGGAGTTTAACGTAGGTTTAAACAGAAGGCAAGAGGTGTCTATAGCTATGGACCCAGCCATCATTGTCTCTGTGCAGCTAAGTGGTCCAGGCGTGGTCCCACCACATCATAGTCTCAGCTCCAGTCTCTCCTGCAAGGTGGTCTGACGGGTTGTCAGAACTGTGTGGAACCTCTTTCTAGAATTCCAGTTCCCTTCTGGCTGCCATCTGGTTTCAGCCTCTTCCTTTCTCCCATCGAGGCACACCTGGGGGAAATTCCAACCTTTGGGTCCATTCGTTTTAGTTGTCTGACAGCCAGAGGGAGGGGTATGAGCACATGTGTCTCCTTATTGTCACTTCTGCAGGGTTTTCATTGTCTTATCGTTACCATGCTGTGGACGGACAGAACACGGGGCCTTGCACACATCAGTCCAGCACTGCAACACTGGGCAAATTCCCAAGGCTGGATATATAGGACTGTTCTCTTTTTTCCCTTAAAGCCAAACATCTCTGAAATTCATGGGAATAAAATTGTCCAGTGGAGGAGTAGCCTGTGAGGGTAGTGCTCTGAGCTTCCTGTAACCACCCCAGGCCCTTCCTGAGGCAGCTCCCTTCCTCCCCTCTAGTCCTGCCTAGCCAGAGTCCATTCCCTGACCTCCCTTCCAGGACAGGAAGGGCTGGTCTTCTCCTGCCTGGGGACTTCCATCAGTGCAGAGGCTCTGGCTATGGGGGCAGGCGTGGGAAGATGGGCTCTCAGGACACAGCCCTGTTTTGATGGAGGCTTTTAGCATTCAGGTCCATGATGTCCCCCAGCCTTGCTTGGTGGGTTCCTGAAGTAGCAAAAACAGATGCTAGTGGAGAGAGCTGGGCCGCAGGCACTGTGGAGAGCGTCGGGCAGGAGGCCAGCAGGTTACCTCTGTGGAAACCTAGCCATTTTGTTGACGGTGTTCTGACAATGCTCAGGGCTGCTCAGAGCAGCTTTGCCTCGCGCCAAGCTGCTTGACATTCTGAGGAGGCATCCGCCGCTCTAGAGGATGACTCCTGTGACTTTGACAGCTTTTGGGGCTGTGGTTCCTCTGGCTTTGCTGCTCCAAGGCTTAAGCCATCTCTAACTTCTTACTTCTCACGCCTGAGGCCCGGAAGGTCCAAACTGATCAGGGAAAGGAAACTGACTAAAAGCTATACAAGAGGAGCGGGAGGGAGAGAGGGTGTGTGGGGTGCGTGGAGGGGAGACAGGGTCCCTCTGCCTTAACCGATAAAAAGTGAGGCCCTCAGATAGAAGTCTGCACCTGGCACTTGCCCATCTTCCATGCCATTCGTGTTTAAACCAGTAACTAGGTAGGAGCACTCCCACACT
Organism: Rattus norvegicus; assembly: GCF_021556685.1. NCBI lineage: Eukaryota > Metazoa > Chordata > Mammalia > Rodentia > Muridae > Rattus > Rattus norvegicus. The sequence goes on from NC_141538.1 coordinate 167,966,173, forward strand.
TACCATCTCCCTGCGACTCTTGCTGTTCTTAGCTCAAGTTCTAAAACCTCCTCTGAGGTTCATGGGCCCTGCAAAGTTCAGCTCCAACCCTTCTCTCATCACCGCCCCCTTCAGGCTCTGCACTGCAAGTACACCAACTGGCATTCATGCCTCTCCTCTAACACACGTGCCCCAGGGCCTTTGCATATGCTGCCCCTTCGTCCTCTACTGCTCCCCTCTCCCTGCTGACAGTGTCAACGAAACACCACATCTTCCATGCTTCCTTTGTAGGTCTCCAGACAAGTTGATCATCTGCTGAAATATCTCACCTCTCTGGTACTTTTCCTCAGCAGTAGCTGACACAGTTGTCTCGATCAATTAGGGAGTCTAAAGTTGAAAACCCACGACATGCCGGAGGAGACTGAGCTTGAGAATTAGGGAGTCTCGTCTTTGAGCAGGGATCTCTGATGAGCTAAGTGACCTGAATTACATAAAAACCTGTCTGAACCTGTCTGTCATGGGTGGGACAATGAACAATTATTGAAAAGTTATCATCTGAAAACGGCTTGCTGGCACAGCAAGGCGCACCCTCTGTTGCATTTTTCTCATAATTGGTTTTCCTGTCATTGGCGTGGTTATTAAAGGGCTAGGTTGCAGGCTGGGGATCTTCCTACTACAGTATTTGCAAGCTCAGGCTGAAGATGCCCACCCTGTGTAGTTCTTCTCCTTGGGCTGGGTGGCAGAGCCACATGTTTCAGGTGGTTGCTGGGAACTGAATTTGGGTTCTCCGCAAGAGCAGCAACTGCTCTGAACTGCTGAGCCATCTCTCCAGCCCAGGCACAAATGATTTTTTGCTGAGTAAACTTCTCTCCCATTCCCAGTGCTCCGTCCTGCACTAAGTCACCTGTGGCAGCCATGCTGGCAAAGCATTGGCTCCTAATGTTGTCTGGTGCCATCAGACAACACACTCTTGGAGGGATGAGCTCAACACACACCCAGCGTCACCAGGATGTGCCCAGGAGTTTACCCAAGAAAGCAATTAGGTAAGGAGGGAAGGCTTGCACTCAGGGAGTTTTCAGGACACACCGGAAGGATTCCTGGCTGGGTGTAAAGGTATCATTTGCAGGATGAATGTCACATCCTCAAAGGCAGCAATTAGGTCAAGTGCTCAGCAGCACAGAGTCATCTACAAAGAAGCTCCTCGCTTGAAATAGAGCCCAGTGACAATGTATGTGAATGCCAATGAAATTACCCATACAATACAGTGTGTGTGTGTGTGTGTGTGTGTGTGTGTGTGTGTGTGTAAGAAATGTTCTGGGGTCTGTGAAATGACTCAGTCGGGGGGGGAGAGAGAGACAGATAGAAAGACAGAGAGAGAGAGAGAGAGAGAGAGAGAGACAGACAGACAGACAGACAGAGACAGAGAGAGAGAGAGAGAGAAAACTTATTGCCAACCCTGACTACATGAACTGATATCCAGGACCCCATGATAAAGCCAACTCCCATAAGTTGTCCTTTGATCTCCACAGTCACGAAGTGGCATGTGGTATGTGGAATGTGTAACCTTCCTCATGTAAATGTAGTTACCTTTTTAAAATGTGTCCTTTTGGAAGGTTCCCCCCAGGGACTTTCCTCACCCTGTCCCGATTCCCCTGCCTTTAGTTGAAGTATTAAAATCAGAATGTAACTCTTACACATTTATTTTGTCTTTATAAATCCATTTAGCTATTCAAAACATGTTTTATATAAAGTTTACAGTCAGCATGCTGACAACCATAGGACAAGTAAGTAGAGATTCTGTGCTGCAAATACAGATCAACTTGGGGGAAACTGCTACCTGGATGATACCAAGCCTTTAAATCCATGAACATGGTATGTCTACTCCATGAACATGGTATGTCTACCCCATGAAAATACTGTGTCCAGCTCATGAACATGGTGTATCTAGTCAATGAACATGTATACCTCTCCATTGAAAGGTCTGTCCCTCAACAGTATTTATAGCTTCAAATGCTAAGTATTTATTTACGTAGCCTTCTAGGCTATTTCAATGTGTTACACTGTCACTAAGTGTATTTTACTTGACCTCTGTTTTCTAGAAGATCCTTGCCACTCTTTGGAAACATAGTTGCTTATTATCAATTCACCTGGTTTTCAGGGTTCTTTCTGAATTCACCTACCAGTTCAAACGAATTTTTCATAGAGTTTATTACTGTTTTCAACAAACAGCACTCATTCTTTCCCACCCATAATGGCTTTCAGCACTCCTTGTATGTTGAGCTTCTTTCTTGTATGTTCAAGCCCTCCATCCCGGCCAGCACTGGGGTTAAGTGAGAGAAGGCCATTCCTAACATTAGGGAGAAGTACAACAGAATACTAGTTACATCACAGCAGACTTTTTAAAATGATTTTTTAAGTACATATGTGTACATGTATGGACACACAGACACACACAGACATACACATACACATGCACATAAATGTGCATACATATATGTATGCACACTCCACAACATGTACATACATATGTGCACACAGAGACACACATGCACATACACAGACCTCACAGACACACACCCCAGAGTCCAGGTGTGAAGATCAGAGGACAGCCACAGATAACTGTCTTCACTTTCCCCCTTGTTCAAGACGAGGTCTCTTGTTGTTTACTACTATGCTCTCCCATGAGCTCCCAAGAATTCTCTGTCTCTACCTTGTGTATTAGTCATGTTCATGCTGCTGCGAGAAAATTCCACAATGGAAAGTGTCAAGTGGAAGAGTTTATTTTGGTCTGTGGTTCCAGAGGGATAAGGGTCCATCCTGTCTAGGAGGCATGAGAGCAAATAGTAAGACACTTAAGCAGCAGCATGAGGCTTAGAGCTTACATCCCCAGTGGCAATCAAAGCAGAGAGAGCAAACCGGAAGTGGGTCAGGCTACGCACTCTCAAACCCCGCCTACCCCTTGATTCACTTCCTCCCAGAAAGCTGCTTCTCTTCCCTGGACACCCATAGGTAAGCCAAGCCCTGGCTACTGATCGGAACTTCATGTGGGTTCTGGAGGTCCAAACTCAGGTCCTCAAGCTTGCGTAGCAAGAACGCCCTGGGCTCTTCTCCAGCCCGAGATGTCCTTTGTCAGATGGTAGGAAACCCCTCTATGCCTACTTTGCCGAGAGTTTTTAAAACACATGAATGAATACACAATTATGCCATTTTCTGTAGCTGTTGATAAGATTATATGGTCGATATCCTTTGTTCTCTGAACACAGGCAATTACATCGATTTTTTCAAATGTTAAATCAATCTTGCACATCCCCAGTTAACCCTATTAATCACGGTGAATTATTCTTTTCACACGGAGCTGCATCCCCTTTGCTAATACACTATTAAGGATTTTTCCAATTACGTCCCTGCCGGTTATTGGTTTGTAGTTTCCTGGTAACGCCTCCATCTTGACTTATGATCAAACACACCACCCTTGTGAAGTGAACTCCCTGACTGGCGTGCTCCATCTTCCTGTTTTCTGAACAGCGTTCGGTAAGGTGAGCGCGAGCCTCTCCCTAAACGGCTGACAGAACTCGGCATGGGAGAGTCTTCTTCGTAGGAACATTTATAATTATAAAATCAATTCCTTTAATAAACACGGAATGATTTAGATTTTCTGTCTCTTCTTGTGCAGACCTTAGGGGTTTTTTTTTTTTTTTTTTTTTTTTTTTTGCTCTTTGAGATATTTCCCCATTCCCTGCTACCTGATTAATCACCCTAAGGTCTCCTGCTACTCTCTTACTTTTACTAACCCTGGATACAGTTTCCCCACTGGAGTCACTTTTTATTCGTGATGCTAATCATTTGCTTTTTTTTTTCTTCTTTGTTTCTTGATCACATTAGCTCTACAGTCATCCATCTATTGATCTTTGAAGAGCTTTTCTTCTGGTTTTGAGAATTCCGTCCACGTATACATTGAAATACGATCACACCCAGTTCCCGTTTCCCTCTCCCGCTCCTCCGGTTGCCCACAACACATTCTCCTTCCGGATCTTTTGTCTTCATCGCTTGTCTGGTTGATAAGCCCGTCTGTTGCTTCACTCACCGCTTCATTGATGTGCTGGTTGGGATTTTGTTGATGTGATAGAACCCAGGATCATTGAGAGAAGGAACGTCAACAGAGAAGATGTCTCTGTCGCACTGGCCAGTAGGCGAGTCTGTGGGCTCCTAACGATTGTTACGGGAGGGCCCATCCCTCAGTGGGTGACCACTGCTGGGCTGATGGTCCTGGGTGCTACGAGAAAGCAGGCAGAACAAGCCGTTGGGGAGATGACTTTAACCACCACTCTTCTGTGGTCTCCATACCAGCTCCTACCTCCAGGTTCCCAACCTGCTTGAGTTTCTGCCCTGACCTCCCTCTGGAATGGGCTGTAATTGACAGGTGTATGTCACAGAAACCTTTCCTGCTCTGGTTGTTCTTGGTCATTGATTGCTCTTTACCTTGTTCCTCTACTTTGATCCCAATCAGCTCTTCTTTTCCTACCCGCTAAACAGAAGAGCGCACTTAAGCTTTTAAACACTTGCTAGTGCAAATGACACGGATTGATTTTTATGCGCACACAGTAGAAGCGCTGAGAACAGGAGCCTCCCTCTAAGACCCGCTTTCCTTACAGCAGAGGGCTCTACCCACAGCCACGGTTTTTCTATATCTGCTCTGAGTTTCCATTCATTAAAAACAAAAAGGTTATCTAGAACCTGGGAATGTCTCAGATACCTGTTCTGCTACTGATTAATTCTGTTATCATCAATGTCCTGAGCCACCTATGCTCGGGGATCACAGCAGTGAACTGCCAATGTACAGTTGGATGGTCCCCTCGGTCCCCTCAATTCTTGGCACAAAGCTGCTCAGAGCAGTTCTTTTATAATCCCACTGTCCCTAAGAGTTCACAGGGATGTCCTCTCTTTCCTTCCTGATTTCAGTCCTTTGGGTCATCTCATGTATAGGTCATGGGGCAGCCGTAGCTCTAATATTTTGGGAAACTGTCTCCCTCTCCTCCACAGCAGAACCACTATTTTATATGATCTGTATTATCATCTTCTCTGGGGAGAAGATCTCAGTTGGAACCTCAGTCTGTCAGCTTCCTTGGTCCATCCATGTGTCTCACCTTGAGACAGGGTCTCACTATGTAGACCTGGCTAACCTGGAACTCACCGTGTATGTAGATCAGGTTATCTTCCAACTCACAGAGGTCTACCTGCCTCTGCCTCTCTGCCTCTCTGCCTCTCTGCCTCTCTGCCTCTCTCTGCCTCTCTGCCTCTGCCTCATCAAAGGTGTGCACCACCACACCCAGCCTTAGCTGGATATTCAAAGAATTAATTTCCGCTGCCATGGGCTTTCTCCGTTGCTGTCTTGAGTCTCCATTTTGTTCCACCCTTTCTGTATGCTGCTCTAACATGAAGCCACAGGACTGTGTGCGTAGAGGCCAAAAAGTACTTCTCTCACGGTTCTGTGATCATTAGTGCCAGCAAATCTGATCTCTGATGTGGATTCTCTTCCTGGCCAGTTAAGGACCAACTTCTTATCATGTCTTCCTCTGGCCTTTCCTCGTAGAGAAAGAAAGAGCTAAAGGGATGTGTTCCCCACTTTAAAAAAGAGATTTCAGTTAAAAAATTAATTGTATGAGTATGTGCATGTGCACATGTATGTGGATGCCCACAGAGGCCAGCGCCAGCAGATTCCCCGAGAGTTGGAGTTACAGGTGACTGTGAGCTCCTGACTCAGGCACTGAGAAGCAAACTTGGATCCTCTGGAAAACAATCCACCCACTCTTAGCCTCCTCTTCAGCCACTAGGATGGGTATTACTAAATACACCAATCCTTTTGGACCAAAGCTCTGCCTATCCATCCTTAATGATGTCCGGGAGAGACTCCTCCCACCTTGTAGGCCAGCAGATCTAGCACAGCATCCTGGGGGTGGGGGGCAGAGGAAGAGGAGCGCCCATCTGCCAGGCCCTCCTTTGCTTCTTTTGAGTCTCACTTGATTTTAATTTATTTTTCTAACTTCCGTGGAGGGGGTTTGGGCAGCTGTTTGAGATCAGTTCCTGCTTTTCTCTTTTGATGACGTGGTCATGAGAAGTGGTAACTTTCTCGTGATTTTGGTCAATTATGTTCTTAAGAATTAAACACTGAGAAGGAAGAGTATCCCATCCGCCCACGTATCTACTGTTTCCGATGTTCCTCTGTGCAAACAGGAACTTTCATTTAGTAACGATTTCTTTCAACTCGAGAAGTTCCTTTTGAGGTCTTAAGGCCTTGCAGCTGCAGACTCCCTCCCTTCATTTTACCAGATTTCTGGTTTGTTTGTTTTGTGATTGGGGGGGGGGTGGCATTTGTTTGTTTGGGGTTTTGTTGTTGGTTTTTGCTTGGTGTGTGTGTGTGTGTGTGTGTGTGTGTGTGTGTGTGTGTGTGTTTCTAAAAATGTCTTTTATTCTTACTCTTGAAAAACTATGTTCACCAAGTAGAGAGTTGCAGGCTGGGGGCGGGGGGGTCTCCTCTTGGCTGCATAGCCTTATTTTGTGATGTTTGGAATAAAAAAAAAGTACTGTTTCTTGCTTTTATAATGTGCCTTTCCTCCCCCTAATTGAAACCTCTTCTCTTCATTGCTGGTGCTCAGGAATTAATATTATGGCTTGTGTTAACTTCTTTGTATTTATTCTATGATCTGGTTCATTGAGTATCTAGGCTCCACTTAATTTTATAATTCCCATCAAACTTGGAGGAATCTTGACCAGTATTTCTTCAAAATGTTTTCGTTGTTGTTGACTGCTTTTGAGACAGGGTCTCACTATGTAGCCCAGGTTAGACTGGAACTTACTATCCTCATGCCTCAGCCTCCCGAGTGTTGGGATCCCAGGTGTCCACCACCGCACCCCACTCCTCTTCACAGTGTCCGTCCCTGTGGCCCCTCAGTGGTTCATACGGTAGATCATGTGCTATTGCTCCAAAGTTTATGAAGATTCTCTACTTCCCTCTGCCCGTTCTGCTCTGGGCGGTTTACACCAGTAAACTTAGTGCTTTAGGTCTGCGTTCTCTGATCCATTTTATGTTCTGTCTAACCTGCTACAAGGCCTATTGTGGCGGCCAGACTCTAGGGTGGACTCAATAAAACCTAACTCCTGGGCCTATCCCACTGCGTCATCGTAACCTGTCGATCATGGGCATATGGACGACTTGCTTCTAACTGACTGAAACAGCCAATGTATGATAGCAAGACCAAGATCTATGATTAGGTATAGAAACAACTTCTGTCTTATTGGAAAACACCACTCTGTAAGAAGTCCATATGGTGAGGTGGGGAAGGTGATCATGGCCAGCTTAGAGCTGAAGCCCTTGTTCTAACATCTGATAAAAACCTGAATCTTCACACAAGCACACCCTCCTCACTCAAGCCTTCAGGGAGCCCCCAGCCTTTGCTGGTACCTTGATTTCAGCCTTGCAAGTGGCCCTGACACAGGTGACTTCTCTGATCCCTGCCCATTTTCTGACCCTCTGAACTATGAGAAGGAAGGCATGGCCAGAGACTGCTGAGTTGGGGGTAATTCGTAGTGTGCCGGCAGATATCGAATCTGGTGAGATTTCGCTTTGAATATAACATTTTCTGATCAGTCTTGCTTCCTGTGGTCATCTTTTCCTGTGACTAACACACACTGAGGACTGGCATCTCCTGGTGTCGTCTCCAAGCCCGTGTCTCTGGGTTCCCCACCAATGTCACTGATTTCTTCCTCTCAGAGCTGGCTGTGTTTTCATGATTCTTTCATTGCCTGATAACTTTTATTGAGTTCGGGGTATTGTGAATAATGCATTGTTGATGGTGGATTTCGTTATGTGATTTAAAAGGATGCCGAATTCTGCTTAGTCAGGCGTTGCGTGACTGCATCTCTCTTGAAGTTTGCTGCTCTGCTTTTTTTTTTTTTTAAAGGTGAATCTATTCCGAGGAGAAGTCAGCCCTGTTGTAACACGTGATCATTCTGGGGCCTCTAGCAGATACCCAGATATTAAACCTGCTAGTCTGAGCTTGACAAGATGCAGGACCAGGTTACAAGGCCCACCCTGTAGTGAACCACTTCCTTTAGCTACGCCTCCACCTCCTGATGGTCCCACGGCCTCCCCAAACAGTGCCGTCATCTAGGGGCCAGATATTCGAACACATGAGCCTTTGCAGGAGATGTTTCCACTCAAACCACCTCAGGCTTGCTTTCGCGCAACCTCGTGACATACTGCCTCGTGCCTGTGACGGTTAGCGGTTAGCAACGGGCTCTCGGCTGCCACGAAGATGCCTGGATGTTTCCCTGGTTATTTTTTTTTTCTTTCAAGAACTTTCCAGGAGTCTTCCTTATAAGCGTCGGGAGTCTCTGCCTCCTCATACACCATTCTCCTCCTCAAAGCAACTTCGCCACCACCGCTCTGCTTGCCCACGCACACCCATGCTGCGGCCTGGAAACCCCTCTGGCTAAATCACAAAAACCCCTTCATCTATTCAGACCACACAGCCCTGAGCTGCTGCCTAACACCCAACACAGCTACGCATGGACTCCAGTGGGTTTGGGCGAAAATCATGAGCTCATTGTCGTTACTATTAGGGTCTTAAAGCATTCTGGGAGATGGGCAAGAAAGAATGGTCTCAGCGCTTGACTCCACCCCTTTGGACTCCGCCCCTCGGGTCTTCTAGTTCTGCGCGCTGCACGCAGCAAGTATTTATCAGAAAGCCCCATAGCCCCCACCTACAACGGATTTCTTATCCCCTAGGTGACGGCGGGTGTCCCCTCGGTATTTCAGCTGAGATATTGCTCTCATGGTGGATGTGGGTATCTTCTATTTGCTGTGGTCTCAGTAGACCCCATGAATCACGAGCATCTGTCTCGCTTCCACACTGCCAGCCTCTGGCTTGAAGACCCGCTTTGTGCCCTGAGGAACAAGCCTCCAGGGAGTTCCAGGCTGGCCACTATGCAGAATCCCCACACCGACGCCCCAACCCCGTACAGAACGATTCTGAAATCTCACAGGTGCCCACGTTACACCCTGAGCAATGGGAAGCAAACTTCTGCTCTGCAGCTCCCATTTCCAGCAAGGATTGCTTTAGCTTCTATCCTCTGAAGTCAAAGAGCTCAGACGTGAACCCTGGAGATGGTCCCACCGCTGTCCGGAACAGGGCAAGGTCTGAGCGATTTCTGGATTACGACACTTTTTTTTTTTTTTGGTTCTTTTTTTTCGGAGCTGGGGGATTACGACACTCTTAAAGACACTCTATAAGTTCCCATCGAGAACACCAGGAACACCTTCCTTCCCCTCCCTCAACTTTTCCACCCCGCACACGGGAAACTGACACCCAGAGGGTTTAAGTGGCTTGCCTAATACCACTCAGCCCAGGATGGGGTCACCCATCGAGAATTTTCAAAGCTGCCTCCCAGGCTCCTGCTACAACCCCGTTAGCGGTTTCTCGGGACCCTTTGAAACAGAAACCAAACTCTGAGCCACACCTGAGCTTCTGACCACTGTCCCCTGTCTCCTCCAGTCACTGTCACCTCGCTTTGATCCAGCAGGGTACCTGAGGTGTCTCTGACCTGAGGTGACTCTGAGCATCAGTAGCGTCCTGCCCTCTGGAAATGATCCACCCACCAAAGGACAATCCTTTCTAGCCACCAGTGGGATGGGTCTGCCTTAGGTAGGCCCACAGGATCCCAGTAGATCATCAATAGCCAGTGTTGGGATCTGGGCATGGGCCGTGCGTGCCAGTCCTGTCCCCATTCCTCCCTCATCACCGAGTCCACAATGGAGGGTAGACAGTCTGGTAGCTGTGGACAGTGCTCCCCCAGTGCCAAGCAACGCAGTGCACACGGTGGGCCTAGGTCGTGAATGAATGGATGGGCGAATCCAATAATCCGTCATCCTCTGAGTGACACACTGCTCACTTTTCATTCTCCTAGGCTAGACCCATGCACCCTGTGGGGTCTCACAGACAACCCTGTTAGTCCTGAGTTATGTTGACCCATGCTCATGTCCACAGAACAGACAGCCCCGGCATGGAGCCTGGTCCAGGTTTGCTCACAACTGAGATCACCTCACTGCCTTTGTCTCCCACACACACACCGGTGCCCCACGGCATGGCAGAGAAGGCTCTGGCGGGCCTGACTGCTCTCCAACCTACTGCATCTGCGTAAGTGATGAAGAAGAATTTCAAATTTCCTGCCCCCTCCCCCAACAACCTGGGATCTGGGCTCCTCCATCCACCAGCAAAAGCTTTAATATTTAAGCCGCAAGCAGCGGCCGCCAAGCGCTGTTGAGGGAAGAGAGCCCAGTATTATCCTATCGTGTTGTTTCTCCTGTGCGCCCCTCGAATCTGCGACAGACAAGACCTTCCCTTTTCACTGAGCAGCATCCTAAGTTCCAGATGATGAGGCAGAGCCTGTTACAGGGCGGGGAGGGGGATCGGAGTCTGAACCATGGGCTGCTGAAGAGCCAGCTGGATCTCCAGTCTCTTCCTTAGCAAGTCAGTGCTGCCCAGTAGACGGTACAAGCTGTGTTTATCACGTTTTGGTGACAGCTGGGAAGTAAAATGGAAGGCACCACTCTCTGGGGGAGGAAGAGTCACTCGTCGCTAGGCGGGGTCACTGGGAGCTTAACTATGCCTGGCTGGCTGGCCCTTCACCCACATATGGGACCCTGAACTCAGGAGGAGGAGATGTGTTGAGAGGGAGTCAGGGGGAGCCGGAGGGATGGGTATGATCATCGTATGCATGTATGAAAGTTTCTAAGAATAAAGAATAATGTTTGATTTAGCCTACAGATGTTGTGTGTGTGTGTGTGTGTGTGTGTGTGTGTGTATGGTTGTGCGTATGTGCGGATACGCAGGAAGAGGCCAGGAATCAACCCGAGGCGTCATTCCCCAGGGACCATCTACCTCGGTTTATTAAGATGGGGTCTCTCACTCGGCTTGGTACTCACTCTGGAGTTGGGTTTGGCCGACCAGGGTGCCCTCAGGGATCTGCCCATCTCCATTCTCAGCATTCGAATGACAAGTACAGGTCACCACACCCGGGTTTTCCTCATAGCTTTTGGGGATCAAGCCTAGGCCCCTGCTTGTTGGCAAACACTTCACTCAGCTGTACCCCGGCCCAGGCATGGCTTTTTTGGTGCTAGGAACAGATTCTACAGATACATCATGGTGTGGAGCAGTCAGGGTTCAAATCCTCAATAGCCACATGTGACTCGAGTGGCTGGGCTAGAAAACTCCAGATAAAAGAGTCCAGCCGCCCCTGGGTCAAAAGAGTTACCCCATTGCCCAGCCTCAGCCTGTCAGAATTTCCAAGAAAGAACTGGTGTAGAGACCCAGGATACCCCAGCCACCAGGGCCCCTTCCTCAACCTGCTGGTGCGGCAGCCATAGAAAAGTGCCTGATTCTTGAATCTTCCTTTTGATGGTTGGACTCGCTCACTCAGATTTATTTAGCTTCTTTATGAAGGACAGGTGAGTGCAGGGTACCCCATTCATCATGAGGAAAGGACAGCCTCCCACCAAGGGGTCTGCTAAGACAGTCACCCTTTCTGTAAATAAATACCATGGCGACTGCCTAGGACAGAAAAGCTAAGTGGGACTGAAGTCTGAGGATACCCTCCCCCGCCCCTTTCCATCCATAAGCCAAAATATTGCTAAGGCTTTTTATAAACAAAGATAATGAGTTCTATAATTTATGTAAATTAACCAACGCCACTGCATTTTCTAGAAGTAACATAAACTGCATTATTTATTTGATGCGCTTTTTGGAGTAAAAAAAAAAAAAGAATGTATAATTATAATTGGATATTGTACCTAACTGTTTTCTCCCATTGTTTTCTGATTAGCGTTGGTGGCTTGGAATATCAGATGTGAACTCGCCGAGTGCCTTGGGAGGCCTTCCCTTTTGCACACAAAAGTGATACGAGTCTGACCCAGGTCCTTGCACACGCCCTCTGTGGCAGAAAGAAAGCTCCGTGCAAGCGTCATCCTGGGCGCACCCCGGTGCCAGGTGTCCATTATTTTCAGCAGATACTGGCAGGGGTTACCAATTGATCAGCTGCTCTGGGACATGACTGACGCCATTTTCCCTCCCTGAAGGCATCCCTGTCCTACCCAAAGTTGAATCCCCAGCCCTGACAACAGCAGCAGCTTTACCCAAAGACTCTCTCACTCCATGCAGGAGCCAGTTCTGCCACACAGCCAAGTCTGGAGTCCCCAGGCGACTCTGCCGCTGGAACTTCGAGCAACCCTCCTCTATGTTTATTCTCAGTGAAGGGACTCCATTCCCCTCTGCTCCCAGAGGAGGCAGCTGGCACTGCTCCTGCAAAGACACCAGGCTGTGTCCCCCAGCTCGCCTGCCCCTGCCTGGCAGCAGCAACCTGCATTCCCTCACATCTAACAGACACTGGAATGAGCAAGGCAGAAGAACCCCATGCTGCAGTTCTTAATATCACCATATTAGGGGCATTAAAAATGCAAAGACAGATAATGAAGCAAAAGAAATTAAAGAAAGGTCTGGGAAACCTCCCTCCCAGCCTTGGAAACACTTCCGTCCCCTAAATGTGAGCCGACATCTGGTGGCCCCTGTCACACGCCTGCTCCTCCTCGCTCATGGGCCAAGTGTAAGATTCTGGAAACCTGCAAATGTGGAGAGCGGGTGCATCACCTTGTTAACGCAGCAGAATGCAGAGGGCGGACCTTTATTAGAAAGCGATGGATCTTCGGGAGGACAGAATCTCATCTGGGACAGGAGGTCGGGACCTCTGCTTGTCCCGCCTCTGCCCCGGCTGGCTGCGAGGCTTCTCTCCTCGCTTCCAGGGGTGAAGAAAACTGAACATCTCGGATGGAAAAGCGAACGGGGAGGGGAAGGGTAATTTACAGAATTTATTTCATCCCCTCTCCCTTAATCACATAACGACAAAACCCCCAAACATTCTACATTCTGGCTTGTGTCCGACACAATGTGCAAGCTAATTGGGTGTAAAAACCGTCGCTCTGCGTTGTACCCATTAAAGTGCGTGCGACAATCGCTCTCCCTCCCACCCCCCCCTCCCCGAGAGCTCTGCTTCATTTCTGTTTTTGTTATAACTCAGTCCGTTCACAATATGTCATCGAGGACGCTATTTGCAAAAGAAAAGTATAAAAACAGATTCTTTATTCCGAACTGCACTCGTTTTGCATCCCCCTCTCAGCCTCTCCGCGTTTAGACCAGGCTTCCATCCGGAAGGCTTTAAAAAAAAAAGTTATAGACAGAATTGCCATACATAACGAAGCACGCTCTCATCTGGTATTTAGCCTGAGAATTTTATTGCCAGGTGTTGCGAAAGGGGGAGATACGCGGCCAAAATATACCGTGCTTCCTCTTCGTTTTCAAACACTACATTTCGTGTCTGAAAATATTCATTAATCTGGGGAGGAGGCTTCCTCAGTACAGCCACCTAAGGGACTCCCAGGAAAAGATAGACATCACCAGGAAGGAAGCTGTGGTGGGCAAAGGCAGGGATGACCGTGGACCCCCTGACTCTGCCTCTGCATACGCGGGAACCAGAAACTCAGAGCTGCCACCCCTCCAAACCTCTGCTTAGCCACCCAGGAACCGGAAGCCCAGCTCTACCTGTTCTGCCCACCTAACACTCAACTCCCTGCAGCAATTAAAGAGTTAAAGTCAGCAGCAGGGGCTGCTACTGACCGAGCTGGTTTAAATGATTGCTATACTAGCATGAGGACCCAAGCTCAACCCGCCAGAGTTCGAGGGACAAACTCTGCTTATAATGATGCACTCCCATAATCCCTCTGCCGGGGACATGGAGGCGAGAGGATCCTTGGGGCTTGTTGTCTAGCCAATCTAGCTGAATCAGGGCATTCCGGGTTGAAAGAGAGACCCTGCCTCAAAAATATTAAAAAAAAAAACGTGACAGATTGTTAACCTATGGCCTCAAATGTATGCACACACAAATGTTCTGGAACCTGAACATGCACACATGCGCGTGCGCACACACACACACACACACACACACACACACACATATACACACTAGCAAAAAGATCCATTTCCTATTTTTTTTTTAGCAGAAAGACTCATTTCTTTTATTTCAATAAAGATCTATCTATTTCTAGTATATGTGTTGCCTATATGTTGTATTAAGGCCTGGTGCCTTACAGAGGTCCAAAGAGGGCGTTGGGTCTCCTAGAACTAGTATTACAGAGGGCTGTGGGTCACTGTGTGGGTGCCGGGAACCGAACCTGGGTCCTCTGGGAAGAGCAGCCCTTGCCCTTAACCACTAAGCTGTCTCTCCAGTCCCAGAAAGAACCATTTCTTCATGGACCAATTAGCTGTGTGTAAAGTCAGGCAAAACTGTGAGGAGTTCGCAGCTGAGTGGTTCAGGGTGTATTCTTTGGGGAACCCACGTATCACAGGACATTAAATTAACACTTAGGTCTAATTGCAGACATAAAACACATGGCAGGATCAGGGAAGGCGGGGTTGAGCGTAAGACCAGCATCTTATACCACGTGCGAGGACTGGATATTTGTCTCAGTGCAGGCACATGTCATTCCTTCCTGGGGTCCCTTTGGGAGAGGTCCCTGTGCACAACATCTGCCTGAGATTTTGGAAAGAAAAGGGAATCATGGGGCATTTTTAAACTCGAGCGATCAGACAAGCCAAACCCTTTGAGAATTCCACTGAAACGCTTACAGCTTTGTGATCTCTGGGTGGACATCACAACATCCGGGAACACCGTTCCAAGGTGGCAGGCCGCACAACCGCACTCTGCTGTCCTCAGCAGTGGACCCTAACTTCTGCCCGGCTCACTGTGATCTGAGAACAGACCTAGACCTTGTCTCAGTCAGGGTTTTACCGCTGTGAACAGACACCGTGACAGAGGCAACTCTCATAAGGACATTTCATTGGGGCTGGCTCACAGGTTCAGAGGTTCAGGCCAGAGGGAGCATGGCAGCATCCAGGCAGGCACGGTGCAGGAGGAGCTGAGAGTTCTACATCTTCATCTGGAGACTGCTAGGAGAAGACTGGCTCTTCTGCACTGCACAGAGCTTCAAAGCCCACCCCCGCAATGACACATTTCTTCCAACAAGGCCACACCCACTCCAACAAGGCCACACCCACTCCGACAAGGCCACACCCACTCCAACAAGGCCACACCTCCTAGTAGTGCCACCCCCACTGGGCCAAGTGTATTCAAACCACCACAGCCCCCCGCACTATTTTGAATGAGCAAGATCCTCCAAGGGCTCAGGTATTTGAACACTTGGTCGCCAGTTGGTGGTGCTGTTTGGGGGGGGGGTCATGGGACCTTTAGGAAGTGTGGCCTTCTCAAGAGAAGTGTCACATTCTCTGCTTCCCGCCTGCTGTTGAAGATGTGGCCTCTCGGCTTCCTGGTCCAGCTGCCTGCCGTCACGCCTCTGGTCAGTGTGGACTCTCCCTCTGGAACCTTAAGTCTAAATAAATTCTTTCTTCCACAAGTTGCTTTTGATGGTGGTGTTTTATCACAGCAACCGAGAGTAACTAATGCAGCCGCCACGACATGGGGACGGAGCACCCCTCCCTGACCTCGACCTAGACTTTGTATGGGAGTTCTGCTGCCCCACTGGCTTCTGGGGCAACACCCTACAACCTCGCTTCTATTGAAGTCCCAAGATCTAATAGAGCTCATGGGTCCTCCGAGAATTCAGTGAACGTTCATGACATTTCAAGCAAATCGGACACAGGCTCAAACCCTAACTCAACCCCCCCATACGCCCTCAGAGCTGAAGGCCAACCTGGGCAGAGAATCTTTCCACCATAAGTTAAAGAGTGACTGGAGAGGTGGCCCTGTTGTAAAGCAGTCGCCATGTCTTCATGAAGATTTAAATTTAAGGCAAGGTGGAAGGGTAAGGCTGACAGCTATAGTTGTCCTGACTGTGCTCCAGGGGTGCGTGCAAGTTCACGCTCCCACACGGAAGATGCGAAAGCCAAGTTAGATGGGGCAAGTAACCGCGACGCGTCACTGTGAACAAGACCGACCAACAAAAGGATGAAGAAACGTTGTCTTCGAGAAGGATGTGAGGGACTAAAGGGAGGGAAACCCCACAGCCACTTGCCGTGGAATTTATGTTTCCATAAGTGAAGCCTTAGGAGTCCTGCGTAGAGAAGAAATTATTGATACGTATGTTCCCTGAAGGGAGCTTCTTGAGAGGCCCATTCCAGGTCTAATAATAATCTGTATTCTTCCGAAATGGCGTGTCTGATCTTTGATATCCCTGTCATCACTGAAGGTTCATGAATCATTAAGCCTCACACCCTCAGAGGTTCGGTTTATTGCGCACCACCTAAAATATTTAATAAAATAAATTCTAAACAATCAATTCGCGAGGAGTCGACGTTTCTTGCGCTTTTGTAATAAATGTCCGCATCCCGCATCCATCATAAAGTGCACGCGAAGAACAAAGGAGGCTTTGTCACTTCCTCATGCTGTTGTGTGAACACTTAAGCAGGGGACAGGTTACGTCTGCACCGCTCCGAGGTCCCTATTCATGGAGGGACTGTATGACACCCCAGGCTTTGTCTTTCTATCTC
The DNA here is from genome assembly GCF_021556685.1 of Rattus norvegicus. Taxonomy (NCBI): domain Eukaryota; kingdom Metazoa; phylum Chordata; class Mammalia; order Rodentia; family Muridae; genus Rattus; species Rattus norvegicus. The sequence continues at coordinate 167,982,759 of NC_141538.1, forward strand.
TGGAACAATGCGGTCCTTTAACCTACCCAGTTCTGCGGGGTCACAACCTGATGGCTCAGTGGCTGAGCTGTCTCATCGCACTGGAGCACACATTGCATCACTGACATGTGCCAGGGGCTCCTGCGATGCTCCACAGTGGTACCCGGGCTCAGGAAGAAACCTTGAGCCAAACACAGTCCTGAGCGCAATGATCTCCCTGGCCAGCTACTCTAACATACAACCAACTACCTTACCTCAAATAAGGTTAGAGATGAGGACTTCTATACACGCTCTGTCCTGTCCACAATCACATACATGAACACATCCTGCTCACAGCATACACACATACCACAGAATGTGTCTGGCTGCAAGCATGGGAAGGGGACACAGTAGGGCTTGGACTTAAGTCTTCGAAGGGTTCTGGGCATCCCAACAGTCCCCATCCCACCCCACCCCCAACTCTGGCCAGCTCTCACAGTACCTCGCCCCTTCTAGAAACGATCACGATCCAAAAGAGGAGCGGGTAGATGACCCTCGTGTCCAAATCCAGCCCACAGCGCATCTTTATAAATAAAGTTGTGTCAAGACACGGCCCCGCCCACTCCTGAGGGCTGCTTACATGAAAGAGAGTTGAACTGTTCAGACAGACTAGCTGGCTAATCACAGAGTCCCAAAATATCCTCTGTCTAGGACTGGGAAGATGCCTCGGTTCCTATAACTGTGCCATAAGAAGCGGGAGGACCTGGGTTAGATCTCCAGCACCCATGTAAAAAGCTGGCGGTACATCCTTGTATTCCCAATACCTCGGGAAAGACAGACAGAGACTTCTGGGCTTCCTGGCCAGCTAACTCAGTATCAAAGATTACTGTGACTAGGGACTAAGGGAAGACACCAGATACTGGTCTCTGGCCTCTATACACGTGGACACAGGTATGTGCACACACCCTTGAACAAGTACATACCCTTGAACGGACATACACCACACACATAAAACTAATCAAATTTTTAAAAATATTTTCTATTTGGACCTCTACAAGAAAACTTCCACCAACTCAAGATTTGTTCAAACAATATTTAGTTAGGTACCAAATGTATATAAGGTGTCATACTAAGAGCTGGGCTAGTGTACAGAAGAGACACAATGGAGTGAGAGGAGTGAGGGACATGGGACAGGGCTGTGTCCCCAGAAGGCTGTGGCACCTTCTGCTTCAGAAAGTTGGTATTCTTCTCCTGCACTGCCAACGGTGTCTGAGTAATGGCGGGCTCAACCATATCATCAGAGAATTTAGTTAGAGATTTTTAAAAGGTGCTGGCAATGAAGTAACAAATTGTCACACCAACTTGTGAAATTTCCCCTTTTGCCTTTTTCCTTCCGACAGAACAAAACTCACTCAAAAAATTTTTTTAGACTTTCCCTTGTATGCATATGAGTGTTTTGCCTCTTGGTATGCACATGCCTCCTGTGTGCCTGATACTGACTGAGGGGACAAGGAGCACTGGCTCCCTTGGGGCTGGAGTTACTGATGGCTGTGAACCACCAAAGCTTGAGTGAGCTCTTTGCAAGAGCAGCCGGTGTTCTTAATTGCTGTTTGGGGTGAGACATGAGACGCCCAGATAGGACCCTGCCAGCAGCAAGATGACGCACTTGGGGGTAATTTGCATATATAGAGAGAGGGATTAGTGAGTCACATAGGGGGATCCATTAACCAAGGCCACTCAGGGCAGAGCAGACAAGCTGTGAGCCTCCTTGGGTAATGTGGACCTTGTGGTCTACAGACCACCTGTGAGCAGCCTGGTGAGACACAGGCTGAACTCCAGGACCTCTGCACTGTCTCCAGGTTTAGCCAGAGTAGAATATGAGCCCTTGGGTACAACCTGGAAGGCAACTAGGAAATGGAAGGCCATCTAACATCCAGGAGAAAACCCTCAAGGCACATAACAACTCTCCTACGAAGCCAACTACTTCCTGCCTACCACCCTGGCTTGGTTTCTGGGAAGGCAGATGAGGTGCCGACGACAGTTAAAAGCACACAAGTATCTGGACAGAACATAGAGACTAGCCAGTGCCCCCCAAGCCACCTCAACCTTGGCAACCAGAGGAAAGGCTACCCCTGTTGTTAGTTCATCAGTAGCTCTTCCCACTCCCATGGGGTGGTACAAAACCCTCCTCTGCCCCTCTGTTCCCCCACAGCTGTGGCTGAGGGGCTGGAAGCACCTATGGCCTGAACACGATGTAGAGTTTCCGTGTTCCCTCTTCTGTCTCATGTGACTCCCCTGCAGCAGATCATAACTCAAGCCCACACACAGGGCATGGAGCTCCCCACAGTGACATATCCCAAAGGTTGGAAAGACACAAGATCAGTCGCCATTCAGTCAAGTGAGGGTCAGAGGTATTCTCCAGCCAAGAAGCAACCGCGTCGATATCTGATCAGCTACCAAGACACAAGTACATAGCACTGTCTCCCTGTATGCCCAGCTCTGTATGGGCCGTGATGGGTGGTTCCAAGCACTTGGGTAGCTCTCATACTGAGCAGAAAAGGGCCCTTGGTGAGTTTGATAGTGCTATTCAAGGGTTTCTGTGGTTACCATTGATCTGCTAAGCCTCCCACTCCTCATGGCTACTGGACTAACGTGCCTGGACATTTAGGAAACATTAGGATAAAAATATAGGTTGAGAAGCTCAAGTTGCAGGTCCGCTGAACTGCCTCCCCCAGCACCTGTCCACCTCACCCAAAGAGAAAGATGTTACAGAAACAGAGTAGTTCCGGTCTGCAAAGACACAAAGAAAACTAATTGTATCAGAGGAGAGGCCCTGTCAAAGGCTCAGATTGTATTTAGAGAAGAATGTTACAGAAACAGGGTAGTTCTGGTCTGCAAAGACACAAAGAAAACTAATTGTATCCGAAGAGAGGCCCATTCAATAGCAGGAGCGATGCAGTGTGAGTTCTAAACACAGCAGGTGCCTCTTTTGAGACAGGGTCTGTCTCATTGAGCCTGGAGCTCGCGCCTCAGTTATCCTGGCTGGCCCCTGAGCTTCAGGAACCTGCCTCTCTGCCCGTCCCACTCCCAGCACTGGGCAACAGATGCATGCTGCTTCTCCTAGCTTTTGCATGGGTATGGAGGATCCAGACTCAGGTCCTCACATGAGCATAGCAAGCACTTTACCCACTGAGCCATCCCATCTGAGCACAGCCCTTAACTGTGTACAGAGCTGTCCATCCTCATCTTCTTCTTCTGTTTCTCCTTTCTCTCTATCATCTCCCTACTCCCCCCATGACAGTTTCCAGTCTTAGCTACGCAGGGACTGAGTAGATATCAACCGCACTGGGTAACCTGGGTAAATGAAGCCCCAGCAAGGTGATGGATGACCACAAAGGTTCTCAGACACATGGCAGATCTCTCTTAGACCCCAGGAGTGGAAAAGGTCACTGGGCACTCTAAAACCTGGATAATAAGATGTCAGAGAAAGGACCCTGTGGTTAAAACTACTTGCTGCTCTCCCAGAAGACTCCCAAAGTTTGATTTCCAGCACCTATATCTTGCAGCATGCAACCACCTCTAACTCCAGCTCTAGGGGTTCTATTGCCCTGCTCTCCAAGGGCGCTGAACTCACGTGCATAAACCCACAAACAGATTATCACACATGCATGCAATTGAAAATAGTACAATATAATTTTGCAAATGAAATAAGCTGGCCTGCGTAAGTGTGAGGACCCAAGTTCAGATCTTCAGGATCCATGTTTACAAAACCCAGGCATGGAAACACACATCTGTAACCCCGAGCCTTGGCGCACAGAAGCTTGTAGCATGTTGGGGCTCGCTGGTCATGCCGTATTGAAACAACCTGCTTTGTCTCTACACATCACCGAGTATGATGCCCTCACCTTCCTCCACACCTAACACACTGATGTCACCCAGTGTCTAGACACCAGACAGAAGATTTACAGCATAGGGGACATAAAATGTTCAACCGTCTATGTGCTGGACACACTGATACATCAAAGACGGCACTCCTCTAAAAATGGCATGGGTGACGTCCCTGGGCAACACCCCCCAATCAGGGCCAAATCCTACAAGACTCAAAAGTCATGTGGCCATGACACAGGAGGAAACATAGCTGGTGTGAGGGATGCTGTCATTGGACAGTGAGTCTAGAGGAAATAACACAGATCAAATAAAAGCCTTTACTGAAAACAGAAACTGTGTATCTGTCCAATGTACAGGTGGGTCCCTCGGAGGCTCTGTGGCTCCCTCGTTTCATTAACCTGCATTCTCCATCTCTGTTTACCACTGTGCCCAGACTTGATTTGGGTAGCAGATCTGTTTGAGGCTGGCTACTGCAAGCATTCCCCATCCTCTGCAAGCAAGATGCCTATTTATCTTATGGCTGGGAACGGAGCTGAAGGGATCTGGCTCTGCCACGAGGCAGCTATTTCATACCCTGTTAATCCCTAATGCAGTAACTACAATATCGTTTCCACTTTCAAAAGAGGTGCTTCCCCCCCCCCTCGCTTTAATGTGTGGCCTAAGTGCTCAAATAAAGAACATCACTCTAATGAGGACGAGTCTTCAGATGTAACCTCATTACAGCCACAGCCACTGCTACGCCAACGCCGGCCTTCTAACTTTAAGGCAGTTAATGGAGAAGTGAGGGACACTGGACTCTTTCCAGGTAGCACAGAGAGATGAGCAAAATGTTCACATCAGAAAATGACAGCCGGAGGAAATGGACTGGCATTTCTTCCCGGCGATGGTCCAGGCCAGGGACCACCTTTCATCACAGAATGATTGATTCTATATGCAGTGGGGCCGGGTCCAGCCTGCCACTGGACCCAATCACTGACCTCAAAGGGCAAGGGGTATCTTAAGATCAGAGTGGGGGGCCCTGCTGTTGAATGCTATCTTGCCAGCCATGTTTGTCCACATCAGTGCTGCTGAGGCTCTCTGTAAGTCACCCTTAGGATCAGGCCCGCCAAAGCTACTTTATAGGAGGGGTTGGAGAGGGTCACATGACTGTCACTTTGGAGCTCATGATGCTTCTGGCACCTTTGTCACGGCCATTGGTAATTCTGCCCTGAGAAGGTGTGGCCTCGTGGACTTGGAAGCACCACAGTGTACGGACAACGGGTGGTTAACTGAAGATGGGGCTACAGCTGGGCTGCTGTGGGGAAGCCAATCGTCCATGACTTTTGGGGCCAATTTGGGGTGACCTAGACTCACTTAAGCAACTCCTGACTCTTGTTCTGCCCATAACCCCAATAAATTCTGCGGTTTCGCTCAAGTCCATAGAATTGCACTTCTGTCTGTCATTGATTCTCTATCTGAAGAGAGAAAGTGGCTGCTTAAAGGGCCACGTGTAAAAGCCAATAATGTTTGTCCAGGCTGGGAAAAATCCTGATGTGGGACGTGCCACCAATCCAGTGACTTGCTGGGGACAGTTCCACAGACTGTTTCTCAACACAATCAACCCTGCGTTTCCCAGCCTTTATCTGTGACCTGAATCCCCGGCCACTTCACTTCCACCTGGGCTACTGCCCTCAAATTGGGTCTTCTTTCAATGTTGCCTAGGCCTTCCACACGGGGCCTTGGAATTCTCCCAATGACCATCAAGACCCTACTAAAGGTTTGCCTCTTCGAGAGACTGGGGACCCTTCTTTGCACCCCTGCATCCCTCAGTCTCTGTCGAAATGCTAGTGGGTGGCCAGCACCTGATGAGTGGCCTATGGTCACAATGAGTGCCGGGGACAGCAGTGAAGCTTAAAGTTGAGAATGTTCAGGTCCAGGGGCGTCAGAACATTCTCTGAAGACCCAACCTCTCCATCCACGAAACAGGTGTGATGATATGTGTTCTGCGTGTGCAGGCTTTCAGGAGAACCAGGCAAAACCAGCATGCCTTGTTCTCGGGAGGTTTGTAAAGATGTGATGGTCCGCACACTGAGGGCACAGCTCCTGTCTCTCCAGGGACCCAGCAGCAACGGAATGAGGAAATGGAGATTGGAGAGTGATTCTGGCTATGACATGTGCCAGGAGTCCGAGGAGAGGGGGCGATTTACACACAAAGCAACGTGTCAGCATCTGGGGCCGGAGAAAAAGGCCATAAGCTAACTTGGGAAGGAATCTTCCAGAACGGCTGCCTGGATGACGGGATCTGACAGGTGTGAATGTGACTGCAGGAATCCTTAAGGCATGGTGATCTTTAGCACAACCTCATACCCCTTCCCCGGGCAATATCAGATGGGCAGACAGCAGTGAGCTGGGGGCAGGACCCACTTCAGACTCGCTGAGTGTGCTGACACCTCTGTCCCCCTCCCTCTGCTCCTGCCAGCTTCTGTCATCCCTGGAAGCTTATTGAGCAGGCTTCCCCTTGGCTCCCAGACAAGACAGCTGAGAGAGAACTAGCAGCTAGCCAGCTTCAGAAGCCGCCGCTTGCTTCCTGTGCCCAGCAGAGGAAATCGACACGTGGAGGCCTCAGCCCCTGAGAACAAAGGGAGCCAGAACCCAGCTTTCTTACAGCTTTCTGGAAGTTTTCCTGGCCTCGGGGAAGGCTTATAGCATGTGATATGTTAAACGATAGACCCAGATGTCTTTATCGCGCCCTTGGATGGAGGAGGCCCACTGGGCTAGTAAAGGATTCACGGCTCTAAAGCCTTGGCTGTCTGTCCAGCAGGAGGGTAGCTGGAGGGGATTGGGGCTTGGGGGACACAGGTGCTCATCAGAGGACCTGCCTGTGTCACAGAACCTGCCTGGAGAATCCACAGTAGAGTCTAGTGCATAACACCACAGCAGCTGGTGTAGGCGGTTCGCTGGGCTTCCCAGCCCTGCTCCAGACCACAGCGATCATAGAGACACCCCTGAGGAAGTACACGGGCTGATATTGCCCAAAAGTCCTTCTGGGCGTTTTAAAATTCCATAAGCACAGAAAGGCAATTCATTCAACAAGAAAAGGGGGCCGTTCCCACGAACAGGAGAGACAAGCTTAATTTAAATTGCACAGAGTACCACCGTCTGTGCCGGAGGGTGGTAGGGGAAGGGGCTGTCTCCAGGGCTGGTGGACATGTGATCTGAACGGCCGCTCAAGGGCAATCTGGCATTGTCTAGCAGAACTAAAACTCTCACAGGCAGAAATCCCTGGTCCCAAATGCTCGTGTGCCCAAGAGGACCTGTGAGGGGCCACTTAGCGAAACTAATTATAATAATTATAATTTATTCCCCACAGTCTGGAAGTCCTCTAAAAGCCAAGGCATCCGCTTCGGTGGTGGAGTAGACCGTGATGGAGCCGTTCACATTCTATCACGTAGACTAACAGATTCGGCTTAGCCGGTGATATTAGGTGATGAACTGGAAGACATCAATTACTCGTGACGGTCCCCAAATCCCAAGAATTCATTTCGCACCCCACTTCGGTTACCGAAGCCCATTCTGGACTCCTGGGGACACTCAGCCTAACGCTCAGCCTTCCACACCTCCGCACTGCTGAGAATCAGGCGCAAACATGGCCACCTATGAGTTCGTGGCAGTGAGCACACATCCCTCTCTCTATAGGCAGCGCACAGGCTCGCCAAAGCAGGTCCGCACCCGGTATTTGTTATCTGGTTCAGTGGGATAATGAGCCAAGTGCAATGGAAAAAAGACCAGCCACCAAGAAGCAGAGCTGTAAGTGGCCTCTCTCTTTCCTGTGCCATCTGCCAGGTCTCTCGGTCCCAGCACCATAGGGCTGTTCGTAGCCAGCTGTAGGTCCTAGAAGGCCCTTCCTGGTCTGTAAGTGTCCCCCTCCTCCAGATTCGAGGGACCAGGCTGTAGTCTGCAAACCCGAACACCACAAATAACTCCCAACATAAATACGGCCTAAAAATAGCCATAAATCATTCTCATTCCGTCCGGTGACAATTCTAATTTATAACAAGAGGGAGGAAAATGAATACGGTGGCTTTTTTCCCCCCTAGGCTTCCGAGCTACTGCTGAGGACGAATTCTACCCTGCTGTTACTTACAACCAGGAGTTCCTGATTTACGTATTACTAAAGATGAAATATACCGTAGGCCTCCGGGCACCGGGGCCGCTTGCCGAGGTTTCGTGTGAATTCCTTCAGGCTCTCTATGATGTCCTGCATAAGCAGCTCTCTCTCGGTCCCCACCCAAGCTCTCTCTGTCTACCTATTCTTCCAATGCGGGGCGGTAAGAGCCCTCCTCCCAGAGAGTAAGCCCCGCCTCTCTGGGCTCCCTACAAGAAGAGCTAATGCTATGACTTAGCAGGACCCTGGTCACAATGCTGGAGATGGTTCTCTCCAGCAGCACGTTCGGGTAATCTGCACATTAATGTTCCGTGCAGTCAATTAAACCACACTGCACACGAGGCAGAGGAGAGGGAACTGGAATTCCTTCACGCCACGGCTTTCCTTATTCATCACCATGAAACAATTCTTATTGGTATATTAAAAAAAAAAAAAAAAGCACACATGCATAAAACGAAAGTTATCTCTCTCCATGGGGTAATATAATAAAAGCCATTTGATGCTATTTTTGGCAGCCATAAAGGCACATAATTAATATAGGGGAAAAAAATCTCCGTGACAAAGTGTGTCACGAGGAAACGTCAGTGCCCAAGGGCAACCCTTAGAACTCAAGTGGGCTCACGGTCCTCGCTGTCACTGAGACATGCCGGACACTTGCCATGACGGAAGCAGCAGGGACGCCTGTCTTTGACCTCCCTGAAATGGCAGCTTCTGCTATGTTGCCCATGGTAGCGCTGGCCACACCCCTTTGGGGGTGGCGCGTAAGACCTTTGGTGGAACTACTAAGGAACGCGGAAGAGCACTTGCTGGCTGATTAGCAGGGACACCTGGTCAGGGGCCCTCTGAAGGGAAGGACCCTTTCTAAGGTTGCCGATGCCTCAGAGCCAGAATAGCAAGGTTGCCTCCAGGAAACCAAAAACTGGGTTTGCTCAACGTTCTGCGCCCTTTCTGCGGCTCCCTCTCCATGCCAGCACTGTAGGGAGCTCCGCTCTCCAGAGAACCTGTCATCTTTCACCTCTGTTGAGGTTGAAACGCCCACACAGAGATAGACTACTGGTCAGCCCCCGGGGAGAGTTGCTCAGCCCTGAATGGAACGACCAGCTGCCTGAAGCACCTTGCAAGGACGCTTTGTCATGATGACACCCGCCTTCCCTGACACCCGCACCGCAGTGCACCCAGAAACACATCCCTGGTTAACACAGTAGAAGAACCTGCCTGCAGGCACCTTGCCAATCCCCACACACACACACACACCAGTGATGCCCGCGGTAGACTTAGGCCATCGTTGGTTCCATAGAAAAGGGAAGAGGAACTCTGGGGTAAGAGGGCAGAAGCCAATACCAACAGCAAGGACTTGGCAAACAGAATTTCTTTCGACAGTGGTGACTGGCATCAAGTCGCTTGCAAGCGACTCCAGATTCTCTGTGGCGGCCCAGAAATGACCTGGGGGGAGGGGGCGGGGCGGCAGGAGAGCCCGTTTCGCCCTTTACCTCGACTCCCTGGACTTTGAGCTTCATGTGGTCCTCTCTGGTCGTTTTCCCATCTTTCCTCTTCTTCCAACAGTACCCGTCTTTTCTGTACTTCACTTTCTTCCTGTTGTAGAGTATCATGGAGCCGTTCTGAGGTCTGCAAACAACAAGTGGTTAAGTTACAGAGGGGACTGAGCAGCAGAAGGGAGATCTATGAAGAAAGACACCACAGACCAGGAAAAGTCTCTACAGCAAAAGCAATATCCCACACTTGCTGGGACATAATTTTTCACCTTTTATTGCGGCTCCCCGGATTAACCGTGTTTTACGGCCAGCTGAAACTGGCTTGTGGATTTGGTACCTAATGAATTAAACGTGTCAATGGTAGGCTTAAAAAAACAACCCCTTAGTAATTTCCACAAACTAACCAGGATATATGGTGTGGGCACCCTGAGCTCTGTAGCAAAAAGTAAGCAAAACAGAGAGAGAGAGAAAGAGAGAGAGAGAGAGAGAGAGAGAGAGAGAGAGAGAGAGAGAGAGAGAAGAGCCAAGGGTGTTGTGGCAGCCTGCAATATCTTATCTCTTGTAGAAGGATTTTCTACACATCCTTTAATCCATCACCCAGCATTAGGGAATAAATAAGTTTAACGCAGACGCTAGATGACTATGTTAAGAACAGACCAATGGAAGCTCCGGGTGCTGAGGCCAACCTCTCTTGATTCATGGCTTGAGTTTAGATCCCTGCTGGATGCAGAGGGGCACCAGGCACAGCACCCGACTGCTCCCCATCCGAGCTCCAGCCCTCAGAGGTCTCAGATAACACCAGGAGCCCTCATCTATTTTGTGCATGGCCAGGGTAGCCGAAGAAGATGGCAGCCCATTTTCTAAACACCAAGAGCAGGATGGCTATTCCTGCGATGTTCAAAACGAACAGGCAGAGCTGAGGACACGGCTCGGTCAGTGAAGCACTTGCCATGTAATATGTTTGGATCCCTAGCACCCACGTAACCAACTGGGCAGAGTGCTGTGTCCCTGGACTTAGGAGGTGGAGTCGGGAAGAGCAGATTTCATGGTCATTCTTGGCTACACAGTGTGTCCAGTGCCAGCCTGGGACATACAAGACCCCGTGTCATACAAAACAAAGCAGCAAACAAACAATACCTTGGATTTCCCAAAGAAGAGGCAGAGAAGTGATGTGTGTGCGTGCGTGCGTGCATGTGTGCATGTGCATGTATGTGTGTATGTGTATGTGTGTGCATGTGTGCATGTGTGTGTATGTGTGTGCATGTGTGCATGTGTGTGCATGTGTGCACACATGTGTGTTTGTGTGTGTATGCAAGTGCATGTGTATTGTCTGCATGTGTGTGTGCATGTATGCAAGTGTATGTGTGTGCATGTGTGTGTGCATGTATGCAAGTGCATGTGTATTGTGTGCATGTGTGTGTACGTGTGTGTGCATGTGTGTGCATGTGTGTGCATGTGTGTGCATGTGTGCGTGTGCGTGTGCGTGTGCGTGTGCGTGTGTGTGTGTGTGTGTGTGTGTGTGTGTAAAGATGCCATGGCTGTATATTTTGGGTAGCAATCTACAAAGAGAGCGCTAAGGGCCTCTGACTGCTGACAGCAGGTGCTATGGCAAGCCATTCCCAGAATAAAGTCGCTGCAGGTGCAGATATGGGCAGATCCAGCTCTGAAGCCAGCGCACTCACCCAGTGGCCGGCTATGTGCCACCTGCACCTGACCACTGGGCACAGAGAGGGTTGCCATGGTGTGTGTGCGCGCACGTGTGTGTGTGTGTGTGTGGGTGTGTGTGTGTGTGTATGCGCGCGCGCGCGCGCGCGCGCGCGCGCGCCTGTGTTGGAGCCAGGGGCACTCCATCCTACTCTGAGCCAGATCTTCATCTGCTGCGGAGCAGCAGGTTGTGAGAGCCGCTATAGATGCTCCTTGCCTTGTCTGTGTCTCCATAGGGAAGGGGAAACAAGTGAGTGCCAGTCCTTCCTCCTCCCCACTGGGGAGAGCCTCCCACTTCTACTTTGCTTCTGCTGTTGCACAATGGGCCATTTCAACAGCGGACAAAACACCCCCTATTGATGGCTTAATCTTCTATTGTCTAGAGGGTAAAAAGAAAACCCAACCCTCCAGGGTGACTGCAGCTAATTGTGGCTCCCACCCAGCCTGGCAGGGTCATGGCAGCCACAGGAAGACTAGAGAGCAATTCTACGGGAGATAGACTCTCAGTGGTGCCTCCTGCACCGCACTGTTCCCTGATTAGGCACAATCGGTTTGTCCTGCCTCAGTCTGCACCAACGGAACCGATGACAGGAAATAGGATGCTATTACCTGACCATACCTATGGGAGCCTACCAGTCTGCACTGGAACCCCACAGCTGGTCTCCATCTCTTCCTGGGAGCGAGCTCGCTGAGAGGGAGGGGTTGTGCGGGTCTCCTTCAGTCACAGTAGTTCTAGCAGACCACGGTGAGCCCTCTTGGTCCCTCCAACGTCTAGCAAAAGGTCTCTGTGCCCCTGTCCTCTCACAGGAGCGGTGAGGACATACATGGAAACACAGCAGGGAACTCTGATAAAACAAAACTACCGTCTGAAGAAGACCTCAGAGTAAACCACCATTTCTAAGGGACCAGGAAACCATCAGCGTGGTGCTTGTATTGCAAACAGTCCCCAGAAAGAGGGGACTCCCTCAAACTCTGTCAGGTACAGTTTTTGCAACTCATCTTCTGTCTACCTCACCTTAAGATTCTGAGAGTGGCCCTGTCTGCCATTGTCACTTTAGCAGGACACCATCCCCAGGGGAAGCTAAAATGACCTCAATGAGTGGACTCCTCAGCCCAATTCGCAGTGACAGAAGCCCAGCTGTGTGCAGCCCTTGGGTCTGGTTCCACTTCAGGGTGCTTCTGCCCCCTGTGACGTGGAGGCTTCACCACAGTCCCATGCCTTGAAAAAGGGGGAAATGACCCCACTAGAGAAGGAGCTGTGTGCCTTACAGGATGGCATCAGACGGGCTGTGCTGCCAGGCTGATGCTGGCAAGTGCAAGCCTGTGGGAAGGGAGTCCTGAGAAGGAGGGGGGGTCAAGAAGGTGGGCTTTAGGGTGGAGAAGAAGGACTAGGGCACAGGAGCTGACACAGAGGTGCTCCATTTACTACCTGATCACTTCTGGCAGGGTAGGGAGGCAGGAACACAGACACAAGTGGAGGGTATTGAATGTGCACACATGGCCAGCAACCTAACACCGTCCAGCCCTCTGTGTCCTAGTCATTCACATGCACCTGCTGCTGGCGGGGGTATCACACCTGAGCGCACCTGTCAATTGCATGTGATCTCAGCTGCACACCAACTCTGTCCGGGAGGCACTGCCAGCCTCCCCAGATAACCGGTCTTTAATGCTGCAATGCCTGGTAAGTCTGTGGGTGGCAGAGAAGCCAGGGCTGCTAGGTGAGCAGAGACTAAATCCTATCTACTCTCCCAGCTCTGCTCTCCCGGCTGGGATCAGTAGAGTCCCGAAGCAACCTTAGCACAGCACCAGGTGTCAGGAGGGTGGAGGCCAGACTTCCTTTGTTGTAGTAAAGCAAAGCATGAACTATCTCTCCTACTCTTCTGTAGCATCTGGGTGTGATTTTAGAGCTGTTTCAGGTTCCCTTCCTGTCCCAGACTTGTCCTCCCACAGCTAAATAATTGAGATGTCCGGGGTTTTTCCTTCTGTTACTGGGGTAACTCTGGGTTTGTTCCAGGTTCCCTTTCCTGTGACCCATAACTCTGGGGCTATCCCAGGCTCCACTCCCAAAGCTAAGGTAACTCTGGCTGCTCTCTCTGGTCCTCACGCTCTGGAGTCAATGGAGACCTACTGAGTAGCAAGCCCTTTGTTTACACCCACCTATCCTCTCCTTCACCTCCACACTCCGTACTGTGGTGTCTTGAGCTAGACTCCAATCTCCTTTTCAGGATTTCCTTCTGGGACAACTAAGCCAAGGCACACAGTCTGAGAGAGCCTCCGGAAGCTCCCAGGCCCCACTGGCCCTGCACTGGCACACAAGAGCTACAGAGAGAACATGGCCATGGGGAGCTTTGTTCTAAGCAGGAAGCTTCTATCCAACTAACCCTCTCATCTAAGAAAGTAACAGTTAAGAGAATTGGTTACACTCTGCACAAAGGAGGTAAAACCTCCTTGGACTACGGGAAAGGTGCATAAATGATAACATTGTATAAAATGCACATGGACAGAAAGATGAGACTGCGCAGTATGACCGTTTGAGGAAGAAAGTCCCCAGGTACATCTGAACACTTGGTGGCCCATTGCTGGGGCTGTTTGTGTAGGGTTAGGAGGTGTGGGGTCTCTGAAGAAAGTTGTGGTGAGTTTTGGGGCTTCAAAGCCATGCAATATTCCCTGTTAGCTTCTCTACTTCCTGCTTGTGGTTCAAGCTACGAGCACTCAGCCGCCATTGCTGCTGCCTGTTGCCATGGTTCCCTTGGGGACTGACTCTAACCCTCAGGGACTGTAAGCCAACTAGACCTTCCTCCTACAAGTTGCTTTGGTCCTGGAGTTTTATCACAACAGAAAATAAATGTAAATAGATAAATACATAATTGAGATGATAGATAGATAGATAGATAGATAGATAGATAGATAGATAGACAGACAGACAGACAGACGGATGGATAGAGGTAGATAGATGGATAGAGGTAGATAGATGGATAGATAGATTATAGGTAGGTAGATAGATAAAAGATAGATGATAGATAGATGATAGAGAGAGATATTGATGATAGATAGAGATAGGTAGATAGATAGATAAGTAGATAGATGATAGGTAGGTAGATAGATGGATAGATAGATTGATGATAGATAGAGATAGGTAGATATATGGATAGATAGGTAGATAGATGACAGGTGGGTAGGTAGGTAGATAGATGACTGTTGGGTAGATGACAGGTGGGTAGATGACAGATGGGTAGGTAGATGACAGGTGGGTAGATGACAGGTGGGTAGATGACAGGTGGGTAGATGACAGGTGGGTAGGTAAATGACAGGTGGATAGATACATATGTGTATACACAGGAGAGATGGACAATTGCAGACAAATGATAGAATGATAAGTCTGTCTACAATAAAGGAAAAGGAAAACTTATAGAAAATTTAAATATACAAAAGAATTTAATAAGAAAATAATCCAATCTGAAGACAATGGCAAAATCTTCTAAAAGCCATAAAGGCTGGTTTTGATGCATTCAAAAATGTAGCATGACAACTACGATGTGGTTATTTCCTAAAATGTGAACTTCCCTTTAGTTATTTTCTGACAAGGCAACCACCACTAGGATTTGTTTTTAAAGATTTATTTAAATATATATATATATACACATACATATATATGTATGTATGTATGTATACTGTATATACTGTAGCTGTCTTCAGACACACCAGAAGAGGGCATCAGATCCCATGACAGATGGCTGTGAGCCACCATGTGGTTGCTGGGAATTGAACTCAGGACCTCTGGGAGAGCAGTCAGAGCTCTACCGCTGAGCCATCTCTCCTGACAAGGATTTTTTTTTTAATGTAGAACATTTTTTTAAATAAAATTACTTAAGGGATTGGAGCGATGGCTCAGCGGTTTACAGTGCTTACAGCGCTTTCAGAAGACCCCTCTTCAGTTCCCAGGACCCACGTGGTGGCATCCGACACGATCTTCGGACCTCCTGCATACGTACAGTGTGCAGACATATACTCTCTCACACACATACACATGAAAATACAGTAAGTGCGTCTAGGTCATTTACAAGATATAAATATCAAGAAGAACCAGATAAACTCGCTAAAGAAGCCGAGAAACGGGCGTGGCGCTGCGGGCTGTAATCCAGGCTATTTGGGGAGGCCAGGGCAGGAAGGTGGAAAGTTCAGGGTTTGTCTAAGCTATGTGCCAGTGAGGGAAGGCACCGGCATTTTAATATGCAATACTAATCAATTTTTCAGTAGAAAAAGATACCTTTAAGGGTTATCCCTCACCTACCTACAGAGGCATCACCTCTAAGCGGACCAGTGACTTCCCAAGTAATCGATAAAAACCCAATACCGGAGAAGAAAACAGAGGTGGATTCCTCTATTGCCAAAGCAAAGGACACTTTTCCGACCACGATTCAAAGCTCAGTGTTCACCGGGGTGAGCTGGCTCCGTCAGATTACAGAAAGCAGAGGCGTTAGGTGGCTTTCCACAGCACAGCGGCAGCTCCATTCCCACCCAGTCAGCGAGGCGCGGGTGGTCTGGTATCCGCTCGCCCTCCCGGAAGCTCCGACTTTTGGACGGAAGCCACCCTAGTGGGTGTGTGGTCGTTTTAATTTGCATTTCCCTAATGACTACTGGTGTTCGCTGCCTTTTCATGTCCTTATTAGCTGTTCACAGAGCTTCTCTGGTAAATGCTATTTGAATCTTTAGCCCGTTTTCAATTAAATGGCTAGATTTTCAAGTTGCTGCCAGAGTTCCTTGAGTAAAGTCCTAATGGAAATACTTTACCACCAAACCCATGATTTGAGGGGGATTTTTCCTTAAATATTTTTTTTTGAATTTTTGCTGAAATCCAGGTTCTCGGTTTTCTCCTTTTAAACTATTGGGGTTGAAGGGACTTGTTATCTAGTCCAAGGTCATAAAAAACTCTCCTGCTTTCTTCCAAGAGGTTTGCATCCTTAGCTCTTTTGTTAGGCCTGGGGGACCCTTTGTAGTAGTGTTGGATGCTGGTGATGTCAGGGTCTACGATGATTTCTGCCCTGCAGGTATCTGATTGTCTCAAGGCCATCTTTTAGATGGAAAATATCTCTCCCGCCACCACACCCACCCACTGAATGTTTGAAAACAGACTGAGCATAACATAAGGTTTTCTTCTTGAACCTCAGGCCCCACCCTGTTCTCCATCCTGGTGCCAATCATTTGGACAGCTGCAGTTCTGACATCAGGGACCCCGAGTCTTCCAACCACAACCCCCCCTTCACAGCTGTTTTGGCTACCCCAAGACCTCGTACTTCCATACCCATTTTATGATTAACTGACAATTTTAGGATTGAGGGGAAGGACTGAAGGGTTTTCCTTTGTTTTAGGTTGATTTTTTTAATGCGTATGCATCAGTATGAATAGATGTCTAATCGCCATGGATACGCCGGCGCAGTGGCTGCAGAGGCCAGAAGAAGGCACTGAATCTCCTGGAACTGGAGTTTCACAAAGTTGGGTCCCCTGGGGTGAGCGCTGGGAACTGAACCCTGATGCTCTGCAGAAACAGCATGTGTTCTTAACCTCAGAACCATCCCTCTGCCCCCTGGGTAGAGCATAGGAAGAAGTCAGTTTGGAGACAGGTGCTCTCCTGATAGTACTGAGTGTTTCAGCCATGTCCAGTGACGTAACTTTTAATTCCATGAACATGGAATGGTCCCTCCGACTATGGGTCTGGGCTCTCCCTGAGTAAAGCTTTAGACTTTGCAATGTACAGGTATTAAAAGGCAACTCGTGCTAGTTGATTTATTCTATTTAACGTTCTTTGCGAATGGAATTGTCTCCTTAATTTCACATCAGGGCCCTTCATTTCTACCTCCTAGATGTATGATTGACTTCTCTGTATTGATCTCTGCAATGGCAACAGCTGATTTGCTAACCTGAAAGGATTTGGGGTCACCTAGGAGGCAAGCCTACAGGCACATGTGTGAGGGACTCTCCAGGTTAGGTTAGCCCTGAGCAAGCCTGTGAGGGATTAGTTTAGCTGGAGTGGGAAGACCAGTCCCTGGCCTTGGGAACTGTACTGGATAAAAGGGAGAAAGCTGGGCTTGGCGGCTCCTCCTCGAGTAAAGACACTACTGTGAAAGCTGATGGCCCGAGTCCCATCCCCAGAACCCATGTAAATGTGGAAGGTGAGATCTGACTCAAGGTGTTGCCTGGTCACCTCTTGGTCGCCATGCTGTGTGTCACAACCAGGCACCCACGCCTCTATAACACACAATGATAATTATTAATAAAATAAAAGAGAGAAACAAATAAAAGTCTGTTTCCTGACTGTGGAGTCACCGTGAGCGGCTACCTCGAGCTCCCGCCTGACAGGCCGTCCCACAGCAACTGTCTCTTTCTTAGATCGCTTTCCTCTGGATATTTCCTCAGAGATCCAGGAACGCTGGCTGTGACAACCTTGTCCGTGTTTTTGTAGATTATACGGACATTCTACATGTGAAATCAAGACACACGCACGCACGCGCACACACACACACACACACACACACACACACACACACACACACACACACACGGATAACATTATTCAGTTTCCTCCTTTCGGCCACGACTGTCTTTTATCTCCTTTTCCTGCTTTATCGACCCGGCTGGTCCTTTAGTTCATTGGACGGAAGTGTTGAGGACAAACACCTTGCACTGCTCTGAGTTTTAAGGGAAATGCTTTCCAGTACTAATTGGTTCTCTTTTGTTTCGTTTTTATTTTTTGTTTGTTTGTTTGCCTTTAAGTACAGTGTTAGCTGCAAAGGAGAATTAAACTGATGTGTAAACGGCTCAGGAAGCCACTCGAAGAGCCTCTGGCCGACCAGCCATGGGACATTTTGAACATGAGTAAGAGAAACAAGTACAGTATTCAATAGGTTTAATCTCTAGATTCACTGCGATCCTAAAATAGACAAGCACCGGCCACAAATGCACACACTGCTCACTGCTGGAGGACGCCAGCAAAGCAAGACATTGTGTTCAAAACCTGAAGGAAAACAGAAAGGCAGGGAGAGAGTCCCCCGCACCCCAAGGCTCCTCTGGGTTATGGAATGAGCAGAGAATTTCCTCTACAAAAGCCCTCCAGCCAATGAAAGGGGAGGAGGAAGGAAGCGAGAGAAAGCCCCACTGTAGAACTCCCAAGTGAGTTAGCACTCCAGGTGACTCGCCAGAGAGACAGCCCACAGTTAAGAGTCCCTCAGAGGGACACATTCTGCTACTGAGCAAAGACAAAAGAACCGAAGAGAGAACACGAGGTTGGGAGGGGTGTGAGTTGTAGGGAAGGGGTCTAGGAGGAGTTGGAGAGATGGGGGATGGGTATGGATGATCAAATATATATCATATATGTATGAAATTCTCAAAGAGGAAATAACAACATTACTAAGACAGAAGACCTTAAAAATTGGCCCCTTGACCTAGCCTCCATTTTATTGATTTCCCTAGAGGGAATAGGAATGCCCTAAATGACACCGTGTAGGGACACTAGAGGACAAATGATCTGACTTTCCAGCCAGTTCTTTGGGACAGAACAAGAGAGATAGGGTAGGAGTGAGATGGAGTCAGGATGGGCATCACGACAAACAGAAACTCGTCCATCAACTGCAGTAGGTGTTCCTAAGGTGAGCATTCAGGGACCAGACGGTGTGTACACATATGTGTGTGTGTGTGTATGCATATGGGTTTTTATGTATATAGGTATAGGTGTGTGTGTGTAGGTGTGTGTGTGTGCGTAGGGGTGTGTGAGTGTATGTGTGTGTGTGTAGGTGTGTGTGTGTGTAGGTGTGTGAGTGTATGTGTATGTGTATGTATGTGTATGTGCATGTAGGTGTGTGTAGATGTGTGTATACATGTGTGTGTAGGTATGTAGGTGTGTGTGCATAGGTGTGTGTGTAGGTGTAGTGTGTGTAGGTGCATGTGTTCATATGTATGTGTAGGTGTGTAGGTGTGTGTAGGTTGTGTAGGTGTGTGCGTACATATGTAGGTGTGTGTTTGTGTAGGTATGTGTGTTTGATATGTGTGTGTGTGTGTGTGTGTGTACACACACAGAGGCACACACTGATATCCAATATCCAGACTCCCTTTCCAATCTCCAACCTTAGACAGAAGTCAATGAATCCCACACAGCTCTGGTCCACGGCTCTCTCCTAGACCCCTCATTTTCAATGTGATCGTTTGTAAAATCTCAGAGAAAAAACAAAAACAAAGCAAACAAACAAATCAGCATTGCCCACACAGACAATGAGACCCAACATCGCTTGAAGGAATTGTCCTTTTTTGGGCCAGCCTGCACCCCACAGTCCTCACTGCAGCCTGCTGACCGCTCCGAGCGACGATGACAGTGATCAGTTCTCGCTCCACTGCGGTCATAAGGCCTGTCTCTCACACTTCCCCTTAGAGCA
The DNA here is from genome assembly GCF_021556685.1 of Rattus norvegicus. NCBI lineage: Eukaryota > Metazoa > Chordata > Mammalia > Rodentia > Muridae > Rattus > Rattus norvegicus. The sequence continues at coordinate 168,002,369 of NC_141538.1, forward strand.
ACTCGTACTTGCACATGTAGGACTCTGAGCAACAACCCGGTGGCTTCTCCACGTGATAAACATTCCCCTTCCTCCAGCTAAACCCCAGACAAATCCTGGCGGTTCTGGCCTCTCCATTGCCCCTGGTCCTGTCCTTCTGCGCCAGAGGCATGGAGGCGGGCCTAGGACTGGAAAGTGCAGCGTTCGCGTTTCCAACCGCTGGCAACCGGTGACCCCATGAGTAACGCAGATTCCCCACGGCGCGACCCAGACTGCTATGCCATTCTCAAGGCCGGTGCTAAATCTCTGGTCCAGAGGGCAGTTAGAAAATGGAAAGTGTCACCCTTAATTGAGGGAGACGTACTTTATGTACCTGGGCCGCTCCTGATCTTTTCACCGCGAATCGCTTGATTTACATGCACCATTAGAAGCAGGTGGCCTGGACCAAAATGTCAATGATAACTATGACAATAAGGAGAGCTGTCACTGACTAAGCATTTGTCTGGTCCTAGGGGCCAGTAAAGCCTTTCCACCAACTCCCATCTCAATCCTTCCATAACTTCAGGTTGGTGTCAGACTCCTCGGCGAGGAGATACAGAGCCAGAGGGACCGAAATGGTCCCAAAGTCACGCAGCGGATAAGGCGAGGGCCGGGGACCTAAACGGGCATTACGCCTCTTTGTGGGGCCTGGCTAGTAACTCCCAGCTACTCACTACTCCCTTTCCACTGAGGCGCTTTCTGGTCAGCGTGACACACCCGTGGGGAAGCATTTCACACAAAGGAAAGGCTGCCTGAGCCTGGCACGAATTGCTTCCTGTCGTAGCATGGAGGGGAGGGAAAAAGTCCGGTAAAGGACGTCTCCCCTGCTTATCTCGTCTGCACACGGACCCAGGGAGAACCGTGATGAATGGCTAGCGCACGCAGCAAGGTTGATAGAGCACCGGACGGAACCCCAAGAAGCCATGGAGACAGCTCAGATCTCACAGGACGCACACAGGGCTGGTTTATTAGCTTTCAGCCGGGCATCTTCTCCCTGGCTTGTTTATAGGGACCTCACGATTTGGGGCAGTCGGCAACCAAAGGCAAGCAGGCTCGTCACCACGGCTATTCAGTGTTGACCCCGCTCCCGAGTCATGTTCACTCCAGGATATTTGTAGAAAGATGGGGAAGGGGGAAGTCATGAGATCTGGCCCAGGCTGCAATCCACCAGATATGAAAACCAATTGCTCTGTATAATAAATTCTATCAGGAGCCACAGAATAACAAGGCTGAGGAGAAGGGAGCGCCAATTGGCTTGATTTGATTAGCTCCTTCTTGGGCGGTCCAGCCCTGACTCCTTTTCATTAAAATAAGGGCAAATTGAAAATCGTAAAAGAGCCTTCCTTATCAGACAATAAATGACCTGGTAGATTCATAAGCTCTAAAGCCGGCCAAGGAGCCAGGAGGACCCGGCTGTACTGGCTCCTGACATCTGAGACGGGTAGGCCCCCGGAAGCCGATGCCCCAAACAGCCTAGTCTAGTGGGCATTTTTTGTTTTGTTTTTTTTTTTTGGTTTTGTTTTGTTTTGTTTTGTTTTTTTAATTTCTCTAAATCCGAGGAGACACGGCTGATGGCATCATCTGGCAGCATGCGGTCTGCTCTGCCCATCTTGTCTAATCTCTGTGGACGCCTGCAAAGAGACCAACACCAAACAGCTTTGGGGAGAGAGGCCTCCCAGCTAGGGGTGGCAGGTGCCCCTCTCTAAGGCTCAGATGGCTTTGTAGGGACAGTAAGCCTGGGTATGCAGTGCTCCACAGGGGAAGTCCTTGTGTGCATTTCCCAAGGATCTTTAAATGCAGACGGCTAGCCACAGTTTTGTTCATCTAAACGGATGCCAGAGGTCCCGGGTGAAAGGCTATGGGTTCTTGGGGATGGGAAGTCAGTCTACAGTAGCTTTGGGAGAACTCACTAATGCCTTGTGCCTGGAGCTCCCACAATGTCCTCTAAACCTTTTATATGACACCTGTTGATTTATTTGGTAAATGTTTACTGAGCAGCTGTTGTAGACTGGTTTCTCATGTGGGGTTCTCTGGCTGCCACCTCCTGGTCTGCACGGCTTGCAGACTTGGGGCTTCTGAGACAAAGGTGGGAAGGAACTCCACAGTGAACCGTTGTGCTGGCTGACTGCTAGAAGTAGGTAGAGAGAGACGGGCAGCCTGGGGACTGATCCCAGGAACCAGCATCTGGGCAGAAGTGAGGTGAGGGAATCTGGGCAGAGGTTTGTCGCTGAGACGGTGCCAAGGCTTAGGGACTTGGGGAATATGCCTCACCCGGTGGAGGGCAGACAGGAAAGGCAGGGACTGGAGTAGACAATGGAGCCATGGAGTCAGCCAGGCCCGAGGGGGTGAGGTTAGTTCTCGATGATAAAAGACTCAAATCAACAAGGTTGAGCAAGCCACAAAACTGCAAGGAGGGAACAGCCAGGCCTTTGAATTTTAATGAGTGTGACACAAACCAGGTGACCTAAATTAATGCAACTGAGGCGGCTTTGGGTAGAATAGGGCTTATGCCATCCCCAGGCTGTGACACACAGGGAGTAGGGACTGGAGGTTAGCAAGCGGAAGAAGCCACTGTGCAGAGTAAGGCTGGTAGCTGACATTGTTGTCAGAGCATGCGGGAAAAACAAAGGCGTTGGCCTGATGCTTGGGGCTTCCTCCTTCATCACTATCCCCCTTCTATCCACGGGGTACTTTCTCTCCTCACTGTCTATTTTACTCAGTGCCTAACTTAGGAAGTGTGATCACTCCCACTTTTCCCCCTGACAGCTTCAGGGATCTGTCACCGGCCCTGCTAATTTCTCTTAGATGCTAGAAAAATTGTCCCGACGGTTCCTTTTGGTCCCTTCCTAAATTCTTTTTATTAATGAGACTTACGAATGCCAAAATGGAGCCTCAACTTCCCTGGTAACAATAATACTCTGGAAAAAAAAGTGATATTCAGGCAGAGAGCTGGAAGAGAGAGCAGATGCCCTCCAGATGATAGGGGGCTACGCCTCCAAGGGGCAGGGGCAGAGCTTCCGGTGGGCCTGGCTTCTGTCCGTCCCTCTTAAACACACCGGGAAGAGTTGAGAAGTAGAAGATAGGCTGGAGTTGGCGTGTCTAAGATGAGTTCTGATGTAGCCTGGGTGGGCCTTGAACTGGCTCAAGCTTGAAAAGAGTGGATGGCCTCTGGAGTGGCTGCAGTTACATTACGAGTATTGCTGGGATTTGAACCGCAGGCCTCCAGCGTGCTCGGCTGCTGGTCTTCTCTTTGAGCTACACCCACGCCGTGGAGTACATCTGTCTCATCCATCTGCAGCTAGTTTTCTTCGGCCCCCTTGCCCTGTCTGACTTGTAAACAGCACGCGCACTCCATAAATGCTTGCAGGACAGAAAAATAACCGAGAACGGAAAGGAACAGAAAACATGATTCCGTGTTTGGAGAATTTGGTCAAACAAAAGGAGCAGAGAGGACAAGAGACATCAACCGCACAATTTCAGATGCAAACAGCTGCAAACGAAAAGAACCTTCTAGTCCTGATGCTCAGTGCAGCCCAGGCTCGGGCGCCCCAGCCCCACAGGGCAACAGGAGTGTCATTCACATGCCACCCGGGGTTTGCTTCATGCTCTACCCCAGCGCATCTCATCTGGCCAATCCGTGCCTCCTCGGTGGAGCCCGGCGCTCCCACGGACCCTCACCTGTCACATCCCACCACCGATATTTTATTAATAATCCAATGTAAATCTGGGAGAAAATTAATGTGTCATATCCTCGCAGGAAGGACTAAACATCTCAATGCGAGGGTCTGTTGAAGTTGTCATTTATCATTAGCACGCAATTCAAGGCAAGCTTCCCACACTCTGGTGGGAGCTTTCGAGACAATGAATCTCGGGGAATTAGCCTCTGGTCCAATTATTCCTGCTTCCCCCCACCTACCTAAGAGATAAATTCTGTCTCCGTGGGAGGAAAAAAAAATTAAAAAGAGGAGACGAGAAGGAGGAGGAGGGAGCTTGCGATTCTCCTTCCTGGTTGAAATCAATTTTTCTCAAGGAGACAAGGCAATATTCATTGTGTGAGGAGGGAATAAGGAGGCCCGCTAAAGGCCAATAAATGGAGCCGTTCCGATGAAAACTTCCTCAAATCAAATGTAGGGGAACCTCTTAATGGGCTTTGTTCTTCTTTTCTATAATCCATAACTATTAAGAGAAAGATGGGCAAGGAGAGGGTACTGTAAAGGGATTGCTGTGTAAACATCACATCGAATTTTCTTCCAGGGAGAGTCAGGGACCACCGTAAACACTGGGCCTCTTTCACCCTAAACACCGGGCACCCATGTAAACCAGGACCATGGAGTTTATACCCCAGGGAGGAATGAGGACCACGAACAAGCAGATTCCTAGAAGCCAATGAGTGCCACAAGGAAGATGGGTCACAGTGGGAATTCTATGCGTTAAAGCAGACATTGTTTTTAACTTTTTTTGTTTGTTTTCAGCTTTAGTGCGGACCATAAAAATTCAATTCTGGCAAAAGAGCCTCATTCTGGTTGCAAAGTGATCAGGATGGGAGGAAGGTGGATGGATGGTGGCCGCTCCAGGCAGTGGGAAAGAGACGGGAGCATAGGAGTCCCAGACCTGTCCAGGTGACCCCACAATGTGGCATAACACCACACCCATAGCTTCCGGTGGGCCTTACTCAGCCACGGCAGGTAGAGCTCCAAATAACCACCGCTGAACCTGGAGGCTGACTGTACTGCCTCCTCCAGTCCTGTAGGTGAGGTAGCAAAGGCTTAGAGTGAGGATCCAGGCGCAGGAAAGTGGGTTTGGAACAGGAGTCCCTCTGGGCCTGTGCTCAGATGGGTTCACCTCCACTTGGGAGCAGAAGGAGACTCAGCCTATGCATGGCAACAGGCCCTGACAGGTCCGCCCTGGCAGGCCGTGCATGCGTGCGTGCGTGCGTGCGTGCGTGCGTGCGTGCGTGCGTGCGTGCGTCTCCACCGCCACGCTTGGCGAGCAGTACTGCTCATGCTCCTGGCCCTTGCGTCGCTGTGAAGAGAGAGATCTTTGATCTGGGTTCAAATCAACTGCCGCTTTCATCTGCCACCCTGCTCTCTAGAAGAAGACCCAGCACAGAGGCCGGGTACCGAGCATCGCTCGGGCTGTGGTGTGCAGCTGGACCTGCTCGGGTCTGCATGGTGCCGGAGAGAATCACGCCTGGCTGCCTAGCCTGGTCGTCGCTTAGAACTCATATCTGGCCTGAAACCCCTGCTGCCTTCCACCATCCTGCCCATGCTCCCTCTAAGACCCGCCAATGTGTAGCTTCATACTCGCCACAGAGGGAATACATGGCTTTGCTGGCTCATGAGGGAGGCGTCTATTGGCTTCATTGTGTGGACTTGACGGCTCCTCCCTCCCCACCCCCCAAGTTGGGAGGGCCCGGTTTTGAGACTAGATCTGCTTCCTTTCCTATAGTTTTAACCATAACCCCGCCCCAGGCTCCTAAGGGTCCCTTGGTCCACGGTGACGACCAGCGGTGGACATAGAGCTAAGTCATGTGGTAGTCAGGAAGGAAAGCTTGGTGGCCCAAACCCTCACATCTTGGAGGAGACATCAGGGCCAGCTCCTCCCCACCTAGCCTTGTTCCCAGAGGTGCTGACTGACACCAGAAATCATCTTGGCTGCCTGTTACCTCTCCTGTCTTTTGGGCTTGAGCTCCCAAGCACAAGGGCCCCCGAGACTCTAACTCAGCCCTTCTAATAGCAGCCCCCTCCTCCCTGTGAGACAGCTACCCCTGGCGAGCAAGCACTGCCGGGTTAAGACAGACCTGGAATGGAATGTTTGCACAGGGCAGACTTGGGTCATGCCCCAACAAGCCAGGAGCTAGCACTGTAGAATGGGTGGTCCGGAATAGGAGTGGATGAGGTTGTAGACAGGATACAAAGACTAAACAGGGTATAAAGGCTGAGGAGGGTAGAGTTCTGGAGCCTGAGACCTTCAGAAAATCAAGGGCCAAAGAAACATGTGGGGACTGTTCACTCCTCACACAGATCTTTCCCTCTCTCGTCCCAACTGACTCCAATCCTATCTGCCCAACATCCGCATGTCCTCAGCGCTCAGCCGTGGACCTCCTTGGTTTTCCAAGAAGGTTCTGGCAACTGCAGCCTCCAACAAATGGTTTTATATACTGCGATGGTTTGTACATGCTCGGCCCAGGGAGTGGCACTAATAGAGGGTGTGGCCCCATTAGAGTGGGTGTGGCCCTGTTAGGGTGGGTGTGGCCTTGTTGAAGTGGGTGTGGCCTTGTTGGAGGAGGTGTGGCCTTGTTGGGGGAGGTGTGACCTTGTTAGAGGAGGTGTGCCAATGTAGGCGGTGGGCTTTAAGACCCTCATCTTAACTGCCTGGAAGCCAGTATTCTGCTAGCAGCCTTCAGATGAAGACGTAGAACTCTCAGCTCCTCCTGCCTGGATGCTGCCATGTTCCCACCTTGATGATAATGGACTGAACCTCTGAACCTGTAAGCCAGTCTATTTAAATGTTGTCCTTATAAGACTTGCCTTGGTCATGGTGTCTGCTCACAGCAGTAAAACCCTAACTAAGACACATACTTCAGGGCTAGGAGGAAAGCCAGGCCAGATAGCACTTTCCGTTTATTTTAGGTTCTCCTCACCAGCTCTAGAGAGGTCTGAGGATCATGAACCTTTGACCCTACTGCTTCAGAGCCATGAACCCCCAAATGGACCCATGAGGTCGAAGGAGTCCTGCTGATTCTCCACTTGAACCTGAAAGAGTTCTTTAGCGTTTGGGGGCCCCAACCAGGTTCTCACAACACCCCAAAGAACTCTCTGATGAGACTCATTGGATCTCACTGTCTGACACAGTCTGTGTCTGGAGCTCAACGGCCTTCTGTTTCCTTCCTTGTACCAACCTGCACCCGATAGTTTTCAAAGATTTTTTTTTGTCATTTTTATTCATGTGCAAAAGTATGAGTGTATGTCACCTGCGTGGGGGTCGCCAGAGAAGGCATCAGATCACTTGAGATGGCTAGAGTTATAGATGGTTTTGAGCTCTCTGACACGGCTGCTGGGATCCAAACCTGGACCCTCAGCAAAAGCAGCAAGTGCTCTTAATCTCCGAGCCATCTCTCCAGCCCCAGTGTTTCTGTAATGAACCTATACTATTCTGCTTTAGAATGAGAGAAAGTGGAGCATGCGCTGTAATTGCAAAGCTGCCTCTTTAAACGGCTCAGTTGAGCCCTGCCTCCTTCTCTGGTCTGTCCCCCTATGCCCCGCCTCCTTCTCTGGTCTGCTCCCCTTAGGATCCCTCCTTCTCTTGTCTGTCCCCTAGGCCCCACCTCCTTGAGTGGTCTGCTCTCCTTAGGCCCTGCCTTCCTGTTTGGTCGGCTCCCCTAGGCCCTGCCTCCTTGTCAATCTGCTCCCCCTAGGCCCCGCCTCCTTGCCTATCTGCTCCCCCTAGGCCCCGCCTCCTTGTCGATCAGCTCTCCCTAGGTCTGCCCCTACTCAGCTTTCTAGTCTCTTTCCCGGCCACCACTGAATACCACATGGCCCCTCAGGCCATCATTTCCTACCTCGGGCTTTGGTTTCTTGGCTCATGCTCTTCCACTGTGTTTTCTCTGGTCTCTGAGCCCAGGATCCTGTACTATGACAGCCCACAGACCAAGGGAGTCTCACAAGGTTGAGGCGTTGCTGGTGCCTGGTAGAGGCAGGGCTTGGTAGCAGAACGCATCCCTTGCTCCCACCTGCTCTCCTCTCCCACGCTGCTTTCACTGTTCTGGAGCCATCCCTCCTCCTGAAATCTATAGGGGCCTTCCTTTTCCGGGTCCCCTCCACCTGTCCCCTGCAGGGTGGTCTTCCTTGCACTGCCTACAGACTCACATTCCATTAAAAGTGTAAGGGGGTCATCTTTAGGACAGTGGACCAAGCCTCCCCATCTGGCCTCAGTTTATATCTCCCCCAACCTTACACGTCTTGAAGCCCTGTGACCCACCCAACCCTACCACCAGCAGAACATGCACTTAGACCTTGGTGTCCCTGTATAGAGTGTCATACAAACCCAAGAACCCCAGTAGTCCATCCATCATTAAGTCAATCCCTGGCCAAAGCCCCAAATCCCTGTTTGGTTGGTTCTCCAAGGCCCGTCTTCAATAGTTACTAGTTCCACCATGACGTTAAACACCGCTTCTCTGACATTCCTCCACCCGCCCTGCGACACGACCTGGTACCCCACCCCGCTCTCTCTTCATGGTCTTTCTATGTTACAGTCAGTACTGTGCCTGCCTGCCCAGGAAGTAGGAAACCTTAATGGTGGCTTCGTCTCTTTATTTCCACCTCCTAAATGATCCACCAGAGTGTCGTGACTTCAAAAACATCTCTGGTGGATCTGGAGCTGACCTGGATCCCAAAAGGGCTGGCAGGTGCTAGCTGGTATATGTCAGGAGCTGTATGGACCCTGTCTGATTCTTGCAGTGACTCATGGGTAGGAAATGTTATGCTCTCATCCCTCTCAAAGACAGATCCAGAGAGGCGGACGGTTTCAAAAGTTCACACTGCATTATACTGGAGAGGGAGGTCTGGCCCTGGGCGTGCGTTTTGACCACATGGCCTTTTCTAGAAGCTAAGATGTGCAGAGCCTCACTCAGAAGCCCACCCAGAATTCAGAGCCCCAGGAAAAGACCTGACCCAGCCTGTGCCCTTTGAGAAGAGGCTTTTCGGGTAATTGAAATGCCCTGAGTATCGCATTCCCATATTCAGTCCCTAATCACGGACACTCACAGAACTGCTTTCCAGAGTCCTGGGAAGCAGCCCCATCCTCAGGATCTGTCCCTGACTTTTATTAGTTGTGGCGAGAATTGAACTGCAGATGTTTGGTCCATTGAGACCTCAGCACCTCCTTTCTCCAGAGCCCATAAATCAGAGCCTCATGGTCTAACAGCTACGATGTTCCCCTAATCATGTTACTGCAATATTAATAAGGCTGTTTAATGCAACCGGATCCTTCTAAATTGTCACATAAAAATTTGGTAAATGTCAGACACATCATTTAATAGAAAGCGATGCTTTATTGCCAGGGGATCTGGGTGGCTGAAAGGAGGAGCAAAGAGCCCAACCAAGATGACCTCAGGCAGGTGTCAGGAACTAAGCCTTCCCAGCACGGGCTCACCTCAGGCCTTTCTTCCCCTGCAGTCAGCAGTCTCCCTCAGAGTCCACTGTCAGCAAGACACAGGCAAAGGTTGTCAGATAAGCGCTGGGGCTCCTAGGAAGTGGGAGATCTGACCCTCAAGCAGTGGATGGTCTTGGAGCAAAGGAGAACCACCAGGTTTCCCCAGTCCCTGGCCACTTCTCACAATGCCCTTGTTATAGCGAACTATTGCTCCCACTTGAGGAGAACAAGACAGCATGCAGGAATAGTGCCCCACACAGAAGCAATCTAACATGCGTGTGTGGGGCTCACCTAACCTAGCTGGCTCAGTCAGTCTCTTCAGGAAGGACAGAGGCTGCCGCACCAGTGTGGGAGCTCAGGGACATGAAGAGATAAAATGTCCAGCACGGCCTAATGTCTGACAGGGAATAAAGAAAAGCTGCCCCTACTGGGATGGGGAGATAGCTTGGGTGAACTCCAGCACCCACAGAGAAGGCCAGGTCTGGAGGGAGGCTACTCGACCGCCATCTTCCAGGGTCTGGAAGGAGGCTGCTCAATTGCCAGGAAGGGTGTTCAGCCATTGTTAGGGGAGAGTGGGTACCAGACTTCCAAACTGAGGGTGCTGCTCTGAGAACTCAGAGGAGCAGAAGTCTGTGGTCCTGCACCGGCAGCCTCCTTCAGAGAGGAGATGAACACAGAGACGTGAAGCTGGGACATCTTGCTGTTAGTCCTAGGACAAACCCCATTCCATGGGGTCTTTAACTCCAAGATGCTAGGACAGTTTCTCTTCCCCTCTTGTCGTTAAAAACCACGATGCTTCTCGCTTCTCTGGGCTCATTAACATCCACCTTGCCTGGGGTGCCCACCTCTCACTCCTTATGGGTAACTGGATGCGCTCAAGTATTGTTAGGACCACTCTCCTGAGACAGACAAGTCTAAGCTCCAGAAACACAATGCCTTCAAATAGCTCACATAGCTGTGTCTAAGGAGTGTGTGTGTGTGTGTGTGTGTGTGTGTGTGTGTGTGTGTGTATGAGTCTCTCTGTATTTGTGTATGTTTCTGTGTGTGTGCATGCATGTCTGTGTGTATGTGCCTCTGTGTGTGTATATGTGTGTGTTCATGTGGGTGTGTATGTATATATGTGTCTCTGTGTATGTTTGTGTATGTCTGTGTGAATGTATGTGTGTGTGCATGTGTGTCTGTGTGTATGTGTATGTATGTCTGTGGGTCTGTGTGTATGTGTATGTATGTGTATGTATGTCTGTGTGTCTGTGTGTATGTGTATGTATGTCTGTGTGTCTGTGTGTATGTGTACCTATGTGTATGTATGTCTGTGTGTTTGTGTGTCTGTGTACGTATATGTATGTATGTCTGTGTCTGTGTGTCTGTGTATGTATGTCTGTGTGTATATGTGTATTTGTGTATGCCTCTGTGTGTATGTGTGCATGTGTGCATGTCTCTGTTTGAATGTGTGGGTGTGTGCCTATGTGTCTCTGTGTGTATATGTATGTGTGTGCATGTATGTCTGTGTGTCTGTGTGTCTTTGTGTATGCGTCTGTGTGTATGTGTGCCTTTGTGTCAGTGTGTGTTTGTGGGTGTGCGTGTGTGTGCATGTGGGTGTGCATATGCATACATATATGTGTGTGCAGGGGGAGTGCATTAGCTTGAGCACCCATGTGGAGGTCAGAGGTCAATGTCAGGTATCTTTCTCCGTTTCTCTCCACCTTATTTTTGACAGAGTCTCTCGCTGAACCTGAAGCTCACCACTTCATCTAGATTGGCTGGTCTCAGGAATCCTCCTGTCTCCACCTCCCCAGACCCGGGGGTTCATATACACACTGTCATGTCTGGCTTTTCTGTGGGTGCTGGGGATCAAACTCAGGTCCTCATATTTGCACGGCGGGCACTTTACCCAGTGACATACTTCCCAGGCCTGCTCAACCTTTCGATGCTATGTCACACACAAATGCTCTGGGCCACATTCATAGCTATCCTGGGTCACAGACTGCACACACCCAGCCTAAAGGAACAACGCTGCCACTTGCTTGTGTCAGACAAGTCCCCAAGACACTGATGTGGAAAGGGGTAGCAGAGGAGTCCCACAGGAGAAGAGGAGAGAGGTGACCACAGTCCTGCCTCAGTGTGCTGCCCTGTCCAGCAGGCTCTCTGTGACCCCTTTGCTTCCAACTTTCTCGTCTCAGACAAGGAAACTCTGGTTCAGGGAGGCTGGGTCAGGTCACAATGCTTTCTGCCATTCAGAGGCCTCAGCAGTGAGGACGTGCCACCCTGTGAACCAAGTCTCAGTGCAGCAGCCGTCCAGGATGACAGAAAAATGTCACTGTAGTAGGGGTGGCAAGGTGCCACTGGTCCATCCAGGGGACACAAAGAGGCCTTCATACAGGGCCCTGGCAGAGGTCTGGGCAAGGACACCGCCATCTTTAAATACTCCCACAGTGAGAGGGCAGACCAATCCTCCAGCCTTGCCCTTGAGAACCAACTGACCCCAGCTCAGCCTCTCAGTGCCGCCAGCCTGCGGGCACAGAAGAGTCTCAGATCTGGTACGCTTCTCCAAAATGATGATGCTGTTTAAAATTAAAGCCAGTACACAGCAGATTTCCTGTAAAAAAAAATCCTTAATTTTAGCAAGTGAAAATAGTTTTAGAAATCTGTTTCTATCTTGGATTTCAGTGTGTGTGTGTGTGTGTGTGTGTGTGTGTGTGTGTGTGTGTGTGAGAGAGAGAGAGAGAGAGAGAGAGAGAGAGAGAGAGAGAGAGAGATTTGGCCAGTTCTTGATGTTGCCTCTTACTTTTGAGTAGAAGCTGAGCCTCCCCCACAATGGCTGGGACAGGGCAGGGTGCATGCACCCTAAGTTCATTGACTGCTTGTTCGCAGCCTGACCTTGAACCGCTGCTCTATTTCCAGCTAAGCTTATAGCCTCACCTATAATAAACCAGCTCTGGAGGACCCAGAGGCTCCCGGCACAGGCACCAGCCTCCTGTTTCCTGCGAGGTGAGAGGAGCCCCTGCAGAGGTGTAGTGGGGCACACACATTCACGCATCTGTCATGACGGTTTGAGGGAGTGACTGCGGTTATAAATGCCCTGTAATCACCAAGTACTCACAAGCTCTCTGACCCTCGGGGCTGACCAAGCCATTGGGCAATCTTCCACCCAACTCCTTAACAGAGCCCAGAAGATGGGATGGGGCCTTCATTAAATCTCCCACAGATGCGAGCGGAAAAACTGCGATCTAATAAAGTTAAATGCATCTAATAAAATAAAATTTGAGATTAAAAGGAAGTTGTCTTGCATATTCATGAGCAAGAGAGAGCTTCTAATCTCCTTATTCTTGGGGAGCTGAGAGTTGCTGCACGCTGGGAAGGGGTCTTAGCAAAGCTCAGGCCCACAGAGGCTCAAGCACCCAGGAATCCACAGAGGGAGTTACTCCCTGCCCTCACTTTTCATTACCATTTATTTTGCATACTTTTCTTCTTTGTAACCCCAGAAATTCCCTATGCATTGTGGGATAGTGACTGCTGGTGAGTCATAATCCTTGGCTGATATCCTATAAGCCTGGTTTATAAGCCACAATTACTTCTATCTGGTCACGAAGGTAAGAGTTACTTCCTGAAGTCTTCTCGACCCTGGGATGACCCAGCATGCATTTCCCAGGCAGCCCTTGCTCTCCCTGTCCAGCATCCACTCCTAAAACACAGAGACTCACACATATAGGCACTGGCATGTGTGTGCACGCATGTGCAAAGAGCGTGCACGCGTGTGCACACAAATACATGCATGAGTAGGCACAGGCACAGACAGGAACAGGCACAGGGATACACACACTCATAGGCACACAGACACACACACACACACACACACACACACACACACAAGTTGCCCTGTCGAAATCTCCTTCCTTTTAGGTTTGTAAGCCTATCAAGGTCAGAGGCTAGCTCTGCTTTGCCACGATGGCCTGGCATATATGTGAAAAAATAGCCAAGCAGAGCCCCCAAGTTGTGGCTAGTATAGTAAGATGTACCAAGGGGTGGCTTGCAGGGCTGGGGATAAAGGAGGTGCCCTCCCCAGCAAGGGAAGGAAATTCAGAGAAAAAGAGTTCTAGATGCCGCAGAGAGTGCCGTGTATGTTGCAGCACTGTGCTGGATTCTCTTGGCTGCTCCTAGGCAGGCAAGACACCAAGGAGAGGCAGAAGCTGGGCTTAGGAGCATGGGCGAGCCCACAGCCAGAACACGGGAAATCAGGGTTGGAGACCCTTGGTGAGCTCCTCCGTGAGGCAAGAAAATCAACGCGTGGATGGGACACCACCGAAGGCAGAGGGGAGTACTGTACAAGGTGCTACGAGGTGTCCCATGCGACGGCACGGGCCCTTGGAGCACAAGAGAAGGCTCCTCTGGGAGGGTCAGCATTTGCAACCCCCTTTTGCACAAAGGATGCAAGTTCACCCCAACCCAGGCCCAGATACGATTTCAAAGTGGGGACATGAAGTGGGACACGCAAGGACATGCGAGGACATGGAAGGACATGGTCCTAAAAGGTGCCTTAGCCCGTCGTTGACAAGGAAATGAGCTGGGACTAGGAAAGGGAAGACAGGGAGGCGGGGGGAAGGGATTAGGTGTACCGCACACGCTAAGCCTCTGCCTCCCCCTGCAAGCCCATGGAGACACGCGGCTCGGAACTCCACAGCCAGAGGGTCCAAAGAGCCAGGCCAGGCCATGAATCATCACCCCGATGGGGACAGAAAACATCAGCTCTGCCGGTCCCACGGCCTGTCTGACACAACACGCAAGGGATTTTCCCGACAGTAGCATCCGTTTGGCTGATGGCCCTGAAGTATTTCATTTAGCTGGAAATCACGCCTGGTCCATTTCCCAGAGCCGGCCGACATTATGAGAAGCCCGTGTACACGCCTGCAGGAAAGCGGCTCAATAACCCATCACCTGCAGTCAGGGCCCCGCCACCCTCGCACGGAGCGCGGGGCTCAGATGGCTTCTAAAGCAGAATTGCTGCTTCCTGCTAGGATGGGCTCATAGCAATGCGGTGGTGTGTGTGCGTGTGTGTGTGTGTGTGTGTGTGTGTGTGTGTGTGTGTGTGTACATGGTTTCGAAAATAGTTTGTCACATGCCACCAAATTGTCACAGGTTCTCCCTGGCCATTCTGTCAGACTCCTTCCTGGATTTAATCAACCGTTACTGGACCAAGAATTATTATGTCCAAACTCTTCATGCTAACACTAATGTAAGACCTGCGGCCCTGATTCCACAGCCAGGGAACAGCAGAACTGAGGGATTCCGACTTGATCTATGAATCCAGAGGCCGCGCCCTCCTCTGTGGTTTGTGCCGTGCCCCTGTTCCCAGAACCTGCTTTATGGTGTGTCACTCTGCCTGAGAGGTGTTAGGAAGGGCTCAAGTCTCACAACCAGGGGTCAGTGAGCCTCACCAAGCCAGCTCAGTTCCGGAAGAACACCCTTTCCTAAGAAAGACCAAAAGGCTCCGTCACTCTGGGTCCATCTCTGACTTGTGTGTCAGCATCCTTTGTGACACAAGCTGGAGGACTTGGGTGTTCATCGGACATGCAAACGAATGAATGGGCGGATGAAGTAAACAAAGGTCATGCCTCACTGAAAGCTGTCACCTAAGGCTCCAGGAGAGCGGAGTGAGCGCCACTGGCTGTGCCCCCCCCCCCCCCCCCCCCCCGGTCACAGGGCACTTCCCATCACGGCGGCGCGGAGGCTTCTCTTACAGAATTCAATCCTTTCTGAGTTGCCTCTAATGTTCTGCGTGATGGCTTCTGAGAAAGCCTTGCCATCCATTTGTGCCGGAGCCATGAAGACATCCAGTGCTTCCTGCCTCTGGCCCTGCTGCCCGGCAGGCTTCTTGGGGAGTTCCCCACCAGGACACACACTGACACTAAGTGACCACAAGACCAGATGAAGGGGGAGGGGGGGCCGTGCTACCGTCTGAGGGGTGTGAGGTCTGAAGGGTGGGAAACAGGAGGTAACCATGGCTTTAATGATCACAATTTTTTCTTCGACACCATCCTGCCATGTCTCCCTGCTCTTGGATGCTTCCCGTCTGTATCTGGAGTTTCAAGGAAGTCAAAAGTCAAAGCTGGACCCATGGCATTGGGCTGAGAACATTAAGGATTGTGCCTGGCTCCTGGTCCATATAGGTTTTTTTTTAATATTTTTATTTTATGCCTGTGAGTGTTTTGTCTGTATATAACATGTGTGCAGTACCTGGAGAAGCAAGAAAAGGATATCAAACCCCTAGAATTGGAGCTACAGATGGTTGTGATTCACCGTGGGTGCTAGGAACTAAATGGGGGTCCTGTGCAACAGGGGCTAGTACTCTTAACCTCAGAGCCATGTCTCCAGCCCTGTCGACTCAGACACATGAGCTTTAGAAGCACTCCAGTAGGGTGATAGCCGTTGGTAAGATCTGCTGTGCTAATAGCACAGTTCTCCCTGCCCAGCTCAGCCTCAGATGACACTCATTCTAAAAAGGCGTTTCAGACCCCAGTCACGTTCTTCTAGGGTAATAGTGAGATTCCTGACCTTCTGGAAGGATGAGAGCCACATGGCGGAGGCAGCCCCTGTGCAACAATTTGAATTGCAACATCGCCTCCTTGAGAGAGGAGAGAGGCTTGTAAGCCCTTAGAAACTCATAAGCCTCAGGAAGTTCATAAAACCTACAAGATTCAGGAAGCAGTCAACTATTGCATAGGAGATGAACTTTTCCAAGGAGCTGCCTACAGTTTGAGCAGGGAGCTCCAGAAGTTTTGTATGTCACCATTCATGCTGGGGTGGACTTTTTAACAACTGCCAGACACCCCCATGCTCCTGTAAGATGTCCAAATAAACCCACCAATTCCGCAAGCTCAACTCGGGCAGAATCATTTCTCTGGTCTATTGTCAGTGCCCTCTCTGGGTGGTGTTTCACATCTTCCCAGGGTGCACATCACACAGCACCAATGGCACCCAGATACTATCAGAACCAAAGATCCTCTGGGAAAAGCGGCTACATGACCCCTGGTATAGGTCACTATAGGTGTGCAACTGAGGCTGGTCTGTCGGAGAATGGAGCACCCACAGGGGCAATCCTGATCCAGTACATGCTGTGGGTAATGAGACATGCTGAGATGCCTGAGTGCACCATGCTTTTAGAGACAATCCCAGGGTGGTCACCTTCCTCCCATGTAACTGAGTAACCTGCTTCCGTAATGAATAGGGCCCACCAAGAGAGTACAGAGCGCCCCCTCCCAAGGGCTAGAGAGACAGAACTCGCTGGAATTAGACATAGGGGAGAGAATTGCAATCAGGTTCTGGTAACAGTAGCATGGCCCCAGCTGTGGGCAATAGGACGTGCAATGGAGCCAATCCTGGGCATGCTGCCTGCCGGGAAAGGGGCTGCCACATAACCACAGAAGGCAGGAAGCATGAGAGGAAGACTTGTAGATGTCAGATCCACGTTAGTCTCTGATCTGGTAGGAAGACAGAGAGAGGTAGAGACACAGAGAGATAGAGAGAGACAGAGAGATAGAGACAGAGACAGAGAGACAGGGACAAAGAGAGATAGAGAGACAGACAGACAGACACAGAGAGACAGATAGACACATAGAGACAGATAGAGACACAGAGACACAGACAGGGAGACAGAGACACAGAGAGATGTAGACAGAGACAGACAGAGACAGAGACAGACAGAGACAGAGACAGAGACAGAGAGACAGAGACAGAGACAGAGACAGACAGAGACAGAGACAGACAGAGACAGAGACAGACAGAGACAGAGACAGAGATAGAGAGGATGAAGGTACCTACAGCCGAGGAGAAAGGAGTTTAAGCTGCATCGTGCTGAGGATCCATCCCAGGGACTCAAGAACTAGAAGCCCATGGGGGAAACAGGACCAAGGTAGGGGAAGAGCATGAGGCATGCATACCAGAAGCTGCCCCTCAGACCTGACTTTAACATAGGAAGGAAAAGTCCATGGTTCCGCACGTGTGAGGAAAAGTACGACAATCCCTGTTTGTCATCCATCTGAACTGCTAAAGCTGGGGACGGCCTTTTAAAGAGAAACGAAAGCTGGAGCAATGGTTTGGTCTTTAAAAGCTCATGACCAGGATGGATAAGAGATCCTCACAGGCTGGCCTGTGAACCCCGGGGACAGGGAGATACATGGGGCCTCACCCTGAGTGCCCTGGGAGGGGAAAATCTGAGGAAAAATCTGGGGAAAATGTATGGTGTCATTGCTCCTCAGACAAGAGCTGGAGAATCTGAGACGATGCAAAGGAACTCGGTCCTCGGTGGACAGGTTCTTGGGAGCCATTAGGGATGCTCAGATAATGCCATGGGAGCCCATTTGAGTTCCTCTCTGGGACTAGACGGCAGAGGAAGGGCAGACATTATTGAGGGAAATGAGGGTTCAGAGGATGTGTTCTGGATAGGGCTGTGCTCCTAGGAAAGTCAACAAAGAAGCTAACGGTGGCACGGAAGCGAGGGCAGAAAGACCATGGGAGCCCAAGGGTGAGGGAGCAGAGGAAGCCAGTGACATCTGGACATGCCAAGACCCACACTCACGAACTCCCAGCAGCTGTGCTTGGGTTTGCAGGACTGCACAAGATCAGGCCAGCACACCATGGCTGGGGGCGGGCTCCAGGGCTTCCACCCCTCACTGAGGAGTGACTGGCTAACGGCTGCTGAGGAAGGACGAGTTCTCTTTAGGGGTGTGGCCCTTGGTAGGTTGCCCTGATGCCCATGGACACCACATTTATATAGGAACACTAGTTAGACTCCATGGGTTGTTTTTTGTTTTTTTTAGAGGAAGGGGAGAAGGATGTGAAGTTGATGGGGACATGGGGACATTATGAAGGAGTCTAGAGGGGTGAGTATAATTAAATTGTGTTGTCTATATGTATGAAGTGATAGAAGAGTAAACAAAAGCACTCTATTAATAATGAAGATGTTAGGACTGGAGCGATGGCTCAGCGGTTAAGAGCACTGACTGCTCTTCCACAGGTCCTGAGTTCAACTCCCAGCAACCACATGGTGGCTCACAACCATCTGTAATGGGATCCGATGCCCTCGTCTGGTGTGCATGAAGAGAGAGTGTTCACATACATAAATAGAGAATAAACAAATTGGAAAAAATGAAGATGTTAATTCATCAGGGACCTTGTTCTTCTATGAGCCCCACAGTCGGTCGTCATGAGATGGATGGGTCTCAGACATATCGCCATGGAACCAAACGCCGAGGCGATCCAGGCGAGTGGATACGGGCAATCCAGACGAAGGAGTCATCAAGGTCACTCAGAGATTCTGTGTCAAACCCAGGTCCCCAGGGAAAGAAGTTGATGGAGAACCAAATGTGCCACTAGGCCCCTGGAAGACGCAGAAGCCCGAGTATCAGGTAACCAAAGAGTTAATAGGGCTACCGAGGTAGCTCTGCTCTCCAGGTACACTGTGCACCATGTTAGGAGTGATGGTTGTTCGCCCAGAGCCCTGTCGGGAGCCAATTAGGTCCAATGACAAGGCAATAACTTTGGCCAGGTATCTACACAGAGACTGTCCTCAGAACTGGGGAGTTGACTTAAGCGCCAGGCACAGCAGCCAAGAGCGTAGCCCTACTCCCCCTTAGTCCCAATATGAGTCCCTCAGGAATAGACGTACAGACATCCCACAGCAGTGTAGACCTACGGATATCCCACAGCAATGATCCCTGCATGGCACGCTATCAACACGTCAGACGTCATGCGCCTACTGGGGCAACAGTGGTATTATGACCATTGTGAGTGAAACCAACTGTTTTCCAACTGAACTGAAGGTCCATTCCATGGAGGGAACTTACGTGTGGCACTTTTAAATCAAGGCAAGAAACCATGGCTACAGAGATCGCAGGCCCGCGTGTGGAGGCCACTGTCGCTGTTTTTGCTAAAGGGATGTGATGTGCCTCTCAAACTGCCTTCCCCACATGTCTGTTCGCACCCACAGACAGCTGCTGACAGTCTCGGTTGTGGGGGAGAACGTATTTTCTTCAGTGGTCAATGGTTACTGTGGAGATTAATAGCCGCTTGCTGGGAACTGTCACATAAGAGGGCATTTGTGAGAGAGATAGCCGGACACCAGTGCACCCCCTCCAGGGCTGAGGGAGCCCTGTAGTAGGTGCAAGGCAGAAGAGGTGGAGTGTTGTACAGCAATGTCCTCCGAATTCAAACATTTCCTCTCAGGAGCATGGAGACTCACAAGACTCTGGAATCTTACAACGCTTACCGAGCTAAGAAGGCTAATGAAACAAGATTCTTCCAGGACTTACATAAAAATAAATGGGGAAGATCCTCGTGGGGGGAGCGCCTGTGGGCTGTGCAGAGAGCTCCTGCAATGTAGCTTTTCATGGGCTCTCACTCATCTGCAATGCTTCTTGGCGATGCCGCTGCCCGAGTCAGGCACGTTCATATACGGGACCCTCATCCCTCTTCCTTTGAGTGACCCCAATAAAGTCGTTGGTTCGACAAGCTAGATTGGGCTGAATTTCTTTGATCTGTTGCCCGTGCCCTATCCGGGGTGAATAGACATTCGTCCACATTGCCTTAGGACAAGTCACACGACTTTGTTTTTCCTGGGCGTACAGAGGACAGAGGATGGATGACAGCCCAACCAAAGACAGCAAGTGACAAACTCTCAGTGGTCTCCAAGAAGCAAGATGCTATCTTCAGAGCCCAAGGAGGGGAACCGGCAGGACAAGAATCTTCCCAGCATGCCCTGCTTCCCCCTTGCTCCCTCAGACCCGAAGCACAAGGCTCTTTAGAGGTTGTCCTTTCCTTTGAAGGGCCACGGAGTTTCTACCACGGCAACTCAGAAGTGATCTATTGCAAACCGAAGGTACCTGAGTCCACTTGCTCTGCACATTGCTTAAGCCCCTTCAGTGTATCGTGTGGCTCAGGATAATGTCAGCTCAGGCAGCCACGACAAA